>NW_026694232.1:7340000-8540000 GCF_021218885.2 Marmota monax
TGCACTTGCTACATATTTTTTTCACATTAATCTTTCCATTTCATATTTAGCTACATCAAAACAAAAAGTGGCCACATTATTTTTAGTAAATCTGAGATTATATATCTGTTTTAATTATTACTCAATAATGGGCTTGGGATGATTTGGGCTTTTTTTTTTCCTCCCTTTAAGGCAAACCACTGATCTGCAGAAGCTGTGTTTGAAAATGAAGTTATATATTTATTATTATTTCAAAATGCCCAAAAACTTTTCCTTTCCAGTTAGGATTAGAATAGTGAGTTCAAATTACTGATTCTGAGTAATGTTTTGATACTGTTTTCTAATAATAGAGGAAAATACACCCACATCATCACAGAAACAAACACGTTTTTCTCATTTCATTGTCAATGCTTGGTATTCTCTAATGCTTTTGATTATGCCATCATTCTAAAAATACTCTTATCATAATACACTTGGTTCCTTATAAAAGGGATATTTTATTTCATGAGATTTAATTTTAAACATATGTATTAAAAGTCAAGTGTTTAACTGAATGGCTGTAGGGAAGTCAAATTAATTATAAATTATATTTCATTCTTCATTCCTTTATATTTAGTCTTATGAACAATTTTAAAATCATTATTTAAATTATATGTGCCTTTAAAAGCAGGATTTTATTACAAGAAGAACAATTTAGAATTAAAATTATGTTATACAGAATAGGAAAATTAGGCTTAATCAGAGCACATTTGGCCATTTGCTTATTGATAGTCTATGACAAAAATTAGAAGTCAATAAATAAAAGCCCTCAAAATGCAAATTTTCCAGGTGAACAGTAAAGGAACAATATTGAAGGGCAATAAATGTATCACTTTCTGTTGATTCAAATAACACCATTGCTATGAAAATATGTAAGGCTAACCACCAGTGACATAGTAACAGTGAACTTTTCATTATTGGGCGCTACTTAAAATCCTTATTGCACTTTTTTTTTCTCCAAAATAATGTTCCACTAGATTTTTTTCCCTGATCCTCAGCACCTGCCCTTTCCATGAAAACTTAAAGCTATCACATTAAAATTTTTAAATCTATTGTAGTTCAAGTAATTACAATAATATTTCTACATTGATTAAATACATTGAACAAATGTATAATTTTAAGCCTTGCGTTAGATTACAAAAGCATGTGTTTTCCACATGGCTTTAATTTCAGAATATTCTTCTTTCTTATTTCCCAAATGAACAAGAAACTAGGAAATGAAAGGGTTGTACTACTTTTGTATTAGTGCCACCCAGTTTTGGAGACCAGCATGAATGTCGCTCCAACCAGTCACCATTTTGAAGATGGGCCAGATGTGTGGCAGTATGACAGTGGGCTGGGAAGTCTCAAAATAACAGACTACGATCTGTGACTCACCAGATTCTCTGTGTGTGTGTGTGTGTGTGTATCTCCAAGCAATGTTTTTGGCCAAATGGTGCTTAAAAATACTGACAATATTTTACCTCAGCTTGAATCTGTGATTACCAACTGTGGATTTTCAAGAAAGATGCAAAAAGGCAAA
Source organism: Marmota monax (assembly GCF_021218885.2). Classification (NCBI taxonomy): domain Eukaryota; kingdom Metazoa; phylum Chordata; class Mammalia; order Rodentia; family Sciuridae; genus Marmota; species Marmota monax. The sequence goes on from NW_026694232.1 coordinate 7,341,541, forward strand.
CAACTCAAAGCACATGTAACTATTTCAGGACCTGTGGGCAACACACAATTTGGGAATATTGCCAGATTAACCTAAATAGAACCCTGGGAAATAATCAGTTAAAAATATATATTTGTTGAACAAGTTGGTCTAGTTAGGTAATGGAAAGACAAACATTTGACGTTTTGGTTTCTTCTGCTGTGATTATGGTCTTTCCTATAATGATGAGCCACTATGCTTTATAGTGTTTGTTCCAAGATGATGAAAAAGCCATTATTCTCATTTCTCAGTCTAGAGTGTTAAAGAGAGAGTCACGTACTACATATTGCTTGTAAGACATTTCAAAAATGCAATGATGGATTCACTTTTATATTTCCCATGCTTCTACTTTAATGCTGGGATTTTGCCATATTAGGAGAGATCTTTTTTTTTTTCAATGAGTTTGATTGATATTTTTATCACGTGTCTTCACATTTTCGGGGGGAAATTATTGCCAAAAGATTGGAGTAGGGTTCCAGCTCTCACAAAACCTTCGTGAAGTCATCCCTCCCCTGTCAGGAGGTAAAAGCAGGAGCCATGAGGGAACAGGGTATGTGTGGGCTCCAATACTTGTTTTAGAAAATAAGAAGAATAAGGAAATAGATGTGGGCAAAAGATGCAGAGAAAAATAGAAGAAGCCTTTTGGAGAGATGTCCAGGGTTCTGCAAGAGAGAGACACTGTCCACCTTTCTGAGGGTAAAATGTGAACTTTCAATGTGAAGAAGGATCAAATGTATTTTGCTCAGAAAAGTCAATGCATTTCATTTAGTTTTTAAATTTAATAGCCAAGAAGGTCATATACTTCAAACTCAAAAAGTATAAAACTCTGTCTTCCCTGGACCATTCACCACTTAATTCTTCTTTTAAGAAGCAAAAAATATGCAGGCACAGTGGCGCACGCCTGTAATTCCAGCCGCTTGCGAAGCTGAGGCAGGAGGATTGCGAGTTCAAAGCTAGCCTTGGCAAAAGTGAGGCTCTAAGCAACTCAGTGAGACCCTGTCTCTAAATAAAATACAAAATAGGGTTGGGAATGTGCTCAGTGGTTGAATGCCCCTAAATTCAATCCCTGATACAAAGAAACAAAGAATGTGATAAATTTCTTAATTAGTCTTCCAGTGATGTTTTATATGGTTTTAAGCAAATTGACATGTATAAATATTTTTCTTCTCTTATATAAATGATAATCTAACATATCTACTTTCTGTATATTTTTCACTTAATACATGGAACTCTTCTTTCCTTATTCAGACAAAAAAAAAAAAAAAAAAAAAGCAGAGTTCCTGTTCGGTTTTCGAGGTTTGCTGCCCTGACCAGTGCGGGCAGCTAAACTTAAGATCTCTCTTGTGAATTTGTAGGGACACCAAATAAAACACAGACACAATCTACCTTTACACAAGCTTCAGGTTGGCTTCCCTGGCTCTGGGTCTCAATCTTCCCAAAAGGGAGAGCAAGAGAAAGTCACGAGAGGCTGACGCTACAGAGGGAACACATTTGGAAGTGAGCTTTTATTGGGGGGACTCTTGTTCTTAGAAAGTTCTATCCAAAAAAGGGTAGAAGGGGCAGGGCTACAAGGGACAGGTGAGTGTAACTCAACCCTAGAGGCACACCCTACAAAGAAGACCTCTTACTATCCAAGCTAGACCCCACCCAAGCCACAGCAAATGCAGTGTTGGTCAGAATCTGAGGCATCAGGACTGGAAGGTGCAATGTAGCTCCCCACCAGTGGTTATGTAGTGTTCTGTTTGAGGATGTATCATAACTCACTCAATCGGTAGTGGATTAATAGATTTTAGGTTGATTCCAATCTTTTGCTTTTATTAAAAAAATATATAAGAACCCTTATGGAGGGCTGTTCATAACGTAAAATGGTGCAGTCTCTGTGGAAAATAGTTTGATAATTTCTCAAAAAGTTAAATGTAGAATTACTATATGACCTAGCAATTCTACTTCTAGGTACGTGTCTGAAATAATTGAAAGCAGGGATTCAAACAGATACTTTTATACAAATGCTCATGGTAGCGTTATTTGTAAAGCCAAAATGTAAAACAGCCAAAATCTCCACCAACAGATTAATGGATTTAAAAAAGCACTGTATATATGTGTATGTATATGTATATGTGTACATACATATACATATGTCATATTTATATACATATACATACACATACACAATGGAAAATTACTCAGCCTTAAAGAGGAAGTAAAATCTGACACATGTCACAATATTAATGAGCATTGAAAATATACTTAGTGAAATAAGTCAAATCTAAAAAGGCAAATGTATGATTCTACTGATATGTGATTCTAGAAAAAGCTAATTTATAGAGTTTGAAAGTAAGTGTTTACTAGAGGCTGGGAGGTGGAGGCATGAAGAATTATAGTTTAAAATAAAGAAAAGAAGGAGTGAATCAGATATCACAGAAATATAGGGAGGATCAGTAGAGTAGATGAAGGAGATGCAGAGGGAGAGAGGAGGGATGAGAAAGGGGAGAAAATGTGGAAAGACTTAAAAAATCAATCATGCTATGTGAATATGTAAATATATCACAAGGAATTCATTTTCTTGTATAAGTAGAAAGAACATATGAAGAATAAATAGATGAGTGAAAGGAAGATCTGTAGAGAAAGGAGACCGGTAAGGGGGATGAGGGGAGGGTAAGTGGGGGAAGACATGAATTGAAATTGAATTCCATGAATGTACAAATTTGTTGAGAGGAAACCAACTACTATGCATAACTATAATGCTCTAATAAAAAATTTAAGAACAGTTATTGCTTACTGAAAAAGTTCAGGATATGGATAGTGGTGATGGCTATACAACATTATAAGTGTTTTAGTGCCACTGAATATGGATAAAATGGTAAATGTTTAAAAGTGGTTACAATGGTAAATTTTATGTCATATTTATATTTTACTGCAATTTAACAAATCGACCCCAAAAAGCAGCAGTGAGTAGCGTGTATAACCATAATTTTTCACACATAGACTTCATCTTTTTGAGAGTTAGGATGTGTAAAGCTATGGGCATCTATAATTTTGGTGGCTATTTACCTTTCCGTCATTTGTGCGTGAAGTTTCTTATTTCCTCATAAGCTAAGGCAATGTGTTCAATTAAACTTTTCTGCAGTCCAATGGGTGAAAAATCAAATGCTCATTTTAATAATAAAGGAAACTGTGCTTGTAACATAGTGCCTATAGGAAGTTTCCTTGAGGAATCGGGATCCAGTTGTCTTGTGTGTATTAATGGGGAAGATGAGGCACATAAAGCTTTTAACCCATACATTAATGGAAGCTGTATTTGTACTGATACTGTGAATTATTGATGGATACATTACTCATTAATTTTCAAAATGCCTCAGCTAGAGATGGGTTAAAAATTACTTACATAACATATACAATATTATTTCAATCTGTACACTTTGCAATTTGGAGGAATTTGAACTTACTTCTTGATTATTATTTTATCAAAAATTTAGCACAAAATAAGACAAATAAAGGAGGTTACCCCAGTCAGCCTCCAGTTGCTGTTTAGGACAATATGGGTGTAGGTCTGAATTGCTATAGAAATAGAGAACAGGTGGGTCCTTACCCCAGCTATGGGTAGGAAGGGGTAAGAAAGTTCTTCTAGAGAGGATGATCTCTGAACTGAGTCCTTCACAACAAATAGGAGTTAGGCATGTGGAGTGGGGAAGGGAAGGCAGGAAACTGGAGAAGGGACAGATACAGTCATTGCAAAGTGCTGAGGTAAGAGAAACTTGAGAGTATCCAGGTAGTTCAAGTGGGTTAAAGCCCAGAATGGGAAAGTTCCTTGATGAACATATTTTGAGGTTCTTTTTCTTGCCTGTGGTGGTTCTCCTAAACCAGCAGCTTGACAATGGTTTCTTTCACCTTTGGTAAAGATATAATTTCAATAAAATCAAGGAGAGTTTATTTTTTTTCATACTTTGAAGTTATTTTTGTTTTTTATTATTTTTGTTCTGAAGATTGAACCCAGGGGTGCTTTACCATTGAGCCACGTCCCCAGCCCTTTTTATTTTTGCTTTGAGACAGGGTCTTGCTAAGTCGCTTGCACCTTCCTGAGTTTCTGAGGCTAACCTCACCTCGAACTTGCATCCTCCTGCCTTGGCCTCCTGAGTTGCTAGGATCACAGGTGTGTGCCACCACACCCAGCTGATGTGGTTTTTTTTTTTATATCAGGGTTATATTATGTGTAACAAATTTCTAGTTTCCCTTCTTCTCCCCATTTCTCACGTTTCTTTTTTCTCCTTATTTCTTTTTCAAACCCTCCTGAAATACCTGAAATACCTTCTACATTACTTAGACTTTTTCTGAAATGTTTCCTAGTTTTTTTTCTCCTCCTACCTAGCTTATAAAGTCTGTGTTTATCTCTGATCATTTATTAAGGTTTGATTTAGTGCTGGACATTGAATAAAATATAAAGAAGTTACGAGGATGAATGAAACCAGTCCCTGCCCTCAATTTAGGATTCTCTAAGTTTTTTTAAATTATGTGATTATTTCTGTGCTTATCACAGCCTGCCCTCATATTATGGGACACATTAGTTTGAGAGCATTTTGATTTATGTGTGTAGTTTTCGGTCAGTGTATAGTGTCCAGGATAGACAAATGTATATTGTTGAACCATTTCAATGAAAGACAGAGAGAAAACTTTACTGAGCATTTACTCTGTGCCCTGCAGTTGGATCCAGTGTTTTGTCGATTGTTCCTAAGTTAATTTTTCTCAAACCTCAATGGAGCAAGAATGATAAGTTTTCCAGTTTCATGTGCGGGAAGCTTAGAAACAGAACACTTAAATAATTTGAAGAGAGATACACCGTTAAGAAGTGGTGGAACTGGGATCTGGGCCTGTAAATTCTGGTTCCAGGGCCCTTGTTTTTGGCTATTTTGGTGGGAATGATTTTATTCTCTGATATCAACCCAGCATAGAGGTCACACAATCAGCTGCAGAACTTTAGTCCTTGTGTAATTTTGCTTTCCTCATTTCAGTGTCCTCGAGGTTCAATGACCTGTGTTGGCATACTTTACTAAATAAATGTGAGGCCACAGTTAGGCTCTTGCACCTAACCTGGGGACTGCAGACCACAGGTAGCATCTATATATATCTAGCTTAATATGAAGCTATAGATTGAAGTCTGCATTTGTGTGAGCCTTGTAATGTCATGTGATGATGATAATGAAGGTGATTTAAGTTGTTTACCAGATGAATTGCTAAGGTTGCTTGGAAACTGTGGCATAAAATCAAAGGCAACTTGCAGATAGCTTCAGTGTGACAACTGATCTTTAGGGCTGGGCTTTAGCAACTCCTGGGTATACTTCAGACTGGTGCTACTTGAACTTATCCACTGAAGCATCCCTACAATGTGGATAGCGAAGCATATATGCCTGTGATCTGGTGATAAAGTATGGTATGATCAAAGTACGCCATTCCTCTGGAGTCTCCAGGTTTTATCCCCAAATTAAATACTTAAATTGTAATAATGTAATAATAATTGAGCAATAATAATCTAAAAACAATCCACTAATCTATTCATGCTTATTTAATCAATATTTATTGTCAAATAAAATGGGCTTTGCAGGAAGTGTGACATTAATTTTGCACTGATGAGAACTTGCTGGTACTCTTCACTTTGATGAGTGCTAGTTAAATAAAACTGATGTGGATTAGAACATTTGAGGTGTGGTTATTTAAACCAAGTTATTTTCACATAAGTCAGGGATGAGAGAGTTCAGAGAGTGATCTCTGCCAAGTCAAAGTCCAGTGCTGATATCCTTTATAATGACTACTTTCTGTCATGGTCATCTGACAGATATGATCTTTACTACAAGCACTGTGCAACCACTGTGTTGTTACTCAGGCCATCAACTGTACCCTTGGAATTCTAAGCTAATGTAACTTGAAGGCCAATCTGCAGTGTTCCCTGTAATTTCTCTGCATTATTAAAGGCTAGTTTTCTTGTGACTTCCTCTGTCATATACTTTTGCATCTGAAAGTGTTTTGATTTGCTCTTCCTCAACTTGGATGCAAAAGGGTCTCTGATAAGTTTAACATTCTAATCTACTTGCACCATGCATGCATTTCCTGAGTTGGTGACTTGAGTATTTGAGGACTTCAGTTTCTTAATGTCCACCAGCTGTTCCTTCTTCTCTTTCTAACCTCACCTTATTTTCTATTGCTTCCTTTTTAAGAAAAAACAAATTCCTCTCCTTGTGTCCTGCCTTGTAGTTTTGTCTTCTCTCCTGAATCACCGGCCTCAAATGACATTCTTGCCCTGCAGCATTCACCCACCCCAAGTGAGCCTACTAAAGCATTTTCTTAACAAAGGCAATTCTCTTACTAAGAATTCTCATACCAGCTGCTAGGAGAATAAAATGGTCTTCATCCCCCCACCCCAATAATAAAGCAACAAAGGTTGAGAGTGATTTATTTTCTTTTAAAAAATAAATTAGAACAGACTCAAGGTTATCTTGGTAATAATAGCACTGTCTCTCTCCCTTGCATTCCAATATGCTGCCTTGAATGGGAGTGAAAGGCATGAAGTTACAGCCTGCTCAAAGGGAATTGAGCATAGGGGTGCTATCTGTGTGTTGCAGGGGACAAAAGAGTTCCTCTCTTTTGCCTGATTCCTGACAAGTAGTTATCTAACATCTGCTTCTTCATCCCCAAAGTCAAATTTACCAGCACATGGTGCTTTGGGCAATACTGACAATTTAGAAAATTATTCTTTGTATTGAGCTGCTATCAGCCTTCTGGAGCTTACATCTTGGTATTCTAACTCTATTTGCATGAATTCAGACCTGACTAATTTTTATTTGAGTTGTGTTAGTCCAGCATTGTATACTGTCCACCCTTAAACATGCATCTGATAAAAGCACTTTCTTGCTCAGAATGTCTTGGTAGCTTCCCATTACCCAGAGAATAAAATCCTATATCCTTAGCAAAACATTGTCCTTGATAAGTTTATTCAAACAGTCCTTCCCTTCTTAACCTCCTGCTTTCCCCCTTATCTATGTCTTCTGCCCTCTGAATTCTCCATTTCATAAACATATGTATTACTTTGCTTGTTTCTACTTTGCTTTCCTGACATTGTAAATAGCTTCCCAACCTGCCCATCTCCACTGATCAACATTTTATTTATTTTCCAATGGTACTTTTACCGTGAAGCTTTCCTTTATTTCTCTAATCAAATGATTTGCTGTCATCTCTGGGATTCTTATTCTCATTTTAGAGCTATGCTGTCCATTACAGTAGCTCCCTTGTGACTCTTGAGCACTTGAAATGTGGCTGGTCCAAACTGAGATGTTCTGTAAGTACAAATTACATACTGGATTTCAAAGACTTAGTATCAAAACAAAATAATAATCCTGCCCACCCACAGCCAAAAAACAAACAAACAAACAAACAACAACAAAAAAAACCAAGATACAAATATATCATTAGTAGTTTTTAAGATTGATTATTTGGTGAAATGATGCTATGTTAGTTGTATTGGTTTATATAATACATATTAATTTCACATTTAAAAAACTTTTTCAGTATGGCCACTTAGAAAATTTAATACATAAGTGGCTAACATTTTTGGTTTGCATCATATTCTATTGGATGATTTTGCTTTAAAGTTTTGTACAGGATTCAGTCCTAAACACCTTGAATTATCAGTCTTTGTGTGCATTTCAGTTCCTGCTCCTGGAACTTAAGTTCTCTGTGGTCAGGGATTTGGAACCTGCTATTTCTCACTCCTCTAAAATTCAGTGGACGTGCAGTGTATGCTAATGAATTAAAATACAAAGTGTTTTATCAGAAGAGGTCAGAAATTCAAATGCCTACAGAAACCAGGCAGGTAGCATAAAAATATGAAGTGAGCCGGGTTTAGTAGAAATCTTAGCATCAAAGACTTGATAGGAGTTGGGAGTAGGTTAGCAAGGACTATAGTCAACTGAGGATTTCCCACCATTTCAGAAAAATGTAGTGTAAGTGAATCATCCACCAATGGTGGAAAGTACTGAGCAGTCAAAGAAAGAGGTGAACAAATCTAGAATGCACAGAGTGCATCTTAGGCAGCATCAAGAGGATGCCTACACGTCAAGGCAAGGGGAAGGAGGTAGCTAAGCTAGGCAAATATGGGTTGCAAATAGATTTTGGTCTTTTTAAAAAATCTATTAAAGTGTCAAACATCAGAAAAAAGTAGTTTGGCCATAACACGAAACACTTGGCTGACTATCTTAATGACTTTGTTTATCCTGTAAAGTTTGTAATCCAGGGCATGATCACCTGATGAGCAAAATAGCAATGAAACACCCAGATGGCTCTAATGAGGTAAAGCTGTGTTCCTACAACTGTGTAAAGCGGGCAGGCACTCCTCCATATCAACTGAATTATTCCCACAGAGGAATTCAGGCCTAGCATTGCAAAAATTTCTGATTTTCTCTAGATAAAGTGGATATCTGGATTTTCATGTGAATTTAACTGTCTTGAGTCTTAAAAATTTGGGATGAACCAAAGCAACTTGAAAATTCCAGTTATGCTTCTCACTGAGAGGGTGAAGTGAAATTTACCTGAAATACCATGTCAGAGAAGAGTGAAATAATAAGATTTATTATTGCTGTGTTGGTCAAGAGGAGGGTGGAATATAGGGGCTTGAATTTGAAGAACATTCAGTAAACTATTGGTGGATAGTATTTCCAAAAATAATCCCAAATACTCTTAAGTTAAAAAAGAATTTCCTCCTGCTTAATTTCTGAAGATTTAGGCTCTCAAGGAAAGAAGTGGGAGCTTTCAGGTATACAAAATATATTTATTGACAGGAGTGTGTGAAACTTTCAACCTTATGAAAAGGAGAATAAAACATCTCTCATAATCAAGTCTAAGACTTCTTAGAGTTTAGAAAATGACCAAAAAAAAAAAAAACTATTAATATTTGCTGTTTCATGGCCTGTGTACCCTGTGTTCACAGTGTAAGTTTGGTTGGTGGTTGACTACTTTAGCATAGATGAAGTAACAAGGTTAGTATGGATAGACTGTTGGTTAGAATAATGTTTTAAAATGATGGTGTGCTGCTTATAAGGTAGATTAGCAGAATCCTTACTTTGATTTTCATTTCTTTGAAATCCAAAATCAATAGGCCAAGTAATGCTAAAGAATTCTTGATCAGCATTGTATTGTATGTTGAATAGACTCTTATTAGTAATTTATTTATTTATTTTGTCATTTTAGAAAGCCTAATACCCAGTAGTCATAACAATATCCAAAATAGCCTATGAAAGGGATCATTATTCTATTCAGTGAGAAAATAAATGAAGTTATGTAAAACTGCGTTTCAAATTCAATTTTGTTATTTTGCATGTAAATTGGGCACCTGAAATAAAAAATTCTATTTTCAATATTGTCTTTCAAAGTCATCCATCATGTATAAATTAGTGTAAGAACACTTTTAATATCTCCTAAGCAAATAGGAAGAAGGAACATATCATAAGATGAATCAAAATAATGTAGTGTTCTCTTTTCTCGAGCAAGTGACACTGCATATTAACAGCTAAGAATAGTTGGTATAGAAACCTGAAATGTATTCAGAATGTTAGTTGAGTAAGAACCAACACATTGAAAATTTGTTCTGATTTATGGTTAGCCTTTGAGTAAGTCCCCAAAATGTTTCTATTCCTCAATTTTTTCATTTTCAAAGTAGTTGTTAATAATTATGTCTATCCTTACGTATAATTATACACTGGTATAGAAGATGGTGACACTTCTGGCAAAGTGTTCTTAGATATGGCAGAATGACATGGTTGCTATTTCCATGGCATGTTAATATAGCAAACATATTTTATGAGAGCAGCCTGGGTTGTTTTATAACATCTTATTCTTTATAAAATCAAGAACAGCTGTTATGTATGTTATTATTTAGCTCCAAAACTTGTTATTAAGATTATGAAAATGATGTAAATTAAGATGATCATATATCAACTATATATTTGCATAAATGATAAAATAATGACAATAATGTGAGAAAAATACTCATAATTATAAATAACAAAATAATTTTGTCATTTTCCATATTTCCTTCTAGTTCTAGTTCAAATTCATTTAGCATTTATACAGTTGGAATGTTAAGGAAGAAGAGATAACTTTTTTCTAATTTCTCATGAGTTCTCAGTTGGAATGTACCTCTGTAATAAAAGACACATGGGTAGAAGAAAAGCAAGTTTATTAACATGTACAGATGATCCCTGACTTGGGATAGCTTGACTTAGAACTTTCAACTTTATGATGATGTGGAAGCAATACACAGTAGAAATTATACTTCATTTTTTTTCTCAATTTCACCATGTCTGTAATTAAAAATAAAATAAATCCAGTTGTCCAAAATGCAAATTTTCTTTTTCTTTTTAAATGGATATGCCTCCCATAGAGCTTTCTTTTCTTTTTCACATCTTCATACATGTATTTTGAATAATGATGAGAGTCTCCTTCCACCATTCATGCTATTCCCCTTCTTCCTCCCTTTCCCTCCCACCCCTATTTCCTATCTAGAGGTAATCTTCCTCCCTTGCTCTCCCTCCCAACCCCATTTTGAGTCACCCCCCCCCCCCTTATATCAGAGAAGACATTTGGCATTTGTTTTTTCGGGGATTGGCTAACTTCACTTAGCATAATCTAATGCCATGATTTTCCATCCATTTCCCTGCAAATGCCATGATCTTATTATTTTTATTGCTAAGTAATATTCCATTGTGTATAAATGCCACATTTTTTAATCCATTCATCCACTGAAGGACATCTAGGTTGGCTCCACAGTTTAGCTATTGTGAATTGTGCTGCTATAAACATTAATGTGGCTGTGTCTCTGTAATATGCTGTTTTTAGATATTTTGGGTATAGTCCGAGAAGAGGAATAGCTGGGTCAAATGGTGGTTCCATTCCCACTTTTCTAAGGAATCTCCATACTGCTTTCCAAATTGGCTGCACCAATTTGCAGTCTCACCAGCAATGTATGAGTGTACCTTTTCCCCCTGCATCCTCTCTAGCACTTGTTGTTGTTTGTCTTTATAATGGCTGCCATTCTTACTGGAGTGAGATGGTATCTTAGAGTAATTTTAATTTGCATTTCTCTGATTGCTGGAGATGATAAGCATTTTTTCATATATTTGTTGATTGAGTGTATATTCTCTTCTGAGAAGTGTCTGTTCAGGTCCTTGGCCCATTTATTGATTGGATTATTTGGTTTTTTTTTTTGGTGCTTATCTTGTTGAGTTCTTTATATACCCTAGAGATTAGAGATCTATCTGATGTGTGAGGGGTAAAAATTTGTTCCCAGGATGTAGGCTCTCTATTCACCTCACATATTATTTCTTTTGCTAAGAAAAAACTTTTTAGTTTGAATATTGTACTTCAAATTTTGAATTTTGATATTTTCCCATGTGAGTGATATTTGTGGTATGATACTTTTTGTGATGCCGGGCAATAGCAGAGAGCCATAGCTCCCAGCTAAGCAGGTGACAGTGAGGACAAACAACAGATTCTCTACAGTGTACCCTGTTGCTAAACTATGATGTTACTGGGTTAGGTGTATTATGTACATTTTTTACTTAAAATATTTCAAGTTACATTGCGTTTATTGAGACATACCCCGTTGTAAATGGAGGAGCACCTTCTATTTATTATATTCATGGGAGATGTCCAGGGAATGAACAATTTCTAAAGAGGTAGTCTTGAATTCTACCTGGTATGACATCTTTAACAATACTAGGACATTCGTAGAGAAAGGACAAGACAAAGGAAAAGGTTTTTATGACTCGAAAGCCAGCAAGTTGTGTGCAAGCAAAACATGGTAGATAAAAGTTAGTAGAGCTTGTTAATGTAGATTCCTTTGGTGCCATCTCTAGATTGAGAAGGGCCTAAGGTTAGCCGGGTGCACGGTGGTGGGTGCATGGTGGTGCACGCCTGTAATCCCAGCAGCTATGGAACCTGAGGCAAGAGGAACACGAGTTCAAAGCCAGCCTCAGCAAAAGAAGGCACTAAGCAACTCAGTGAGACCCTGTCTCTAAATAAAATACAAAATAGAGCTGGAGAAGTGGCTCAGTGGTTGAGTGTCCCTGAGTTCAATCCCCAGTGCCAAAAAAAAAAAGGGGGATGGGGTGGGGTGGGGGGTCTAAAGGTTATCTTTACTGGCTAATCTTTGCTGTCCCTGGAAGACGGGGAAGGAAGGATGCCTTTCCTTGATAACTTTATGTCCTAGTTTTAGGCAATTGGGTGGGGGGTAAAGAGCTTTACTACATCTGCTATTTCTCAGTTGCCTTCAATTCAAAACAATCCTATGCTAAAGAAGCATATTTTGGGAAGGCATATTCTAGTCTCGTGGATAATTGTAATAGAGATAAAATTTAGTATTCTTTTTTTTTGTGATAACATATTCTATTTCTCCATATTCTGCGTGGTTTTAAAAACTACCATTTTATATGGCTATGTAATGTTCCATTAAATACAGGTATCATACTTTTCTTAACCACTTTTCTATTGCTGGTAACCTGATTTTTATCAACTTTTTTTTTGCTAATTAAAAACATATTTATTTTTCCCTTTCTCTTTTTTTTTATTAGAGTTTTATAGTCACACATAGTAGTTGGATTCATCCCAACACATTCATACAGGCATGGAAGTCAATTTCAGTTCATGATCCCCCCTTTTCGCTCAGTCATCCCTACCCTCTCTCATTCTCCTTCCTCTATTCCACTAAACATTCTTTTGCTCGTCTATTAATTTGTATTTGATTGGTTCTTTGTGTTATCCTATATTTCCTTCCCCCTTTCCTTTATTTTACTCTAGCTTCCATATGAGAGAAAACATTTGAATTTTCAGTTTCTGAGTTCAGCTTATTTCACTTAGTATGATATTCCCCATTCCCATCTGCTTACCGGCAAATGCCATAATTTCATTATTTTTTATGGCCTAGAAGAATTCCATATATACCATAATTTCTTAATCCATGTATCTATTGATGAGCATCTGGGTTGCTTCCATAATTTAGCTATTGTGAATTGTGCTGCTATCAACATTGATATGGCTGTGTTGCTGTAGCATGCCAATTTTAGATCTTTTAGGAAAATACCCAGAGATTCCTGGATCATATGGTAGTTCTAGCCTTAGTTTTTTGAGGAATCTCCAAAGTCCTTCCGGAGTGGTTGTCCTAGTCCACAGTCCCACCAACAATGTAGAAAATGTTCCTCTCTCTTTATAACCTTGCTAACGTTTATTATTTATATTCATGATCATTGCCATTCTGACTGGAGTGACATGAAATCTTAGTGGAGTTTTGGTTTGCCTTTCCCTGATTGCTAGAGATGTTGAACATTTTTTCATGTATTTATTGGCTTTTTATGTTTCTTCTTTTGAGAAATTTCTGTGTAGTTCTTTTGCCCATTTATTGAATGGGGCTTTTTAAATTTTATTTTTTTGTTGTTTTTTTTTTTTAGTTCTTTTTACATTCTGGATAGTAATCCCTTATTGGAGTAGTAGCTGGCTCTCTCCTCATGTCCTCTCTTTACACTCTTAATTATTTTCTTTGCTGTACAGAGCTTTTTAGTTCGATGGCATTCCACTTATTGATTCTTGGTTTTATTTTTGCACTTTAAGAGTCTTTTTAAGGAAGCCAGTGCCAGCACCTGTGTGGTGGAAAGTTAATCCTATGTTTTCCTCTAGCAGTGTAAAACTTCTGCTCCAATTCCTGTCTTTGGTCCATTTTGATTAGAGTTTTGTGCAGGGTGAGAGAGAGGTATCTAATTTCATTTTTCTACATATAGCTGTTAAGAAGATTGTCTTTTATCTAAAATATCTATCAAATATCAGATGACTGTGGGTATGTGGATTTGTCTGTGAGTTTTGTTATATTGATCTTCATGTCTATTTTGAAGCCAAACCCTCCTGTTTTTGTTACTACAGGTTTGTAGTATAATTTAAGATCAGGTATTGTGATGCTTCCTGCTTCAGTTTTCTTGCTTAGTATTGTTTTGCTATTCTGGGTCTCTTATTCTTCCAATGAATTTACTAATTGTTTTTTTCTAATTATGTGAAGAATGTCATTGGTATTTTGATGGGGACTACATTGAATCTGTATATTGCTTTTGGTAGTATGGCCATTTTGACAATATTGATTCTGCCTATCCAAGAACATGGGATGTCTTTCCATATTCTAAAGTTTTCTTCAATTTCTTTCTTCTGTGTTTTATACTTTTCAATGCAGACCTGTTTTACATCGTTAGCTTAATTCCCTAGTATTTATTTTTTTTTGAGTTTATTGTGAATGAAATGTTTTTCTCAATTTCTTCCTTCACTGAATTTCTGTTGGAATATAGGAAAGCTATTGATGTATGGGCATTGATCTTGTATCCTGCTACTTTGCTAAACTCATTTATAAGCTCTAGAAGTCTTCTCATGGAGTTTTTAGTTTTTTTTTTTTTCTAGACATAGGATCATATCATTGGCAACAGAGATAGTTTAACTTCTTATTTTCCTATTAGTATCCTTTTGTTTTCCTTTTCTTTCTTGATCACTCTGGCTAATGTTTTGAGGACTACATTGAATAGGAATGGTGAGAGTGGACAGCTTTACCTTGTTTCTGATTTTAGAAGAAATGCTTTTTGTTTTTCTCTATTTAGTATGACGCTGGCTTTGAGTTTGTCATAATGGCCTTTATGATGGCCAACTTACCTTTATTGATCTCTAGCTTCTCTAGCATTTTTTCTTTCTTTTTTTGGTACTGGGAATTGAACTCAGGGGCGCTTGACCACTGAGCAATATCCCCAGCCCAATTTTGTATCACTGAGTTGCTTAGGGCCTTGCTTTTGCTGAGACTGGCTTTAAACTCCCGATCCTCCTGTCTCAGCCTCCTGAGCCACTGGGATTATAGGCGTGTGTCACTACACCTGGCTGCCTCTAGCGTTTTTAACATGAATGAATACTGGATTTTATCAAAGGCCTTTTCTGCATCTATTGAGATGATTGTGTGATTCTTGTCCTTAATTCTGTTTAAACTGTGAATGACATTTATTGATTTGCATCTGTTGAACCACCTTGCATTTCTGGAATGAAATCCACCTGATCATAGTGTTTATCTTTTTGATGTATTTTTGAATGCAGTTTGCTAGTATTTTATTAAGAATTTTGCATCTACAGTCATCAAGGATATTGGTCTATAGTTTTATTTCCTTGATGCATCTTTGCCTGGTTTTGGTATTGGGGATATACTGGCTTTATAAAATGTACTTGGGAATGTTCCTTCCCTTTACATTTCATGGAATAATTTGAGCAAGACTGGTATTAGTTCTTCTGTAAAGGGTCTGGTAGAACTCTGCTTGGAATTCATTTGGGCTTTCTTTCTTGGAAGGCTTTTAATTGCTGTTTCAATTTCATTACTCGATATGTTAAGGTTTGTTTAGGTTTTCTGTATCTTCCTGATTCAATTTGGGTTGGACATATGTGTCTAGAAATTTTCCAATGTCTTCCAGATTTTCCAGTTTATCGGAGTACAAATTTTCAAAATAGGTACCGATAATCCTCTGGATTTCAGAAGGATATGTGGTGATAACTCCTTTTTCACATGTGATCTTTTGATCTGGGTTTTCTCTTTCTTTTAGTTCATTTGCGTAAGAATTTGGTTAATCTTACTATCTTTTTCAAAGAACCAACTCTTCATTGCTTTGATCCTGTGTAATGTTTCCTTATTCTCAATTTCATTGATTTGGCTCTGATCTTCATTATTTTCTGTCTTCTATTTTTTTAAAAATTTTTTTTAGATGTTGATGAAACTTTGTTTTATTCATTTATTTATATGTGATGCTGAGAATTGAACTCAGTACCTCATACATGCTAGGCAAGTATTCTACCACTGAGCCACAACACAGCCCCAGTTGGTTTTGAGGTTAGTTTGTTCTTTTTCTAAGGCTTTGAGGTGGAGCACAAACTAATTAATTTGAGATCTAGTAGGTACTTAGTGTTATAAATTTTCCTCTTAGAATTTCTTTATACTGTCCCAGAGATTTGATATGTTGTACCTTTATTCTTTTTCATTTCTAAGAATTTCTTGATTTTGATTCTCAATTCTTCTTTGATCCATTCTTCATTTAAGCATTTTTCAGTCTCCATGTGTTTATGTGGTTTCTATTATTTTTCTTGCTATTAATTTCTAGTTTCATTTCATCAGGATTTGATAGGATTATCAGATTGTATTGATTTTTTTTGTATTTGCTAATATTTGCTTTGTGACTTAGAATATTATCTATTTTAGAGAAAGTACCATGTTCCTTCCCCCACGCCCCCCCCTTTCCCTGAGTCACTTGCCCCTTCCCTAATTACCTCCCTTCCCTTCTGACCACTCTTAATTGGGCCAAGGTTCTCCAGTGGCCCGAGCCTCCCTAATTCCTGCACATATTCCCCTACCAACCACTACCCCCAGCCCCTGGTTTCCCTTTTGTTTTGCTCTAAACAGCAGAATAAGGCAGGGGCACGGGTTGGAGGAAACAGAGACCTCATTGCTGTGTAAACTGCATACAGAAGTGGGGGGGGACAGGCAAATTCAACTGTTTTGGGGTGGGATATTCTGTAGATGTCTGTTAGGTCAGTGTGATTTATAGTATTATTTAGGTTGAAGATATCTTTATTAATCTTATGTTTTGATGACCTGTCTATTGGTGATAAGAATGTATTGAAATCACCCAATATTACTGTGTTGGAGTCTAAGTGGAATTTAATGTCATGGTGTATTTTTTCCATGTAATTAGGTACATTGACATTTGGAGTGTAAATGTTTACTATTGTTATATATTCTTGTTGAATTGTTTTCTTTACTAGGATATAGTGGGCTTCTTTTTTTTTATTCTTTCTTTTTTCAATTTTTGCTTGAAATCTGCTTTGTCAGGTGTGAAAATAGCTAATCCTGCTTGTTTTCATGGTCTGTATGCATGGAATATTTTTTTCCAACTTTTACCTTCATGCTGTGTATGCTTTTACCTATATTATGAGTATTTTGTAAACAGCATATAGTTGGATGTTGCTTTTTTTAAAAATACATCTGGTAATCTTTTAATTGGGAAGTTGTGACTTTTAACACTCAGCATTGATATGGATATGTGTTTTTGGTTTCTTGACTTTTTTGGGCTATCTTTTATCCTGATTCTCACTTAGTGGATTATTTTTCTCTTGAATTTCCTCAGTTTGGGAGCTGTAGGAGTTGTTTTTTCAGTTCCTTTGAATAGTTTATCTTTGTATATTCTTTATAGTGCTGGTTTGGTGATCATTAATTCTTTTAGTTTATTCTTGTTGTGGGAAGTTTTTATTTCCCCCTCGAATTTGAAAATGAGCTTTGCTGGGTATAATAGTCTTGGCTGACAGTTGTTTATTTTTAGGGCTTGATTGGGTTTAGTTCAGCAGCTTGTGAACTTCCAGTGTCCCTGTATTTTCCAAGCACCTTGTAGAATGGGGTGTAATAAACATTAACAACAATTGTTCCAAACACTACACAGCCTTAATGTATATACCAGTTTCTACTATGAGGTCTTCAACACAGGAATGGTGGGTTCAGCAATTGTCAACAGTAAAAACAATAATCATAAACTAGATCTGGCTTTAAAGAAATAGAGGTGTCAACTATATCATCCACAGCAGTAATGATTGCATTTGCATTAATGATGGGGGCAGGAGTTATAGAAGCCATTTAGTTCTGAAAAGACAGTAAAAATACAGTTAACTAGGGGAAAAGAAAATGTGTTAGGAAGTTAGAAAAATGTTTTCAAATTTCAAAATGTGAACAGAGAGAATGCAGAAGAGATGTAACATGTGACATTATATGGAAGGAGGAGGAAAAGAGAAGAAAAAAGGTATTGAGAGAGAGGGAGAGAGAATAATAGAATTTGGCTGTCAGTAAGAGAAGATAAGAAAGAAAGAGAAACAAGAAAAATAAACAAATGAAAATAATATAAAACCAAACCAAAATATACAATTCAAAAATCCTGAACCCTCAAAAGACAAGTCTAAGAAAAAATAATCACATTAAAAATGCCAAAAATGAGAAAGAAGGAAACAAATAAGTGTATGTATAGTCCCTGAATCAATCAGCACAGCAAGAAAACACACACACACACACACACACACACAAGAATAAAATGATAGATAAAAATTTTAAATAAAATCTTAATGAAGAATGAAGGATCCATCTCTCCTGAGGTGGTCAAAGTAGTTGACCAGGTTGAGTAGTCACTGTTCTATATCCAACAGTCTTTCTTTTCAATTCTTCTTGAATTATATACTGATAGAGAAAGAAAAGGGTGGGGACTGTTAACCGCTTCCTGTTTTTGTGTTGCTCTCTGAGCTGCCAGTTGGAGAGACCTTAGATTGAAACTGCTTGATGTAAGACTAAGCTTCCCTTCTCATCCATATGAGGTGGGATGTTTTAGGAGGTACTGTCAGTTGAGTTTGTCTGATCAGACAAGTTGGGTGAACTCCCAGGGTACCACTTCTGCAGGGTCCTGTTGGGGGGAATGCAGCAGGTGGGGCTGAGGTCTCATTAAGCTTCAGGGGCTTTGTTGGTGGACCTGCTTTGGAGCCCTAGGTATACCCCACCCCACCAAGGGCTAGACAGTAGCCAATCTCTGATTCGGGTCTGGTCCTCAGGAACTTCCCAAGAATTCCGATGGTGGGACAGAGGGGATGATCCTCCACTGCCTGCTGCCCACGGGCACAGCCTTCCAGGGCCTAGTCCCTGAGTGTGTTCACCCCCACCCACTCTGACTCCCCGTCTGCTTCTTTAGTCACCTGAGCCACCAGATGCAAAGGAGAAGCTAGTGGGTTCCTCTTCACCCTTTGACGTGAATCCCCCTGGGTCCAGTTCACTCCATGCTTGTTTCACTCATATTTCACCAGGCCGGGCCTAAGTCCCAATAGGCACCTGCTAGGATATTGGGGCTCTGTGTGTGTGTGTGTGTGTGTGTGTTTTCTTTTTCTGATCTCCTGGGTCCCGCAGCCACCACTCTGGTGCGATTGCGCCAAGAGAGCTCCTGCCTCAGCTCTCCACCACCCTGTGAGATGCAGAGTGCGCTCCTCACCCCCAAGCACAGTGTAGCCTGTGGATCAGCTCGGCTTAGGCAGTATTTCTGTTTGTGTGTTTTTTTTAAATCTCAGGCTTTTCCAAACCAAATCAGTGTTCTCTCTTCCTCCTTCTGTGGTGAATCCGTGCCAGAGTCTCCCATGCTGCAGCCAGGTGGGCTCCAGTGTATTCCTCCTTCTTTGCTTTTGTACCCATGTTCCGGAATCCCCAAGCCACTTTGAATGTTTAATGAATTTTAGTGAAATCCCTCTTTCAGCCACCACACAGAGAGGCTGTGCACTTGCTGCGTTGGTCCCATGCTATGGTGCAGTTTGGAATGCAGATTTTCTCTACTCAGCCATCTTCCATCTGCCCCCTCACCCCAGGAAAGAATAGTGACAAGTTAAAAATATTCTATCTTAACTCGTGGAAATGGGTAGATGATGAGAACAGGCATTAAAGTGTCTACTACATCACTGAATCTGGAATTTTGTGCATTAGAGTGCAACTGAGGAAAGGGTCCTTGAAGTCTTGGGAATCTGATGAGATGATCCAGGGTTAGTGTGTATACAGTATTTTAAAGAATAACCAAGAACAAGACCTTAAAGAATGTGTTAGTTATTTCATTGCTGTGACCTAAAGACCTGACAAGTTAGAAGAGGAAAAGTATATTTTGGTGCTCATGGTTTCAGAGGTTTCAGTCCACAGATGGCCAGTTCCATCTTTCACGGTTCAGTTGAGGCTGAACAGCATGGTAGAAGGGTATAGTAGAGGAAAGTGGTTCCAGACATCACACAGAAAGAGCCTAATATCAGCTCACCAAATATATACCCCAAAGACACATCTGCAATGACCCACCTTCTCCAGCCACACCCTACCAGCCTGTAGTTACCACTCAGTTAATCCCTGCCAGAAGATTAATTCACTGATTAGATTAAGGCTGTCATAACCCAATCATTTCACCTCTAAATCTTCTTTCATTGACTCACAAATGAGCTTTTGAGGGACACCTCATATCCAAACCATAACAAAGAACAACCACACTTAAAGGACAAAGGGCTAGGCCCAGTTGCGCAAACCCATAGTTATTATAGTGACTTGGGAGGTTGAAGTAGGAGTATCACAAGTTTGAGGCCAACCTGAGTAATTTAGCAAAATCTTGACTCGAAATAAAAATATAAAAGGGCTGGGGTATAGCTCAGTATAGAGGGTCCCTGGGTGGTCAAATCACCAGTAAAATACACACACACACACACACATACAAAAAAAAAGTAAACAGAACAAAGGGTTGGTCAGAAAGAGTAATGTCACAGAAACCAAGAGAAACTGTGACTGGTATTGGTATTATGATTTACACAGGGGCAGATGCAGACTCTGGAATCAGGCTTATTTATTTCTGTTCTAGGCACAGTTCTTCTACCTTTTGGGTTGACAAAGTTGTCTCCTTTAACACTGTCTTCTTGGCCTCATTTCCATTCAGGACAGGATGCCTCGAGTCACACAGATATGCTTTGCTTCTATAATTTATTTATAACTGTACAAATGTATGGGGTACAGTGGCATTATTTGGTACATATTGCAGTGTTTAGTGATAAAATCAGGATAGCTAACATTTTCCTTTCCTTAGACATTTAAATTTTTTTTTGATTCACACATAATAATTGTGTGGGACTGTGTGATATTTCAATGTACATATACATATGTACTTATTAAATCTAGGTATATAACATTTCTATCTTCTTAATCATACTTTGCGTTTGAAACTTCCACTTTTCTAGAGATTAAAAAATTATTTAATAAGTTATTGTGAGCTATAATCACACCACTGTGATAAAGAAGTCTAGAATTTATTTCTTCTTTTTTGGTAGACATTATCCATTTTCCTTTTATTCTTCTTCCCCCTTCCCAGTCTCTAGTAATCTTCATCAAATATTCTCATTGGCCTTAAAAAGTTTACATACAAGTTAGAAAATGTGGTATTTGTTATTCTGTGCCTGACATTTTACTTGACATGACCTCCAGCTCCATCCATGTTGTCAGAAATTACAGGGTTTCATTCCTTTTTATGACTGAATTGTATTCCATTTGTGTGTATATACCATATTCTTTTTGTCCATTTTTCAGTTAGTGGAAATTTAGGTTGTTTCCATCTCTTGACTATTGTGAATAGTGTGGCAATGAACATAGGAGTACAGATGTTTCTTTACATCCAATTGCATTTCCTTTGAATATATACCCAATAATGAAAAAGCTGGATCATAGGGTAGTTCTATTTTTAATTTGTGAAGGAACCCCATACTGTTTTCATAATGACTGTACTAATTTAAATTCTGACCAATAGTATATAATGATTCCCTTTCTCCACATCTTTGCCAGCACTTTTTATCTTTAGTCTTTTTGATATTAGCCATTCTTACTGGGATGGGGTTATATCTTGTTATGGTTTTAATTTGCATTTTTTATGTATCTGTTGGCCATTTGTATGTCTTCTTCTTTAGAAATGTGTATTTTAGATCTGTTGCCCATTTTAAATCCGATTTTTTAAAAAATTTAATATTTTTAAGTAGTAGTGATTTTTAGAGAAGTTTTAGAGTCTTTTTTTTGAGAGAAAGAGAGAGAGAGAGAGAGAGAGAGAGAATGTTTTAATATTTATTTCTTAGTTTTCAGCGGACACAACATCTTTGTTTGTATGTGGTGCTGAGGATCGAACCGGGCCGCATGGATGCCAGGTGAGCGTGCTACCGCTTGAGCCACATCCCCAGCCCCTAAATCAGATTTTTTTTTTTATTTTTACAAAATTTTTGGAGTTCCTTATATATTCTGGATATCAACCCTGTATCAATTGTATAGTTTGCAAGTGTTTTCTCCCATTTTGTAGGTTATTTTTGCACCCTTGATTATTTTCCTTGCTGTACAGAAACTTTTTAGTTTGATGTCATTCCATTTATCTACCTTTGATTTTGTTTCCTGTGCTTCTGGGGTCTGCCCCCTGCCCCTAAATTCTTCCCTATTCCAATGTCCTGAAGCATTTCCCGTATGTTTTTATACGTTAGTTTCATGGTTTTAGGTCTTACACTGCTGTATTTAATCCATTTGAGTTGATCTTTGTAAGTAGTGAGAGAGAGAGAGAGTGGTCTGGTTTCTTTCTTCTGAATGTGGATATCCAATTTTCCTAACACTTTTAATTGAAAAGACTGTCTTTTCTCCAATGTGTTTTTCGTACCTTTGTTGAAAATCAGTTGGTTATAGTTGCAAGGGTGTACTTCTAGGTTCTCTATTTTGGTCCATAGTAATCAAAACAGCATGGTATTGGCATAAACAGACACATAGACAAATGGAATGGAATAGAGAGCCTAGAAGTAAATTCTTGCTGTGCAGAAGCTTTTTAATTTGATGAAATCCCATTGGTCTATTCTTGGTTTTGGTGCCTGTGCTTTTGGGGTCTTCCCTCACCAAAATAATCTCTGCAAACAGAGAAAATTTGACTTCTTTTCCAATTTGGATGCCCTTATTTTCTTTCTCTTGCTTAATTGCTCTATCAGGGACTTCCAGAATTATATTGACTAAAAGTGGTAGAAGTGGGCATCCTTGTCTTAGAAAGAAAGCTTTAGTTTTTCCCCATTTAATAATGTTAGGTATTGGCTTATGATAAATGATCTTTATTATGTTAAGTATATTTCTTGTATGCCTAATTTGTTTAGCATTTTTATCCTGAATGGATATTGAATTTATTGAATGCCTTTTCTGCCTCAGTTGAAATGACCATGTTTCTTCTGTTAATATGGTATGTCATGTTTATTGATTTGTGAATACTGAACCATCCTTGAATCCTGGGAAGAATCCCACTTGATTATGGTGAATAATCTTTTTAATGGACTGTTGAATTGTTTGCTGGCATTTTGTTGAAAATTTTTGCATTTATGTTATCAAGAACATCAGTCTGTAGTTTTATTTGTTGTGTAGTTTAGGTTTAAATTTATAAATATTCAATTGCTATTTTTAATTATCAGGGATGTATTTCCTAGAGACTCTAGGTTTAAGACTCAGTTCTATTATTTAATTTTGGGTCTTTATCAAGTTGTCAATTAAATAGTTGATCGATTATTAAATTTAAACTGAAGTTTAAGTACATGTCTTAAAATTTGGGAAGTTTGGGCTGGGTTTATGGCTCAGTGGTAGAGCATTTGCCTAGCATGTGTGAGGCACTGGGTTTGATTCTCAGCACCACATATAAATAAATGAATAAAATAAAGGTCCATTAATGTCTAAAAAATACATTAAAAAATTTGGGAAATTTCCAATTTTCTTTAGTAAGCTAATTTTAGAGCTTTGGGTGGCCCTCACTTTCTTCAGACTTCAACTCAGAGGTTTTCTATTTTATTCCACCTGAAGCAATACCTGTTTCTGTTATTATTATTATTTTTTTGGAGTCCTGGGAATTGAACTCAGGGGCACTCAACCACTGAGCCACATCCCCATCCCTATTTTGTATTTTATTTTAGAGACAGGGTCTCACTGAGTTGTTTAGCACCTTGCTGTTGCTGAGGTTGGCTTTGAACTTTCAATCCTGTCTTAGCTTCCATTGCCACTGGGATTATAGGCCTGTGGCACCATGCTCAGCCCATGTTTCTGTTATTCTTGACATTCTGTGTGTTCTTGATCACTCTTAATCTATATGGAAGTTATTTGCTTACTTTTTTTAAAATCCTGTCCCTCCACTAGAATGTGAGCACCTTGAGATTAGACATTTTTGTTTACTGCTGTATACCAAGTACATGGAACAATGGTACTCAAAAAGAATATTGCATGATTATATAACATTTAAATTTTTATTACAGGGCACACCTGTATCATGGATTGTCTAATATTTTGACCAGAAAATTTTCTGTGTAGGTTACTTGGAAATATTCCATTTATTTTTAAGAGCCATGCTTTTTGCTGCTACATTCTGATTTTCATCTGCATAGGAAGGCCAGTGAGAAGCCCTACTGTATGGAATTCATTACCAAGGGCCCACCCTGTGGTATAGACCTTGGCCTTCAGTTACATGGCCCTCCTAAATATAAATAGTTCAGTAAACTGACAGCTAATCCATCATTCAGGAGCAAACATTAGTCAAGCTATGACATTTATATAAAACTAGAATGCCAATTTCTTGAATTGTAATGAAAAAGAGAACTGTATTCTACAAGCCTGTTCTTCCTAGATGCTCCCTTAGCCATCTGTTTCTCCTATTACAGCACTTGTCACATGCTGTATTCTAATCACCTGTTTGCTTGTTTGTATCTCAGAGTGTAAGCCCTTTGAGGAAAGGGACCAGGAATAGCTTGTTTACTATGGAATATCCAGGACCCAGTACAGCGTCTTACATTCAATGGAGTGTTGGATATATATGAAGAGGATAAGGAACTGGGATTGAGAAAGGACAGATATTCTCCTTTGATCAATATTGGTTGTTCTATGTGGTATACTCTGTTAAGAAAAGAAAAGCACATATAGACACATACATAATTTGCTCTCTGTATATATGAGTTCTGCATACGTGGATCAAAAATATTCAGAAAAAGTGGGCTGGGGTTGTCTCTCAGCGGTAGAGCACTCACCTAGCATGTGCAAGGCCCTGGGTTCAATCCTCAGTACCATATAAAAATAAATAAATAAAATAAAGGTATTGCCCAACTACAACTAAAAAAAAAATTTTAAAAATTCAGAAAAAAATTGAATCTGTACTGAACATGTTATTATTCCCTAAGCAACACAGTATAATAATTATTTACATAGTATTTACATTGATTTAGGTGTTATAGTAATCTAGGGATGATTTAAAGTATATCAGAGGATATTATAGGTTATATGCAAATACTACACCTTTTTGTATAAGGGACTTGAGCATCCATGAATTTAGTATCCTCAGGTGTTTTTTGGAAACAATCCCCTAAGGATGCCAAAGGAAAATTGAACTTACATATATGCATATATGTGTGTTTGTAAACATATATATACATATACATACATATACATACATAAATGTAGCTATGAACAAAATTAGAAACAAAATTAAAAATTTTGAAGACCAGTAATATAGGAAATTAGAAAATAAAAATTTAAATTATCCCCACTGCTACCCGTTTTCCTTAAGCCCAAACCCAATTTCCCAAAGTAATTAGTGTTAATGGTAGAGTAGATTGTTTTAGGTATTTTCCATGCATGTAGAAAAATGTAGATGCATCTGTGTATGGGGTGAAGGTGGGAGTTCATAACCCACTAGAATCAAAGTGTGGAATATGATATGTCAAGAAATTTGTAATGTTTTGAACAACCCACAATAAAAAATTAAAAAAAAAAAAAAATAAATAAAAATAAAAGCATCTCTAAAAAAAAAAAAAAAAAAAAAAAAAAAAAAAAAAAGAAAAATGTAGATGCACACACACACACAAACACACAAACAATTTTTTTCCCCAGTATGGCATATGGAACCCAGGGCAATTTCATCACTGAGCTGCTTCCCTAGCCTGTTTTATATTTTATTTTGAGACAGGGTCTCACTAAGTTGCTTAGGGCCTCACTAAGTTGCTGAGGCTGACCTTGAATTTGAGATCCTCCTGCGTTAGTCTTCCAAATTCCACATTATAGCCATGTGCCACCATGCCTGGCCACACACATATTTTTACATACAAAAATACTCCCATAAAACTTGCTTACTTTCACCCAGCAGTTTTTTTTTTGTGGTCATATCTCCCATATTGGAATATGTGAATTTGCCTTACTCTTTCAAACAGGAGCAATCTTTATATCAACATGACATTCGATTATTAAAAATGTTTATTGAGCTTCTATTTGTATCAGGTGCTATACTTATATAAGTTAGACCTGTGTTGATTGATTGACATTACCTCTAGTTTTTCTTTATATTGTACCACAGCAATTAAATACACACATAGGAATACACACACATATTTGTATATTGCATAAGTAGGTCTGAATATTTCTAGGAGGAGAATGGCTAGGTCAGAGGATGTGTACATTTCTGTTTCTTTCTAAAAAAGAACTCTTGAGCTTCAAACATGGCTTATTTCTAATGAAAAGAGAAGGATGACTCACAAGGAGCAGCCAAGAGCTTAAAAGGTAGAAGCATGTGCTGAGGAAAATCATGCATGAGGGAACAACTGCCAAATTGTAGAGGCTGGCCTATTCCAGGGAACTGTGCTGCCTCCAGAGCAAAAGGACCTGAGAAGACATGCTTAGTTGAATTTCAGAATTTCTGTAGCCCACTTACCATGGTGTGCCTTCTGTCCCAGCTCCCCAGTATTCTATTGATCAAAGCAAGTCTTAAAAGTCAGCCCAGATTAGGAAGGTAGAAAAATAGTCTCCTGTTCTCGATGGTAGAAGATGTCACAATGCAAAGGAGTATGGACACAAAGGGCTCTGATTCATTCAGGTACTCTTACTGTAATTCTTTGTCTCTGTCTCTCATATAATGTAGATTTATTTTTATCCAGGTAATAAATGCACATAGCTAAAACTGAAATAGTAATACTAATGATCATGTTTCAAATAATAGTAGCTTGCTCTCTTTCCTCTTTGTGGGCACAGATCCCAAAGAGCCACTTTAAACTCTTCTAAGTTTTTCTTTTAAAATATGCTTTTATTGCAATCTCTTGATTTAACAATTAGGCAGTCTATTTTCCTGCTTGAGAGCTGAAGCTTTGTTCTTTTTCCTTTACCACTTCTCATATTACAATGAAATCACATCTTTTGCTTAAATCAATAGCATTTACTATATTAATATGATATGTATTTAATTCACTGCTGAGCTAAACAGTATACTCTGATTATATTTCTTTGCTCATTCAAATTTTAGTTTTTCTTTTAGTCTGTAAATAAGGTTAAATCCAGCCTGTCATATTTTCTTTGCAAAAAAATTTTATCAAAACACAGTTGGGCTCATTCATTTACCTGTTGTCTAGAACATCTTTTGCTTTATAATATTAGAATTTAGCAGTTTTGATAGAGACCATGTTAATCACAAAACTTGAAATATTTACTCTCTCTTTACAGAAAACATTTGTTGACATCTACTCTGGTTAATAATTATCTGACTTTTTTCAGTTGCTTCACTTATATAACACATTAAAACTTCAGTTCAAAATATTTCCTAATTTTCCTTAAAATTTATTTAATCTATGAGTTATTTAAGTGTATTAGTTAACTTTCCAATATTTGAGAATTTTCTGTTAATTTTTGGCCATTGATTTTTAGCTTCATTTTATTATGGCCAAAAAACATGGCTAAATGATTTCTCTTCTTTGAAATGTGTTGAGGTAAATTTTATGGGACAATTTTTGGTCAATTGCAGTTGGTTTTCCATGTACTATTTTGGAAGTGAGGGTATCAGGGATTCAACCCTGGGGTTCAGTACTATAATAGTTTAACTTACTTTATTTATTTATTTATTTAGGTGGTGCTGGGGATCAAACCCAGGGTCTTATGCATACAAGTTGAGCCACTGAACCACATCCCCAGCTTTTTTATTTTTTAATTTTGAGACAGGGTTTTGCTAAGTTGCTTAGTCCCTTCTAAGTTGCTTAGGCTAGCTTTGAACTTGTGATCCTCTTGCCTCAGCTTCCTGAGCCCCGAGAGTTATAGACATGCACCACTGTACCTGGCTTTCCATGTACTTCTTCTTTTTCTTTTAATGCATATTTTAGTCTTTAGGATCAATGTTTTAATATATATATATATATAAAATTTCACTATAAAATTTCTCTCTTATTTCAAGCAATTTTCACATCCTACTGTCTATACAGCATTATGGTTAGAAGAGCTTTGTTTGTGCTAGTATTTAAATTGTGTGGCTTTTTCTGTCCTTTCATTTTGAATATTATGTTTTTATACTTAAGTTGTGTCTCTTGTAAACAATACATAATAGGATCTTTAAAATAAAGAATTCATCCTGATAATCCAGTTTAATAAAACATTTGTTCAATTTACATTTGAGATAATTATTAGTATATTTCTTTAAATATACTACTAGTTTTTTCCTTTATTCATACATTCTATGTATCTGTATTAGTTATCCATACAAATTAACAACTTAAGAATATTAAACAATGCACAATTCATTTCCAACCTTGTGTAGCTGTTAGCAATTTTAGTTCCAAATTGGGCTCAGGGGTTCAGTTTCCATATCCCCAGCCCATCATTTATTATTCTGTTGGCCAGAAGTTGTTTTCAGTTATGTGCTTGTGCAACCTGGCTTCCTGATTCACTGAAATGTGCAAAGCTGGCAAGTCACTAAAGAAAGGTTACTATCAAAATGGAGGCTGCAATTATATGTGATGTCACCCCAGAAATGACATGCCAATACTCTTGCCATATCCTGTTGGTTAGGAAGTGGTTATGGGTTTTGTTCATACTCATGTAGAGTGTGAGTAGAAGGAGGCAGGGATCATTGGAGCCTGGTTAGAGTCTGTTTGCAACATGTTGCTTTCTTCTTTATTCTTGCCTTTGTTCAGATTAATTGTTTTTAAAATTATTTCTCCAACTTCATACCTCTCCCCAGTTACTTCTTAATTATACATAGTTTGGTATTTTTCTACTGGTTACTCTAGACATAAACACATTTAATATAAATTAGCATTTTTGTCAGTACTATAATAGTCTGCCTTTATTTATTTATTTATTTATTTTGGTGGTGCTGGGGATCAAACCCAGGGTCTTACGCATGTGAGGTAAGCACTCTACCAACTGAGCCATATCCTCAGCCCATCATTTATTCTTATCCTTCCTTTTCTGTAATTGTTTTCATGTATTTTAATTCTATTGATATTTAGGATCCACAAGATGTATTGCTTATTTTTGGCAATCAATATATATTTAAATTTTACTATATATTTACCATTTCTATTGTTCCTTAGTTCTTCTTACAGGTTTTTTTTTTATTATATCACATTCCTTCTTCCTAAAAAATTTCATTTGGTGATTCTTTTAGCCTGGGCTATTTCTTGATGAATCTTGTCACTTATGTCTATTATACCAGTTACAGGTATACTAGACATTTTTACCATGTCCCATATTTATATTATAAGCTCTTTCCTGTATTTTGTTTGTTTGTTTGTTTTACAGTCTGGATATTTTACTTCCTTCCTTCCCAGGTCATGAATCTTCTCTTTAGCTATATGCAATTTTTTTGTTAAATTCATCCATGTCATTATTAATTTCAGTTCTATAAGTAACATTTGATTTTTTTACATAGGTATTAGCTCTCTGATAAAAGTTTTTACCTTGGATTTTATTTTCCAAAGCTTATTAACCACAGTTATTTTAAAGTGTGCATCTGGTAACCCTAATACCTACCTGGTCATCTATTTGTCTTTCTCTATTGTTTATTTTTCTGTTGGTCCTTACTCTTGGTATTATAATTTGTATTCTCTGGGTGATTTTCTTTTATTTTAATATTTTTTTAGTTGTCGATGGACACAATATCTTTATTTTATTTATTTATTTTTTGTGGTGCTGAGGATCGAACCCAGTGCCTCATTCATGTGAGGCAAGCACTCTACTACTAAACTATAACCCCAGCCCTCTCTGGGTGATTTTTAAACAAGAATTTTCTTAAGTTTCTGGCAGGCATTTATAGTAGAAGTAGATCACTTTAACTATACTAATGTTGGACCTTAGAGAGTCCCGGGAACACACAGTTTCCTCAGCAGCTCCTTGTATCCCACATCTAAGCCATCTGCCCTACATACAGTTTGCACCCTACAGAAGCTCAGGAGCTGTGTTGGAGGACCGAGTCCGCCAGGTATGCTACAGAGATTGTAGCCATGCCTGGGGAGATACTTGGAAAGAAGGAGCCAAGAACATGCAACTGAACCCAATGTGGGCACCACAGTGAATTGATAGACTGTGCTGTAGAACGATGCTCATTTAGGTTAACAGAACTGAAAGTTGACCTTCACTCATCTCAGGAGAATAGGAGACAAACCGAATTGTCTTGAATTTGCAGCAAAGATTGTGTCAGTGCTTGTGAAGATGCCTGGGTAGAAGGAATGGAAAAGCACACAGCCAAGGCCTTTTTTATGTTGGGCAGTAAACAAATCTGCCTTTGCTCTGTAAGGCTGTATTAACTCTTCCAAAGCTGTTTGCTATACAATTATCCTTGAAAAGATAGAGCTGTCAATGCTTCTGTTCACAAGAATAAATACATCATTAGGAACAATCCCCCAAAGCATCAGGGTTTAACTGAGATAGTTAAGTTTCAGTGCCATTCTCTTTACTTAGTCTGAAGCATTAATTAAGGTATAGCAAGTTGTAATAATGATCACACAGATTCCACCTAGGGCTATTCTGTTATCCATTACAGCCTTAGCCATAAAAGGTGAGACTGGTCTGAATATAAGGCCAGTATTATATTAAATTATAATTATATTATATATTAATCAATATATGATATTGATTATTTCAGTTAAAGAGCAAATTTTTAATTGGCTGACTCCCATTATGGGCAAAACTGCTTGTAGGATCAATGTAAATAATGAGGACTTTCTGCCTTTGGAAAACTCCTCAGAGCAACCAAGGGTGACATCATTTTGGAGAAATGTATTCAGTCATCTATGGGTTACAAGGTCTATGAGTAGTATTTATTCCTTCTTGAAGGTCTTTTGTTCCTTTCAGGACACATCTCTGTTTAAGTGGCAAGTTAGTGTTTGGCTTTCATGTAAGAAGTACAGTGCTGGGGCATATATGATGCCCAAGGAAAGAAAATGTCATTTACAATTGTTGCTTCAGGTGGTAGAATGGGGACACATTTTCTGCCAGAGGGGACATCTAGGTTTTTCATGAGAAGTGGAAGTGTAGCTAGTTCCAGGCCAACAATGGGCTTGGATATATCACTTCCATTTGACAAGAAAGGCTCGTTGGGCCCTTTGTATCTTGTCATAAAGTCTAAGTTGACCAAACTCCAAAATGGGAATCTCATGCCAGAGAGGTATAAGGCCTCCATGAGTCAGAAGTTCAAGACTCACATGACAAGATAATAGCTGATTCTAAGAACAAAACAAAATCCCTGGCATCTGTGTCGGAGAGGCAAGGAGTCCAAAATCTTAAGGGTACCTATGGGTACAGGCAATACCTTTCATAGCCAGAGGCTCAAAATATCATCTACTGCAGAGACTTGAAGCTCAATGGATTCATTAGGATGGTGGAGCTTCAAAGGCAGAGAATATACCACTTTTTTTTTTTTTTTTTTAGTTTTTAGAATTAATCTCTGGGTTTGATTATAGTGAGTGGAGAGGTGAAGAAAGGATGTTTGTATTCTTATAGAGGCCTTGGGCCAATAGATAAGATACAGAGGGCCAAAAACCGAAGTGGAGCTATGCAAAGGAGCATTCTGATGGCAGCTTTAAGTGTCTTCTGGCTTAGGCTAAAGGTGCATGTAAATCATCAAGCTTGTTTTAAGTCTAGGCCTTCATGGAGCCCAAAGCCCCATCCAGGAAGAGGTATGGTGGTATTATTTTATCAGAGGGTTTGCTATTCCTCTTTTTTCCTGGATACATGATGAAGAGAATCTTTTAATCAAATCTCTTCTTTAAATTAATTGTGAATTTATTCATATGGTGATTTTTAGTTGTAAAAATATCATATATACATTCAGCAGAGAAAGAAAATTCTACGGATTATGTTTTGAAATACATTAGTGAGCTTCTTGCTCATGCTAGACATTTTAATTTCTTTTAAGTGATATAGTTATAAAAGATACTTTCATCCTTTTTTCTTTGGGTTGTTCAGTTCAGCGGTGCATATGAAGTAGGACTTCGGTGGACTGTGGTCTGGTATCTATCCCAGGGGAGGTTTGGCATCTTAGCCTGTGCTAATTTCTATACTTGCACAATTTTAGTGAGACTTACTTATATACATGAAGTAAGGCAGCAAGGGATAATGAAAACCTAGGATTTGGGGTATGTTTATCCCCAAGACTCAGGAAAGTTGTACAAGGTGGGTGGAGTTTTGTCTGTGTTTGCCTCAATTGTACTGTAACTAAGAAACTTGGTAAAGTAGTCTGCCCTGGGTTTTATACCCTAGAGAAATACAACTGCTGGGTTAAAGTGTTGTAGAACTCCTATTCTAGGAGGGGTAAGAGCAGAGTGTGGGCTGTTCTGGCCAGTCTCTCCCTGTTTCAGTAGGTTGGGTTATCTGCACATTATTTTTGAGAACTACAATTGAGAAAGGGAAAACTGGATCTATCCCAGGACACCTAGAGGGCTGTCCACAGAGTATTGTTTAAATAGATTTAGAAAAATATTTTTGGGATTTTCAGTATTTTCACCAGCCAGAAAAGTGTTCACAACCAGTTTCTGGATAAGCAGTTTGACTGTCATAAAATTTTCCTTGTCACTAATGTCAAAGTATTAATTTTATCATTAGTCTTTCTGTCCAACTTTACCTATTTCCTTTTTGGTGTTCTCTGACAGATCTGTACCCTTAGTCCATGTTTCTCTCTTGTGATCTAGCCACAGTACATATATACAACTACCTAACAAATACATCAAGACAAGTATCTCAAAGGTGGCATTAACAAAATAAAAAATAACAGTTCTCACCTCTATCACCTCTATCATCCCCAGATCAACTCCTTTTTTCTAATAACTATTGCCAAGTTCACAAGTTGGTTGGTCAAAATATCTCCTATGTTCAAATTGGTCACTGATTCTTGCTTAGTCTTGCCTTCTGATTATTTCTCAACTATAGTCCTTCGTTGTTATTCCATGGCCTTTCCTTAATTCACACCCTCAATCTGAAAAATCTAGTAACTGCTAGAATTGCCAGTTATCCTATTACTTGTTTTTATTTGTTCTTTTTATACGTGACCCTATAGTGATTTATACAAACATAGAGTACATCTTATTTTAAATAGGATCCCAGTCTTGTAGTTGTACATGATGTGGAGATTCACTGTGGTATATTCATCTACATACATAGGAAAATTAAGTCAGACTAATGACACTGTCTTAACTATTCGTGTCCCTCCTTCTTTCTCTTCATTCCCTTTGTCTAATCCACTGAACTTTAATTCTTCCCCTGCTCCCCTTGTTGTGTATTAGCATCCACATATCAAAGAGAACATGTGAACTTTGGTTTGGAGGATTGGCTTATTTCACTTAGCATAATAGTCTCCAGATCCACACATTTACCAGCAAAAGAAAGAAAGTCAATCTTTTTTAGGTTAATATTCCCTCTTGTATATATACCACATTTTCTTTTTCTTCTTCTTCTTCTTCTCCTCCTCCTCCTCCTCCTCCTCCTTCTTGTTATAGATTGACACAATATCTTTATTTTGTTTTTGTTTATTTTTACGTGGTGCTGAGGGTTTACCCAGGGCCCCAAATGTGCAAGGCAAGCACTTTGCCAATAAGCCACAACCCCAGCCCATATCACATTATCTTAATCCATTCATCTGTTAAAGTGCACCTAGATTGGTTCCATAGCTTAGCTATTGTAGATTTTGAGCTGCTATAAACATTGATGTGGTTGCATCACTATAGTATGCTGATCTTAAGTCCTTTGGATTTATATGGAGGAGTAAGAGAGAACAATAGACTTTTGCTGTTAGTGACAGAAAAGAAGAGAATCAGGGGAAATTGAAGAAAAACAATATGAAACAAATTCAATAAAAAGAACCTAGGATAAAAGTGACTCTTTTTAGTTAGGTGTAATAGTGCATGCTTGTAATCCTAGTGACTCTGGAGGCTGAGGCAGGAGGATCACAAGTTCAAGGCTATTCTTGGCAATTTAGTGAGATCTTGTCTCAAAATAAGGTATCCAAAGTTAAGGAGCTAAGGATATAGCTCAGTGATTACAGCACTTCTGGATTTGAATTTGATTCCCAGCACCAAAAAAATAAATAAATAAATAAGAGTCTTTTTAAAGAATCATGTGAATAACATAGCTTTATAGCTTTATTTCTCCTATTTTTTTGGTATATATTTTAATGGAAAGTGTTAAAGTATAACATTTACTAAAATGTTATATATTTAATAGAAAGTGCTAAAGTATAACATTTACTAAAATGACAACAATTTGAGATTGTCCTTTCTGGAAAACTCAGGATTTATAATTATCAAACCTGAGGAAAGATTAATGAGTTAAAACAATTTAGAAATCAAAAACATGATTCATAATGATTTAACAAAAGGGTTTGTCATGAGAAATTTTTAAAATTCAGATGTGTTCTAAGATTTCTTAACCAGGACTTACATAATTTAGATTATCCCTATTGTTAGACTAAAAACATCTGCAATTCCTAGCTTTATGATCAAAATTTGATGCAGCTCAAACTTTTAAGGTAAAATACAGCTTTTAATTTTTAAAATAACTCAATTGATTCTTTTAAAATATAATTAAATGTTTGATAATTCACATTTTTCCAGATGAATTAATAAAGAATATGTGGTATATATGCAAAATGGAGTTTTATTCAACCACAAAGAAGAATGAAATCATGGTATTTGCTGGTAAATGGATAGAACTGGAGAACATTCTAGCCCGCGACCCACGCTGGCTTCATGAAAGAAGGTTCAAATCGTGAGAAAATGCTAGGGAGTTTTAAATTAAAGAGACAAGACTCTAATTACCTTTAAAACAGCTCCAGGACGGCTTCTCCTAGCTCCAGTCTCCAGCCACCTAATATGGTAGTGAGGTTTACTGAAGAGGAGGGGGGGGGACATGCCAGGGAGTGGGCTTTTATTGGGGAACAAAAAATTCTGGGAAAAATCCCATCCAATGAAGATTAAGAGGGGCAGCATCCCAAGGTCGGGGCGATGATTGGGTCTTGGGGCAGTGGCCAGACACGCCTCTGCACTGATAAGCCCTGGGACCTGGAGAAGGGTGGGGAAAGCTCTGACATAGCTGTGTCTAAGCGCCTTTCACCCAGCCAGGGAGGTAACTCAAATCACGTGTGAGGTCAGCCTCCCACAGAACATCATGCTAAATGAAATAAGCCAGCACTTATTGATTCCCAGCATCAAAAAGTCAAGGGTCAAAGGTTTTTTTTTTTTTCATATGTGAAAGCTAGACCAAAAAAGGAGAAAAAAAGGTGTGTGTGTTGGGGGTAGGGGTGTGAATCCCATGAAAATAGAAGACAGATCAGTGGAAGGCGACTGAGGAGGAGGGAGGAAGAATACAAAAATGGAGAAATGGTGGAATGAAAATGACCAAATTATCCTATGTCCACCACGCGGCCTGCGCAATGGTTTCATTAATGAGGTTCTCGGCATAAAGTTAGTTAGAAGAGATCGAAATAAAACACACAGACTCAGTTACCTTATTTCTATTGCCAGGTCCGAGACGGCTCCCCTCTCTGGCTCCGACCTCTAACCGCCCAGCAGGGCAGCAAGGATTACTCAGGGCTAGAAGGAGAGAGAGAGAGTGAACACGCCAGGGAGTAGCCTTTTATTGGGGAACAAGAAATTCAGGGGATAATTCCATCCAATGAAGGTTGAGGGGGGACTGCACTCCAAGGTCAGGGTCAGTGATTGGGCCCCCCGGGGTCAGTGGTCAGTCACACCCCCACACGGACGGGTTCTCTCATCAGGAAAAGGCCAGGAAAATTCCGACACAGCCAGAAGCCTCAGACCCTTAACGGGAGTCGCCCAGTCACGTGTCAGGATGGCTTCCCACACCTATGTACATATATAAATACACCACAGCAAATTTCACCTTTATGTGTATCTATAGTGTACTAATTAAACAAAACTTATAAATAAATAGAAGAAAGACCAATAAAGTAGAGGAAAAGGGGAGGAAAAGGAAAGAATTGGGGACTGAATTGGAGCAAATTAAATTCCATGCTTGTACAATTATGTCAAAATGAACCCCAATATTATATAAAACTATAAACTATAATAAGCTAATAAAAATTAAAGTAAAAAAAGAAATACTCTGTGTGTGTGTGTGTGCATGTATGTGAATGCTTTTATCCATTTCTATAGTTAATGGTTATACAATAGAGATGGTGTTCTGTGCTGTGTGTTGACATTTTCTGCACAGGAAATGCAGGAATTAAATTGTAAATATAGGTTTCATGGGTATATTAAGGATTTCTAGGTTATGTATTAGTATGCATTCATTTACCAAAGGATTATCTGAGGCAAAGGTTAAATTTGAGGTTGGACTCTCCTAGCCTCTGAGCTGGCTTTTGAGAATTTTCCCCACTCCCACAAACTTGCTTACATTTCATGAATAGAGATTAAGTCTAATATTAGACTACAGAAACAATATTAAGAAGGTAAAACTACAACTAAGAATGTTAAATAACAATATAAATTTCTGGCTTTAAATGTCAATGAAATGCATATTATTAGCACCACAGTGCAACTGTGCAAATAAGAATGTTCAAATTTTAATCACATCAGTATGACTTCTATGAAACTATCTCATAGTTACCACCCTCCTCCAACCTGTACAATTGCTGAAGCATGGAGGGACCACTTTTGCTCACCCAGAACTGCCCTACGTATCCTCCCAGTCATATTCCCGGTAATAAGGTTCTGGAGTGGGTCATGGGAATGGATACAAGATGGATAAAATGAATTTTGCTTTGAAGTCTGAAACCTGGGTTCTAATCCTGGCTCATCTCTTATTAACTGGGTAGTGTTAATTCATTTAGCTTTTTAATTTTTTAACAGATTTTCTTAGAGCAGTTTTAGCTTCATAGCAAAATTGAGAGGAAAGTACAGAGATTTCCCATAGCCCATCTCCAAATCCCACTCATGCAGTGCATCCCCTACTATCCATATCCCCAGAAGAGTGGCACATTAGTTACAATACATGAACCTACATTAGTTACAATAGATGAAACTGCATGACACAGTATAACCATCCAAAGTCTATAGTCTACGTTAGGATTCACTATACGTGTTATATGTTCTGTGGTATGGACAAACATATGATGAGTTACAGCATTGTAGTTTATAGAGTAGTTTCACTGCCCTAAATATCCTCTGTGCTCTGCCTCTTTATCATTTCTCTCCTCCTAATTGTGGCAACCAATGTTATTTTTACAGTTTCAGTAGTTTTGCTTTTTCCAGAATGTCAAATTATTTAGTTTTTTAGAGGTTTTGTAGGATTCATATTTTCATCTCTGTTTTACTCAGTTTTTTTTTTCTGTTGTGACCCTACCAGCACAATTGTAGAGGAAATTTTTTTTTGAGGGACCATGGTTTCAGAGGTCTCAGTCCATGGACAGCAGGCTCCATTCCTCTGAGCTTGAGATGAGATGAACATCATGGCAGCAGAGTGTGGTGGAGGGAAGCAGCTCACATGAAGATCAGGAGGCAGAGAGAGACTCCATTCACCAGATACAAAATATATACCCCAAAGCCATTCCCCCAATGCCCCACCTCCTCCAGCCACACCCTATCTGCCTTCAGTCACCACTCAAGTTAATTCCATCATATTAATTCACTGATTGGGTTAGGGCTAAAACATTGGCTTCTGGACTCTACTTCACTATTCCATTTCAATATATCTGAAGTGGAGGTCCAAGAATTGTGTTTCTAACAGGTAATGCTAATGTTGAAGACTCAGGGAACACCCTTTGAGAACCATGATCTAAAATTTAGGGAAGTGTTTCCTAAATTATATTTTAAATAATTTCCTAAATTTTAATTTAAAATTACATTTTAATTTTAACGTTCAGAAATACATATAGCTTGTTAAGAATGCAGATCCTCAGTTCCTATTCCAGCTCTGAGGAATTCAAATCCTTGGTATTTGGAAGCTACAGATTCCACTTCACAAGTGACTCTTATATATCTTGATGTCTGAGAACCACTGATTTAGAGGCAACAATTCTCAACTCTGTTAGAACTATATGGGTACTTAAAAAATTATCATGACCCCCACTCTCAGAAACTCTGATTTTTAGATTCAAATAGTTTAGGATGACTTTCAAGACCCATGTTTTTTTTTTGTTTTTTTTTTTTGTTTTTTTTTTAAGTCCTCTAGGTGATTCTACTGTATCATCAGGGCTATGGACTAGGGAGAGGAAGGGCTGAGTTTGTCATTCTATTCTCTGGTGCATTAAGAATCTGTGGGACCTGTCTCTGGTCTTCCTGGTAGTCAAGATTGCATGGGATTATAACCCAAAGCAGCCATAAACTTCATATAACACTAAACCAGCAGAAGACTGATATTCCATGAGCAAAATAGGGAAAGTTGAAAAGAATTTTGAAGAGAGTGCTATATCTATATGTTTTTATCTATATGTTTGTAATTGGCATTATACATTATTTAAATTTAATGTTACTTTGCTAACTGTATTTTGCTTAGTCTGAAATTATTTAGAATATCTGTCTATTCTACATTAACTGGTAATGTGTCTAGTAGCTTTGTTCAAATATCTAAAGGATTTGCAAAGGAAGACATTTAGATTTATTCTTTTGGTGGCAGAGGAAAGAGATAGGTAGTCAGATTTCAGCTTGATCTAGCCGGAGGGGTGGTGAGAGAATTTTAAGAAGAGACCGAATGATCAGAGATGGGCAGAAATATCTGAGAAGGAAAAGCAAACATAGGAAGCGATTGTGCTTAACCCTTAGAGACTAGGATTCTAAAGCTATGAGGACCTAGGGAGAAAGGAGAGGTGAGGACAGTTCTGACTGAATCTTTCTAAATTCCCCAGGACATTAAAACTTGCTCTTAAGACATTTGAACCTCTGGCTGCTTCCTTAGCCTTCAACAGTCTTTGGAGCCTGATGTCTCAAACACAAAACAAACAGTGCCCAGATGGGTGTGAGTTTTCCCACACCCATCTGGAGCTCAGAAGCAGAGATTGTAGACATATAACATTAATGAAGTTAATAATGACATAATGACATAATGACATATTTATTTTTGAAGCAGCATGAAAGCCTCAAAAATAAGTCTTGGAATGGGGCTGTAGCTCCATGGTAGAGCACTTGACTAGCATGTGTGAGGCACTGGATTTGATCCTCAGCACCGCATATCAATAAATAAAATAAAGGTATTGTGTCCATCTACAACTAAAAATATATGTAAAAAATAAGACTTTCATGTCACGGACATGAAAGGACCATGTAAATCTGGGGTGCTTTTCAGGGACAGGGTGCCCTTGTTCCTGACAAGTGTTATTGGGGGGCTGCATTTAGGAGAGGGCAGAGTTCAGGGCCATTTGTAGGGGGTGGACTGTCAGTCACTTCTTCATAGAAGCAGCACAATAATACACACTTTATTTCTCTTCAGGCCGTGGGAATTTTTTCAACATAGATTTTACTCTTTCTGATACTGAGAAGAATTTGCACCATTGCCATTCACCCAGCAACCCTGACTGCAACATTTGCAGTAGTTTTGGAATTCAAACAAATGAAACCAACTGCTTTTCTTGATTGGGCAGTTTTTTTCAAAGGACATCTCTCCTGTGTTTCATGTTTACTCTCGCTGGATGCCCTTCTCACTTGACAGGCTGTGCCGGAGCCCTCACAATGCTGCTCCCTCCACATCAGCAGACTCCTCCAGGCCTCTTCGGCCTCACACTGGCTCTTTACAGCAATTATTCGGTTCCCTTTTATTATTCTGCTTTCACAGTGACAATAACAGCTCACAGGCAAGAAAGACTGGGAGCTTTGAATTCTCTTTGCTTCCTTGTTCCTGGAATGACACCTTCTACTCTCTCTCATCCCTGATCCTTGTCTTAGTTACCCGAGCTCTCTTGTTGCATGAAAGCAAATGGAACATGAAAGGCCAAATATTCCAAGTGGAGTCAGCCTCTTTAGCATAATTATTTTTCAATTAATGGTCTCCTATTTTAAAATATCACTGCAAAGAAGATGGAGTCCATTCTTTTTCTCTAAAACATCTTTTCATGTTCTAACAATATATTTTCCATTTCTTACTACTTTATAATTCTGGTTGATTTGGATTATTGTTTGTAGAGGTATTTTTTTTTCTCTAAAGAGAAATAAAAAGCCCTTAAACATTTTCTTTTTCATTTTTTAACCCTGGAACTCTTTGAAGTAATTATACATAATCGAATGAACAATCTGGAGTGACTGTCCTAGCTGGAAAACCACTGGAATTTTCTTGCACTTCCAACTACCCCTTCTTGGTAGCATCCTTCTCATTCAGCACTGAAGACCCAAAAGCTATTGATGGATCTTTCCTACCCTATGAGAGGCCTCCTCTCACTTTCTGATATTCCGTTAAAGACAGTCACAGCAGAGGTTGGTGAGAGGTGAAAGTCCAGTCAGCCTGACAATAACAAGGAAGAAGATTAGAGAAAGCCCCCCAAAACATCATTGCACTTACCTATGCTTTGATCCTAGCATGATCTTATCCTGAGCCTTTCTACTCCACAGCCCCTCGTTCTGGAAGCCTCTACTCCAGTGCTTGCTGTAATATGGGACACTTGTGTTTTGTGGACTCATTCTTCAATACGGAAACTGTCACTCCATTTGTGTTACCCGAATGGTCTATCAAAGCCACTTGAATAGTCTATATATTCTTATGCATGTAAGCTTCCCTGGATGGTCTTTAGGAAGTCCACAGATCTACTGAAA
This sequence comes from Marmota monax, assembly GCF_021218885.2. Taxonomy (NCBI): domain Eukaryota; kingdom Metazoa; phylum Chordata; class Mammalia; order Rodentia; family Sciuridae; genus Marmota; species Marmota monax. The sequence goes on from NW_026694232.1 coordinate 7,382,218, forward strand.
TACATAAGAATTTGTTTGAATGTACATTTGTATGTTTTCCTGGGAGAGAGTCCATATCTTAAATTAGATTCTCCAAGAACACTAGGACACATTGATACTTTGATATCAAGAAATAAACATTGATGCAGTTATGAAAGGCCTTGAGGTCATGTACCATTCCATAGCAAATATTCACTGAGTACCTACAATGTGCTGGGTACTTGTTCAGATATTATTCCCGTTTTTCTTTGTTGGTGCATTATATTTGTAGGTACTGATGGGATTTGTTGTTACATATTTGTACATGCACACAATACACAATATAACAATATAATTTGGCCAATATCACACCCCAGCACTCCCCCACCCTTATCTAGACTCTTAATCCATCAGTGAACAACAGCCAATGTGCTAGAAGAGGATCACTCTGGCTGATGTGTTAAAAAGAGACAGCAAGGGGCAAGGGAAGGAGCAGACAGATCAGGTTGCCTTGCAGTCATCCAGGAGAGAAAGAAGGATGGATGCATCAGGGTATTTGCAGCAAAGAACTGGGAGCTGACTGGAGTTTGAATACATTTTGAGATACAGCCAAGAAGATTTGCTGACAGATCAGATGTGAATTGTTAGAAAAAGAGAGAGTCAAAGATGACAATGCTTTTGGCCTGAGCAACGGAAAGGGAAGAGTCTTGGGAAAAACTAAGAATTTCAGGTCAGACAGGACGTGGACTTGAGATCTGCCACTCACTGGCTAATTTGCAGCCTTACTCATTGGAAAGTCTTTTAACTTCTCTGAGTCTCAGTGTTTCCATTTGCAAACTGAGAACAGGAAAATCTATCTGATAGGGATGCTATGAAGAATTCCTGTAATGTGCCTGGTGCATAGTGCATGGAACAGATGCTAATCCCTTTCCCTCATCTTCCTTTAGTGAAGGAAAGAGGAAAGTGAGGGGGAGTGGGTGGGTGGTGGCCTGATCTTAGATGATCTGTCAATACCTTCCTGTCTTTTTGACTTCATTGTTTAGATATGCTGAATAATTTCAGTGTTTATTCTTTCTTCAGTCCTGTGTTTTCTTCTGCTAAATGAGCGGAACTACTAATTTGGAGTTCAATTTAGATAGTATTTTTATTATCTGTAACACATTATTTTATGCTTATTTATCTTAAAAATGTTTCTTACAGTGAAGAAAGGATTCTTATCTGATATTGTCCATTATCCTTGTGTACTATCCACAAATGTGTAACTAATACGTTCATTGGGTTTAGTGATTAGGTTATTGCTGTAGTAAATAACATTTTATATATGAAAAAATATTTGGTGGGTTGTTATATAACCACTTAAGAAAGTTTCACTGATATTTGGTGATGTTAGTGAGGAATTTTAGGTGGACCAGAATTGCGTTATAGTTTTTATTTTTCATTTAAGACAAGTTCCTACTCTGATTATTAGTTACCAAGCATGCTTTCTGGAGTGGCTAGATTTAGGATAACAAGGGATGCTAAAATTGGGAATTCAACAAGGGAGAGAAGAGTGAGTATGAACAAATTTGGTTATAAGGATTCACCTTGCTTCCTTCATCAAAATATCCTCACTTCCAGCCATCTTAATATTTCTGAAATTAGAATATGTTTTATAACCTATATATATACATTTAATCTGATAATAGTTGTAGCATTTTTGATAGAGTTTAGTAAGTGGCATCTGTCTTCTCTACCCTAATTCAAAACCAATTGAGAAGTAAAACAATAAAATGCAGGGAGGGCCGGGGTTGTAGCTCAGTGGCAGAGTGCTTGCCTAGCATGTGTGAGGCACTGGGTTCGATTCTCAGCACCACATAAACATAAATGAAATAAAGGCATGCTGTCCATATGCAACTACAAAAAAATATGCAGGAAGAGTGTAAATCTACCAGTTTTATTGGTGATAAATTAGAGAACATAGCTTGTTTGAGCATTCTAAGCAGAACGCTTTCCTCAGTTGGTGCCTCTCATTTTTCTGGATGGAAAATGAGATCTAATTTTCCATGCTTAGGTCTTTTGCTAAATTAGCTTCCATAAACTGAGAAATGCAGCCTAATTCAGCTGGCTAAACTCATGCCAACTGCAGGGTGAGAAGCAAGAGGCTGATCACAATTCATTATTGTCAGAAATTTCTTTTTAGCACTACTTTGTCACAGAGTCACTCTTATGGTCTGTAAGAGAACATGATGGCACCTCCCCTTTGAAGGAAATGGCTCTGAGTTCCCAAAGCCCCAAGGTTAGCCAGTTTAGGTTGGGGAATTAGGTATCACCTAGGAAAAAAGATGTGATTCCTAATTTTGTTTTGTTTTGTTTTGAGTGTCTAAAATGAGATACTGTCTAAGAGGGAATTTGGGAGAGAAAGTAGGGATAGGTAGATATTAGATTGTCCTTTTTGCTTTATTGAAAACTAGGCTCAGTGCTGAAATATATTTATTAAGCACTCATAGACTCCTGTACATGTATAGTTTGGGGGAAGATTTGGTAATTGAAGGGGAATGTAAAGATATGTAAATATCTACATATATATTTCTTAAAATGAAGTTGCAAATAATTGATGCCTTAATTATTTTTTTAATATAGGAAATAAAATTTCAAACTATAAAAGAAAATAAAAACAAGTCTCTCTATAAGTTCTTTCTCTGAAAGTTCCCCTCTCAGGTTTGCTTACCATTACCCAGTTTTTGTGAATCCTTCCACAGCTATTTGTTCATAATAGTATTTCATTTGTTTTGCAGGAATTATAACAATGTTAAAGATGCTTCCAGATAAACATGTTAGGTGGTCTTTTTAACCTTATAGATGTTTATGATGTGTCACTTCAATATCAGCTTTATTATGTGGCACCTGAAAAAAACTCTTTTTATTCGTTGTACAATTACAAATTGCTGAAGTAAGTGCTGTTAAAAAGAAAAGAATCTAAATATAATGGTTATTGAAAGAGATATCACTTGTACTAATGTGTTCAAAGTATGAATGTCAGATGTGTTTTTTCCTTCAGTGATTCTGTGAGATATGCTTCCATGGTTACCAGGTAATAGATATAATAAGAAAAATGTATGGAGATCAGAAATGGAATTGTCATTGCGGATTTTCTTTATAGATGACATTCATTGTCATTACTGTTTCCTTAGGCAATTTGGAAACTCATAGGTCCTGAATATAAAATATAAATACATGCTTCTTGGATAGGTGGTACTTTCCCATGTCTTTATCTATTTATGAGTTACATTATACTGTCTTCTAAAAACTGAATTTAGAAGGTAAGCTGTGGAGTTAAATTATAAGTAATAACATTTGCTGTATTTTCAAAGGTATAAATTCTGGCAGGGGTTCTGAGAATGAAGTATAAAGATAGTGACCAAACAAATGCAAAAACCAACTTCATTTTTAAGAGCAAGACTGAAGTTTCACAAATCTTTATTTCAATATTCTTAGGTTAAAAATTATTTTTCCCAGATATAACAATCAAAAGCAGATAAGGGGGAAGATATCTCTGGAGAAATGGAAAATGTTCTACAGTAGGAATAGACTCTTGAGTTCTTTTGTCAACTTTGCCTCTGCAAGTTTGACCTTGATTTTGACCCATTATTCCACCTCTTTAGGTGTCAGTTTTTATTTGTTAGACTGAGTAGCAATCTCTTACATTCTTTCCAAATTCAACATTCTGTTTCTAGGAAGGGACTTGAAATAATTCATTCTCTCGCGCTCAATGAGAAAGAAAATCTGTGAATTCTACATTGAGATTCTTGTCTGAGAATTTAACTTGCTGTATCTTTCTCAAGTTACTTAACTGCTATGCTGGGAAAGGTGGGCATAAGAGAGGGTGGATAAATGGAGGCTGGATTTGATTAGTGTATACTGTATGTGTGTGTTGAAATATCACACTGAACCCTATTAAATACACAATTAATACATGTCAATCAAAAATAAAATAAAATAAAAAACACTTAACTACCAAGTAGTTTTGCTAATGGTAGTCCTTATTTATTTATTCCTCAATAACACAATTCAATAATCACAACTAATTAGCAACTGAGAGCTTTTGTTTCCCCACTGAAATCATGGCAACTTATTTTTTATATGTTGTATATTTATTTTTTAAATTAATTAATTAATTAATTTTTAATTTATATATGATAGCGGAATGCATTGCAATTCTTATTACACATATAGAGCACAATTTTTCATATTTCTGGTTTATACACAGTATATTCACACCAATTCATGTCTTCATACATGTACTTTGGATAATAATGATCATCACATTCCACCATCATTAATTGCCGCAGTCCGGCTGGCTGCAGCAAAATAACCGGGGGGTGACGAACAACTTGTGAACGTTGATACAGCAGGAGTAGGAGCCGTTTATTGCAGGACAGGAGCAGTATTTATACATTCCACACAGCTTATCTAATTAACATAAACTAGATACATCAGTCAACCAATCAGGAATCTCCACACTTAATGGCTTGTTTTTGTTACTTCTCAAACCACTCCCTCTGGCATTTTGCCAGGCACCATCCAGACTTGTTTACGAACTCTAACATTCCCCTGGCAAAATGCCAGGTGTTATTTTTGACTTGTTTACAGACTCCAACAATTAATAACCCCATTCCCCCTCCCTTCCCCTCCAACCCCTCTTCCCTATCTAGAGTTTGTCTATTCTTTCCATGCTCCCGCTCCCTATCCCACTATGAATAACCCTCCTTATATCAAAGAAAACATTCAGCATTTGTTTTTGGGGGGTTGTCTAACTTCACTTAGCATTATCTTCTCTAATGCCATCCATTTCTCTGCAAATGCCATAATCTTATTCTTTTTAGTGCTGAGTAATATTCCATTTTGTATATATACCACATTTTTTTTATCCATTCATCTATTGAAGGGCATCTAGGTTGGTTCCACAGTTTAGCTATTGTGAATTGTGCTGCTATGAACATTGATGTGGCTATGTCCCTGTAGTATGCTGTTTTTAAGTCCTTTGGATATAGACCAAGAAGAGGGATAGCTGGGTCAAATGGTGGTTCCATTCCCAATTTTCCAAGAAATCTCTACACTGCTTTCCATGTTGGCTGCACCAATTTGCAATCCCACCAGCAGTGTATGAGTGTGTATCTTTTTCCCCACATCCTCACCAACGCTTATTGCTGTTTGTCTTCATAATAGCTGCCATTCTGACTGGAGTAAGATGAAATCTTAGAATGGTTTTGATTTGTATTTCTCTAATTGCTAGTGATGATGAACATTTTTTCATGTATTTGTTGATTAATTGTACATCATCTTCTGAGAAGTGTCTCTTCAGGTCCTTGGCCCATTTATTGATTGGGTTATTAGATTTTTTTGGTGTTAAGCTTTTTTTGTTCTTTATATATCCTACAGATTAGTGCTCTATCTGATGTGTGAGGGGTAAAAATTTGCTCCCAGAATGTAGGCTCTCTGTTCACCTCACAGATTGTTTCTTTTGCTGAGAAGAAACTATTTAGTTGACTTCATCCCATTTATTGATTCTTGATTTTAATTCTTGTGCCACAGGAGTCTTATTAAGGAAGTTGGGGCCTAATCCCACATGATGGAGATTAGGGCCTATTTTTTCTTCTATTAGACACAGGGTCTCTAGTTATATTCCTAAGTCCTTGATCCACTTTGAGTTGAGTTTTGTGCATGGTGAGAGATAGGGGTTTAATTTCATTTTGTTGAGTATGTATTTCCAGTTTCCCCAGCACCATTTGTTGAAGAGGCTATCTTTTTTCCAGTGCATGTTCTTGTCACCTTTGTCTAATATAATTGTAGTTTTGTGGGTTAGTCTCTGAGTCCTCTATTCTGCACCTTTGGTCTACCAGTCTGTTTTGGTGCCAATACCATGCTGTTTTTGTTACTATTGCTCTGTAATATAGTTTGAGGTCTGGTATAGTGATGCCACCTGCTTCACTCTTCTTGCTAAGGATTGCTTTAGCTATTCTGGGTCTCTTATTTTTCCAGGTGAATTTCATGATTGCCTTTTTTATTTCTATGAGAAATGTCACTGGGCTTTTGATTGGAATTGGAATCGCATTAAATCTGTATAGTGCTTTTGGTAGTATGGTCATTTTAACAAATATTAACTCTGCCTCTCCAAGAACAAGGTAGATCTTTCTATCTTCTAAGGTCTTCTTTAATTTATTTCTTTAGTGCTCTGTAGTTTTTGTTGTAGAGATCTTTCACCTCTTTCATTAGTTGATTCCCAAGTATTTTATTTATTTGTTTGTTTATTTATTTATTTTGAGGCTATTGTAAATGGGGTAGTTTTCCTAGTTTCATTTCAGAGGATTTATCACTGATGCACAGAAATGCCTTTGATTTATGGGTGTTGATTTTGTATCCTGCTACTTTGCTGAATTCATTTACTACTTCTAGAAGTTTTATGGTGGAATTTTTGGGGTCTTGTAGGTATAGAATCATATCATCAGCAAATAGTGCTAATTTGAGTTCTTCTTTTCCTATCTGTACCCCATTAATTTCTTTCATCTGTCTAATTTCTCTGGCCAGTGTTTCAAGAACTATGTTAAATAAAAGTGGTAAAAGAGTGCATCCTTGTCTTATTCCAGTTACAGGGAATGCTTTTAATTTTTCTCTATTTAGAATAATGTTGGCCTGGAGCTTAGCATAGATAGCTTTTATGATGTTGAGATATGTTCCTGTTATCCCTAGTTTTTCTAGTGTTTTGAACATGTATGGGTGTTATATTTGTGAAATACTTTTTCCGTATCAGTTGAGATGATCATCTGATTCTTATCTTTAAGTCTATTGATGCGATGAATTATGTTTATTGATTTCCGTATGTTGAAACAACCTTGCATCCCTGGTATGAACCCCACTTGATTGTGGTTCACTATCTTTTTGATATGTTTTTGTATTTGATTTGCCAGGATTTTATTGAGAACTTTTGCATTTAGATTTATTAGCGACATTGGTCTGAAGTTTTCTTTCTTTTTTATTTATTTCTTACATACTTGACAATAGTGGGATGCATTACATTCATAATTATCCATTCACAGTACAATTTTTCGTAACTCTGTATATAAAGTATGTTCACACCAAATTATGCCATTATACACGAGCTCTCTTATTTATTTATTTTTGCATTACAGTTTGAAGTTTTCTTTCTTTGATGTATCTTTGCCTGGTTTTGGAATCAGGTGATATTGGTCTCATAGAATGAATTTGGAAGTGCTCCCTGTTTTTCTATTTCACAAAATAATTTATAGAGTATAGGTGTTAGTTCTTCTTTATAGGTTTTAAAGAAATCAATTGTGTATCCATCTGGTCCTGGGCTTTTCTTAGTTGGTAGGCTTCTAATGGCATCTTCTATTTCCTTTCTTGAAATTGATCTGTTTAAATTGTGTATATCATTATGATTCAATTTGGGCAACTCATATGCCTCTAGAAATTTGTTGATGCCTTTGATATTCTCTATTTTATTAGAGCACAAGTTTTCAAAATAATTTCTAATTATCTTCTGTATTTCTGTAGTGTCTGTTGTGATATTTCCTTTTTCATTATGCCTTCCTCTATCCCAATAATTCTTAAATTTAGTCTTTTTATACTATACCATATTTCTTAAATGTTCTGCTCATGGTTTCTTACCATTTTCACTCTGTGGTCTACATTCTTTTCAAGATTATATATTTTGTCTTCATTGTCTGAGGTTCTGTCTTCCAAGTGGTCTAATCTGTTGGTGATGCTTCCAGTTTGGTTTATTCTTTTCTTTCATTTCAAAGATTTCTGTTTTTTTTTTGTTTTTAGAAACTGTATTTCCCTATTGAAGTAATCTTTTGCTTCCTGTATTTGTAGCTCTTTGTTGAAATTATCTTTTGCTTCCTGTATTTGCTGTCTTATATCATCTTTTAATTCACAGAATGTTTTAATTATGTACATCCTGAACTCCTTCTCTTGTCATTTCATCTGCTGTGCTGGCCATAGGTTCTAATAATGTGGTATCTTGATTTGTTTGAAAAACTTTCTTCCCTTTTTTTTTTCATGTTGCTTGTGTGTCTTCCTTTCTAGCTCTCTGGATCCGAGGCATTACTGTTTTTACCCTATAGGTTTATAGTGCCTCTGTAGTGTTCCAATATTTCACCTTTGAGGGGAAGGACAATGTTAACAGATCCCCATATAAACAAAATACAACCTAGAAACAAATAGTTGTTATTAAGACATTTACAATTTGATCATAATGTACTGAAATGGTGAATTCAATTATTATCTATTATATAATCAGTAGATTTGTAAAAGGGTTTATAGATTCTGATGGTGGACAAAGAATTGGGGGTGAAATGCAGGAAGATATGCTGAGACGGTATGAGATGAGGATATAGAATTATTATATCTTAGGAAGTGTGAAAAAGAAATCTAAAGAAGAAGGTTAGTTGCGGAGAGGTAGAATAGGTTAGAATTTTGTAGTAATTTTGGGTAGACAAGTAAGATGGAATACAAAAGAGTACATAGGACAAACACATTTATATATAAAAATAAAAATGTTTAAACAGTAAATATTAGAGAGAAAAGTAGGAAAAAACAAAAAAAGAAGAAGGAACAAAGAATATACAACACAACTGTAATACACTATTCAGTTGTCTCAGTCCTCAATATCCTAATTCATGCAAAGTACTTGATTTCATATATGTTGGGGATGTGAAGGCAGGAGAATAAAAAGGGAGAAGAAATTTTAAAAAATCTCAAAGGAAGAAATAAGGATTGTTTTTCTTGGAGATCAGTGTCTTTCCTGCTTCCCTTCTCATCCATTGGGTGGGGTTGTCTGTTCTTAGTTGGTATCTCTGCCCTCAGGATGGTGGGGGTTACCTGGGTATGAGGGTTGGTCTTGTGTGCAGGGCACCTTGAAGTGGGGTTAGGCACCTGCCAGTCCCATTGAGAGACTGCACCTCAAGGATCTCCTTTTGGGGTCTACTCCTGTGACGTGGGTGCCAGGTCTTACTTCCTCATCTTTCCTGTATAGCTCACAGTTCCTGCCCTCTAAATTAGTCTCTAAAGTGGATCTCCCTCACCCTGTCCCTTTCTACTTCCTAATCAGGAACCTTTCTCTTTGGGGTCTGTGTGTTGCATTCTGGTGGCTGCGCACCTGTCATGGAGGGCTATTTTGAATTGGGCAATTACTCTGCTGAGTTAGCAGTTGCTGGGAATGGGGGGGAGTTAGAAAACTATGGGTACCTGGCTATCTGGTGTTCCAAACTGGTAATTGCCCCAACTAAAGATGTGATGGAGGTGACCAAGATGAAGGCTGCTGCTTTCAGTGATGGGGTGTTGGGTTGAGTGGCAGGAGGTGGACGATGGCATTGTGCAATGTGTTCAGAGATGAGCTCTGTGGTATGCAGTATTGTGGCTGTGGGCTTTCTTCAGAGCCTGTGATGTCCCCAGGTGCAGGCAGGCTAACATGAGTAGGGGACTATGGCAATAGCTGCCGAGTCCCAAGATGGAGGCAACTGGGGGAGCCCCACATTAGTAGGTGGGGGTCCACACAGGAGTAGTGACTGGTGTTCCTGAGCATGGGTAGCAGCTGAGTGTCCTTCGTGGGAATAGCATCTGGGAATTCTGCACCGGTGCTGATGCCGGTGGTCACGCTAAGGCACCCGCAAGACCTGTGTGGGTAAGTAGTCAGGAGTGGGGAGTCCTTTTCTTACACTGAGGCCTGGGCCCCGTGGGGCCCAGCGGCTGTGATTCCTGCTCAGGATCAGCTGTGTAGGGGTCCTTTATCACTCTCAGCAAAGCAGTATTCCCACTAATTGAGACTCAGGTCATGGAGTGACACAGAATGTTGCCTCCCTCTGGCCCACTATCTTGGATCCTCCTAATATACTTTTATAATAGGTGATATTCACCACCCAGTAGAGTAAGTTCTCCCATCTTTTCCCCAATCTCAAGAGTTTCTTGGTTATTCTTGACTATTTTTATTTCCAAAATATTTAAAAAATTTGTTTATTTATATTGGTGTATTATAATTATACACAATAGGTGGGGCTCATTATGCCATATTCATACATGCATATGACATAATTTGATGAATTTCATTATCCAGTATCTTCCCTTTCCCTCCTCTTCCCTTCTGATCTGATTGTTTTCCTCTATTGATCTCCTGTCTATTATTGCTATTATTATTTTAACTAATATAATTTATATAAAAGCAAATTCATTATATTATATTGGTACATAGACATAGCATAATTGGTAGATTTCATTTTCCATCCATATTATTTTAAAAGAAGCTTGTCAATTTCCACAAATAAACTGGTAGAATTTGGAATAGAATTATATTGATCTTATAGATGAATTTTAGAAGAAATGTCATTGTAACCATATTAAGTCTTTTGGTTTGGGGCATAATATACTCATCAGTTTATTTAGAATTTCAGTTAATGAAATGTAGGGATCTCTTTGTGTGTAGGTCTCATATATCTATTGTTAAGTCAATTCCTAGATTTTGGTTTCTTTTTGATGTAGCTAAAAATAGTGTCAAAGAATTTTTAATTTATTCCTTGTATTCAGTATATATAATTTTTTTGTATTTTTGCTTTGTATCTGATGATCTTTCTTATTCTAGTAATTTACCTGTAAATTCTTTTGTATTTTTCTATGTACATAACTAAATCATTTGTGAAAATTTTTATTTATTCCTTTTGAATACTTATAACTTCTATTTCTTTTTGCCTTTTTGTTCTATGTGTATCTGAAAGAACGTGTATTCTTTCATTTTTTAATTCAGTGTTACAAATATCAATTAGGTGCAAATCTTGTATATCCTTTCTAATTTGACATCAGCTTGTTCTATCTAATACAGAGAAGTGTTAAAATCTTCCATTATGATGGGAAATGTTATTGTAGATTTGTGCACTTCTCTTTTTTAAAAATTCTTTATTATACTTAGGTTCGGTTATTACATTTGTTCAAATGTTCAGTTGTTTTATTTTCCTGGCGAATTGAGATCTTATAATTATGATATCTGTCTCTTTACTCTAGTAATAAGTTTTGCATTAAAGTCTACTTTGTCAAATAATTAACTAATCTTCTAATAAATAAACTATATCCATTTTCTTTTGCTTAGTATTTATGTGGTATGCATTTTTCCTTGCTTCTGCTTCATTGTTTCTGTATTCTTATGTGTCTTTGTAAGTAGCATTTGTCTTAGTCCATTCTTGCTTTTATAATGATACTTGAGACTGAGTAATTTGTAAAGAAGAGAAATTTGTTTTTTCACTGGAGGAATTTATCTTTTCTGGAGGCTGAGAAATCCAAAATCAAGGTGCTGGCAGACTTGGTATTTGTTTAGGGATGCTCTTTGCTTCCAAAATGATGCCTCTTACTTTACCCTCACATGATGAAAGAGGAAAATGCTGTGTTCCCACTTGGCAGAAGCAGGAGGACTGCAGAACTTGGCTGGTTACCCCCAGCCCTTTTATAAGGGCTTTTGTGAAGGTGGAGCCCTCATGAGTTAACCATCCCCTAAAAGACTCATCTCTTTATACAACCATATTTGGTTTTAGGTTCCAACATATGAGCTTTAGGTAAATTTAAAGTAGAACTGAAATTCTAATCTGGAAACTAGCTATCACCAGGCTTGGTAGGCTTTTCACCTCCTTCTACTATTTTGCAACATAGACGGATGGGCTCTTATTAGCTGCTCATAAGTAGCTCGTCTGGTTTCGGGGTGTTTGGCTTAAATTCTTTTTTGTCAAGCGTTTTCTGGTTAAATCATTATGCAAAAGGTCAAAGTTTTAGTCTTTGCTTTTTTATACTATAAAATTATTCTTTCATCTTTCCCTTACGGTACTGTCTCTATAGTTCCTGGTTATAATTTCTATCTCCTATACTTTTATTTAAGATAAATGTTTTATTTATTAAATGAATTGTATTTTAGTGGGGAGGGGTTTTTGGGCTAGCATTAGTTCAAAATGTTCATAGGCATTCGGATCACAAGGTATATTTGTATTTTGGGGAAGTCTAGTGTGACATTCTTTTTTCTATTTGAATGATTTAGCTCATTTAAATGTATTTTAAAAACTTATATAATTAGGTTTAATTCTGCCATCTTATTTTGTTTTCTATTTGTACTATTTGTGCTAAGTTTTTTCAATTATTTTTGTCTCCCCTTTGTGTTATTTTTTATTTTTTCCCTTTATTACTTTAGTATGTATGCTTTGATTTCTTTTTACTGTTAAATATAGGCATTATAACACGCATCTTTGTTTTATTATGGTCTAAGTTTGCAAGTATCTTAGTATGCTTTAATCCCATAAATTCTCCTTTAAGTTTCCTCTTTTCATTATAATAAAAATTTTTGTCTGAACACTTGCATTTCTGCCTGGAATTTTTCCCCTGTAAAGAATACCTTGTAATGTTTTAGTTTTTTAAAGTTTGCTTGTCACAACTTAGTTGTTTTTTTTTGCAAAAATGCAAATATTTTTAGACAAATGCTTTACTAGTAAAACATTTAGTGAAGTGTTTTAGTCAGATTTTTCATTGCTGTTACCAAAAGACCTGACAAGAACAATGTAGAGGAAGGAACGTTTATTTTGTGGCTCATGGCTTTAGTGGTCTTAGTATATAGGTGACTGACTCCATTGCTACTCCTGATGAGGCATACCATCATGGTGGAAGGGTGTGGAAGAATAAAGCAACTGAGGCCAGGGCAATCCAGAATCACAAACAGCTCTGCTCACCAGGGACAAAATATAAATCCCAAAGGTGTGCCCCCAATGACCTACTTCCTCCAGCCACTCCCTACTTGTCTATAGTTAACCACTCAGTTAATTCATACCAGTGGATTAACATTACCAATTAAGTTAAAGCTCTCACAATCCAATCATTTAATCTCTAAACTTCCTTGCATTGTCTTCTGGGGACACCTTATATCTAAACCATAACATTCCCACTCCTGGCCCCCAAAAGCTTATGACTGTGTCACAATATAGAATACATTTGGTCCATTTTCAAGACTCCCTGTGGTCTAAACAGTTCTAGCATTACCCAAATGTCTAAGTATTACATCTCCTCTGAGACTCAAGGCAAATTCTCAGTTTATACCCTGTAAAAATCAAAAGCAAGTTGCATATTTTCAAAGCAAACATTTCCATTCTACAAGGGAGAAATAGAGCATAGAAAGAAGGAATGAGACCAAAGCAAGGCTGAAATCCAACTGATCAAGTAAATCCTGTAGTTCCACTTTAAGTATATGGGTCACATAACTTCATTATGTTCTCCAAAGGTCTTGTGCCCCTATGACTTTGCTGGTTGCAGCCCACATGACCTCTCTATTGGCCTATCTCTGCTAGAGTCCTACAGCTTTCCTCAGAAGACATTCCATGATACTCTTGATCTCAGGGTCTCTGCTGCTGCTTTCACTTCCTTCTTGCTTCTTCATGCATTATTCTGTCAGGGGTAGTCTTAAGGGACTCCAATCCTGCTGCATTTTCCTGGCCTCCCAGGCCTTCTTTTGAAATCTTAGTGAAATCCTTCATGACCCTTTATCTCGAGGATCCTGGAATCCTGCAGAGCCAGCACAATATGGTTCATTCCAAGGTCTGTCACCATCTTAAGCAGTAGCCAAGCCTCTAGGGACCATAGCTCAGCAGCCTCTGAGTGACTGGGTGTCTTGAGCATGCTAAAACAATTTCCTACCTCTCCCAGCTGCCTTGCAATCAGGTTCCCACATGGTTTCTTCTCAAAGTAATTTTTACTTTTATAGGCTCAAACTTGAGATAGATGTAGTCTTGCCAATTGCTGAGATACCCTCAAGCCATTTTTCCTATTGCTTCTGGGTAAAGTACTTAGCAGCATCTCTTTAGTGGCTATAATCACTTTAATAATCACAGCTTTCTTAGCTCCAGTTTTACTCTCTCATGGCCTAACTACAAGTTTTTCAAATCTTTCTGTTCTGATTTCTCCTCCTGCTTATCACAGTAAACTTGGTTAAAAGCTGCTATCAATATCCATGCACTACCCTAATGCTGTACTGCCTTGAAATTTTTCTCCACCAGATTAATGAGCACATCACCTTTAAATTCAGACTCATGGAAAGTCCCAGGATATGGGCAAAATACAGACAACTTATTTTCCAGAACATAACATGAATGGCCTCTATTTAATTTCCAATTCTCTTTTCCCTCTGAAACCTCATGAACTCAGTCTTTATTGTCCACAGTCCTATTTTGGCATTCTGGTCTCCTGACCTCCCATCAGAATCACCCATAAAGCTCTACTTATAACATCTAAAGATTTTCCAGCTTGCATCTCTAAACTTTTCAAAATGCGCCCCCTCCCCAAATTACTCTTGAAGGTTTCTAAACCACATAGTCAGGTCTGTCACAGCAATGATCCCACATTTCAGTACCAATTTCTGCTTTAGTCAGCTTTTTCATTGCTGTGACCAAAGGACCTGACAAAAACAACATAGAGGAGGAAAATTTTATTTGGGGCTTACAGTTTCACAAGTCTCAGTCTGTAGATGGCCAACTCTGTAGCTCTGGGCTCACAATGAGGCAGATCATCAGGCCACAAGGGCATGGCAGACAACAGCAGCATAAAACATGACTCCAGGGAAAACTAAGTTTTTAAATCTATAAAAAATCCATATTTCACTTTCATTCTTAAATGATATTTTGTTGATTTGTCATTATCTAGATTGACAGTTAATATTCTCAATTTCCACAAAGCTTGGACAAATGTAGTTTAAATTGTACTGGGAAAGTTAAGAAAAATACTTATTTAAACACATTATTGACTATATTCCAGTATGTTTCTGAGATTGTTAGTTTTGTGGGCTGTCCTAACCAAAAAAAAAAAAAAAAAGGACTTCATGATCGCATAATCTTGTAGTAGTAGTTATGCTCTCTCTCTTATTGAAATTCACGACACATCTTAGACCCCATAAGAGGCTGCTGTGATAAAATCCACTTAACTTTATTAATTAAAAATTCCACAAAAATATTTGATTAGAAAACTATTGTTGTGAGACTTTCTAATAAACAAGCATAATATTAAGCACACATTTTTTGAGAGCCTCTTTAGTGCTATTTAGTTCTGGGATGTGAATAAAAATTTCTTACTGTGTGAGATTTTGTTTTTCTAAGGTTAGGTCAGGTTTTTGTCACCTGAAATACTCTTAAAGTCTGTTGTTAAAATTTCTAGCTCTGGACGAGTCTTCTGTGGAACTCGGTTTCATGATTGTAGTCACAGTATAGCATGACTAGAAATACAATCAGTTTTGGAGCAAGTGGGTAAAGCTTTTATAAACTGAAATCTGTACTGGGTTAGAAACTTTCATCATCTGTGCAGAAAGAGGCATCCTGATAACCCTTGTGTCACATTTCTTGTAAAATAAGGAAACAGGCAATTATTCATTATGTTCCAAGGACTTCAGTAATTCAGAAAGGGCATGGAGGAAGTAATAAGTCAACTGAATCTAGAGATATGGTGGAATTTATTTGAAAAGCACTGTGTTATGGCCCCATTTTTTTAAAAAAATTTTTTTTCAGGCACTGTGACCCTTTTATTTAAGTCTTTGTGCAGACTGTGGCTTTTTCCTATCATTGTGCTCTATTTTCCCTTCCATCTCCACCTCCATCTGGCATCAAGATCTGATACTAGAGTTGACCACTAAAACAGCCCAAACTTGCTGCATCCATTAGATCCCAGAGAGGCAGCAATGAGTTTCAGACTGGGTGCTTATGGACAGTGTTGCTAGTGACCTTGAGTCATTAGGGACCTAGGGAATGGCTTCAGGCAACTCAGCCAGCTGCCTCACACGTCAAAATTGCCAGTGTGGCAGCCATTAGCTTCCTGTCTCTCTTCTTTTCTTGGGAATTTTCAAGGAACTCCAGAAGCCAGCCCTTGTTGCAATCCCCTTCTTATCTTTGATGCTGCACACATGCAGCTCTGACACGCATTATATTATTAGTTCCTACTTTCTCAATTTTAATTAAAACCAGAAATGAATTATTTTAATCTACCATTTTTGAGAGTCAGCATTATTGCACGTGATTATCCTCTGAAATGGGGTTGGCACAGAAAAATAATGATATTTAAAATATTATCTCTACCATTTTAGTTTGCTTTCCCAGCAAATCTTAATTTAGTCCCAAAATCTTCTCTTCACACATGATCCTAAGTAAACAGGCATTTATCCAGTGGATCAGAATCTAAATGTTAACCTTTCAAGTGTTAGTATTTGAACTGTCTTCTGTCATTAAAACCTTAAAATCTCTGGGCATTTATAACTGTACAGTGTTTAGAAAAATGATACATATAAATGAAATAGTTAATAAAACTATCCAATAAGTCTTCTTTAAGTTGGTGACCATGTGACCCTGTATTTTTCCCAGGAGAGTCCTGGTTTGCTTCCATTATGCTGGGTCAATCATGTACGGTAACCACTTTTCACTTTCAAAAATGTCTCATTTTGAAGAATAAATTACATAGCCATTCCTATCTATATATTACTTTAACCCAAGTAATATAAATTATTAAGAAAACAAAGAATTATTTATTTTGGGCATGTAAGGAAAATAGTTGTTTTTGATCAATAAATGTCTTCTGGCAATTTTGTTTTAACTAAATCGGTGGACTTGATTGCATATCAGAATCATATTTAAATCACCCACAAACCAATTAAATCCAAACCTCTTGGAGTGGGACACTGTCACCAGTATTTTTAAGCTTCACAAATAATTCCAATGTGCATTCATGGTTAAGAACCACTGGATTATACTATTTGTGTGTTTAAACAGGCTTCCTTTTCAGAATTATTTAAAGCTGTTTTATTTCTTATTTTATTCAAAGACGTTTTAAATGAGTTTTTTAGACAACGTGTCTACCTAATGTTCTAGTTCATTAAATTTGAAACTTAAATATATATATACAACAGACTAAATCAGTGTTTGCTTTTGAAGCAACCACTGTAAATAATTGATCAAATATCTCTCTGACCAATTTAATCACAAAGATAATTTAATAATTATTTTTTCCCTGCTAACTTAATAGTTAGATATACTTTAGAATGGTAAATGTGTATCTTGGAACTCAGCTTGGGAATATTTAATGCAATTAGCCTTTTTATGTATAGATAAAAGGCACTTGTAGAGATGAATATGGAGTTGAAGACTTTCATAAGAAGTTCAGGTGTATGTGGTAGTTCAATAGATTCCTTGGAGGAATGTATAGTGATGTGTCCTAGAAATGAATCCAATTATCTTAACCTGTTCAGGTCTGCTTAAATAAAATACCTTAGTCTGGGTAATTCATAAGGAGATAGTTTATTTATTTATTTGTTTTTGTTTAATATGTATTTTCATTTTAATTAACATAGCAATTGTACATGTTTGTGGAATACAGTGTGATGTTTTAGTACATGTATAAAACATGTAATGATCAGATCAAGGTAATTGGCATATTTTTCACTTCAAGTTCTAATCTTTTTTATTTTTTTATTTTGGGAACATTCAAAATTCTCTATAATAATTTATTTTGAGATATTCACTAACTGTAATTATACTACTGTGATTATGGAACACTAAAAATTATTCCTCCTATCCATTTGCACCCCCTATACCTATTAACCATCCTCTTTCCATTTCCCCTGCTCAAATGCTTCCCAGCCTTTGGTAGCTACTGTTCTACTCTTTACTTTCGTGAGACCAACTTTTTTATCCTCTACATATAAGGGAGAGCATGTGGTATTCATCTTTCCGTTTCTGGGTCTGACTTATTTCACTTAACGTCATGTCCTCCAGGCTCATCCATGTTGCCACAAATGACTGGATTTAATTCTTTTTTATGGCTCAATAATATTCCATTGAGTATACATACCACATTTTCTTTATCTATTCATCCACTGATGCACATACAGGCTGATTACAAATCTTGGTTCTTATGGATAGTTCTGTAATAAACATGGGAGTACAGACAACTCTTTTTTTAAGGAATTTTAAAAATTTGTTTTAATTAATTACACATGACAGTACAATGACCTTGACATATCATACATTTGAATCAGATAGGATATAATATCTCATTTTTCTGAGTATACAGGTTGCAGAATAACATTGGTCATGCATTCACATATATACACACAGTAACAGACAACTCTTTGACATGCTGATTTCCATTTATTTGAATGCTGGATCATATGAGAACAGAAATTTACTGTTTTTAGAGGTTGAGAAATGTAAGATCAGGGCACAAGTAGATTCAAAGTTTGGTGAAGGATTTCTCTCTGCTTCAAGGATGGCACTGCTTTGCTGCATCCTTACATGGTAGAAGGGGCAAGAAGTCTCCCTCAGCCTCTTTTGAAAAGATACCAATCACATTCATTAGCGTGAGCCCTCATGACCTAATCACCTCCTGAAAATTCTTCACCTCCCAATATTACATTGAATTTTAGGGGTACACCAACATTCAGTCCATAGCAATGAATATTCATTATAGTGTGAATTGTTAACTTATAGATTGAGTTTCTTATTGTGAGGAACAAATATAGTATGGGAACTTTTATGTAGGTATTTCTGGAAGATTCTAAGATCAGAAGAGTCCCTGCAACCAGTGGGGATAGGGGAAATTCTGTTTTTCTTTTGGTCTGTGTATAAACTTGTTAAGTATTTCAGAAGAAAGTGAGAATCTTTAATATTAAGTGTTTATAGTTTAAAAATGAATTTTTATCATTGAAAAGTGCTTCTATTTAACTTAAGATCACTTCGTGGCCCCTATAAATCATTAATCATATTCTGGGTCTCTTTAATATATTTCTGCTTCATTTTATTTTGGTTTAAAATTGAGATATCTTTATTCTACTGAATTATTATGTTTGAAGAAACTGACACATTATATGACATTTTACATAAAGAAGTCAAGGGTCAGTTTGTTCTAAAATTTTTTAGAGTAGATGATATTCTATAATAAGGTTTCCTCTGAGAACTTAAGGTGAAAGTATTTAGCTATATTAAAACTATGTGACTTTAAAAAGACAAAGAAAGCATTTTAAACAATCTCAGAACTCAAGATCATGTACTATATCTCAGAAGGAGTCTATCTCAATTTAAATATACTTCCTTAATATATATATTCATTTTTATTTATTTATTTTTATGTGGTACTGAGGATCAAACCCAGGGCCTCAGGCATGTGAGGCAAGTGCTCTACCATTGAGTTACAACCCCAGCCCCTTAAATATGCTTTTTTAAAAAGGTATTAATTAAATTTGAATATCCACAGATACTTTTGGAAGATCAGTATTACCTAAAGAATCTATGAATAAGCTGATTTTTAGCCTCTTTTTACCTGTGATCCACTATTCATATAATCAATTCCATAGGCCTACGGATGACTTACTGGGTCCTGAGAGTGTAAAAATGAATGTGTGTTGGAAAATGAATATTCTAGAACCATGGTTCTCCAAGCAGTTTCCTGGACCAGCAGCCCCAGGACTACCTGGAAATCATTACAAATGCAGACTCTTGATCCCCACTTAGAACCTTCTCAGTTAGGTCTCTGGTATGTGCTTTAACAAGCACCCTAGATGATTCTAATGGGCCCTC
Organism: Marmota monax; assembly: GCF_021218885.2. NCBI lineage: Eukaryota > Metazoa > Chordata > Mammalia > Rodentia > Sciuridae > Marmota > Marmota monax. The sequence goes on from NW_026694232.1 coordinate 7,401,789, forward strand.
AAGTTTGGTATTTCTAGGAATTGAAGTGTGAGGTTAGTAATATAAGGGTGAAATTGATTTGTTGTAGCTGGAAGATGTGAAAACTTGACTAGTTTTATTGCAGTCTTGTGAGTATTTATTTGTGGAATGCATTTTAAAGATTGTATGTACCCATGGGTGGTTGTAATTGCTTATTGTTGTGAAACAATAGGATAATTTTTGGGGGCAAATTTACATGCAACTTGTGTGCATCTGCTTCATCTTGCTTGATTTCTTTTCTTTCTCTCAGTGAATAAAAGCACTTCCCATTTTAACAATAAATATCTAGCCAACAGCTGATATTTTGAATATCTCTTTTGCTTTTACTTAAGTTACAGTAGATATTTATAAGTATTTTTGAGATAAATATTTATTAAATATTTTATTTCTTATATGCAATCATACAAGACTTAGCAGTTGGATTTCTGTGATTTTTTTTTACCTCTGATATTAATTTTTTTCTAAGTACATAATAAATGAAAGTATTCAGTATCTAGGACACAGGAAGCATATCAATAAGCAAAATAGATAAAGACTCTTGCCCTTATGGACTTCCTATCTAGAAAATATATAATATAAACTTGATTGGAAGAAAAATTCATAAGAAACACTTGAAATTATGGCCTTTATTTTATTACGGTAGATAATTTTAACATAAAATGTTTCCATGTGTTAGCTTGAGGTTATTTATAGACGACAACATTGTCAATGATATCCCTTTGATTTGTGAATCCGAATTTTTCAGCTATGAGTTCCTATATTTAGTCTATGGGTCTGTATATCTAGTAACTGTCTTCTCTTTCTTTGGTCATTTTTTTTGGAGAAGGGGGGCTTACCAGTAATTGAACTCATGGAGCCACATCCCCAGCCCTATTTTGTATTTTATTTAGAGACAGGGGCTCACGAAGTTGCTTAGCACCTTGCTTTTGTTGAGGCTAGCTTTGAACTCTTGATCCTTCCACCTCAGCCTCCAAGCCACGGGATTATAGGCATGAGCCACCACATTCCACTGGTCACTTCTTTTACCAATAAGTTCAATGGTGGTAGACCCAAAAGGATTCAAATGGTTTATAATAGAAATGCCACCTAAGAACAGTCATTTTTGACCAAAGCTTCTCTAGGATTTAGCTGGTAAGCCAGGGAGAAGAAATGTTCAATAAATATATAGATGCTTAGGAGGATGAAGAGAGGATCTATAGATGCTAGCAACTTATCCTCTCAAGGATGGGCAATATAAAAATTGTGGATTTTGTGACTTTTAAAATTTCTGCTTGTAGGGGAATATGGATGGAGCCCAATGATAAAGTGCTTTCCTAACAAGCCCAAGGCCCTGGCTTCAATCCCCAACACTGAAAAAAAAAAAAACTGCTTTCACGTTATGAAAGTGATAGTGTGATTTGTCTTCATAGAATACTTGCTGCCAACCTGCAGTCCCCTGTGATCATTTACCTGTATATGGGAGGTCCAGTGGGCACTGACAGTCTATGGGTCCAAGAGGCACCCATTTATTTTCAGAGGCTCCTTGAGTATTTTTGCAAAAGTGGTGCATCATTGATTGAAGGATATGGAGGGATTCTTCCATTTTCACTACATTTGAAATCATTGTTTTAGTCAATTCCAGATATTTCAGTTATACCCTCTCCCCGCCCCTAGCATTATGAATAATTTGGGGTATATTACTTTTGATCAGTATGTTCATGGTACATAGTTGTCTTCAGAGATGTTAGCAGAGATTTGTGTGGGTAAGGACTGCTAGGTTGTTATGGGTGACCGCTCAGAAAACACACTTAAGTCCAAATTTGAAACAAATTAGAGTGTATTTATTATCTGGCCAGATACTGTTCCTCACAGGGTCCAACCGACCCTCTGGGAGAACAGCCCCATCTGCAAATAGATCAGAGTATTTAAAGGGAAAAACCACTTTCTATGAAATGTTCAAGTTGCAAGCAAGCAGGATAGATACAAGGGCTAAGAAAGAAGTTAGCAGAGCAAAAACAGACAACCACATCCTGGGTTGGAGCATATTTGTGGGTCTACATCCTGGGTTCAAGTACATTTGTGGGAATATGAAGTACAGAAAAATAAATTTTTTAACATCTTAGAAGCAGCTTATATAACAGTTACACACTTGAGTTATCAAAATGGAGACACTTTGGCTATATTTACTTATAATTGCCTATAGCTCTACCTTGTACTTAACTATTGTTCCATTAACCTATACTTTTCTATAACTATATTAACCTATAGGCTTATACTTATCATCTTACATCTTATGTCTAACAACTTAAATCTTATGTCTTACATTTACATGATTATGCTTTCCTACTATTACTTAGTTTTTTTTTCTTTTAACTTATAACCAGGGCAGCTGAACATTATTTATTCTATAACACTTATCACATCATTCTATTTTCTATTAATATTTCATAATCTATAATCTACATAGATTAAACACAGACCATAACACAGAAAGACTGTATAAGTGGGAGAAGGTAGCACAAAGGTAGCACCTGAACTAGCTCTGAGTATAGGATAGTGGGGGAGGGAATTTCCTTAATGAGAAAGTTCCAAAATAAAGAGAATTGTTTTCCAATAACATAGGAAAAGAAAATTGAGTAAACGAAGATGAACTCCTAGACCACCTCAAGTTCCTGGAACAGCAGGATGCTAGAGCTAGACCCTGCAGCAAGCCAGTGGGGCAGGAAAGGTGCTCCCCACAGGCTTTCAGTTATCTAATCCAACAAAGGTGGAATGCAAGAACCACAGCTCACTTTCCAGCTGAGTGTGTACATAGGAGAAAAGAGGCCCTCCATGACCCAGTGGAAGTGGGAAGTCTATATTTTGACATTTTACATGGACTCTCCTCGTGCATCATCCACTGTGTGTTGTGTTGGACTTGTATAAACATCAGGTGACTAATGATGATTTTGAGATGCACAGTCTCAGAGTTTCTACACCAGTGGGTGCTAGAGTGAGCCTTTTCCCATGGCAACTGTTTATCAGGGTGGGGAGCCACTCCTGGGCAGGCTCATTTTCCACTATGGCTCCAGGGTCATTGAGTTATCAGTTCAGGGACTTTTGATGTTTATTCTTGGGAAAGCTGGGAGAGGGGATGCCTTCTCTAGCCCTCTCAGTCCCCTGGGATGATGGGATTGGCTGTCAGGCCCTTTGCTGACAAATTCTTTCTGCCCATATGTGCTTTCTACTCTATCGCTCTCCTAAGGTTTTCACCTGTCTGCAGGAACAGGTGTTAAGCATTTTATAGTATTTTGTAGGTGTAAGAGAATGGAATCCTTTACAGCATGTTTGTTGTTTCAGTTTTCAGAAATTCAGCCTTTAACACTTTCCTATGGATATATGGTATAAAGATATGTTATGACCTATATGATAGTTAATACACATGTGTTTAAATAGCACACTAGATACCCTCAATAAAGTCCAAGACTCATTTTATATTAATAAAATTAGCAATGGGGACTATTTTCTAATTACTTGTTTAATAGAAAATAAATCTGGGCTGGGGATGTGGCTCAAGCGGTAGCACGCTCACCTGGCATGGGTGCGGCCCGGGTTCGATCCTCAGCACCACATACAAACAAAGATGTTGTGTCCGCCGGGGGAAAAAAAATTCTCTCTTTCTCTAAAAAAAAGAAATCTGTAAATAGAAGTAAAATAGTTTTATTTTTTGTTCTCTGAAATTATAGACAATCTAAATGGAAAATAAAGTACAGTTCTTTTTAAAAATTTTTATTTTGGGACAGGGTCTCACTAAATTGCTAAAGCTGGCCTTGAACTTGCAATCCTCCTGCCTCAGTCTCTCAAACTATGGTTAGAGGCATGCACCACTGCACCCAGCTTAATTGCTGTGCTGCTGAGATAGAGATTCCTAGAATTTCAGACTTGTAGGATACTTATAAAGCTGGAAATAAACTCAGAGATACCTAAACTAATCATGTCATTTTTCATACTGGGAATTTTAGCTGAGATCTGTATCTTTCTAAACACTGATAAGAAAACAACCCTAAAATAAACATTTAGCTCATCAGTCCAATTGTATAACTGCTCTGAAATATTCACCTGTTAGAGTGAATTTAACATAGTATCTATCAGATATTTGGTTGGCTACTTTAAAATATATTTTTTTAATCCTTCCTGAACAAACCATGTTTCATTTTCTCCATTTAACAACCATTGAGCCATACTGGTTTGGATATCTTTGTAAGCAATTTGTTCTTATTTATGATGCACACAACCAGAATTATAGGAAATAGCTATATGTAAGAGTCATAATTCAAAACTAAAGTAAAAATGCTATTCCTCAAAGGAGTGAGGTAAGAAGTGGCAGTTAAATCCCCAAGTTAGAGTAGAAACAATCAACCAGGCCCAATTGTGCACACCTGTAATCCCAGCTATTAAAAGGCTGAGGCAGGAGCATTTCAAGTTTAAGGCCAACCTGGGAAACTTAGTGAGACACTGTCTCAAAATAAAATAAAATAAAGTAAAATAAAATACAAAGAAAGGGCTGGGGATATAGCTCAGTGGTAGAGTGCTTTCCTAGCAAACATGAGACCCCAGGTTTTATTCCCAGTACTATTCACACACATAAGAACCATTTATCCAAATAATTAGTGAAAGATTATTTGTTTTACATTTGGGGTTTGAGTAAATTGATGTGGGATGACGAGACAGGAGTGGGAAATGTCTCTTGCAACTTTTGTCATTCTTGTTTCATAATATTTTCTATCACATGGCTTTTTTCTTTTTAAGACATATTGTGTTCCTGATATACCTTTAGGCTTATTTGCCATGATTACACTAGTGTGTTAATTTTTCTCACAAATTGAACAGAGAAGGTAGGAAGAGAAAAGGAAAATTATGTGAGATAACAGTGAAAGGATTGGAAAAGAGTTGGGAAAGGAATATAAAAAAAACTTGCTTTCTGAGATAGATAATTTGAGGGGGAGAAAGGAGTTCAGAGGAGTGAATTATCCCTACTACAAGGAATTAAGGAAGTGAGGGGGAGACAGTTTTTAACAGATTTGTAAATAAACCACCAGGTGGCGCCATCATCTAATGACAGCTTAGTTGCTTTTCCGGGTGTACTGAAAGTTTGCTCTGGGTGCAAGAGTCACACAGGTAAAGTGGAAAGAGTACGGTTGGGACCCTATAGATTTCTGTTCATATGTAAAATGTGAAAACCTACAATAAGAAGAGTAGTGAATATTTATTGAATTAATAAGTGATAGCTTTTCAGCAAGTATTTATATTTCATCAAATTCAATTAGTCTTAAAATTTCTTATTCTCTAGAAGAGGGGCTTTACTCTTTTAGTTATCAACATGTACATAAAAGTAAAAATATTTAGTCTAAATCTCTGCAATTATTTTCATAGAATAGTTATTTTTATGTAACTTTATCCCCAGATTTAAAAAGGTGAACTAGCTTCATATCTAGAGACTACTTCTGTGAAAGTCTGGGACACCATGCAAATGCGTATAGGCAAAAAGAGCAGGAAGAAAAATGGGAAAAGATTAGGAATCACAAGGTGAAGGGAACACATTTTTGAAACTCAGTCAGATGGAAAACTTGTACAAAGCTTTAGGGATGAGGAAGATGTAGTTAAAATGTGGTTTTGCATGGTACCATTTGTAGTTAAAGTTACTGAGACTTGAGAAAGATATGAGAAGATGTTTGTTAACTATTAGAGGCAAACAGTTTTTTGCAATGTGACAAAGAAGACTGGATAGCTCTAGACTCTGGTTTGGATAAAAAAATACATGGACCGCTGTTGGTCTCTGAAAGTTTTTGTTTAGAATATTTAAAATATATCTAAGTCTGTTTTCACTGTAATTGATGTGAGACATATGAAAATAAAATAATTTATTTTTGTTTATAATTTTGTGATTCAGAGTTTAAATTTGGGGAATGTTGACTTTCCAAGGTTACTCTACCACTGAATCTAGTTTTTCAAGTCAAAGAGTAAATAGTAATTATAGTTAGAAAATGATAACAAAGAACTTTAACCTAAGGAAATAAGACTTTGTTAGCATAAAGAACTAAGTCTGTAGCTACCTGCCCAGACAAAGGATTAGCCCTCACTTAGGTTTCAATTGACTGCAGAGTAGACTATCAAACAACAACAAATATGTTTTCTAAGGCAAGATAACATAATAGCAGAAAAAATATAACCGGGGGCCTCAAACCCCAGATTTCCTCCATTTAGTGGCAATTCTAAGTATTCCCATTGCCTTCATGTTAGTGTGTGTGTGTGTGTGTGTGTGTGTTTGTTTTTTGTTTGTTTTTACACTGGGGATTGAACTCAGGGACACTTGACCACTGAGTCACATCCCCAGGTATTTTGTATTTACAGACAGGTTCTCACTGAGTTGCTTAGTGCCTCACTTTTACTGAGGTTGGCTTTGAACTCGAGATCTTCCTGCCTCAGCCTCCTGAGCTGCTGGATTACAGGCATGCGCCATTCGCCCAGCAATGTGATTCTGAAGAACATTGTAAGGGAGGAAACTGCCACTGGAGAGATGAGAAGCTATCTCTTAGTCTCCGGCTCACATGCACCTCTGCCTCCCTGGTGTCTCCATGTGGATGTTGCTCTTACTTCGGGAACATTGTGTCAGAGACAGTTCTCACCCCCAGGTGTTTTCTTAGGACGGCTCTAGTTATAATGATGTATTTTCAGTTCCTTGTTTGAACTGACTTCTCTCCCGTCTGTGCCTTTGTGCACTTTCTTGTTCTCCTTTGAACGGTCTCCTCTGCTACCCATTCACTCTGGGGCTTCCACCTCTAGGTTTCCATGCTCCTGTGCTATCCTACATTTCTGCCTTTACAGCACTTACATGATTTTCTTGTCACTGTCACCTACCTGAATATAAATTGTGTGATGGGAGGCCAAATCCACCTTATCCACGGCTGTGTCACCAACAACTACCTGTGTCTGGCATATGTTAAAATATTTGCTGAATGAAGGAGACCTAAAGTTTTGTATTTGTGGCAAACAATCCAAATAAACAGGACACCAGATACAGAAGGCAGATTTTACTGCCTTGCTGCAGTCCTGCATTACCAGCAGAGAAGGGGGCAGGGTGGGTGAGGCAGATGAGGCGGGAGAGGTGGGAGGTGATGGTGGTGGCGGTGGAGACAAATGAAATGGAAAATCAGCTTCTTCCTGGCGGACAATGGAGCTTTCCCTCTGCATCCCCTCCTTCTGCGCTCTCTCGCCCCTTTCTCTCCAGTTCTAATTATCACCAGCTGGAGCCTCTTAATCCTAACAGTTTACATGTTACTAAAGCATCTGTGAGAATGCAGTGCAGCCTTCAGATAGCACCAACCCAGATGATTTTATTTTTCTGATTTCTCTTGTTATACCCTTACCTCCGTAGAATGTGTTATTCTGAGGGGTGGGAGGAAAGACACAGATCAGATTATTTATTGGGGATATAAGAATCTATCTCAATTCCAGGAGCTGGACACATCTGGCTTCATCCTGAATTGCATTTGACACAATTCCATTATAGATTTAAATTCCTAAAACTTTTTTTTAAGGTATCAGGGGTTGAATCTAGGGGTACTCTACCACTGAGCTACATCTCCAGTTCTTTTTATTATTTTTAAATTTTGAGACAGGATACCACTAAGTTGCCTAGGTTGGCCTTGGACTTGCAACCTTCCTGCCTTAGCCTCCCAAATAACTGGGTAAATTCCTAAAACTTAGGGACAAAAACATGTTTATTTAAAGTAGATGTCTGTCTATCTATCTGTGCTCCTGGCAGAAACCAAAAGGACTACTTAGGACCTAATTCATGCTCAAATCAGTTTTATGAAAGAGAAACCGTGTCTGGCTTACAGATTTGAACATTGGACACTTGAGACTTTAGAAGAAGAAGGAAGACTTTAGAAGATATCAGAAATTAGTTGATTTTCTCATTGTGTTTGAATACATCTACTGACTTATGAGCCCTTCCTCTCTTTCATTTTCTCTATCCGGGGAGCCTCCCCCATGTCCTTGGCCTGGGTAACTTCTGTGTGATCTGTAAAACTTATCTCAGCCATCGCTGTTCTCTCTAAACATTTCTTCAGCACTCTGTCCACCATGGGTCCTCCACTACTCATGCTTTATTGTCATGGCACCATATGTCTCTTCAACCGGTTCTCCTCAGATTCTTCAGAAAACATAGTTCTACAGAACAGAAAGGTCAAGCAGTTCTGGCTTTCCCACAGAATGTGTCACTTCTGTTCAGAGAGAGTAGATTTGGTTCATTTTCTTCTGGTTTATCTCCTCTGGCTCTCTTCTAATTGTCACCTTGACCCCAAGGCCTCATTAGTATTAAGATGGCATATACATGCTGGGCGTGGTGGCACACACCTATTATCCCAGTGGCTCGGAAGGCTGAGGCAGGAGGATTGGGAGTTCAAAGCCAGCCTCAGCAATTTAGTGAGGCCCAAACAACTCAGCCCCTCTGGGGCTGATGGCCTAGTTTGAAATGTCAGTTCCTCTGTGGACTATTGTAAGAATTTGGGCAAGTTTTCTAACTTTGAGTAATAACTGAATTAATACGCGTGAAGCCCACAGAACAGTACTGTGCACTTGTAAGAGCTCAACACATGTTCATTGCCACTGTATGTTATTCTGTAATAGACTGTAGAGTACTGATTCTCACGAATGTGACCACGGCCTTGCTCCAGGCCTTCTGTGGTTCTTGAAGTCCTGCTATGCACAACTTTGTCTGTCCTTCCCACAGGAAGATGTCTGAACTCTGCTGCATGGCTGGCCAGCATCCTGAGACAGACAAAACACACTCAACAAAAACTCTACAGGCCTGTCGCCTTGTGGAAGGGGACAGTACAGCTCTGGAGACAGATCCCTTCTCCCTCCCACATCTCTCTACATCTCTCTGTGTGCTTCTTTCTTTAGTATCCTCCCACAAGCCTACAAATCTAAAGATTGTTTTTTCTCCCAGGATATTTTAAAAATGGTAGAAAACTCCTGGGTCCCAGCCAGTGTTCCAAATACATATCTGAGCATCTCACTCAGCCTGTTTGAAAACACCTTTAATAGTTTCTCATCTCCCATGGGATACAATCTAAACTCTCTAGAATGACTTTACAGCTTATTTATCTTATATTGCGGACATCTCATGTCTTTCCTTCCTCGTGCTCTTCTTTCTCATTTCTACGTGTCTTACCTTCTCGCCTCCATGCCTTCTGCATTCTGTCCCCTCTGCCAAGGAAGTTCTTCTTTCAATTGCCTGGTGATCTCCTCTTATCCTGAAGACTCAGGTCCAATGACTCTTTGTGTGCTTTTCTTAACTCTGTTAGGTAATCTTTATGCTTACTTTTTCCTGGCTAGAAGGATCTTCACTAAGAGAGGTCTCCATTTAAAAGTTTCCCAATGCTTCCTTGTGCAGTAGGGGACTATGCATCCCCGTGGAAAGATTCTTTTGTTCTCTGAAAATAATCTAAGAGGCCCTTCCTAATTTTTTTTTGGGGGGGGATGAACTCCTCTGAGGAGAATTAACTGATTTCTTAACTCCTAAAGTTCTAGATTTTTTTTAGACATAAATATATTTAACTTTTTTCTTTTGTATGTTATGGAGTGGCTAGATTATTAAATTATCTATGTATTGTTAAATTGGTAAGCAAATTTTAAGGGTGAATGGGATGATTTCCCTTTGTGTTAAACTGGTAGAATTCTATTTGAAAAGGACTGTGGTGTGAAGGTTTTTCTGGAGGGCAAAGCCATGCTATTAGCTTGTCATTCTATTGTGGAGTTCTGTTCTATAACTGTGGGAGTACAGTTTGTATTTGACTGTGTTTTATTTACTGTGGGAATGTTCTTGGCTACACATTTATAAATTTCCAAGGCTTCCCATTTTGTGGAGTTTTGTCAGCCAATTTGGAGTTTCTAATTGATGTTGCACAGTTTGTAACAAGGTCAAGCATATATTGCTCTTTATTTTCCATTTGGCCTATAGTTATAAAGAATCATAAAAATTAATGTTGATAAATACTATGTGGATTTTATGTCAAAATTTGGAACCTCAAATGGAGTTTTAAATGATGACATTGTTTTTTTTTAAATTTTTTATTGTTGGTTGTTCAAAACATTACAAAATTCTTGACATATCATATTCCACACTTTGATTCAAGTGGGTTATGAACTCCCACCTTCACCCCATACACAGATTGGAGAATCACATCAGTTACACATCCATTGATTTACATATTGCCATACTAGTGTCTGTTGTGCTCCGCTGCCTTTCCCATCCTCCACCCTCCCCCCTCCCCACCACTCCCCTCCCCTCCCCTCCTCTCTCTCTACCCCCTCCACTGTATAACCCTGAGGGTCTCCTTCCATTTTCATGCAATTTCCCTTCTCTCTCCCTTTCCCTCCCACCTCTCATCCCTGTTAAATGTTAATCTTCTTCTCCTGCTCTTCGTCCCTACTCTGATCTTAGTTACTCTCCTTATATCAAAGAAGACATTTGGCATTTCTTTTTAAGGGATTGGCTAGCTTCACTTAGCATAATCTGCTCTAATGCCATCCATTTCCTTGCAAATTCTATGATTTTGTCATTTTTAAATGCAGAGTAATACTCCATTGTGTATAAATGCCACATTTTTTTTATCCATTCGTCTATTGAAGGGCATCAAGGTTGGTTCCACAGTCTTGCTATTGTGAATTGTGCTGCTATGAACATCGATGTAGCAGTGTCCCTGTAGCATGCTCTTTTTAGGTCTTTAGGGAATAGACTGAGAAGGGGAATAGCTGGGTCAAATGGTGGCTCCATTCCCAGCTTTCCAAGAAATCTCCATACTGCTTTCCAAATTGGCTGCACCAATCTGCAGTCCCACCAGCAATGTACAAGTGTACCCTTTTCCCCACATCCTCGCCAGCACTTGTTGTTGTTTGACTTCATAATGGCTGCCAATCTTACTGGAGTGAGATGGTATCTTAGGGTGGTTTTGATTTGCATTTCTCTGACAGCTAGAGATGGTGAGCATTTTTTCATGTACTTGTTGATTGACTGTATGTCCTCCTCTGAGAAGTGTCTGTTCAGGTCCTTGGCCCATTTGTTGATTGGGTTGTTTGTTCTCTTATTGTCTAATTTTTTGAGTTCTTTGTATACTCTGGATATTAGGGCTCCATCTGAAGTGTGAGGAGTAAAGATTTGTTCCCAGGGTGTAGGCTCCCTATTTACCTCTCTTATTGTTTCTTTTGCTGAGAAAAAACTTTTTAGTTTGAGTAAGTCCCATTTGTTGATTCTAGTTATTAACTTTTGTGCTATGTGTGTCCTATTGAGGAATTTGGAGCCCGACCCTACCGAATGTAGATCGTAGCCAACTTTTTCTTCTATCAGACGGCGTGTCTCTGATTTGATATCAAGCTCCTTGATCCATTTTGAATTCACTTTTGTGCATGGCGAGAGAAAGGGATTCAGTTTCATTTTGTTGCATATGGATTTCCAGTTTTCCCAGCACCATTTGTTGAAGATGCTATCCTTCCTCCATTGCATGCTTTTAGCCCCTTTATCAAATATAAGATAGTTGTAGTTTTGTGGATTGGTTTCTGTGTCCTCTATTCTGTACCATTGGTCCACCCGCCTGTTTTGGTACCAGTACCATGCTGTTTTTGTTACTATTGCTCTACAGTATAGTTTGAAGTCTGGTATCGATATACAGCCTGATTCACACTTCCTGCTTAGCATTGTTTTTGCTATTCTGGGTCTTTTAGTTTTCCATATGAATTTCATGATTGCTTTCTCTATTTCTACAAGAAATGCCTTTGGGATTTTGATTGGCATTGCATTAAACCTATAGAGAACTTTTGGTAATATCGCCATTTTGATGATGTTAGTTCTGCCTATCCATGAACAGGGTATATTTTTCCATCTTCTAAGATCTTCTTCTATTTCTCTCTTTAGGGTTCTGTAGTTTTCATTGTATAAGTCTTTCACCTCTTTTGTTAGGTTGATTCCCAAGTATTTTATTTTTTTTGAAGATATTGTGAATGGAGTGGTTGTCCTCATTTCCATTTCAGAGGATTTGTCGCTGATATACAGGAATGCCTTTGATTTATGCGTGTTGATTTTATATCCTGCCACTTTGCTGAATTCATTTATTAGCTCTAATAGTTTCTTTGTAGACCCTTTTGGGTCTGCTAGGTATAGAATCATATCATCTGCAAATAGTGATAATTTAAGTTCTTCTTTTCCTATTTTGATGCCTTTAATTTCTTTCGTCTGTCTAATTGCTCTGGCCAGTGTTTCGAGAACTATGTTGAAGAGAAGTGGAGAGAGAGGGCATCCCTGTCTTGTTCCAGATTTTAGAGGGAATGCCTTCAGTTTTTCTCCATTCAGAATGATGCTAGCCTGAGGCTTAGCATAGATTGCTTTTACAATATTGAGGTATGTTCCTGTTATCCCTAGTTTTTCTAGAGTTTTGAACATAAAGGGATGCTGTACTTTGTCGAATGCTTTTTCCGCATCTATCGAGATGATCATATGGTTCTTATTTTTAAGTCTATTGATGTGGTGAATAACATTTATTGATTTCTGTATATTGAACCAGCCTTGCATCCCAGGGATGAATCCTACTTGATCATGGTGCACAATTTTTGATATGTTTTTGTATCCGATTCGCCAGAATTTTTTGAGGATTTTTGCATCTAGGTTCATTAGAGATATTGGTCTGTAGTTTTCTGTCTTTGAAGTGTCTTTGTCTGGTTTAGGTATCAGGGTGATGTTGGCCTTGTAGAATGAATTTGGAAGTTCTCCCTCTTTTTCTATTTCCTGAAGTAGCTTGAAAAGTATTGGTATTAGTTCTTCTTTAAAGGTTTCGTAAAATTCTGCTGTATACCCATCTGGTCCTGGGCTTTTCTTAGTTGGTAGTCTTTTGATGGTTTCTTCTATTTCCTCAATTGATATTGGTCTGTTTAGGTTGTCTATATCCTCCTGACTCAATCTGGGCAGATCATATGACTTAAGAAATTTATCTATGCCTTCACTATCTTCTAATTTATTGGAGTATAAGGATTCAAAATAGTTTTTGATTATCTTCTGTATTTCTGAAGTGTCTGTTGTGATATTGCCTTTTTCATCCCGTATGCTAGTATTTTGAGTTCTCTCTCTTCTTCTCTTCGCTAGCATTGCTAAGGGTCTGTCGATTTTGTTTATTTTTTCAAAGAACCAACTTTTAGTGTTGTCAATTTTTTCAATTGTTTCTTTTGTTTCGATTTCATTAATTTCAGCTCTGATTTTCATTATTTCTTGCCTTCTACTTCTTTTGCTGTTGTTTTGCTCTTCTTTTTCAAGGATTTTGAGATGAAGTATGAGATCATTTATTTGTTGTTTTTTTCTTTTTTTAAGGAATGATCTCCAAGCAATGAATTTTCCTCTTAGAACTGCTTTCAATGTGTCCCATAGATTCCGATATGTTGTGTCTGTGTTTTCATTTATCTCTAAGAATTTTTTAATTTCCTCCTTGATGTCTTCTATAACCCATTGATCATTCAGTAACCTATTGTTCATTCTCCAAGTGATGTATGCTTTTTCCTTCCTTCGTTTATTGTTGATTTTCAGTTTCATTCCATTATGATCAGATAAGATGCATGGTATTATCTCTACTCCTTTATATTGTCTAAGAGTTGCCCTGTGACATAATATATGATCTATTTTTGAGAAGGATCCATGTGCTGCTGAGAAAAAAGTGTAACTGCTTGATGTTGGGTGGTATACTCTATATATGTCAATTAGGTCTAGGTTATTAATAGTGTTATTGAGTTCTATAGTTTCCTTATTCAACTTTTGTTTGGAAGATCTGTCCAGTGGCGAGAAAGGTGTGTTGAAGTCTCCCATGATTATGGTGTGGTGGTCTATTAGACTCTTGAACTCGAGAAGAGTTTGTTTGACGAACATAGCTGCACCATTGTTTGGGGCATAAATATTTATGATTGTTATGTCTTGTTGGTGTATGGTTCCCTTAAGCAGTATGTAGTGTCCCCCTTTATCCCTTTTGATTAACTTTGGCTTGAAATCTATTTTATTTGATATGAGTATGGACACTCCTGCTTGTTTCCAAAGTCCATATGAGTGATATGATTTTTCCCAACCTTTCACCTTCAGCCTATGTATGTCTTTTCCTATCAAATGCGTCTCCTGTAGGCAGCATATTGTTGGGTCTTGTTTTGTGATCCATTCTACTAGCCTGTGTCTCTTAATTGGTGAGTTTAAGCCATTAACATTTAGGGTTATTATTGAGATATGGGTTGTTGTTCCAGCCATATTTGTTTATTTCTGTTACTAAACATGGTTTGTTTTCCTCTTTGATTATTCCCCCCCCCCTTTACTGTCCTACCTCCCACTGTTGGTTTTCATTGTTATTTTCCATTTCCTCTTCCTGTAATGTTTTGCTGAGGATGTTTTGAAGAGATGGTTTTCTAGCTGCGAATTCTTTAAACTTTTGTTTATCGTGGAAGGTTTTAATTTCATCTTCCATCCTGAAGCTTAATTTCGCTGGATACACAATTCTTGGTTGGAACCCATTTTCTTTCAGTGTTTGAAATATGTTATTCCAGGATCTTCTAGCTTTCAGAGTCTGCGTTGAGAGATCAGCTGTTATCCTGATTGGCTTACCCCTAAATGTAATCTGCTTCCTTTCTCTTGTAGCTTTTAAAATTCTCTCCTTATTCTGTATGTTGGGCATCTTCATTATAATGTGTCTAGGTGTGGATCTCTTATGATTTTGCACATTCGGCGTCCTGTAGGCTTCTAGGATTTGGGATTCTGTCTCATTCTTCAAGTCTGGGAAGTTTTCTCGTATTATTTCATTGAATAGACTGCTCATTCCTTTGGTTTGGAGCTCTGTACCTTCCTGTATCCCAATGACTCTTAAGTTTGGTCTCTTAATGTTATCCTATATTTCTTGGATGTTCTGCTCATGGTTTCTTAACAGTCTTGCTGAGCTGTCTATGTTCTTTTCCAGTTGAAATACTTTGTCTTCATTGTCTGATGTTCTATCTTCTAAGTGTTCTACTCTGCTGGTAGTATTCTCCATTGAGTTTTTAAGTTGGTTTATTGCTTCCTGCATTTCTAGGATTTCTGTTTGTTTGTTTTTTATAACCTCTATCTCCCTGTATAGTTGATCCTTTGCTTCCTGGATTTGTTTGCGTAATTCATTGTCAAAGTGATCTTTCATTGTCTGATTTTGCTGTCTAATGTCTTCCTTGATACTCCAGATCATCTGAAGCATGTATATCCTGAATTCTTTATCTGACATTCCATCTGCTGCAGCTGTTACCTCTTCTAAAGTTGCGTTGACCTGCATTGCTTGTGGTCCTTTCTTTCCTTGTCTTTTCATACTGCTTGCGTATCTTTCCTGCAGGCGCGGGCGGCGGCTCTGCTCTCTCCTTATTCCAATTGGGGTGTCGTGGCTACCACGCCAGCAGGTCACTGGGCCTGTTCTGGGTGCTGGCGGCAGCTCTGTTCTGCCCCTACTCCAATTGGGGTGACGAGTGTACCAGGCCGGCAGGCCAACGGGCCTGATCCGCCTGTCGGTTGCAGGTTTGCCTACCCTGCAGGCGCGGGCGGCGGCTCTACTCTGCCCCTACTCCAAATGGGGTGACGTGTCTGTTGTACCGGCAGGCCACTGGGCCTGTCCCGCTGGTTGGTCGCAGATCTGCCCACCTTTCGGGCACGGGTGGAGGCTCTGCTCTGCCTCTACTCTAATTGGGGTGTCGTGACTACCCCGCCTGCAGGTCGCTGGGCCTGTTCCTGGCACGGGCGGTGACTCTGCTCTGCCCCTACTCCAATTAGGGTGGTGTGTGTACCACGCTGGCAGGCTCCTGGGCCTGATCCGCCGGTCTGTCGCAGGTCTGCCTACCTTGGAGGCGCGGACGGCAGATCTGCCCTGCCCCTCCTACCATGCCTGCGGACCCCTGGGCCTGATCTGCAGGTTGGTCACAGGTCTGCTCACCCTGCGGGCACGGGTGGCAGTTCCGCTCCGCCCCCACTCCAATTGTGGTCACGTGGCCACCACACCGGCAGGGCCTGATCTGGGCATGGGAGAAGGATCTACTCTGCCCCTACTCCAGTTGGGGTGACGTGTGTACCACACTGGCAGGCCACTGGGCCTGACCCGCCAGTCTGTGACAGGTCTGTTTATCTTGCAAGCGCGGGCGGCGGCTCTGCCCTGCCCCTCCTACCACGCCCATGTACCACTGGGTCGCGGGTCTGCCCACCTTGTGGGTGCGGGTGGCGGCTCCGCTCCGCCCCCTCTCCAATTGGGGTCACGCGGTCACCATGCTGGCGAGCCGCTGGGCCTGCTCCGGGCGCTGGCGGCGGCCCGGCTCCTCCCCTCTGGCTCAACGACAAATTGAGGAGACTCGGGTGTCTGTGCCTCACCCCTCCTACCAGGAGACCAACTGTTTCTGTCGCCGCTGGTATTGATGAAGTTCTCTCCTCTGCAGCTTTCTGATGACATCAGATCTCTGCCATGTTGGTATCCTATGTGAATGGCAGCATTTCGTTCCCCTTGCCGGGCAACCAAAGCAACGGGTGAGTCCTGACTGGCCCTCAGCAGGACCCGGTCCGAGAAGCAGTTTCCGTGGGCTCCTAGCCCTGGGCCAGGGCCGTTCCGGGAGCCGGAACTCGGCCGCTCCGTGCTCGGTGTAAGCTCCGATAAGGGTAGGCTCCAAGAAGCAGTCCCCGCGGGCTCAGTTCCAGGAGCCGGAATTCGGCCGCTTAGTGCTTGGTGTATGCTCTGATAGGAGCAGGGTCCAAGAAGCAGCCTCCGCAGGCTCCCCAGCCCTGGGCCAGGGTGGTTCCGGGAGCCGTAACTCGGCCGCCCCGCGCTCGGTGTTCGCTCCGATAAGATCAGGTTCTAAGAAGCCCCCAGGCACTGAACCCTAGCAATCTGTCTGCAAGCCTCAGGCGAATGGCAGCCTGAAATTACCTGTTCTATGTCTGAATGAGCTGCGGTCAGTCGAAAACAGGGATGGTGACGTCAGCTTTCCAACATGGTGGCTGCTGGCCTCCTCTGTGGTCTGACCGGTGTGGAGAACCGAGATGGACCGCTTCCTTCCCCCGTCTCAAACCCAGAATTCAGCCCTGAGTACGGTGCTTGCACGGCTGGCAGAAACTGCAGCGCTGTATCCCTGCGTCGCTATCTCCTCGTTTCCCAGCGCGCTCTGCAGACTCTGGCCGCGGGGCGATTTGCTGAATAAGCAGTGTTACCCTCCGTGCGACAAACCTCTCGCGTTTGAGTCCCCGTAGCCGATCCTCGTGCGATGGAAATCCTTCCTCCAGGTTCCGGAGCACCCCACTATTGCTGAAAATTCCTAACAAGATAGCCTTTAGCCGTCCTGACTTGTCATACTCCCACACAGTGAAGCAGCACACGGGGGCAATGCACTCCCCTCGCCGCCATCTTCCTCTCCTTCACCGATGACATTGTTTTTTAAAATGTTAAAAAATATTTAAAATAATGTATTCTTTTAGATGCCCTCCCCAAAGAGGGAGAACTAGAGAAATGAAATGGAAAATTTTGTGATCTGAAAATTATGACAGTGAAGACAGGGACTAGATAAAGAATAGAGAAAGCAAAGGAGTGAGCTTATTTTAGAGGTAGGCTTTTATTCCCATTTTGCCAATTGGCTTAATATCACATGTGACAGACAGCATCTACCCTCTTGTAAGGCTAGCTGCTAAGATATCTTGTCCTTGTCAAAAATATTCAGTTATTTGGGAATGGGGTTCCTATTGAAAATGTATTTGTGAATTTTATACTGGAAGGAAATTAAGTCATCTTCACATTCAGCTCTTGGGAAGATTTTGTGAAGAGGAAGGACCTAAAGTGCCCCACCTTCTAAATAATTTGTCATAGGTGAAGGGAAAAAAAGGAGTTGCATCCTGAGCTAGGAGGCAGTGGAAGGGTAATAGGGTATGAGTCAAGAATGCACCATTCAGGTTTGAAGGATAGTAGGTAGATCTGTTTGACTTTCCTGGAGAATTTTGGACCTTGAGTGTTAATATGGTTGGATATTAAATATCTCCCAAAGGCTCATTTGGGGTTTGGTCACCAGCCTGAGGCACTATTAGCACTACTGAACCCCATGCCCTTCCTCTCTCTCTCTCTCTCTCTGCTTTCCAGCTGCCATAAGAGAAGTAGCTTTGCTCTATCACATATCCCTCTCCATGATGTTCTGCCATACCACAGGCCCACAGCCACATTACCAAGTGACCTCTGAAATCATGGTCAAAAAATGTACATTTCCTCCTTTTAATTTCTTTATCTCAGATATTTTATGATAGCATCAAAAGTGTTTACCCATAACAGTGATGAAATAAATTGGGGATAGATTGCAAAGTAGCTGGAATCGTACCAATATAAAATATTTTTTGGCTTAGAAAAGAGGCAGACATTGTTATTTAAGGGAAGTGATAGCATCTTATTTCTTCCTCTGCTGTTTATACCACCGTGCCTGGCACACTGAAGGAATTCCAGAATGTCTGAATTGAAAGAATTGAATGAAGAGTGAAGAGGAGTAACTTCCAGGTCTCATAAGTTTCTATCTCCAGCCCAGATCTCTCCTTTGGACTCCAGATTCATGTCTTCAACGGTCTCCTTGACATCTTTACTTGGCTGATCCAAATTTACTTCACAGTTGATATGTTCCCCATAGATTTTGTGATTTCCAACCAAGACTCAATCCTCTTTAATTTCCCAAATTTCAGTGTATGACTTCGTTACCCAGCTAAAGCACATAAACTGGAAATACAAGGGTCAGTCTTAATATATCTTCTTATTCACCATATTCAATGTGTCATCAGGTTTTGTTGATCTTTTTCATCTATATTACTCTCAAATCAGTCAATTTTTGCACTTCTTTACTGGTCAATGCTGCTGCACAGAACCCACCCCAAAATCTCTGCAACCACTTTTGAACTGGTCATTTTGTAAATCCTCTTCCAGAGTAATTCCAACTAAGCAAACAAAGAGATATTTTCCGTAGGCAAATATGATCATGCTCCTTCTGATTTAAAATGCTTAAGCAAATTCTTATTGCTATTAAGGTAGGGTCAAATTCTTAAAAAGACCTTCACATAGTGTTATGGTTTGGATGTGAGGTGTCCCCCAAAAGCTTATGTGTGAGGCAATGCAAAAAGGTTCTGAGGGGAAATAATTGGGTTTAAGAGTTTTAACCCAATCAGTGATTGAATGCCCTGATAGAGATTAACTGAGTGGTAACTGAAGTGGTAGGGTGTGGGTGGAGGAGGTGGGAATTGGGGCATGGCTTTGGGTATATATTTGTATCTGGGAGTGGAGTCTCTCTCTCTGCTTCCTGATCACCATGATGTGAGCTGTTTCCCTCTGCCACCCCTTCCTGCCATGATGTCGAGCCTCACCCCAAGCCCTGAGAAATGAAGCTGGTCTTCTATGGACTAAGAACTCTGAATTCTCGAGCCCCTTAATAAGCTCTTCCTCCTCTACAATTGTGCTGCTCTGGTCCTGTAATCACAGCAGCTAAAAAGCTGACTAAAACGCGTGGTAACCCCAGGGATGTTGAACTTTCACTCCTTTAAATCCTAGTCTTTCTTTGGATCTTCAATGGGTCCCCATTTCTTTAGGCAAGTCTTTCCTGCCTTCCTCTCCTATATGTAGCATTATGTGCCTTGGTTTTGTAGCTTTTTTCATAGTTAAAATTGTTCATTTTTTGGTATGGTTATTCATACTTGTTTTCCACAAATTGTGAGCTCTTTAAGGGTAGGGTTTGTTCAACACTGAATTTCCAGTGGTTAGCATAGCAACCAGGTGACTTTCGATGAATTCGATGACGAATTATATAAATACATGCACGCATACACACACACACATATAAATTTATATATACACTCATAATCTGGTGGTGTCATGGAGTCTTAACAACTGCGTGAGGAGTTAAAGACTCTTAGAATATTCTCATCATGAACTGACAAGTGTTTGAGCTGCCCCTGCAGAAATGGCAAGAGTAATCTTAGACATGGGAAGTATTGTGTAAAAATAATTGAGTAGAGCAGCGAGAACAGCTCAGTGAGTCCAATTTTCTAGAAATATTGGTACTTCCTGGAAGTCTGCAAGAGAATGAATGTAGCACAGATGACAGCCACCATCCCTCTCACATGCAGACTCAGAGAAGCTTCCAATTTGTGGTTGTTCAGGTGGGATTGAGATGACTGATGTGGAATCAGGCCTTTCTGCCCTGTGTTTATATTAAGACTGCCCTTTTTTGCAGCTGTGGCATCTATTTGCAGAATTTGACTATTTTTTTTTTTTCATTTTAGATTCATGGTCTTCCTGTTGTTTTAGTTCAGAAATAAACAGCATGCTCAGAGCCATCAATGAGGGAAGGGGTTGAAAAATCCCAATTTCAGTGCCATTTAACTTGTTTTTGATTTGTCAGACTACCATCAGATTTCATCCTCATGGATATACTGCTTCAAGATATTAATTATGTGAAATGCAAAGTACATCTGGATTGTTCTGCAGTAGAGATCATGATCCAATACTTCTGAATGAACAAGGGATATATCTGGAAGTTAAACAGATGTTTTCTTGACTTTTAAAAAATCATAACAAAAAATTACAATATTCTGCATATTTTAATTTTGCATATTTTCATCTCTTCTTGAGTACTTATGTTTCACACTTGTACTTATATTTCCAATTTTATTTAATACTTTTCATCTCACATACAAAATATTTTCTCATTTCCTTGTGCATACTTCCTCAATATTCTTTTTCATGAATTCATGTTATTTAAATGGATGTAGTTATCTTGACATATTTTATCATTCTTCACCATTTAATGTTTTATATTTATTTTCCAATTTTCACTCTTAGATAACATTGCAATACAAATGACTTTTCCTTTGTTATTTACCCAACCAAACTTTTAAAGGTGGGAATTCTCAAAGAGTATGGGGCTCTTTAACTCTTAATACATATTGCTAAACTTCTTCCTAAAAGAGTTACAACCGTTATATGCCACAAGTGTCTTGAGTGCAAACATATATATTTGCATACTTACCATGAGCAATGTCCTGCTTCAGACATGGAATGCAAGGAATATATTTGGGAGAGGAAGAAATGACACTATAAGGTTAAGATGTGGAATTGTGCTGTGGTTGGAAAAAATACAGAAGTGCAGAGACACAAAAATTTTTGGAGGGAACAAAATTAAAGAATAAGAAATGCAGAGATCTCAGAAGATTCTAAGAGCATTAGGTATATTAAAAATGGAGGCCTAGAGAAATTAAACATATGATTGAGCATGAGTCAGGGAGTGGAAGGAGAAGAGGGAAGTCTTTGTATTTATTTACCAGGGCTATTATAACAAAATACGATTAACTGAGTAGCTGAGACAACAGAAATTTATTGCATCACAGTTCTGGAGGCTAGATGTCAGAAATCAAGGTGTTGGCCATGGCTCCCTCGAGGGCACTGAGAGAGAATCTGTGTCCTGCCTCTCTCCCAGCTTCTGGTAGCCTATGGCATTCCTTGGTTTGTAGATGGTGGTTTCTCTCTGTGTTTTCTTTCAATTGTCTTTCCTCTATGCATAATTTGTCTCTGTATCCAAATATTTATAAGAGCACAGACATATTGGATTAGGAGCCAAACTAAGGGCCTCATCCTCACTTGGTCATCTGCAAAGACCCTAAATCCAAATAGGATTACATTTACAGGTATTTGAGGGTTTGTGGACTCTACATTCGTCTAAGAGATTTAATGCAATTCAAAATATGCCCCAAATGCAAATGTGTGAGCAGACAAGATGGATCAGGTACAATGCAGTGGAAAGAGCATGTACTTTGAAGTCAGGCAATGCTAGGTTTAAATCTCAATTCAGTAATTTCTTGCTTCTGTGATCTTGAGTAAGTTATTTAGTATCTTTGAGCTTTTAGTTGCTTCATCTTAAAATGGAATTAATTATACCTATTTTGCCGTGTTATTAATTATGAAGATTGGAGCTAATGAAAGCAAACTATCTTTTACAGTGTCTGACACTTCTTATGGGTCTGATAAATATGGGTCTTTAAATATGACACTCTCTTCAGTGAAAAAGAATTCATCTGCAGAGGTTGGACCAGAGGCAAACAGACCAGAGGATCCTTTCTGAGCGGGAATCTAAACACCAGAATTAATCTCTCTTTAGAAAATGTTTCTCCCAATGATGTTTTTGGATCCCTAGAGGTAGACAAAAGACAGCTGACCTGGAATGACTCAGATCAGATCTAGCATGATCACTAAAGGCCTTTTTTCTTATATTTTCATTTGATCTGATCTCCTCTTATTTCAGGTACATAGATGCTTTAGAGTTCATGACTGAAAATGACATACAATGTCAAGATGATAGACCAAGGTAGGGTTTGACATGGTTTTAGGATTTAGTGACATTTTATTTCAGATATTAATTTTCCTGGTGTGGATTTGACATTATTAAGCTTCACTAAGAGTCTTCAAAAAGTTTTAAAAAGAGAGAGATTTATGACAGTCCAAAGATTAGGCACCATTTTCTACATTGACTTGACGTTTGAGTAACAACCCTGATTGGGAAGTGACAGATCACTTTCTAGTGTGACTGACAGTCCTTCTCCAGTGTGATGGATCGCACTTCAAGTAGGAGATATTGAGAAGAAACTCTGGGCTTACTCAGAGTCCAGAATACTCTTTTGCTGAGTGGATTTAAGTAAGACAAAGGCTGAGGAGGAGAAATTATTTATATGAAATTTAGTTTTTTGGTTTAGTCTGTAGGCTTAGAAAAAGTCAATATGGTTGATATAGTCCAAGGTAGTTAAGGAAGGTAACTGAATTTTTTATTTGGCAGGTGGGGAAACTTTTTGTTTTCTAGTTGAAGATAAAGTAATTGTGGTAATAATATGAGCTATGTGTCACATCCAGATAGGGATACATCTTCTTCAGGAAGAATAAAATGAGCTGCTTATTTGCTTTGTGCAACTAAGCTTCAAAGTCACGCAACTGTCACTTTAATCTACTATATATATTATATGTAGTATACTAAACATATAATATATGCATACTATATATAATATATATAGTATACATAGTATATATAATATGATATATATTGTATGTATAGTATATATATATATACTATACATGTGTAAAAGATATGTGCATTTGCTAACTTCAAATATATATATTATATAGTATTTACATACTATAAATATATATAATATACACATATACTATATACTATATATTATAAATCAACTAATATATAATATGGTATATGTATAGTATATATGATATATATATAGTATATACATATCTTTTACACATGACCTTAAATTGAGATTTTAAAAAATAATGATACTAGATATGATTGAGAATGGCTGAAATGATGCTATGAAACAAGTTGCGTAAGGTACCTGTGTAACTAAAGTTATAACAGACAATGAACTACTCCTAGATTCTAAATGTCTATTTCTAGCCGGATTTCACAGAGAAATAAGTGAAAACTTTAGATTTCTTTAGATAAGGACCTACCTCTTTGGTCCAGGGTGCATTTCCTTTAGTAGTTGTAGCTGTGCATTGTCTTGAGATCCTCATCTGCAGACTCTGCTGTATCCATATTTTTAACTTTTGTACCAGCTTAGTTACTGTCTTGAATCAGAATCTTAATACTTGCATAGAGCTCTCAGCCTCACTGGTTGTTCCAAGTTACAACTTGAGGAACATAATTTCGGCATGTGGAATGAAATACTTGGAGCTTGTGCTATATATTCTATGTGTTTTATCCAAAGGGATGGAGAGGCTGTCTCTGGTTTGATGGATGCAATATTCAGTCAGAGCTTAAGTAGAACAGACCATTTTTTGAAGTTAGCAGGTGCACTATGGAGATACTGGATAATTGTTTTCTCTGTGTTGACTTTTCTAAGATGCCTATGAGTTTTATCAGTATTCTTCTGTTCCAGGATCCTGGTGATCCATTGTATTTTAATTGAGCTCAGGAGATTTTAGCTTGGTCTTATGGTGATCAAATAATAGCTAAGTCTTCCTCTGAATTTTGGGCTCACAAGAAGGTCTCATAATTTCAGCAATGCCAGTAGGTCATCTGCTGTCCTATCATTATGAACTAGTGTCAACGTACTAGAGTAAGAACCCAGAAATCTTAAATCAACTAGTGTAGGTAATAAAGCAGCTCTTGTCTCTACTCTCTCAGCCCTGGGTCTCAGGGGAAGATACCCTCATAGTTTTCATCCTTTTGTAGAATATATGTGGTTGGCTTTAGAAACTGGAAGGTAGGATCTTCTGAATCACAGCTCCCATTTGGAAGGCTGAAAAAGAAGCACAAATCTCAGGGTGTTACAGGACACCACAGATAAAGAATGTTACTTCTAGCTATCAAGGCATGAGGCCAGGGCTCAGTTTTCTCATTTTCTCAGGCTGCCTATTTTTGCCCAAGTGAAAAAGCTATCTTCTGCATACAGTGACCCCACATTAGCTCATTAGCTCTGTAAATGACTCAATTGCTAAATCTTGCTTATAAAAGCAAAGTTTAATGCTATTTTGAAAACTGTAATGGTTTTGTGCCTAATATCAATTGACAACTATAAAACTATTCCTGATTCTTTCATTCAAGCGATACATTGCAGATTAACATCTGCTTAATGTGGAAACAAGCATAATTGGTGTGCCCAGTTGCTTAAGCTACACCAGTGAGGATGACTTAACAGTGTTCACCTGGAATATTCTTTCATTTAATTGTGAGAGTGTTTTTAATGAGTGGTTCATCATTTCCTCACATATTTGAAGTACCTCTTTTGTGTTCCTACATATCCCTAGTTTTGTTTCTGGGTTCTATTTCTTTACTAGGCTAATTTTCAATTTTGGTACCAGGATACATTGTTAAAAAACACTACAAGTTATTTTTAAATTGTAACTTTAAGGAATATTTTAAATGTGTAGGACTAGATTCACTTATTTTTTAATGACTTAATTGACAATTCCACATTTTTTTTTTGGAAAATCTTTTGAACTTAAGAGGCTTTCCAAATATGTTAATGTCAGTAATATTTTGATTATACTTACATTGAATTGTTAAATTAACTAAGGGAAGTATTGATATCCTTGTGATATTGCCATTAAGTAACATATTTTTTCCACTTTGGAGGTCTTCTTTTTCTTACTCAACAAAATGTTATTACTTTCTTTATGCAAAGAATAGATTTTTTTAAATCACATCTTTGCTTTATAAATTGGATTTTTAAAATGATATTATTTGTTTGTTATGGCTGGAATACAGAAATGTTGTTAATTTTGGTTTATATCCAAAATCTAGAGAGTACTATCTTATTACTTCTAATATTCTTTCTGTTGAATTTTTGTTTTGGAATTTTAGGTTATCTTGATTAGATAATCATGTTTCTTCAAGTAGTCTTGTCTCTGATATTTGTGCCCTGTTTTCTTTGCCCTGACTGATCTTACAGGCTAGGGTCACCAGAGTAATGGCTGTGGATAGTGGGCATCTCTGTCTTGTTTTGAGATCAAATGAGAAAACATTAGCATTTTATGTTATTTTATCTTCTGAAAAATACTCTATATGTTGGCAAAGTTTAAGTTCAAAGAACTCATTCTTGGAAGTTTTGGTAGATCTTTCATGTGAAAAAATTATCTGGGCATAAAGTCTTTGGGGGAAGAAGATTCTAACCACATTTTACTTTATTTTTCCCCCCCTGTGGTTATTGGTATAAATTTTCAGATGTCTTGGCACTTTTTTCACTTTGGTAATTTTAATTTTTTCATGTAACAATCCTTTCTTTTAGTATTAGTTAAAGTGTTGCACATACTACTCTCTTGTAATACAAATATTATTATTTATGTCTTTTCTTTCTTTCTTCGTTAAACTTGTTGTATATAGATCTATTTTAGTAGTCTTTTCAAAGAACTAGCTTCTTTTTTATTTTTACTTTTGCCATTTTTGTTCATCTTTTATTTCATAAATTTTTGCTTATAATAAAATTTCTTTTAAAATTACCTTTAGGTTTATTTTGTTGCCTTTTCCCCCCTGGCTTCTTAGTTAAATGTTTAGTTTATTTTCAGTTGTTTCCTGACATGTGTATTCAAGATTTGGCATTTTCTTCTAAGCACCACTTTGAATGCATTTCATAAATTTTACAATACAGTTCTTATACTTGTTTATTTGTAAGTAAACTAGTTTTAGAGTCTTTTAGAACATTCTACTTTTGTTGTGAATTTAGACTATTGTGATCATATTTAATGTGGCTTATAAATTTTGACTTTGAGGAGTTTTTTGAGAGTGTAATTGTATCAACATATAGACAATTATTTTATAGTGTTTCAGAGTTGCTTGAAAAGAAAGATATTCTCTGTATACTTGGCATTTATTCTTCACACATTAATAAAATAAATTTGGTAATAGTCTTATTCAAATTCTCTGTAAACGTCTTTAGTTTTTGTCTGCTTAGCCTGTCCTTCGCTGACAGAGAAGAGTCAAGGTTTTCTATTATAATTTTGACTTTGATAAATCCACATCTTTTCTAATAGCTTTTTCTTTTAGTTTGATGGTGTGCTATCTAGGCATGAGGGTTCATGACTATAGTTATCTGCTTTGGGGAATTACAGCTTATATCATTATAAATCCCTCCCTGTCCCATTTCATGCTTTTTGACTTGAATGCTACTTTCTATGATGATAATAATGCCATGCATACTTTCTTTTATTGTGATTTTCTTGGCATATGTGTATCTATGCTTTGTTTTTAATCTTTCTCTGTTGTTTATTGTAAAAAACGTGTTGGTGGAAACTAAACCTATAACTTTCATTTGCTTTTTTTGATCTTATTCTCACTGTCTATCTTGTATTTTATCATATTTTATCACATACATATTTCTTATCCTGATTTTTCTTATATTATTTTTCTGCTCCTTTTTCTCTTCTACTGGTTTGATTTTTTTTTACTATTTCTTTTCTTTGTCTTAAATTTTTATACAAACATACCAAAACATAATTTCCTATGGAAAAATATTAACATTGAACTGTTTCCTAGCTACACAAGCCCCATCTTTCAACCCTCATAACCAGGATTTATTATAATCATATAGGCTTTGTTTGTAGAGTTTTATTTATTAATAAATGCTTACATTTTAAAAGACCTTATATATTTTTTTTACTTCAAAATTTTACTATTTTTTTTAGTTGGTGGAAAGACTTTGTCTTTTAAGAATAGTTTTTTATTTACAGAAAAAATTAAAGAGCTATTACATGTAGTTCTCATACATCCCATACCTGGTTTCCCTTATTATTAATGTCTCACATTAATATAGTATATTTGTTAAGATCAATGACAAGTATTGATGCAGCATTATTAAACGAAGTCCACACTTTATTCATGTTTCTTCAGATTTTGTCTTATATAATTTTTTCACCCAGGACATCACATTACATTTAGTTTTCATTTCTCAGATTCTTCTTGGTTGTGACAGTTTGTCTGACTTTTTAAAAATTTTTAATGAGTATATTTGTTTCCTGTGGCTTTTGTGACAAATTACCACAAACTTTTTAGCTCAGGAGAATAGAAATTTGTTCTGTCGCAATTCTGGAAAAGCCTAGGAGTCTGAAATCCTGCAAGATGACACACAGGGAGCTCTAAGTGGGGACAGTTCTGGTCCCTTCCAGCTTCTGGTGGCTTCCCTGGCATTCCTGGGCTGTATCCACATTACTTCAATCTCTGCCTCTCTCTCTGGTTTGCCTTCTCTTGTGTACATCTCTGTTTCAAATCTCCTTCTTCCTGTATTATATAAAGACACTTGTGCTGGCCTTTAGGGCCCGCCCAGATAATCTGAGGTAGTTTTTTTTTTTTTTTTATCTCAAGATAAGAGATTTTTTTGACCCACTAAGGTAACATTTACAAATTCCAAGAATTAGGTCCTGACATCTTCAGGTGGCCATTGTTCAGCTTAATAATAACCTTGGGGTTTTGAGGATCTGATCAGGCATTTTATAGCTCACCTTCTATTGGACTTTCCTTATTGTTTTCTCATGGGGTTATGAATTTTTGGAAGGTAGATCAGAGAGATGAAGTGCCATTTTCATCACAGCGTGTATCCAGGGTACATGCTGTCTGTATGACCTGTCACTGTTGATGTTGACCTTTATTACCTGGTTGAGGTGGTGTTTATCTGATTTCTTCACTGTAAAGTTCCTCTTTGCTTCCCATTTTCCATACGGCACTCTTTGGAGGGAAGTAACCATGTGCAGGCCACACTTAAGGAACAGATTTGTCTCATCTTTCCTATTTATATGAATGGCATTTTCCCATCAGTATAGGCTTATTTATTCATTATTTTCAGGCTTTGTAGGATGCTCCAAGCTTGTCCTATGTTTCCTGCCTTAATTCTTGTTATGGTTTGGATATAAGAATTCCCTCCAAAAGCTCATGTGGCAATGTAGGATGTTCAAAGGTGAAATGATTAGATAATGAGAACTGTTACCTAATCGGTGGATAAATCCAGTTAACTGATTAATAGTTAATAATAATAATAATAATAATAATAATAATGATAGACTACTTGGTAACTGTAGGTAGTTGGGGAAAGGCTGGAGGAGGTAGATCACTGGAAGCTGTCTTTGGGGTTTATATTTTGTCCCTGGCTCCTCGCTTGCTTTCTCTCTGCTTTCGAACTTCCATGAGCTGAGCAGTTTTCCTCCACACACCCTTCTGCCATGATGTTCTGCCTCATCCTGGGCTCATACCAATGGAGTCAGCCAACAATGGACAGAACCTCTGAAACTGAGCTCAAAATAACATTTTTCTCCTTTAAGTTCTTCTTGTCAGGTTGTTTGGTCACAGCAATGTAAAGCTGAGTAACACAGTCCTTGGATCAGCCATTTCTTCAAGAAGCCCTGGATACTTTAAATGGAGACTATTAGAAGGCAAGATCAACTCATTGTGCTCATGCTACTGGCATTGCTTCTTTTAGCTTCTTTCAACTGAGAGCAAGGAAATACATGCTTATATAATAGCCTTGCATGTACATTACCTATGAATATTTATTTTTGCATTTATTTTAAGCTAGAATTCATGCTGATACTCCAATTATAATCCATTATAATTATTGATCATTCTTATCTACTCCTCTTATTTAATTTCCCACTCTAAGAGCAGAAACCTGTCTGCCATTATCTACATCATTTGTTTATTCATTATATATATATATATATATATATATATATATATATATATATATATATATATACACACACACACACACACACACACACACATATAGTATCAGAATTAATTCATATCCCATGGGAAATAACTTTATTAACTAGAGTACAATGGCAACATATAGTTCTTTTCATATATATATATATTTTTTGCTTTTAGGCTTAACAGACTCATTTCCAAAGGGATTTACCACCTTTTCTCCCTGCTCCCTTCCTTTCATACACTTGTAGTAATAATTAGATTTTTTTTTGTCACAATCAGCATTCCTTTATGGAAACCCCCATTTTCCTAAATGATCTTTTTGCTCAAATACATTAAGGTTCACATTTTGTTCTGTGACATTCCACAGGTTATGGTAAGCATATATAATGCCAGGTATCTACTGTCACATTGTCATACAGAACACTTTTCATTGATCTGAAAATCTCCTGGGCTAAAAACCACCTGTTCTACTTTTTTCACTCCCACTAAGCCCTAGGTGACCACTGATCTTTTTACTGACTCTATAATTTGCCTTTCCCAGACTTTAATGTAATGGGATTTATACAGTATGTAGCCTTTTCACACATAAAAATAAGCTTTTATGGCTTATAAATGTGCTTTTCTTTTTTAAAAAAATTTTTTGTAGTGGTAGATGGACAGCATGCCTTTATTTTATTTGTTTATTTTTATGTGGTGCTGAGGATCAAACCCAGTGCCTCACACATGTGAGGCAAGTGCTTTGCCACTGAGCTACAGCCCCAGCCCATAATTGTCATTTTTCTGTTTGTTTTATAAGCATGCCCTTTGATACATCCTTACAGTTTTCATCTATTTAATATGCACATTTTTGCATTTTGTCTACTTTTTCCATTAGAACTCTTTATATAGCTGAATCTCTGACAATGACCAAAGTACTTTCTTCATCTCTTTAGAAAGCTGGAATGACATATTGAATAATAGAAAGATGTGTAACTAAGCCTTCAGTGTGAGTTTTTTTTTTTTTTTTTAATTTGGCAAGGATTGTGGCTGGGTCTAATGTTTGTTAGAGCTATGTATGCTTTCAGTTTCCTCTGGTTTCCATTTTAAAAATATTTTTAGTTGTAGATAGGCACAGTACCTTTATTTTGTTTATTTAGTTTTATGTGTTGCTGGGGAACAAACCCAGGGCCTCATACATGCTAGGCAAGCACTTACCACTGAGCTACAACCCCAGGCCCAGTATCCTTGTTGTTTCCCACGTTGGCTTTGGGTTTCCTGAAGAACTTATTAAGAGTCTGTGTCTTGCAAGTCTTTCCATTGTAATCTGCTGCTATTATTCTGTAAACCTGTTGATATGGCAACAATATGTTAGGGAGGGGAGGCATTTTATAAAGTTAATCTCTATCTTTTTAAAAAATTGGTGCATATATTCGTTATACAGGATAGTGGGTTTCATTGTGGCATATTCATATATGCACTTAACATACTTAGATTAATTTCATTCCCTGGTAGCTCCCTTTGCCCTCTCTTTTTCCCTCTCCCAATCCTCTTCTACTCTATTTTTCTCCCCTCTGTTTTCATGAGATCACTTCCTTTCCTTTTTTCTAACATCCACATAAAAAGAAAACCTATGACCCTTCACTTTCTGATTCTAGCTTATTTTGCTTAACATGATGCTCTGCAGTTCCATCCATTTTCCTGCAAATACATAATTTCATAATTTCAGTCTTTAGGAATGAAAACTCCATTTTTTTTGTGTGTGTGTGTGTGTAAACAATTTCTTTATCCATTCGTCTTTTGGTAGACACCTCGGCAGGTTTCATAACGTGGCTATTGTGAATTGTACTGCTATAAATGTGAGTATGTATGTATCTGTATGGGATTGGTGACTTTAATTTTGGGGGGTAAATACCAGGGAGTGATGTAATTGGACTAAACTGCGGTTCTAATCTTAGTCTTTTGAGAAATCTCCATACTGATTTCCTAATCAGTACAAATTTACGTACCTATGGTGTATAAGTGTTTATTTGTCCCCACATTCTCACCAGCATTTATTGTTATTTGTATTCTTGATGATTGCCTTCTAACCAAAGTGAGATAAAATCTCTATATAGTTTTTATTTGCACTTCTCTGATGGCTAGAGAAGTTGAACATTTTTTCACATAATTTTTGGTCATTTTTACTTCTTTTGAGGAGTATTCACTTGCCATTTATTGAATGGGTTATTTGTGGGGGTTTTTGGTGTTGAGTTATTTGAGTAATGTATATATTTAGACACTAATTCTCTTTTGGAAGAATACCGTGCAAAGACTTTTCTCCCATTCTATAGGTTCTCCCTTTATGTTGTAAATTGTATCCTTTTCTTTATATAAGCTTTTTAGTTTGATGCCATCCATATATTGATTATTGGTAATATTTCTTTTTTTTTTTTTTTTTTTTTTAAAGAGAGAGTGAGAGAGAGGTAGAGAGAGAGAGAATTTCAACATTTATTTTTTAGTATTTGGCGGACACAACATCTTTGTTTGTATGTGGTGCTGAGAATCGAACCCGGGCCGCACGCATGCCAGGTGAGCGCGCTACCGCTTGAGCCACATCCCCAGCCCTGGTAATATTTCTTGAGCTCTATGCATCTTATTGAGAAAGTTGGTGTCCTATGACTTTATGTTAAAATGTTCTAGCAGTTGTGAAGTTTCTGATCAGTTTCTTAGGTCTTTGATTCATTTTGAGTTAACTTTTATGTATGTGAGAGAGAGGGATCTGTTTTTAAACTTTTATGTATGAATTTATTTCCCAGCACCATTTGTTAAAGAGGATGTCTTTTCTCCAACTTAAGTTTTTGTTATCTTTGTTAAGAATAAGATGAGTGCAGTTGTATGAGTTATATTGTGTCCCTTCCCCATCCACCCCCCATATTGGTCTCTGTGTCTATTTTTATGCCAATCCCAAGCTACTTTTGTTATTATAGTTCTGTTGTATAATTTGAAGTTGGGTATTAATGATACCTTCAGATTTATTCCCCCACCCCCACTTTTTTGGGTACTTGGAATTGAACTCAGGGGCACTTGACCACTGAGCAACATTCCCAGCCCCAGTTTGTATTTTATTTAGAGACAGAGACTTACTGAGTTGCTTAGCACCTCACTGTTGCTGAGGCTGGCTTTGAGCTCTTGATCTTCCTGCCAAGCCTCTGGGATTATAGGCATGTGCCACAGTGCCTGGCCAGATTTACCTTTTTCATGCAGAATTGTGCTAGTAATTTTGGGTCTTTTATTCTTCCATATAAATTTTAGAATAGTGTTTTCTAGTATTGAGAAAAATATC
Organism: Marmota monax; assembly: GCF_021218885.2. NCBI lineage: Eukaryota > Metazoa > Chordata > Mammalia > Rodentia > Sciuridae > Marmota > Marmota monax. The sequence goes on from NW_026694232.1 coordinate 7,434,352, forward strand.
ATTGTTATTTTTGATGGGGATTGCATTCAATCTGTAGGTCACTTTTGGTAGTATCGCCATATAACAATATTAATTTGCAAGTTTTTTCTATCTTCTGGTGTCTTTTTGATTTTTTTTCAACATTTTTTTTCTTGTAGTGTTTTTTTTTCAACTCTTGGCTAGATTTATTTCTAACTATATTTTTTAAAAAATATTTTTTAGTTGTTGATAGACTTTTTTTTTTAATTTTTTATTGTTGGCTGTTCAAAACATTACATAGTTCTTGATATATCATATTTCACAATTTGATTCAAGTGGGTTATGAGCTCCCATTTTTACCCCATATACAGATTGCAGAATCACATCAGTTACACATCCATTGATTTACATATTGCCATACTAGTGTCTGTTGTATTCTGCTGCCTTTCCTATCCTCTACTATCCCCCCTCCCCTCCCCTCCCCTCCCCTCCCCTCCCCTCTTCTCTCTCTGCTCCCTCTACTAAGATTCATTTGTCCCCCTTATATTATTTTTCCCCTTCCCCTCACTTCCTCTTGTATGTACTTTTGTATAACTCTGAGGGTCTCCTTCCATTTCCATGCATTTTCCCTTCTCTCTCCCTTTCCCTCCCACCTCTCATCCCTGTTTAATGTTAATCTTCTTCTCCTGCTCTTCGACCCTACTCTGTTCTTAGTTACTCTCCTTATATCAAAGAAGACATTTGGCATTTGTTTTTTAGGGATTGGCTAGCTTCACTTAGCATAATCTGCTCTAATGCCATCCATTTCCCTGTAAATTCTATGATTTTGTCATTTTTAAATGCAGAGTAATACTCCATTGTGTATAAATGCCACATTTTTTTTATCCATTCATCCATTGAAGGGCATCTAGGTTGGTTCCACAGTCTAGCTATTGTGAATTGTGCTGCTATGAACATCGATGTAGCAGTGTCCCTGTAGCATGCTCTTTTTAGGACTTTAGGGAATAGACCGAGAAGGGGAATAGCTGGGTCAAATGGTGGCTCCATTCCCAGCTTTCCAAGAAATCTCCATACTGCTTTCCAAATTGGCTGCACCAATTTGCAGTCCCACCAGCAATGTACAAGTGTACCCTTTTCCCCACATCCTCGCCAGCACTTGTTGTTGTTTGACTTCCTAATGGCTGCCAATCTAACTGGAGTGAGATGGTATCTTAGGGTGGTTTTGATTTGCATTTCTCTGACTGCTAGAGATGGTGAGCATTTTTTCATGTACTTGTTGATTGATTGTATGTCCTCCTCTGAGAAGTGTCTGTTCAGGTCCTTGGCCCATTTGTTGATTGGGTTGTTTGTTCTCTTATTGTCTAATTTTTTGAGTTGTTGATAGACCTTTATTTTTAAAAATTTATTTGTATGTGGTGCTGAGAATAGAACCCAGTGCCTCATGCATGCAAGGCAAGCATGCTACCACTGAGCCACAATCCCAGCCCCCTAACTATATTTTTTAAATATTGTAAGTGGAATTGTTTTACTGATTTCCATTTTAGCAGATTCATTACTAGTTTATAGAAAAGCTATTGATTTTTGTAGATTGATTTTGTATCCTGCTACTTTCTGCAAATGCAATTTGACTTCTTCCTTTGCTATTTGTATCCCCCTTTCTTTCTTTCTTTTACTTAATTACTCTGGTTAAAGTTTCAAATGTCAAGTAATATATTAACAGGAGTGGTGAGAGTAGGCATCCTAATCTTGTTCCTGTAAACATTGTCTTTTAATGGGTCTATGTCTCTCTCCTGGGACCTTCACGAATGTTTCTTAGATTGTTTTTTTCTCTCTTTAAATGAAACAGGAAGTCCAGAGGCAACCAGAATTTAGCAATATCCCTTCTATCAGGTTAGAAAGACTGAACTGAGAAACACCAAGACCTCCCAAAATACTTTGTTTCAAAAATTTATTTTCTATTGTTACTTTTGAATGAAGAAAAAAATTGTTTCATAAATATTGAGATGTAAATGGACCCTAATTCTATGACAATATGAAACCGTACCAGACTTCACAGTTCTGTTTGAATAAATTCCTCATCAGCAATACAGCAAGGCACTATAAATTGAATCACAGAATAAATTAATTCATTTAAAAAACATAAATATGGCTCTTTTAAAAATTATAATAAACATAAAAGTTAGGCAAAAGAATAAAAATAATACTCCTACTACCAGAGATAATCCCTATCAATAAGAAACATTTTGTGCATTTAAAGTATATTTTATTATACCTGGTTAGAGTCACACTATATTCAATTTTGAAGTATCCTTTTTTTCCCACTTAAAACTTTATAATAAGCATTTTCTCATGCCATTAAATTGCTTTTTCAACATTTATTTTTTTCAACATTTTTTTATTGTAGCATTTTTTTCAACTCTTGGCTAGATTTATTTCTAACTATATTTTTTAAAAAATATTTTTTAGTTGTTGATAGACAAGTGAATAAAATAGATATTCCTCAAAAGAAGTGCAAACAGATCATAACAGATCAATTTTCATGTAAATTATGCTACCTTATTAAAAATGCAGGCAAAAAATCTAGGAGAGATTGTGAGAATACTTTCTAGAGAGAAGATTACACATTACATTTATGTGAACAAAGACAACACTGCCTTATTTTTAAGTCATACAGAATTGTTGAAGTCATCTTGTGTGAGTATGGAATATAGAGTACATATCTTAATGTTACAGAATGAAAAAGGCAAATGTTAGTGTGTGCAAGATGTGGTGAGCAACTTTGAGATTCATCCTCTTCAGGGAGCATTAGGACAGTCTGTGTGTCTATTGGTGTGTGTGTGTGTGTGTGTGTGAAGTTGGCTGATCCATTAAGTAATTCATTGAAGAACTCTTTCTTGATTGGTTTGTGGTGTTACCCAGCACTTCTGTGGGACAATACAGACACGGGGAAGTGTACTCTGGCATCATGAAAGGTCTTTGTATTCAAATACATGGCACTTACTTAAAAAAAATTGTTCTAATTAGTTATATATGAGAGTAGAATATATTTTGACATATTATACATATATGGAGTATAACTCTCATTCTTTTGGTTGTACATGATGTAGAATTATATTGGTTGTGTAATCATATATGCACATAGGACAGTAATGTCCAATTCATTCCATCTTTCCTATTCCCATTCCCCTCCCTTCCTTTCATTCCCCTTTGTCTAATCCATAGTACTTCTATTCTTCCCTAATTCCCCACCCTTTATTGTGAATTAGCATCTGCATATCAGAGAAAACATTTGGCCTTTGGTTCTTTGGGAATGGCTTATTTCACTTAGCATGACATTCTCCAGTTTCATCCATTTATGGACAAATGTCAGAATTTCATTCTTCATATGGTGAGTAATATTCTCTGTGTGTGTGTGTGTGTGTGTGTGTATCTTCACATTTTCTTTATCCATTCATCTGTAGAAGGGCATCTAGGTTGGTTCCATAGTGAATGGAACCAATTGGCTATTGTGAATGCTATTTCTTTCCATTAAAAGTATTAGGGGATGCCCTGTTTGCCTATCAATTCATCTCAATTCATTCACTTAAAACACACACACACACACACACACACACACTCACACAATAATATGCCAAAGACCCTGTGAATGAATGCAATATAAGATATTGTAACAACCTTGGAAAGACTGAGAATTGGTGGGGGAGGGATGAGTATAGGGACAAATTGCAATGAAATATTGTGAGTGATACACAGATACACATAGGATAAATGAAGAGAAGAGAAACTGCCTGGGAAAGTAACTTTTGAGCTGAGTCTCACAGATTGAGTGGGTATGTAGAAGATGAAGAGTAGGTAGAAATGTGTAAGTTATCCTTCGTTACGACCCCAGATGTATTCTGTGCCCTTATAGTCTATACCACTCAGAATCCCTTTTGGCTTCCATCTGACTCAACCAATGGGAATTAATAGCAGGAGGTCGGTTGGTGGGTAGGAGGAGAAATTGGAGTGTTTCTTGCCTGTTTTCTTCCAACTCTGATGCACCATTCTGCCAATGGATTGCTTCTGCACATCTGAAATGGTAAATTGGAGGCTGACATATAATCACCACCATGTTTTGGGAAAACAGTGGGTCACTGTAAAGCCAAGTGAAATGGGAGAAAAAGGATTAGGAGTCTGAGAAGTGGAAATGCTAACAGTAGCTTCCACAGGAGAGAGAAGTGGGGGCAAACTACAAACAGAAGGGCACTTTGGAGGTAAATACTATGAGATTTAGTGATGAATTATCTAACAGGTGAGAGAGGAGGTGAATGTTTATCATGGAAGTTGTTGACAGGAACATGGGAACAGGAAGAAACGGGAAAAAATAAACAATTTTTGGGATACAATTTTGACTAGATTTAGGTTTCTGTTGTCAGAAGAACATTGGGTTATGACTACATATTTCCTTGCATTTATCAAGTAATTTTAAATTATTATAAGTAATTTAATAAACTGTGTGTAGCATACTGTCCATGGTCCATGGGTTATGACATAAAAATCATGAGTTAATCTATGCCTCTCAAGTAATTTGTTAGTAATAGAATAAAGGATGCTCACATCCAACATATTAAAAATATTAAACCAATAACAAGTGAAAATATTTGATAAATACACAAAGGTGGAGAAGATTTAAGGAATTTGAGAATGAGTACAAAAAATAGGAGTTTTTATTGTCAATGCAAGTTTTTCTTTTTAATTTTGGTATTGTTTCTGGCAAAACTTTTTTTTTTTGTTGTTGCAAAACTTATTTCTAAAAGAGTAACTTTACACACCATTATTAAAGTCGATTTCAAGGCTAAAGTATGAGGGACGATTTCCCCATCATTTGTTACCAAGGAGCCTGTACTTCGACTGCTGTGATTATTTCGAGGCGAAAGGTGAGAAGAACTGTTCCTTACGGTTTATTCAGCTGGATGTCAGTATTGGTAATCTCAGTCGCTATGGTATTTGAGCCTGTTGGCTCTGAAAGGATTTACTCTTTTGCACAAAGAAAGAGCAGAATGGCGGTGGCAAAGATAAAAAGAAATGAGATTTAGAAAAAGTGGATTTCTGTGTCCACAAAATAGCTTTTTATTCAGGGAAGCTTTAATGGGAATTAGTAGCATTGTTTCACATAAAGGGCTAGATTAACGTAGTGCCATAAAAGGTAGATGTATTTATAGTTTAAATTTTATACTTCTCTTTGACATCATTTGGTGAATTAAAAAATTAAAGTGGGTATAAGGTTATTTTTGTGTTGTTATTAAAATATTTTTTATTTTACACTGACAAACATTAATAAATATTTAGTTTAAATATTATCTTCCTACAAGATCCCTTTTATGTGCTTGAGATGGTAGAGGAAAGAATGTAAACCTGGGCACTGAGAAAGTAGAGGTACCCTCTTTTCTGTGATTTTGGCCAAAGCCCAATCTTCTCATTTGATTACTCTTTCTAAAAATGATGGCCTTTGGGGTGAGTGAGAATCACTTCACGTGTGCTGGAAATTTACAATGAACGAGAAGATACAATGCCAGCCCTCAGGACTTTACAGATTAGAGAAAATGCCTTTAGAAATAAATAAATCTCATCTTTATTTTAATTGCTTAAGATCTTAGAAATGGTATTTTAGAGATCTGATCTAACCGGTTCATTTTACAAATGAGAAAACTGAGGTCTGTGGATGTTAACTAACCTATCCAAGTTCTGAAGGCAAGTCCATGGCAAAGCTAAGACAATTTCAGTTAATTGCATTACAGCACTCACTGTAAGAACAATAGAGGAAAAATGAAGAAAACAGAGTGCAGTAGTAGTGCCATTCTTCTCCTTCTGGTCCCTTTGGACTTTTGAAAGTCAATTTGCAGGGCTGAAGGCATAGCTCTGTGGTAGAATGCTTTCCTAGCACATGCAAGGCCCAGGGTTCAATCCCCAGCACCACACACATTAAATGTTTATATTTACTATTAAGTAGATAGCTTACTATCTCAGTGTGATGTTAAAGGGAGAAATTAGATGAGTATAGTGAAAAGGGAAGAGGAATGATATACAAGTCAGAAACATATTTACTTTGACCTCACTGGCTGTAGGATTTTAGGTCATCAGCTTCTTAGGGATTCAGATTTCTCCATTAACACTTCCTTTTTTTGTGATGTGATGGATATTTCTTGTGTATCCAACATTAATTCTTGTTTTTGTGGTGATTTCCTTTGGGGGATTTATTCTTCTCCCTTGATGAGGCCACCATTTCAGGCATCCTGCATTTCTCTGGTCAAGAGGTGGCCATGTCTCTCAAACTAGCCTATCAGAACTTCTCTTTAGGACCTCCTTTCCCAAAGGAATTATAGAAAAGTGAAATAACATTTCTTATTTCTGTTTCCTATTGGTAGTGATTCCCATCAGTTCTTCCTACTTGGATTCATGGAGTTGCCTTTTTCCTGTTTTTACCCAGATAAACAGATGCAGATACATCTTGACTTAATTGGGGGTGGTGGTGGTGGTGGTGGTGGTGGTAACATCCTGGTAAACCCATTGAAAATTAAAATAATTGTATGTAAAAAATGCATTTAATATATTTAACCTATTAAACATCATAACTTATCAACACAGTACACAGTAGAGTATTGGTTGCTCATTCTTGTGAGTATGTGGCTGACCATTGAGTACAGACAGCTGTCACTGCTCAACATTGCAGGAAAGTATTGCACCACACATCATCACCAGCCCCTAGAAGGATCAAAATACAAAATTCAAAGTATGGTTTGAATGCTGCTTTTGTACCTTTGCAAAATTGAAACATCACAAGTTGAACCATTGTAAGTTAGAGACCGTCTATATCTCTTCTCTCACCTTCCCTGCAATTCTTTAATTTATTCAAGATCATTATGCTATTTGATATTTCTGCTTCAGGTAGCTAGACTTGGTTTCTGTTGTTTATAACCTAGATTTATAAACTCATAGAGTTATTGTGAGGCTAAAGTAAAAAGGAGGCCTTGAATCAGGTGGATATTATTACATATACATATTATACCTTTTATTCTTTGATTCTTTTTTAAATTGCATATGTAGAGGTCCTATATGTGAATCTTTTTGTGAATCTTTTTGGTGTTACATGTCTCAAGCCAACTGGGCATAGTACATGTCTTGGGAATTTTTAGCCAGAAAGTAAATACTCTTTCTTATAATATTTAAGTTTCAATAGCCAATAGAATCTTAATTCTGTAGGGAAGGAGGTGATGTTAAAAAAAAATGTGCACAAGATGTCAAAACTGCTAACAATAACTTTAGGCCACAGAGATGTCTGTAAGTAGGGACTCCACTCTTCCATGTCGGATGTTGAATCAAGGACCTCCAACCCTGTGGGAGAATTTGAGAGCTTTAGATCTTGTTGTAATCTCCAGGTACTTCATGCTTGTGCCGCTCAAGGGATAGATGACTATCCCTTAAATTCCTCCTTAATTTTCAGATTGTTTCTTCTCTGGGAGAATGCACTGAGGCTACCCAGAGTGACATTTCTAAAAAGTTATTGTGACTTCGTCAAGGTTGGCAAGACCTATAAAAGACATGTTGCATATACTATGATCATTTTAAAGGAGAATCTTTTATGTAAAACTTTAGCATACATCAGAATCACTCAGAGGGCTCATTAAAATGCAGATCTGGGGACCTCATTTCTGGAGTTTTCTGATTCATTCAGTCTATGGTAAGGTTCAGGAATCTGCATGTCTAACAATGCCACTAACTTGGAGAATCATGTTCTGAGAGCCATTAATTGAAGAAATAACTTGGAGAATAAATATACTAATATCACTTACATTTTGGGGATGTGAACTTTAGGCAGAGGAGAGAATTAAATAAGGGTTGTAACTGTAAGAGTATAAAGAGAAATAAAGGATTCATAATTATTAGTAAGACAGAATTTTTAAGTAGCAGCAAGGTAATCGCCTTGAAAGTGAGACTAGGTTGGCCAAGGGAAGGATTTTATGAACTCTTATCTTCTCCTTTAACAAAAGAAGAGACAAGTCTGGGAGACCTAATCAGGTTGGTTTTGTTTTATTTGATCATAGAGTTTTAGAATGGAACGTCTTTGCAAAACAGAAAGAACAATAAGGGGAAAGCCATTCTTTTTCACCCTGGTGGACTCACCGTGGGAAAACTTACTACCAGATGTGTCTGAAGCCTTGTGGGGTGGGTCATAGGCCTAGGGAGCCCTGTCCTAGTTCACAATGCAGTCTGTATGTAGGGAGAGTACATTAGCAGCCTGTATAGCTATGTTAGAACCACCACGGTGGCACAATATGGTTGGATGGAGAGGGTCTGAGTTTAGACAGATAGTCTCCCTTAGATTCTAGGTAGTAAGGAGAGAATCCAGAAGTTCAAGTGTGTGTCCTATGAGGGAGGGGAAGATAATTAAAGATGCCAATGATGGGCTTATCTGAATCATCCTTTTACATGATGAGGACCAAGTCTACAGACAAACACTGCAGAGAGGATACCCAAACCAGAGGCCAAATGGTAGTTCCAGACACTTTAGGGGAGAACTAATGAGAGCTGGGGCAGGGCTCAGTTCATCAGGGAGAGGTGACCCTGTACTCACCGGACCAATGCTCCAGCCAAGAACACAGCTGAGTCTTTAGCAGCAGTGGGTGTCCATAGAATGGTAAGACTGGACCAGTTGTAACTGGTCAGCAGTCCAGGGAACAGTCAGATCAGCCACACTGTAGAGATTAACAAGGGGCCAGAAAACAAAAAAAACAAAATCGACATTCCCCTCCAATATCACTAGGCCACAAAATCTACATTCTTCTTGAACATATTTCTGTACTATCTTGAAGAAGAGCAGGAAGACTCAAAACTTTGGAATACTGAGATTTACTTCATTCTTTTAAACAGAAGTTGAGTTAAGTTACTGGTTTTAACTGAGATTACCACATAAAACTAGTGTTTTCTTTATCGCCCCTCCCCCACTTGCTACATTAATAGAAAATTTAAAAACTTTCACTGCACAACTAGAGAAGAATTGTCATCCTGCGTATTAGGAAGATGCAAGAGGATCAGGCATTGTGCGTCTGGAATCCAAAGAATGACTTCAGAATTCTTTTTCCATTTGTCAGGTCTGTGTTATCCCATGTTATTGTTATATTTAGGCAGGATTTAACAAATGGTGGTAAAGAATGTTGCCAAAAGTTCAGGATGCTTAGTGATATCCTAGTATCTGGAGCAACACTCTGAAAGGACCTGTAGTGGGTCAGACGCTCTTCAATATGGTAGGAACAGTGGGGCTATGTATCTGACTTCCTTACCTGCTAGGGAAGGATCCCTTTACGAATGTGCTAATGCATGTAACAGGTGCTGACTACTACATTGCTGTGGCCATACACCCTACTGTGATCCTGATTTTGCCTAATGCCTGGGAGGAAACAGAATACATAAAATTATAAGTGAATGCTCCAGTGTCAGTTTCATATGTGTTCCTGGAATTTGTAATTTTTTATATGCTTGCTAAGGGAGTATGTCCCCCACATGTGACCTTACATAATTTTGAGTGCAAAAGAAAAGCATCCTGTTTTGGGAAAATATTGAGAGAGGTCCTTTACCCCCTTCTTCACTTGGTTAATTACTTTGAACTTTATGACTTATCTCAGGCAGCACCTCCTCTAGGAAGCCATACTAGTGCTGGATTAATTTCCTTTCTATAGTATCTCTTTTTTTTTTTTTGGCGGTGCTGAGGCTTGAACTCGAGGACCTCACACATTCTTCTAGGCAAGTTCTTTACCACTGAGCCTGATCCTCAGCCCCCTTTCCATAGTATCTCTATAATTATGATTACATAATTTATTATCTAAGTTGAGATGCAGTTGAGATTGAAATTATTAAAATTAATTTTAAAAATTATGCCCGAATAATAGGTATCAATTGGAATAATTTTGGGCAATGGGGGTGTGTAGATCCCCTACCTATGGATGCCCTTCGATGGTTATCACTTAATCTTTGTGTCTTCCCAACTAGTTGGTGAGTCGCTTAATAACAGAAATTATCTCTTATTCTAATTTCTATCTTTATTCTAAATATACTGAACTTTCCTTTTAGTACTGCCTTCATAGTGTCCCAGAGATTTTGCTATGTCGTATCAGTGTTCCCATTTACAGTGCTGTTAAATTCTTGTTTAATGTTGAACAAAGAAGCTTCCCTAACCTTTAAGGACTGGTAGATTTACTTAGTCTCCTTAGTTCTAGAGGGTTAATTCTTGCGTTGGGTGCACTTGATCATTTCCACCCTCTCCTTATTCTTGAATGTCGGCATACATCTCTCTATATATTTTTAAAAGATTCTTTCCATAGCTCTTCAGTGCAGATGAGACTAATTACATGATTCTATTTAGTGAGATCTGAACCACTAACAAAAGTGAATTAGGCTGCTTCTACTAGTGTTTTGATCCAATAACTAACCCCTTCCTTTAGTTTTATTTGAAAATTCTTATTTCATATATATCATATTATAAACCAACAGTCTAAACATAGTAATAGCTTAATTTATTTTGCTTTTCTTATGGTAGGTTTGTATATAAATGCATTTCAAAATATAATCTTCTAAACTTGCAGATATTCATAATCATTTAGAAATGATAAAAAAGTTGTCAAATACTTGTAATTATATAAATTGTCACTCAAATTATGGGAAGCTTAGAAAAGCTTTATTGCTATTTAGTTTTGTTTGAATGCTCCTGAGTGTGCTATTGAAAGCTTTGATAAATCAAGAGGGCTGAAAGATGGAAATGGTCATGGTGTTTAAGTTATGTTACACTTAAATCCATTTAATTAGCTATTTTCACAAACATGGTGTTCTTTTGTAAGAAACATTTAAAAAATCATTCTTTTCTATGTTTTCCTTTACAGAACCCCCCCCCAAAAATTATCCCCACATGCTTTTGTATTTCTCATTCTTTGGTTTTCTTCCAATGCATGTATATAATTATATGTTCATGTTGTCATGGTGATTCAGAGCTAGAATTGTAAGGCTCTTGTAATCACTTGCCTCAGCCTGAAACCCGCTGTCCAGCCCAGCCAAATCAGCAGTCTAATGGCAGATGGTCAATGTTTTATTTTCTGTAAATTAATCTGTTGTTAGAATATTCTTGAAAATATCTCTTTAACTGCCAGAGGCTATTTAATATATGGCATTGATATGTTATAGAATTTGAAAATGTGGCTTCTTAGTTTCTTATGTTTAAATTTCACTGTAGTAATTTCATTTTTGAAGTCACATTAAGGTAGAGGGCACCTTCTCCCTAACTGATCTGTTTTTTCCCTCCTAAGCACATAGTTTATTTCAAAAGGAAATATGTATACATTTAAAATTTATAAATGTAATTCATGGGCATTTAAAATATTTTAAAAATACATTAGTCCATAAAATAAAAAAGTTTTCTCCACTTTAGTCCTCCCCTAGACTTAATATCATGAGGGAAGTATCATTAATGATTATGAATCTCTTTCTAGCTTATTTCTTTATATCACATATTAGATCACACTCACACCCCGTTCGTCACCTAAATTTCATTGCTCAGTATTTCACTGTCATCTTGTAATGTCAGTTCATCTGATCTACCTTATTCTTTTTTAACATTTGCATAGTTTACTATTCTAAGATGCAGTAATATTTTTGATAAGTCCCCTAGGGCTTAACCTTTATACTGTTACCAGTTGCAAATTATAATATCCTGAGTGGATACTGAGCCAAATGGGTCTTTTTGAACTTTGTGTGTATTTCTGTGGGAAGCATGCTTAGTTGCCTTTACCTCCAAATTTGATCATATCATTCTATCTGAATACACCTGTGGTAAGTTAAATAGCAATTTCCCAAAAGATATGTCTGCATAGAACCTCAGGATATGACTTATTTGGAATAAGGGTCATAATAGATGTAATTAAGTTGAAGATCTAAGATAAAATCATCCCAGAATTAGGTTGGACTTTAAATCCAGTGACTGATGTCCCCATAAGAGAAGGGAGGTTTGAATATAGAGATACACAGAGGGAAGAAGGCTATGTGAAGATGGATGCCAAGGTTGGAGGTAATGTGCTTACAAGCTAAGAAATTCCAAGTATTCCTGGCACTCACCAGAATCTAGAAGATAGGCATGGAATGAATTCTCCCTTAAAGCTTCCAAAAGGAACCAACCCTGCTGACACTGACCTCCTGGTCTCCGGATCTGTGAAAGAAGAAATTTTGGTTGTTTTAGGATACCAGCTTTGTGGAAATTTAGGAAACTAATACCATCCCATCCCATCTTCAAATCCTTCAGTGGTTTCCCTGGATTTCAGATAAAGGACCATTAACTTCCTCACTTGGTGCCTAGGCAGTGTCCATCTCCCTCTCCAGTCTCTTTTCTGTCATTTCTGTACCTGGCTTCCTAGGTTATTTGAAGAATCTTTCCTATGGGAAGAGTATTTACATTTTTAATGTCCTCTCCCTTGCAGCCTGTCCCAGCCAGCTGTAAGTCTTCCATGAATCCTAAACTTGACGAAATTTTTCTAAGAGAACTTAGTGTCTTTCTTGAAGTCCTTGTGCTTTTCTACTAGCTTTGATAAGTGTATGAGTGCCCTGCACACTCCCTAGATCATAATCCCTTCCAGGACATAATCTGTGTTTTCTGTCTCTCTCCTCCATGAGACCATGTTTAATGTCAGAAACATTGAAAATGGCTAATGTGTTAATTTTTGTTGAATATATGTCTGCATCACTGAATGAATGATTTTGGTTCATATAGGTGGTATTAATATCTCTGGAAATGTCTTTCATTACTAATATTAGTGCTATTTAAATTTTTTGACATCATTTAAAAATATAACCAATTTAAAATTATCAACTGTAGCAGAGTACAGAAAGTGCATCAAAATCTACAGTTCAATGAATAATTAGACAATAAGTACACATGTAAACTGCCACCCAGGTGAAGAAATAGATGCACAGTGTGGCTGTATGTGGCTGCAGACTAGGTCAGTCTGTCATATGAACATACCTTACTTTATTTTTATACTCTGCTATCAGTGGAAATTTGGACTGTTTATAGACTTATGTCACAATGAAAAAAATTGCTGTGGATTACTTATACATATGTCCCAGTGTAGCAAAAAACCTTTTAAGGCATATTCCTTAAGTGGAAAGACCAAATAGGTTCAAACTCACTTGATAAACTGTATCCTAGAATAAGATTAGATCCTTATCTTTTACCCTGCACAAAAGTGAACTTCAAATAGGTTGAAAACCCTTTAAGAAAATGTAGGGTCGACACTAACATATAGGCCAGGCAATAACTTTCTCAGTAGAATTCCTAAAGCCCAAGAAATAATGTCAAGAATTAATAAATTGGATGGTATCAAATTAAAAAGCTCTGCACAGCTAAGGAAACCAGTAAGAATGTGAAGAGAGAACCTACAGAATGGGAAAAAATTTTTACTAGTTATTCTCTCTCTTTTTTTTTTTTTTTTTGGTGCCAGGGATTGAACCCAGTCCTTTAAAAAATATCTTATTTAGAAATGGGTTCTCAGTAAGTTGCTTAGGGCCTCTCTAAGTTACAGAGGCTGTCTGTGAACTCACAATCTTCCTGCCTCAACTTCCCAGCTACCTACTTTTTTTGACTAGTATCCATAATACAAAAAGAATTTGAAAAACTTAACACCAAAAAAACCAAACAAACAAACAAATCAAATGATGTAATTAATAGATGGGCAGATGAATTAAACAGACACTTCTCAAAAGAAGAAATGCAAATGGCCAAGAAATATATGAAGAAATGTTCAACATAGTAATTAGGGAAATGCAAATCAAAACCACACTGAGATTTTGTCTCACTCCAGTTAGAATGACAGCAATTAAGAATACAAAAAATAATAAATTTTATAGAGGCTGTAGGGGGAAAGAAATACTTTTATACTGTTGTTATACTGTTGCTGCTATACCACTCCTCAGTATTTAACCTAAAAAATTAAAGTCATCTTACTACAGAGATACATGCATACCCACGTTTATAGCAGCAAAATTCGCAAAAGCTAAACTATGAAACCAACCTAGGTGTCTGTCAATGATGAAAGATAAAGAAAATGTGTTATATATACACAATGGACTATTATTCAGCCATAAAGAAGAGTGAAATTATGTCATTTGCAGGAAAATGGATGGAACTTGATAATATTGTTAAACGAAATAAGCCCAGTGCAGAAAGTTAAGAGTCATACGTTTTCTCTCATATATGGAAGCTAGAGAGGAAAAAGGAAAAGAAAGGTGGGCATAAGGGATCTCATGACAATCAAAGGCAGGGCAGTAGAGGAAAGGGATGAGGAGGGAGGAGTGGAGGGAAAGGAGAAATACTAGGGAATGATATAGGCCAACCTACATTGTTATATTGTGTGTATGTATGAATTTATTACAATAAATTCTACCATTATATATAACTATAATGCACCAATAAAAATATGGGGGAAAAAACTATCCTAAAATTGTACTAATTCTACCTCAGTCTATGGGGTAGATAGTGAAATCTACTGTGATATAAATTTGTATTCCTTGGATTACTAATGAGATTGAGAATTTTTGATATATATATTGACTACTGGAAATCCTTTTTGTAAATCGAGTTATTTTTGTTTTTTGTTTTTCTTATCAACTTATGGGATTCTTTATATATACAAATAATTTACTGATCATATGTATCTCTGACATTTTATTTTTTATTTTTATTTTTTAAATACTTCTTTTTTTAGTTGTTGATGGGCATAGTATTTTTATTTTATTTACTTATGTGGGCCAAAGATTGAACCCAGTGCCCCAGGCATGCGAGACAAGCACTCTACCACTGAACCACAACTCCAGCCCTCTGACATTTTATTTTTAAAATAGGTTGAAAACCCTTTAAACCATATTTTTTTATTACCTAATACTAGAAGTGCAAGATTTAAATAAAATTATATAGTAAATCTAAGAAAAAACAAGCACACAAGTCATAGTATTGTAAAAATGGCAGTTAGGAGTTTGTTAAATTGTGACAAAAATCTCAAGACATTTAAACATTGGAAATCCACCAAAGTAGCACAAAAACTTGAGAATAGTTATTCAAGAAAAACTACTGATAGTTATGTGAGAATAGTCAGAGTTTGTGGCACATTAGCCAGGGTCTGCTCTTATCCTACCCTTCTCCCAGAATCTAACAGTACAGTTAGCTCTGTCAGGGTGGGATAACAATGAGGACCAGCAGCAATTTTGCTGTTGGGTGAGGCTGGCTCAGTTTGGTGCAGTAAAGAAACCTGAAGACAATGAGCATTTTCAGAAACATTAGCCTCAATAGGAAACATTAGTCTCAATAAGAAATGAAATAGGAAGGCCAACCCTGCAGATAATCTGAGGCCAGGATCTTAGTTTGTGTAAGTATCATACTAACAGACTAGCCACAAATTTATCAGAGATACTTGGGGACTGGGACAGCCACATTCAATGGTGCTAAGTTCCCCTATTGTCCTGAAGAGACAGAAGGCTATGGATATATACAAATGTTTGTATATGCTCTGGAAAGAATAGAGATGGTACTTCCTGTCCACATGTCTCTGGCTTAATGTAACACAGAGAATAAATGAGAGGGTACAGCAGAAAATGAAAGCTGGGAAAAACTTGTAAATTGTGTGCAATTGAATGCATTACCCAAACTCTCACACAGATCCATTGGCAAAATGTGGGAGTCTTGTTGGCTCAGTGTTTGAGCACAACCTCTGACCAATCATTGGCTGACCAGTAAATTGTTTTGCAACAGGAAAACCCTTATTAACCAGGCTTAAAAATAAAAATAAGGCTTCAAAAAAGTACCTGAATGGAAGCACTAATGGCTCTACAATAGTAAAGACAGAAGAAGTCCAGGTGAGTCACAAAACAAAGAAATAAAGGCTATCTATGACAAGAAACCCTGAAAAGAGGGACAAGAGTCCAGACTTGTTCTAGTGTATAATTTTAAACATTACTTAAAAATTTGTATCATGCAAAATAACTGAAAAATATGTCTGATACACAAGAATCAAAAGTAGTCAATGGAGCTGGGCATGGTGGCACACGCCTATAATCCCAACAACTCTGGAGGCTGAGGCAGGAGGATTGCTAAGTTCAAAGCCTGTCTCAGCAACTTAGTGAGGCACTAAGTACCTTAGCAAGACCTTGACTCAAAATAAAAAAATATAAAAAGGGGCTGGGGATGTAGCTTAGTGGTTAAGTGCCCCTAGGTTCGATCCCCAATTACCACCCCCTCCAAAAGTAGTCAATTGACATAGCTTCTTTTTTAAAATATTTTTATTTGTCCAGCAGAGCTTCTTAAGTGGTCAAGACATTGTACTTATCTCACAAATATTTCAAAGCTGTTACTATATATAAGTGTAGGGAATTAAATGAATGCGTGATAGTACTTATACTTTCAATATTGACACTTTCAATGACTCATCAAATAAAGAATCTCAATAAAAAAAGAAATAAAAAAAAACCTGGGAATTCTGTTACTGATTAGTTAAACAACTAAAATTTTTTTTAAAAAGTCATTAGAGGGAGATAAATTGCAGATCTGTATTGGTAGATGAAAAATTCAGCAAACTTGAAATGAGATTAATAGAAATCATTTAATCTGAAGAACAGAAAGAAAAAAAGAAGGAAATGGCTGGGGTGTTCAAAATGATAATAGCAACAATGTAGTTGCAGATAGATGTTTGCACATTGAAGAAAATGAAGGACAGCAATGATGCAAAAAATGAATGGGAGGATGGAATTAGGATTATTTGTTATTATATGGTACTTGGAACACCTGTGTGGTGGGATAATGTTATTTGAAAGTGGATTTGCATTAGTTCTAAACATATATTGGAAACTATGTCTAACACTTTAGAAAGTTAAAAAACGCAAATAGGAATAAAACACAAGGGTAACAAATAGGAAACAGTAAATATGGTATATATCAATCCACCTATATCAGCAACCACCTTAAACATCCATGATATACATGTGAAATAGCAAATTATCATAGTGGATTAAAAAACAAGACTCAATTATATGTTGGCTACAAGAAACCTGCTTTAAATATAAAGACACACATAGATTTAAAGTAAAGGGACGGACAGGCTAATAGAGAGTGCGAGCAGCTACATTATTTTCAGATGGAGAAAACTTAAAAGCAAGGAAAATTATCAGGGATAAAGGGAGTATTACATAATGATAAGACAGTCAATACTCCAAGAAGAGAACAATCCTTAATGTGCATGTGCAAAAATGGTCAGAATTGCAAGGGAAGATAGATGACTCTGCGAATAGTTGTAAACCAGCACCTCTCTATCAGAAACGGGCAGATCCAGCAGGCAGAAGATCAGAAAGGACATACTTAAACTCAACATCACCAATCAACCTGATATGATAGATATCTACATAGGACTTCATTCTAGAACAACTGAATATACATTCTACTCAAGCTTTTGTGGAATATTTGCCAAGATAGATCATATTCTGAGCTATAAAACATACTTTAATAAATTTAAAAGAAGACAAACAAATGGTGTCTGCTCCCAGACTATAATGGATTTAACTAAAAATCAGTAACAGGAAGATAGTTGGAAACTACTCATTTACTTGAAGATTAAACAACACATTTCTAAATAGCATGAGTAACAGAAGAAATTTAAAGAGAAATTAAGAAAATTTTAAACTAAATAAAAATGAAAGCACAACTTGTCAAAATTTGTGGGATATAGTGAATGTGTCCAGAGGGAGATTATATATATATATCAGGAAAGAAGAAAGGTACAAAATAAATCATGTAAACTTCTACCTTAGGAAACAGAAAATTAAATCCAATGTAAGCAGAAGAAAATAAATACTGAAAATTGGAGCATAAATTGCTGAATTGAAAATAGGAAGTCATAGGAGAAAATAACTAAATCAAAAGTTGGTTCTTTGAAAAAATTCAATAAAATTGATAAGTCCATAGCCAGGTAATAAGTCCCTAAGAAAAAAGAGAGAAAACAAAATTAGTAATATTAGAAAATGAAAGATGAGACATCATCACAGAGTGTGTGTTCATTAAAAGAATAATAAGGGAATATTGGGAACAACTCTGTGTTCACGTATCTGATAACCTAGATGAAATGGACTAATTCCACGAAAAACACATTTTGCTCAGACTCACCTGAGAAGTAAGAGAGAATCTGTTGGATTTCATTTGTAGTATTTTGTTGAGAATTTTTATATGCATGTCCACCAGTTAGAAGGACTATTATCAAAAAGACAAAAAATAAAAAATACTGGAAAGAATGTGGAGAAACAGGAACTATCATTAGCAGAAAACTACAGATTGATGTATCTCATGAAAATTGATTTAAAACTATTTAACAAAGGCAGATGGCAAGCAAGCCCAAGAAGTTATATTCAATCAAATTAAATCAATGAGCTACTGGTGCACACTTTAGAAAGGCCCAAATCCCAAACACCGAAAGCACTGAAGGCTGGTGAGGATGTGGAGCAACCGATATTTCATTCATCGTGTGTGTGTGTGTGTGTGTGTGTGTGTGTGTTTGTGTGTGTGTGTGGTGTTTGCATCCCAAATGGTTCAGCCCCTCTGGAAGACAGTTTGACAGTTTCTTACAACAAACAAACTCCCAGCAAAACAACAACATAAGAACTAAATGTACTTTTACCATATGATCCCATAATCGCATTCCTTCATATTTACTCAAATGAATCGGAAACTTACGTCCACACATAGCATCTTTATTCATAAGTACGAATGCTTGGAATTTACCAATCTGTTCTTTAGTAGGTAGACAGTTGAGATGGATTCCTATTCCTCTTTTGTGATGATGTGCTTTGGAGTGTAGTTGTCTCTTTTGTAATAAGTCTTGTGCTATTGCTGTCTCTTGTATAATTCATGTGTTGGTTTCAATTGTCAATGCCTCTCCGTGCTGCTGCAGAGCTGCTATAATGCTATGGGTTTTTTGGAGCCATTGTTTTGGAACCTTTCCTGATTTTGCTATAGTAGATGATGTCCAAGACTGAGATCTGATGTCCCCTTGTAGTCATTCCCACTTGGGGGATAGTTGTTGATTTGGAGTTTTTGTCTCCCTTATTCTATGTGTTAAAATATTTGTTGAAGCTTGAGTGGGATTTGTGTGTGCAGCAAGGTGCACTGTCCCTCTGCTGAGTTGGAGGTGTAGTTTGGCTGCGGAGTTTCCCTTGCCAGTGTATCAGCAGCTTCCTACCACTGGTCTGCCTCTCTGCCTCCATGCCCTCCTGCCATAGAGCCTTATAAATCTTTTTTCATGAAAGCATTATTATTGCCCATAAAAAAATAGAGTAAAAAGTGAAAGTTTTCCTCCATTCTCCTTTCTAGAAGTAAGTATTAGCAGTTGGTATGTCTTCTCTGACACTTTAATGCAGACAGTTTATTTAACCTAGTCAGGGCTTACCCCTATATATACTGTGCTGCTTCTTTCTCTTTTTAATTAATTATCGTGCATAACATTTCAAGTTGGTACACAGGGCTTCATTTCATTTAAAAATACTTAATAAAAGCTACGTGAGTGTAAAAAGAGAAAAAAATCTTCATTCTAAAGTTTATTAGCTGAGTCAGAAATGGTTAAGAAAGATTTTTAAAATGTGCCTTTTTAATTTTTTTCTGCTAAAATATAAGTTTTATAAGGGCAGGGGTTTTGCTTCATTTGTGTAATGATATATTTCTAGTATCTAAAGTAATAGACATAACTATTTAAGCAATTATCACTAATTAAATGTTTACTTTGTGCATTTCATACAATATTTAATTTTTTGAATTTTTCTAATGGGTTATACATGACAGTACAATGCATTTTGATACATTGCACACAATGGAACACAACTTCTCCTTCCTCTGGCTGAACATGATGTAGAGCCACACTGGTAGTGCGATCATATATGTATATAGGGTAATAATGTCCATCTCATTCCACTGTCCTTCCCATCTGTTGCATCTCAGGACTAAACAGATCAGGGTCACTCCAAGTGAATTTGGGGACTAAATAAAGACACAGACATAGAAAGTACCTTTCCTCAGCTGCAGCTCCCACAAGGCAGGGGCCAGGCAGGCAAGAAAGAAGAATGAGGAGCGCATGCTGAACCCTTTTATTGGGGAGAAGTCATTCAAATGAGGAAGGGGTCAGGTTTCAGGCAGTTGAGTCTAGCTTTGTGATGTCTGGCTGTCAGCAGGTTGACTGATATCTAGGAAGGCCACGCCCACGTGGTGTGTGGGGATCATAGGTAGAGTAAACAAAAGGACGTATATGTTGCTCACCCAAAGAGAGAGGCAACGTTGGTTCAGTCCACCTTGTGTGCTCAATGCTCATAGTTCACACACACAGCCCATGGCTAACTTATGTGCTCAGTGTCCACCTTGTGTGCTCAATGCTCATAGTTCACACACACAGTCCATCTCCACACTCTCATCATTCAAAACCAAGGGGCTCTCGGTTCCTTTGTGGCAGCTCCTGACATCCATCCTTACACCCTCTCCCCCACCCTCACTCCCCTCTGAACAATCCAAAGTTCCTTCATTCTTCCCTCACTCCCATTATGTTTTAACATCCAATATCAGAGAAAACATTCGGCCTTTGGTGTTTTGGGTTTGGCTTGTTTTGCTCAGCATGATATTCTCCAGCTCTATCCATTTACCTGCAAATGCCATAATTTTGTTCTTCTTTAAAGCTGAATAATATTCCATTGTGTATATGTGACACATTTTCTTTCTCCATTCATCTGTTGAAGGACACCGGGTTGGTTCCATAATTTAGCTATTGTGAATTGAGCTGCTAGAAACATTGATGTGGGTGCATCACTGTAGTATGCTGATTTTAAGTCCTTTGTGTATAAACTGAGGAGTGGAATAATTGGGCCAAATGGTGTGGTTCCATTCCAAGTTTTCTGAGGAATCTCTATACTACTTTCCAGAGTGGTTGCACCAGTTTGCAGTCCCACCAGCAATGTCATACAGTATTTTATCTTGTAAAATGCTTAAAACAACTTTATAAAATGGACACTGTCATTATACCCACTTTACCTATTAGGAGTCTGAGACATGGGGAAGTTGTATAACCTGTCCCAAAGCACACACTGTTAAGAGTGTGTTAAGAGCTATGATTTGAGAGCAGAAAATTTTTTTAGACCCATATTTTCAACCACTGGACACTTGGCTCAAAGGTACAGGATCAAGAAGAGACATGTTAGGGTCCAAAATTCCATGTGAACTTGTAATCTTGAATTCATGACAGAAATAAGACACAGCTTGTATTGTTCCCCTTGGGGGAGGAGTGAGTGCTATCCTTTTCCCTGTGTATGTATGTGTGTATAAGGGTTAGTGATCACAGGTGTGTATGGACTGGTGGAGACCCAGCATACCTTCAACCTTTCTTTTAGTGGTAGCCAGTTCCTTGATATGAGGATTCTTTCTCTTGCAATCTGAGCCTGCTAATCCTCCTGCCTGTGTGGGCTGTCCATCAGAATATTTCCCTGGAATCTTTATACACTTCAGTGGGAAAGAAAAGATTTCTCCTTCTTGTCCTCTACAATTGTATTTAGATAGGCACTTCTACTTAGAATTCTATAAAAATGAGGGATTATTAAACCCATATTATATAAATAGATACAGTTCCCAATAAAATTAAATTAGGCAAAATTTTCATGTGTTAACTATAGTAAATATGGGATTTGATTTCCAATTACCTCATCATTAAAACATTTAGAAAAACATTTAGACAAGTATGATTTGTCTCCCGGTCTAGGAGAGTTCCCTTTCTTGAGTTAAATTCCACTGGTTGTCCAGAGATTCTACAGTCTTCTTGTGAATCATCAATCCCCTTCATCAAAGCTCTTGACACTTATAGTAGGCTAAAATATGACTCTCCAATGATATCAAATCCTAGTCCTTGAAACCCCAGGTATATTACTTTATTTGGAAAAAAGTTCCCTGCAGAAGAGATTAAGTAAGGATTGTGAAAGGGAGAGATTATTCAGGATTATCTATGTGGGCCCTAATTGCCATTATCTCCATCCTTATAAGGTGAGGGCAGAGAGAGTTTTATGCACACAGAAAAGAAGGTCATGTGAAAAAGAGCACAGAGAGATTTCAAGACACTGACCTTGAAGACTGGAGTAAGGTGGCCACAAGTCAAGGAGTGCTGGCAGCCACCAGAAGCTGAAAGAGGTGAGGGATGGATTTTCCACCAGAATCTCTAGAGGGCATACCACTATGCCCACACCTGGGTTTTTGTCTAGTGGTACTAATTCAGAGTGCTGGCCTCCCGAACTGTAGTGAATAAAATTTCTGTTGTTTTAAACCACAAATTTGCAATAATTTGTTACAGAAGTCACAGGAAACTAATATAGTAGTAATTTTTGAAGCCATATTCCTTTAACTATAAAATATTTGCCAAGAGCATTATTATTTTTTTCAAAAATGTTTTGCAAAATCTGGGGATGTTTCTCAGTGTTAGAAACAAGCTTGCACATGTTGGGTCCTGGGCTTGATTCTCAGCACTGCAAAAAGAGGGAAAAAATTTTTGCAAATTTCTGCCTGCCTGCTCTAGAAATTGACTCACATATTAGTAGCAGTCTTTCCTCTCACCTCTCTTACCAGTTTTCTTTATTCTAGGTTTATGATTTTTTATTTTGGTCTGTTTCTGTGTTTTCTGCTTTTCTGGGACAAATAAGGAAAGTCTTATTCTTACCTTTTTCATTAAAAAAAATAAATCCAACAACTTTATTATTGGGATCAAACTGACTTGGATTTGCTACATGAGGAGAAATGTCCCTTTAGGTTATAAAGGCCTGGTGGTTACTGTTTTATCATTTTATCCTCAATACCAAATAAGGAACATTTTTTTCTCTGATATGTCTTAAAATATTTTTATATGCTTAGAAATAAATATGGGCATCTAGGATGAAAGTGTATAGGATTAAATCTCAGCTCTCACACTTCTGAATTGTGTCACCTTTTGTAAGTTGCTTAACTTTTACCTTAAGCTTTGGAATTTTTCATCTGTGAAACAGAGATAGCACTAATGTTGTTGTCAAGATTAAAGGAGTTAATATATTCAAAGCACTTAAAACAGTGTCTGGCACGTGGCCAATGTGGCTCCACAAATATTGCTGTCATCATCATCACCAACATCACTGTCCAGTATGATAACTGTACCATTTCATCCAGGTCTTCGTCTGGGCAGGGGCCATTAACTAAGCATCCCTTTAACCTGTCTCTCTTACTGTCAGTGGCCGACCCCAGGCAGAACACACTGTTCTTTTCACACTCACAAGGAGGAATTGATAAAAGGCTTTCTGTGTGAAGTGCATCTCATTTTTATGAGCCACCATTGTCTGTCAGAGCAACAATTTGGTTAAATTACATAAAAGAATATTTGAATTTCTCAGTTTCATTCTGTAGTCTAGAGGATAAAATAAAAATTTTCACAGATCACCTTTGAAATCAAGGGATGGTTGTGGTTTTGCTATAAGCATTCATTCAACCTATATTTACCTAACTCCTACTGAATGGCCAGCCCTAGGCTAAGTCCTGGGGACACAGCAGTGAACAAGACAGACATGATTTCTTCTCAGTAGAACTTATACTCTAGTGAAGACAGACCAAAAAACATCAATAAATAAGTGTGGGCTTAGGTTGTGGCTCAGAGGTAGAGCACTCATTTAGCAGGCATGAGGCACTGGGTTCGCTCCTCAGCACCATATAAAAATAAAATAAAGGGGGGCTGGGGCTATTGCTCAGTGGTAAAACGCATGCTTCACATTTGTGAGGCCCTGGGTTCAATCCTCAGCACCACATAAAAAATAAATAAAGATACTGTGTGTTAATCTATAGCTAAATAAATATTAAAATCAAATCAAATCAAATAAAGGTATTGTGTCCACCTAGAACTAAAAAATAAATATTTAAGAATATAAGTAAATAAATAATAAGTCTATAAAATAATTTTGAATTGACATAGGAAGTATGAAAGCCAAAGCTAAGATTTTGATATGAAAATGAGAGATCAGCAAGATTTTATGGGTTACAGCTGCTACCAGGGTAAAAGGAGGCATCCCATGTCTGTTCTTCCTTTGTCAAGCCTGACGGAAGCCTGATCCTATAGCAGGCCAAGAACCCGTGATGGATTGGTCCTGTGATGGGGTGCAGGGAAGAAGAAATTTTAGAAAGTCAACAATTCAGTTCTAGTCAATGACCCCATAGCTTCTTGTCCCTATGCAGTAGCATATATATCCTGAGAGAGAAGCAGATATGTATGATAGGCTATGTACCAGGATAAAGAACAACATATGTCCTGATTGGATCAGCACATGTGCTAAATTGAATTATTGTTCCTGAATGCTAGCAGAGGAAGAGAGTATACTTCCCTATACCACAGATGTCAGGTTGGTCCATGAGATGTCCTCTAGTTATTGAAGTCTAAGCAGAAGTAGCATGCGTCATTTCCAGACAGTCACTTTTAGACTGAGTTTGTGGTTTACCATTTCTCCTTTTTCTCAACTATGAGACGGGTAATGATCCAGATAGAGGCTGATCCATCAGCTTGTGGTCCAGGATGAGAGGAATGAATATAAGCGAAGCTATAATGACTTATAATGAACACGAAGGAGTGAAAAAAAATTGAAACTTTGTGTTATTTAAAAAAAAGGAGATTTTTTTTGGGGGGGTTAGAGGTGGGTGCAAGTAGGGTTCAAGAATAGCCAGGAAAGGCTTACTGAGGAGTGGAAATTGAGGAGAAATTAGTAGAATGAGACAGACATGAGAAAGGCTGCAGGAAGAACATTCAGGACAGAGGCAGTAGCATGTTTTAACGTGTTACCAGAAGACAAAAAATACCAGGGTGGCAAGAGGAAAATGGGCAAGAGGAGGAGCTGAGGTCTCAAGATGGGCTAGCGGGGATGGGCTGGGGCAGGAAAGGAAGTCCTGGGATGAAGTTTGTGTCTCATCCTAGGTGCAACGGGAAGTCATCAAAAGGATTTAAACAGTGGAGTTTTAATTTAATAAGTATTTTTCTTTTTATTTATTTTTGCCTTTAAGAATATATTTTTATAAAGACAGACTATCAAGGAAGAAAATTAAGTGGCGAGAAGGAAGGGCAAGAGAGGGTCATGGGGAGGGTGGGTATAATTGAAGCATTATATATACACGTAGGGAAATGTCACAGTGAAACCAATTAATCTGTACAATTAATATGATTAATTATAATTTTAAAAAGAATATGTTTAAAAATTTGTTGTGGTAAAAATACTTAACATGAGATCTACCTCTTAACATTTTAAATGTAGTACACATTATTGTTATCTATAGCGACACTATTCTAGAAGAGAGCTTATTTTTTTCCTTCTTGTACTGAAACTTTATGCCTTCTGATTGGTAACTGTACAATCTGCCTCCTCCCAGCCTCTGGCAGCCAGTATTCTACTCTTTGATTCTATGAATTTGACTATTTTAAATACCTCAAATGGGTCAACTTAGGTGGTATTTTTCTCTCTGTGACTGGCTTATTTCACTTAGCATAATGCCCTCAAGCTTATTCCAGACTCTCTTTCTTTTTAAAAAGCTGAACAATATTCCACTGTATGTGTATACCACATTTTCTTTATTCAGTCATCTGTCAAATGGACATTTGTGTTGTTTCCATGTTTGGCTACATGTGACTAATGCTGTCGTGAGCATGGGGCTGATAATATCTCCTTCAGTCCTGATTTCAATGATTTGGATGAATGCCCAGAAGTTGAATTGCTAGATCATATGATAGTTATATTTTTAATTATTTGAGGAATCTCCATGCTGTTTTCCACAGAGGATGCACCATTTTCCATTCCCACCAATAGTGTACTAGAATTCTGACTTCTCCACAACCATCCCAACACTTGTATCCTTTTTTTTTTTTTTTAATATTTGCCATTCTAACAGGTGTGAGGCGATAGGTCACTGTGTTTTCATTTGTATATCCCTATTATTAATAACTGATCATTTTTCCACTAGCCTACTGGCCATTTGTATGTCTTTTTGGAGAAATGTCCATCCAGGTCCTTTGCCCACCTAAAAAAATTTGGGTTATTTGTCTTCTTCCTATTGAATAGTTAGTGTTCCTTATGTATTTTAATGTTAAATCCTTAACAAATATATGGTGGCCACATATTTTCTCACATTCTGTGGGATGTCACTTTGCTCCATTGATTGTTTCCTTTCCTATGCAGAAGCTTTATACTTTGATGTTATCCCACTTGTCTATTTTTACTTTTGTTGACTGTGCTTTTGGGATCATACCCAAAAAGTTGTCTCTCAGACCAATGCTCACTCTCTGTGATATAATCTTTATTAAAGATCATTTGCTTTTAAGGTGTGAATATATCTCTGTGATGTTCATTCTGTTCCATTGGTCTCTATATTTGTGTTTATGCCAGAACCATAACTTTGTTTACCATAGCTTTGTAATGTATTTTGAAATCAGGAAGTGTGATGCATATAGCTTTGTTCTTCTTGCTCAAGATTGCTTTGGCCATCTGGAGTCTTTTTGAGTTCCATTTTGAGTTCTAATAGTTTCATTTGGATGGCTTTTTCTAGTTATGTGAAAATACCATTGAAATTTTGTTAAAGATTCCATTGAATTTGTAGATCACTTTGAGTTGTATGGACTTTTAAACCATATTAATTATACCAGTCAATGAATATAGATATAGATCCCACATATTTGTGTCTTTTTCAATCTCTTTCATCCGTGTTTTATTGTTTTTATCATACAGATCTTTTACCTCCTTGGTTAAATTTATTCCTAAGTATTTTATTTTATTTTTTGACTTTTCATGACGGACCATTTTATTCCAAATTTCTCTAAGAAAGTGACTTATAGGTTAACAAAAATGCATGATAGAGTGACATATGCAATCTCATATAGAAACTGAAATGAAACATTGAACATATGGTTTTAGATCCTCCAAAGAAATGTGGCCATATTTGATGGCTGCACATTCATTTTCTCTTTCTTGTGAAAAGCCTAAAAAGTTATTATTTTGTCAAATACAAACATATTGTCTTAATTAGAATTTTAAAACTAAATATGTGTTTCATATAGTGAATAAGAATATTAAAGATCTTCATTGAAAACCTACAATAATATCGAACATCCCCTGAATATAATCAAGAATTCATTCATATTTTAAAAAAATATAATAATTTGGTTGAAAACCAAAAAATAGAATGAAAAACATCTTCTCTTCCATTACATAAAGTTAAAAAGAAACAAAAAGATTAAACAATGCTTCACAAAATATTTAAGTAATATATATACAAAATTTCTTTTTTCCCATCACTTTTTTTTAAATTTGAAATCATGCAGACTGTGTTTCTTGCATGACTTATTGCATTAGAGATCAATCATCTTAAGATATATACAACACCAGCCCCACGTATTAACTATTTCAAAATTAAATGGCACACTTATAAATATCTTGGAGGTCAAGGAAGAAATCCCAAGAAACATAAATAAAAAGTGTTTGAAGTAAGTGACAATAAAAGCTTAAAATATCAGGACCTCTGGGATGAAATAGTACTCAGATGAACATTTATAACTTAAAGTACTTGTACCAGAAAGAAGCTAGAATAACAATCTCATTAATTTCAAATTATGAAGTAGGAAGAAAAAATAAGAGTAGGAGCAGAAATAAATGAAATAGAGAAGAAATAATACAGCTAAAATTTGATAAAAATAAACAAGTCTAATCAAGAAAAAAGCAAGAACACAAAAATTACTATTGGCAGAAAGGGAGCTATCAAAATAAACCTACAAATGCTAAAAATATATTAATATAATAATATAATAACTGCATGTCAACATATGTGATAGCTTACATAACTATATTAGAGAAAGACCTGTGTGCTGCTGGGAAGGAATTGTATTCAGACATTGATGGATGATGGCACTGAATTTTGTCAAGTGCATTTCTGCATCTACAGAGACAATCCTGTTAATATATAGTATATCACATCAGTTGGTTTTCATATGTTGAACCATCCTTGCATCCCAGTGACAGATCCTACTTGGTGTTGGTGTATAATTCTTATATGCTATTGAATTCATTTTACTATATTGTTGAGGACTTTTGTATCTATATTTATTAGGAATATTGGCCTATAATTTTCTTGTAGTGTCCTTGTCTGCCTTTGTTATTAAGAGAATGCTGACCTTCAAAATTGTGTGTTGAAGATGACATGATGTGTGGTATATGTGTGAGGGGTGGGGGAGATATCTTATGCATATATTTTAGAAAAACCTAAGAAACCTTCAATTTTTGGAAGAATTTGAGAAGGGCTGGTGTCAATTCTTTAAATGTTTGGTCAAATTCATTAGCAAAGCTATCAAATGCTGGGCTTTCCTTTTTGGGGAGTTTTTGAATAAAGATTCAATCTCTGCGCTACTTAACAGATCTGTTCAGACTATATATCTTAATGACTAATATATATCTTTTAAAAATATATTTTAGACGTTAATGGAACTTTATTTCATTCATTTATTCACATGTGGTGCTGAGAATCAAACCCAGTGCTTCACATATGCTAGGAAAGCACTCTACCACTGAGCCACAACCCC
Organism: Marmota monax; assembly: GCF_021218885.2. Classification (NCBI taxonomy): domain Eukaryota; kingdom Metazoa; phylum Chordata; class Mammalia; order Rodentia; family Sciuridae; genus Marmota; species Marmota monax. The sequence continues at coordinate 7,462,995 of NW_026694232.1, forward strand.
CAGCCAATAATATATATATATATATATATATATATATAATGTATATCTTAATGACTAACATAATATACTAAATATTTTAGTATGTTATGTTTTAGGCATTTATCCATTTTTTCCAGATTATCTAATTTGTTGGCTTATAAAATTGTTCATAGTAGTTTTTTTATTCTTTTGTTTCTGCAGTATCAGTTTTAAGCTTGTTTTCATCTTCAATTTTATTTGATCTTTTCTGTTTTCTTAACCTTATTGAAGGTTTATATTTTTTCCCTTAAAAAGTAAATCTTAGTTTTGTTGATTTTTTTTCTATTTTTATTTCATTTATTTTAATATTTGTTATTTCCATCCTCTTTCTTATTTTGGGATGAGTTTACTTTTCTACCTCTAGTCATTTGATATGTAACGTTATTTATTTAAGATCTTTCTTTTGTTTTAACGTACACATTTATCCATATGAACCTCCCTCTCAGCACTACTTTTATTGCATCTCATAAGTTTTGCTATTTTGTAATTTCATTTGTCTTGTGATATTTGCTAATTTCTCTTTTTAATTTCTTCTTTCATCCACTGGTTTTACAAGAAGAATGTGTTAATTTTCAAATATTTGTGAACTTTCTGGCTTCCTCTGCTATTCTTTTCTAGGTTCAGTCCTTTGTGGTCAGAAAAGATACTTTTTAAATGTGTTGACTTATTTTAAGACCTAAAGTGATCTCTTTGGAGATAGATCCTTAGGCAGCTGGTAAGAATGTATATTCTGTCACCACTGGGTAGATTGTTCTGTGTATGTCTGTTAGATTCATTTGTTCTATATTATGTTCTCTACTTAATGATTTTCTTTTGGATTGTTCTGTCCGTTATTGTAAGCAGGGTATGGAAGTCTCCTATTACCGTAGGGTTGTCTCTTCTTCCCTTCTTTTTTTTTTCCTTTAAAATAGGTCATATCAGGAACTCTAAATAAAAAGTAGTATCCAAATTTATCCTAAAGAACTAAAGTCAGCATCCTATAACAGTACATGCTCACCCATCAGTTTGCTTTGTGTATTTTGGTGCTGGGATGTTTGGTTTGTATATATTTATAATTCTTTTGTCTTCTTGGTGGATTGAATATTTTGCCATTATAAAATGTCCTTCTTTGTCCCATGACAGCTTTTGACATATGAATAGTCATCCCTATTTTCTTTTGCTTACCATTTTTTTTTTAATTCCATCCCTTCACTTTGTATGCCCTTAAAAGTAGAATTTCTTTTAGATAGCATATAGGTGGGTGTTGTTTTATTTATCCAGTCAGCATTCTATTTCTTTTGATTGGGTGGAAATTTCATAGTAGTTATGGGTGGGAAACATACTACTCTTGCCATTTTGTTGGTTGTTTTCTTCTGGTAGTCCTTGAGTTCTCTTTTTCTTCCTAAAATTTTCTGTCTTCTTTTAAGTTTTGTTAACTTTTTTTGTGTCATTTTGCTTTTATTCCTCTCTCTCTCTCTTTCTCTGTAAATTTTAGGTTTTGAGGTTTTTGTGGTTAGGTTGAGCTTACATAAACCTTTCAGTAAAAATGGTCTATTTTAAGCTGATTAGAACTTAAATCCAATCCTCCCCTCTATGCACTTTATATATTGTGAATTTTAAAAGTTGTTTTTAGTTTGAGCTATTTTAAATACTTTTTCTTTTAACTTTTACACTAGAGTTGAAATTGATTGATCCACATCATTACAGCAATATAGTATTCTGTATTTGTCTACATATTTAGCTTTACTAAGTTTCATCTTTATTATGATATCAAGTTGCTGTTTAGTGGCCTTTTGTTTCAACTTGTAAAATTCTCTTGAGCATTTCTCATAATACAGATCTAGTGGTGATATAGTCTCTCAGCTTTTGTTGTCTGGTAAAGTCTTTATCTTGCCTTTGTTTCTGCTGTGTATAATATTGATGGGCCTTTGTTGTTTTCCTAGCACTTTGAATATATTATTTTTCTCCTTTCTAGCTGTAATGTTCCTGCTGAAAATTCTGTGGATAGTCTTATGGAATTTTTCCTATATGACTACTCATATTTCTCTTGGTTCTTCAAATTTTTCTTTATCTTTGATTTTTGGTAATTTGATTCTGTTTCCCAGTGTGGATTTCTTTAAGTTCATCTTATTTGGTGTTTTTTTTTTTTTAAATAGATGTACATTTCTTTAGATCTGGGTAATTTCAGCCATTATTTCTATAAATTGTGTTTATGATCTTTCTTTTTTCTTCTGTCATTTTCATAATGCAAATAGAAGGCTTCTTGATGATATCACATAAAACCCTTAAATTTTCTTTACTCTTTGTTCTAATCTGCTTGGAGTGCCATTAAAAAATCATAGGCAGATTAAGTAACAAATATTTATTTCTTACAGTTATAGAGTCTAAGCAGTCCAGGATAAAGGTTCTGGTAGGTTTGTGTCTAGTTGGGGCCCGCTCTCTGGCTCAGGGGTGGCTTTCTTCTTGTCACATCCTCATGAGGCAGAAAGGGTACAAGATGGGTTTCTGGGTTCCCTTTTTATAAGGGCACTCATCTAATTTATGAAAACTTCATTCTTAAGAGCTAATTATCTCCCCAACGACTCAACTCTTAATAATATCACATTATGGGTTAGAATTTCAAGATATGAATTTGGAGGCACACAAACATTTAGTCCACAGCATTCTTTTTCATCCTTCTCCTTTTCCTTTTTCTTCTTCTTCTACTTCTTCTCCTTCTCCTCTTCCTCCTCTTCTTTCTTCTTTTCTTTTAGCCTTTGTGGATGCTTTCTTTTGCTTGATCTATTCTCCTGAATTATTCAGTTTGGTTATTGCATTCTTTGGCTCTATGATTTCTGGTTGATAATTTTGAAATAATTTTTATTGCTTTGTTGAAATTCTCACTTTATTCTTACATCATTCTCTTGACATTGGGGAGCATCCTTACAAGTTATTTTTAATTTTTTTTTGTCAGATAAATTACATAACTCTCTTTCATTAGGATTGTTTTCTGGAAATTTATTCTGTACTTTTGGGGGAGGGCATCTTTGCTTGGTTCTTTCTTTCTTTCTTTTTGACTCTGAGTTGGCTTCTTCCCATTAAATAAAAGAGGTATTTTTCTCAGTCTTCATGAACTGAACTTGTAAAAGGAAAACTCACAACCCATCAGCTTGGCCAGAGAGTTCTGTGTTATCTGCTAACTCTTGCCCTACCCAGAGAAAAGCAGCTAGGTATGGTTTTTGTTCACTCACTCTGCTGAGCTGGGTTGGGGGAGCCTCGGTGTCCACTCGTTGAAGCTACTATCTCCAATCTCCTGTGCATGGCTGTACTGTAATGGACTCATCCTAAAGACTGACAGACAAATGCTAGTTCTTTTGGTAGCCTCAGAGAACTTGGGGTTATATAATTAACTCTTTCCTTTCTCAGGGAGAAGCTGAGAGCTGAAATTTTCATTTCCTGGCTCTGTGCTGAGTACAGGTGAGCATCAAAGTTACCTATTGACCCAGGCTGCCATCTCCATTCTCCTCCAGTATACAAGACTGTGCCAGGCCCACCAGAAATCTAAGACTGGCAATGCAGAACCAGTCTTGCAGTGACCTTCTTAAGAAAATCTGGGGTATGGCTGGACATGTGAACAAACTCCTTCCCTCTCCTGGGATTGGGGGTCTCTTCCTGACTTTATGGCACTGTCCCAAGTACAGGGTTTCCAACAAGAGGATTTACCAATTCTTTCTGTTGGCTTCAGTGAGTCTGGTTATGCACTGCCACAGGATACAGGAGCTTTTTGTTTAGTTTGTCTGTGAATTGTTGCTGAATAAGTATGTTTGTAGGGAAAGGAGGATCCAGAGCTTCCTATTCTGCTATCTTGTTGATGTTACTGTTCAAAGGGTTACTCTCATAGCAGTAACAAGACTGAGGGAGGAAGCGAATGTTGTTAGCTAGAGGAAAGGAATGAGAAAGATCAGTTGTTTGGCCACTGAACCAGTGCAGACAGAGAGAATGATGTAGGGCCCTGGCATTTTTTAGGAAGAAGAGTACATAAATTAGCCAAGTACTTGAAAGGTAAAATTGTCAGGGCTTATTGATGGAGTCAATCTGTAGCCTGAGAAAAGGGAGGAATCAAGAATTTCATCAATGTTTTAAAGTAAAACTAAAATAAATGTTATCACTCATTACATTCATCATCATTCTTTTTGTTAGCAAATAATTTTTACCTAGAACGTACACAGGTAGAGTTAGTGTATGAACCTGTGATATCACAGCTGTCTATTTCTTAAAAATTCAATGATGCTCTTATTCCAAAGTTATTTTCTTGCTTAAGCACACAACAATGAGCTTGATGAATGTCATTAATAGCCATATATTAATAAAAATGTTTTAAATTTTGGTTAGGAGATTAAACTTTGCTCGTTCAGATTGAATAATTCTCTTATATGGTTCGAGTTATGTAACATTTTCAAGGAAATCGATTCTATTGCTTTGTAGTTTATAAAGCATCTCAAACTAGATTAAGAATTGCTGCCAACTAATAGCTCCCATGGGATTTACTTTAATGGTAGACAAAAAGACTTTTGGTAGCATAGCAAGTTGCTTTAGTTAACTTTTCTTGCTGCTGTGACTTAAAGACCCAACAAGAACAATTTTAGGAGAGGAAAAGTTCATTCAGAGGGCTCATGGTTTCAGAGGTCTCAGTCCATAGAAGGCTGACTCCATTCCTTGGGCTCCATGTGAGGCAGAACATTGTGGTGGAAGAGTGTGACAGAGAGAAGCAGCTCACATGATGATCAGAAAGCATAGAGAGAAACTCCACTTGACAGATACAAAATATATACCCCAAAGCCACACCCCCAATGACCCACCTCCTCCAGCCACACCCTACCTGTCTTCAGCCACCACTCAGTTAATCCCATCCGGGGATAAATTCACTGATTGGGTTAAGCCCAGTGATTTCTTCTCTAAATCTTCTTGCATTGTCTCACACATGAGCTCACATCACACATCCAAACCATAACACAAATATTTGTAATTTAATATTTCTATAGTTGTTGGCACATTTTCTGGTAGATTGAACATATCCATTTAAGTTTTACTTACATTATTTCCTTGTAAAGACTGTTTTAAAACAGATAATACAAATATTATTTTCCACTCAAATTATTCGTATTTGTTACTAATGGAATACCGGTAACTAAACTTTGATTTTTCATGGCGACTCAGTTAATACTTAAATGTGTTCAAGGTATACAACATTAGTTAAATTCACGTAAGAATTGAAATATGGTCTTCTTCAATTTTTCTTTAGTATTCTGTAGTTCTCATTGTATAGGTCTTTCACCTCTTTTGTTAGATTGATCCCAGGATTTTTTTTTTTTTTTGAGGATATTGTGAATGGGATAGTTTTCCCAATTTCTCTTTTGGCTGATTCATAATTGCAATTGATTTATAGGTGTTAATTTTATATCTTGCTACTTTGCTAAATTTGTGAGTTTTGCAAGTTTTCTGGTGGAGTTTTTTGGGCCTTATAGGGTCATGTCATCAGCAAATAGGGATAGTTTGAGCTTTTTTTTTTCCTATTTGTATCACTTTATTATTATTTTTATTTTGCCTAATTGCTCTGGCTAAAATTTCAAGGGCTATGTTAAGTACAAGTGGTAAAAAGGGTACCCCTGTCTTGTTCTTGTTTTAGAGGGAATGCTTTCAGGTTTTCTCCATTTAGAATTATGATGGCCTTGGGTTTAACATATGTAGCTTTTACAATGTTGAGGTATGTTCCTTCTATCCCTAGTTTTTCTAGTATTTTGAACATGAATGGGTGCTATATTTTGTCAAGTAACTTTTCTGCATCTACTCAGATAATCATGTAATTCTTGTCTTTATGTTCATTGATATGGTACATTTACATTTATTGATTTCTGTATATTGAACCAACCTTGAATCCTTGAAATGAACCCCACTTAATCATGGTGAACTATCCTTTTAATGTGTTTTTGTATGTGGTTTGCTAGTATTTTATTAAGAATTTTTGCATCTATGTTCATCAGGGATATCAGCCTGAAGTTTTCTTTCCTTAATGTGCATTTGTCTGGTTTTGAAATCAGGGTGATGCTAGCCCTTGGATAAGCAGAATAAATATTATCAAAACGGCCACACTACCAAAAGCACTATAAAGATTTAATGCAATTCCTACTAAAATTCCATTGACATTCTTTTTAGAAATATAAAAAGCAATCATGAAATTCATTGTAAAAATAAGAGGCCCAGAATAGTTAAAGCAATCCTTACTGAGAAAAGTGAAGCAGGAGGCATCACAATACCAGACCTTAAATTATATTACAGCACATAATAAAAACAAAACAAAACAAAAAAATAAAACCCCAACAGCATGGTATTGGTACCAAAACAGACATGAAGACCATTGGAACAGATTAGAAGATACAGAGACAAACCCATGTAAATACAGTTATCTCACACTAGATAAAGGTGCCATAAACATACATTGGAGAAAAGATAGCCTCTTCAACAAATGGTGCTGGGAGAACTGGAAATCCATATAACCTCCTTTCTCTCACCCTGCACAAAATGCAACTCAAAGTGGATCAAAGACCTAGGAATTAGACCAGAAATCCTACATTTACTAGAAGAAAATGTAGGCCCAACACTTCATCATGTCAGTTTAGGAACCAACTTCCTCAACAAGACTCCTAAAGCATATGAAGTAAAGTCAGTAATCAATAAATGGGATGGTATCAAACTAAAAAGTTTCTTCACAGCAAAAGAAACAATCAAGAGCTTGAAGAGAGCCTACAAATGGGAGAAATTCTTAGCCACCTGAACCTTAGATGGAGCATTAATCTCCAGGATATACAAAGAACTCAAAAAACTTAACACCAAAAAACAAATAATCAATAAATGGGCAAAAGAACTGAACAGTCACTTCACAGGAGAAGGCATACAAATGATGAATAAATATATGAAAAAATGTTTAACATCTCTAGCAGTTAAAGAAATGCAAATTAAAACTATATTGAGATTTCATCTCAATCCAGTCAGAACAGCAACAATAAAAAATTTAAGTAACAGGCAGGGCATGGTGGTGCATGCTTATAATCCTAGTGGCTCAGGAGGCTGAGGCAGGAGGATCACAAATTCAAAGCCAGTCTTAGCAACTTAGCAAGGCTCTAAGCAACTCACCAGGACCCTGTCTCTAAATAAAGTATTTTTTTTGAACAAAGGCTGGGGATGTGGATAAATGATTAAGGCCCCTGGGTTCAATCCTTTGTACCAAAAAAAAAAAAAAAAAGTAACAATAAGTCTTGGCAAGGATGTGGGGAAAGGGGATACTCATACATTGCTGGTGGGACTGAAAATTGGTATAACCACTCTAGAAAGCAGTATGGACCTACTCTAGAAACCACCATTTGACCTAGCTCTCCCACACCTGGGTATATATAAACACTAATGTTTATAGCAGTTCAATTCACAATAGCTAAGATATGGGACCAACCAAAATGTCTTTCAACAGGTGATTGGATAAAGAAATTGTGGCATATGTATATGATGAAATATTACTCAACCATTAAAAAGAATGACTTTATGATATTGTCAGAAAATGGAAAGATCTGTAGACTATTATGCTAAGTGAAATAAGTCAATCCCAAAAAACCAAATGTCCAATGTTTTCTCATATATGTGGATGCTAAGACACAACAGGGGGGAGGGGAAGAATAGAAGTTCAGTAGATTAAACAATAGAGGATGAAGGGAAGAGAGGGGGAATAAGAATAGGAGAGAAAGTGAATTAAATCTGACTTAACTTTCCTATGTACATATATAAATACACCATAGTGAATTTCCATATCATGCACAACCATAGGACTAGGATCCTAATTAGAATAAGATATACTCTGTGTTTGTATAAATATGTCAAAATATACTATACTGTCATGTATAACTAAAAAGAACAAATAAAAAAAGAGTTGAAATATGAATAAATTGCAAAGCATTTGTGAGCTTGCTTATTATTCTGTTGGCCTTATTAGGCAATTATTACTTAGTATCTTTCTATTTAGCAGCAGCAGGCTAACTTTTATCTTTTTTGATAGGCCCTTTACAATTTTTACCAGAGATCTGGATAAACTTTGAAACCATGTTGGGAATCTCCATCATGGCAATGAGTCTTCTCCCCCTCAGTCACAGAACTGTGCCACCTGAAACAATCTAGCATATAGACCTAAGGGTTAGAAAACAAGAGTCTACTTAGGGCAGCTTGGGGGTGACCAGGCTCATGTGGTTTTTCTCTTTGCACAAGGAAAGACTCTTAACTCTTCCTTAGGCCAAGGCAAGTCCAATTCTGAAGGACATAAAGAATTAGCTGATAATTCATTTAATCATTATTATTTCATGAAGCTTGTATTTTGGAATGGGGGACAGATGCTAAGTAATAAGCACAACATACAAGTAAAGTACATAGTTAAGACTATACTTTCAGGGATTATTTCTATAGTATGTTACAAGTAAAGTACATAGTGAAAACTTATATGTGTTACAGACAAAAACAATAAGACTACATACTATCCTGTGAGCAATAGAGAACTGGGAGTTTTTTGCTTCAAAGTTAAAATTAAAAAAAAAAAAATGTATTTTTAAATGTTATTTTGCACATTAAAAATTGCCACAAATTGCCCAGGAGTAATCATAACTCTATCTCTGAGTGTCCATAGTATAGTAGAAGTGTACAATTCTGACCCAAATATTACAGCACACTATCTATTGTCCAGATAATGTGTTAATTCAGCATTATCTCGCTTAGAAAATTAAATATAACATCCACATTTTGTAGAGGCGAACCTCTGTTTGGTTAGATAAGTTGTTCAAGGTGACAGAAAGGACAAAATAGGAATTCAAAATTGAAGTCAGTCTGACTTTCAAGCCCACAGTTTTCCCTTGGACCCTGGACATGTTCTGCAGTGTCTGCCTCAACACCAGGAATTATTAGTCTCTTTCTGAACAATATGGGGAATATCTCATACTGTCATTTATTTATTTGTTCAACAAACACTGCTTGTGCTGAGTTGGATTTTCAAAGAAAATGTTAATAGCCCCCTCCATGAAGAAACTCATGATGTGACGGGGGAAATAGACGTGCAAAAATTTACTTTTGTAATGTCCACTCAGATATATACAGAGTTTGTATTTATTGATACAGGGTCTCACTATGTTGCTTAGGGCCTTGCTAAGTTGCTGATATTGGCTTTGAACTTGTGTTTCCCCCTGCCTCAGCCTCCCGAGCCTCCCATCAGTTTTATAATAGATATATGTATGTCATGCTTTGTGCACAGTTCCTAGGCTCCTTTGATAGGATCCCTAAATTTAGAGAAGGCACTTTATGGCTTCTAACTTTTTTGGTTGGTAATTATGCAAGAAATGAATTTTAGATCATGACAGATGTGCATCATGGACACACACATACAACTGAAACAAAATTTGCATAAAACATATGCTTAGTCCTGATATTGTATTCTAATAATTTCTTTTTTTCAGTGCTGGGGATTGAACCTAGAGCCTTACCTATAGTAGACAAGGACTCTATCACTGAGCTCCCAGTTCTAATATTTTCTGATTTTGTTGTTGTTGTTCTCTTTTTGAAATAAAAAAAAAAAAAACTTTGGTCTTGACATATTGTAAGAAGACATGCATTTAGGCTAAATCTTGAGAGATGAACCAGATGAAGTAGGGAAGGATATTCTGGTTAAAGAATTGCTTGCATAAAGGTACTAAAATAGAAAGATGTGGAGTGGAGAGGGGTAGTGCTGAAGCTGGAAAGGTAGACAGGCACTAGTTTGTAAAAGTTGAAAAGGGCCTATTAATGAGGCCCCAGTTGTACTTTATTCTTTCTCTGGGTGACTCTCAAACTTTAATGTACATATGAATCACCTGGAGAACTTGTTAAAAGGAAGGTGAGATTTAGTAGACTTATAGTTGGTTCTTGGCCTCTGGGTTTCTAACAAGTTCCCCAGTGATACACTTCTGAGAAGCAAGGTTCTGACCCCTGAGAGGTTGAAACTGAGCAGAAGGGCTCTATTTTTCCTTTAGAAACATTGTTGTGTTGCTTAGGCAAAGGATGAATTTTGAGGATTTGAGAGGAAGCCAGTTTGGAAGTTTTATAGTTGCTAAAGTAAGAGCTGCTTTAGATTCAAACTAGTGCAATAGCATTTTGATTGAAAACAGGAGAAATATAGATGTAATTCAAAGATCTTGCTAAGTAATTAGACATGAGGGTTTCACACAAGGACCAAACAAGGATGAGCCTGGGATTTGTTGCCTGAAAAGGTAAGTGTTGCTTTTCACCAAGTTGGAGAGCAAGGGAGGAATGTTTTCTTTCTCTCTCAATGTTTCTACCTGCTCCCCACTTACTCTCTTGTTGGTGGCAGGGTTGTAAAAGACAACAAGGTTAGTTTAACATACTGAACCTGAACTTGAACTGCCTGTAGGACTGGTTCTGGAGACTGAATTTAGGAGTCTTGAGCATGTAGATTATACGTGGTCTGGAAGTGATCATAGGATCACTTCAAGTATCAAAGGATAAAAGCAAGTATCTAGGGGGAGATGAGAAAGAGAGTTTCTCATTGAAGTTAGTTGAAACTTGGAATTGGAGGGATTAGAGAAATCAGAGAGGTAGAGACCAGTAACCCCCCATGGAGACTTTATAGAAGGAAGAATGAGGAAGTGGGGAATAAATCAGGTGGTGAGTAAATTGGGGCATCAATTGTTCTTCCCAAATGAGTTACATGGAGAGAAGACATCGGTGCTGATTAAAGAACCTTGAGCAAATATTACATTTTCAAAATTATGAGGACTGCATATGGCTTTTGGAAAGGAGATCTGAATATCATACGTCAAGGGGAAATGGAACCATATTGACTGGCATGACACACTAAGGAAAAGAGGGACTCAAATATGCTGTCAAGATTTGGAGTCTGGGCCCTGAGGGAATACATGAAAGGAATTTGAATAAGAAAAGGGGGAGTTTTGTTTTGCTTATGAAACAGGGCAAATAGGGAGATGTTGTTTTAAGGATTCAGTGTGGTAAACTAATAGAAGTGATCTGTAGTTCCATTGAAAGATGGCATTAGTTTGGGTGGAAGGTCGGGGCTAGGAATATACATTTTAGATACTATCCTTAGAGAGGTAGAAAGCCTTAGGGCCTTGCTAAGTTGCTGAGGTTCGCTTCGAGTGGGTTCCCTGGAGCCATGAAAAGTGAAGAGTACATGTTGGTAGAACTGGTCAATTTATTTTGTCTCATTTACAAAAGTCCACGTTTTCACATTATGCCAATTATATAATCACCTAGGACGGTTCTGTTTCCTCATGCTTCAGTAAGGTGAGTTATGTGTGTGTATGTTAATGTACTGCTGGATACCTTAGTGCTAGAAAAAAGTATGTGAAGACGACACAACTTTGTGTATGTGATGGGCTTGCAGTGCCACTGAAACTCCAAGATGAAGCTTTGCCCAGAGAGCCAGGGGCCCAGCCACTTACAAACAGCACATAACCAACTCTACCATTCAATTTAAATGTCCATTCTTAACTGTCCACATATCAGCTGGCTGTCTTCCAAGGCCAGTTGACACATACAGTGCCATCCTGAAAATGAATAAAAGATGCTCCTTCTGGGCAGATGAATTACAAAATGGTACCTCTTCTTCCCAGTTGCTGAAGTCCAGCCCCAGGGCATACAACCAGGTCAGCAGAACTGCTGCCTGGATTTTACCTTTTTTTGTCCCTTCTGACATCTGGGTAAAATGTACAGATTGAGTAGCTGACTATGCAGAAGAGCTTTTCCCTTTCCTCCTCCTTTTCTTTCTTCCTCGCCTTCCTCTTCCTCTTTCTAAGCTATAGTGGATGAAAATAAGATCGAAGACTTGAGTTTAGGAAGCAACTTCTTAATATATATATTTTAAATTGTAGTAAAATACATAAAATTTACTATTTTTAAGTGTACATTTCGTGGAATTAAGAACATTCACATTGTTTTGCAACCAATAGTGCTACTTATCTCCAGAATTCTTTCCTCTTGCAAAGCTCAAACTTTACACCCCATTATCCAACTCTGAATTCCCTCCGCCCCTATCTATTGGCAACTGATGGCTATTTTCTGTCTCTGGATTTGAATACTCAAAGCATCTCATATAAGTTATAGGAGATGCTCATATAAGTTATATAAGAATTGAACTGTTCTTATTCTTTTAACTGGATTATTTCACTTGGGATAATGTCAAGGTTCATTCATGTTATAAAATGTGTCAGAATTTCCTTGTTATGCTGAATAATAAATAATCCATTATATGTATTTTTATTTATCCATTCATCAGGAGACACTTGGTTTGCCTTCACTTTTTGGCTATTGTGAATAAATCTGCTATAAACATGGATATGGACCCCTGCTTTTGACTCTTTTGGTTATATACCCCAGAAATGCAAATACTGAATCATGATATTTTCATGTTCTTGAACTTTGCTTTTTATTAAAACTTCTTGAAAAGCCTAGCATTTAGTTTGGATAGTTTTTTTCCTTTCAACATTTCATGTACTGAGCAATCTGAATTCAGCTCTTTTTTTCCCTCACCTATAACTGTTTATATTCCTGGCTGTTAATATATGGGGGGAATTCCATAGCCTTCTAGTTACTTTTGGTTACTAAAGACTAGTCCAGTCCAATTAAACACCCTAAGACTCTTCCTCTTCTCTCTTCTCCCACCCCCTTGTTCAGGCTTGACTGAGGGATGAGCAGGGACGAAGGACAAGCTCTGCTCTCTTCTGCATCTGCTTCCTGTCATCAGGTTCTTGGCCCCCTGTGGTTAGGAAGAAAGAAATAAGATGGAGAAGTGCCTACTTCTTGGCCTGACTCTCCTTTCCTAGAATTCACATGGAAAGTCCTTCTCTGGGCTGAAACCCAGTCTCTCTCAGTTCAGATGCCCCTGAAATGGAAGGACCTGCTATGGAAGCTTCTCGGGATTTGTTGGCATTGTCTGTTGTCCCTAACTGATTGGATTGAAGCTCTCTGTGCTACACACTAACTGCGTTTGTTTTTTCTCTTCCCTCTATCTTTTCAAAACATGAACTCTTGGTTTTGTCAATCTTTTTTAACCTGTAACTGTTGGTATGCTCACGACACCCAAGTTCACTCTTGGGTCACTTTGTTGGATTCTCCATTGACGAATGCCTTTGGCAAACCATATACTGACAGCTTCTTAGGACAGGAAGTTTTGTGGATCCATTTGGACTTTACTTGTTAAAATTTTAGAGTTTAAGCTTACTTGCCAGTTTTGGAAATACTTATCATTTCCAGATTTGTAGTGCTGCTCACCAAAGTCAACTTAGGCATAGATTTTGATTTTCCCCTTAGCCTGACCTATCTCTATTAGGTAACTTTGTGTGCTTTTTGGAGTACCTCCTCATTCTCTTCCTTCTTCATAAACTAACATAGAAAAGTAAATTAAAAAGTATAAAAAGAAAATAAAAATCACTTAAAATTACATGATTCAGTAATAAATTAGATTGCCACTTTTGATGCATATGTATATTTATATGTCTTTAAGATTATATAATGTATAGTTTTACACTCTGTTTTTTTACTAAGTATAAATATTTCTCCATATAGTTAAGAATTATTTGAAAATATGTTCTTTAATCATCATTGTGTATTCTATTATATATCATAACTTAGAAGTTATCTTGGTTTAGAGCATTTATAATAATATCTAGTACTTTTTCAATATTTACTATGTGCTGATCAGTGCTTTCCATATATTAACTCATTTGTGTTCAATTTCCCTCTAGAAAGCACTTTTTGAAATTTTGATTTTTAACTGATACATAGAAACATAAAATTATATTAATAGAGTATTATGGGGTATTAGATAGTGTTTGATATGTGTATACATTGTGTAATATTTAAATCAAGTTACATATATTTGTTTCATCAAATATTTTAAATTTCTGGTGACAACTTTCAAAATCCTGTCTTCGAACTTTTTGAAATGTTCTACACTTTATTATTATCTATAGTCACCCTAGGGTGCAATAGCATATCAGAACCTGTTCCTGGCTTACTCTAACTTAGTATCTGTTGGGAGTCACCCTGGCTCCAAAGACTAACTTCCCCATCCCCAGAGACAGCGGCAGGAAGAGCCATCCAATGGTGAGCCCTGCCTACTCACATGATCCTTACCCACCAATCAGACTAGCCCTGCTGACTCTCACGATCCTTACCCACCAATCAGAAAGCGCCCAGTGCCAACTGTCAACCGTTAAACCGTTAAACTGTAACTATCAAACTTCCCCCCCCCCCTCTATAAATATGCAGAGCTGTTCCTCAATAAACGGGCACTTTCCCAGACCACAAGCACCTTGTCTGGTCATTCTTTCATTGGTGCCAAAACCCGGGAGGGGGAATTCCTCGCTGCTGGAGGGCCCCCTTCTCCTAAGGCTTGCCGTCCTAGTCCACTCTGTTGAGCGCTGCTACTCGCACAACACCGGCTCTTCAGTAGGTGAGTTCCCCTATTGGGTATCCAACTTCAGACGGGCTATACACAGGGGCTTTGACCGTGATCGGCTGGCAAACCTCTGACGCCCAATCTGGAGGAGAGAACACACCCCGCCACGACCTTCATGGTCACAGTGGACTCTCTGGAACCTGGTCGCAATTCTCAGAGATCTGTTTAACTTCTGCGAGCGCTCAAAAAAGTGGAAGTAGATCCTCTATGTTGAGGCTTTTTCTCTTCTTCGTTCTCACCCCGACCTATCTGGCAGATGAACCCCCTCTCTACCGACCTCCCCCGTCGGCTCCGTCTAGCTCCTCAGGTTATTGGCTAATACTCTCCTTCCTGAGGAACACGTACCAGAGTCTGGGAACTTGCCAGAGCCCATGCGGTTGAAACTCACCGAGTTAATCCCAATCACCCTCCAGGGCCACTTGCTGTCCCAGATCAAACTTCCGACTGGGATTATAATACACAAGCTGGCATACAGAGTAGGGACCAATTCTCCGCATGTATTATTGCTGGGCTCAAAAAAGCGGCATGTAAGGCCATCAATTTCCCAAAATTAATTAATTTCTGGATTGGCTTATGAAAGCCCTTCAGCAGTAGATCCCGAAATTTCAGATGCTCGCCCAGGCCCTGCAGGGTGCTTCCTGGGGTTGCTGCCTATCACCACAGGTCAAAACTGCCCCGGGCGCCTGCTTCAAGTGTGGCAAGGAGGGACTTTGGGCCAGGGCATGCCCCGCACCACACACTCTGCGTACCCCATGTACTAAATGTCAACAACAAGGTCACTGGGGCTCTGACTGTCCTAGATCCCATAGGAGGCCTATGGCCAGGGAACCCTCCAACCTTCTGGGCATGGCAATCAATTGACAGACCCTTGGGTCCTTGTCCCAGGCTGTAACAATCAATAGACAGGAACCCAGGGTGCGGATTCAGGTGGGTGGATGCAAGGTTGACTTTATTCTTGACACTGGGGCTACCTTCTCCGTCCTGACAGAATTCTGGGGGCAAACAGTGCTGTCCACCTCTCCTATTGTCAGGGTAGGAGGAAAGACCATCTATCCAAGAAAGACTCCCCTATTACTCTGTTCCATAGACAACTTCCCATTCTCTCAGACATTCCTAGTTATGCCCCAATGTCCAGTTCTTTTGCTCAATACAACAATCAACATCCGGGATCCTGGCAGCAGTCAGGCCCCAGAATCGGCCTGTTCTTCTTTTTTGGCCCTTTTGGCAGAAGACATGAAACACCATACTAAAAAGGACCCCTTACCTACGAACCTGGTTGACCCGATTGTATGGGACCCACAACCCCTCCACCGTTTCCTGCCTACCAGTTAATATTTATCTCAAAGATCCCAACACCTTCCCCAATCAGGCTCAATACCTCCTGTCCACAAAAGCTCTTCTGGGCCTACAACCTACTATTCAGACCTTCTTAGCAAGGGGTATCTCTGTCCTGTTCATTCCCCTTACAATACTCCCATGCTAGTGGTAAAAAAGCCCAACGGGTCCTATCGCTTAGTTCAGGACCTATGATTCATCAACACCTCCGTTAGGCCCATACATCCTTTGGTTCCCAACCCATATACCCTGCTGTCTCAGATCCCCCACACTGCCACCCACTTCTCGGTCATAGAAAGGATGCTTTTTTCTCCATTCCCCTTGCCCCCAAATCACAAGACCTCCAATCTTTTCACCCCCAGTGCCCTGAATCCACCCTCTTGCAATATGTTGATTATCATCTGGCAAATCTCTTTGCCCACCTGTGGGGAGGAAATCACCCCACCACAGCCTTTAAGGCTACGGTGGCCCTCAGGGACTACTTCCTCGGGCAGATTTGAATTTGGCTGCTAGAGAGATGCTTACCCTCCCCTTCCTCTCTCTTGCCCTGTCTCTCTCTCTCTCTCCCCTCTTTCTGGCCCTGGGAGTATCCGGCCTCTCCAGGAGGGATCCCAAAAAGCCTTGGCCAAGGTCTCCCATGGCTCTGGCTCCATCCAGGACGAGAGCTTTGACTGTCAGGATTCGGTGACAACCAATCTCTGCAGCTCGAACCTGCCACTTAGTCATTCTTGAATTTTGGCTCTAGTGGGGATGCCCCTTTTGCCAATAAATCAGTTTCCTCCTTCTCTGCGTCCTCTTCCCTCCTCCTTACATGGGTAATGTGTCCTCTCTGCTGGTCAACTCTCCCCTACAATGCCTCTTGGATCAAATATAGCACCCAGGCCTGGCCCACTTATCCCTTAGACAGCCAAAGCAGATGGCCCCTTTTTGGGTTCCTGGATCCCTCCATTCTAAGGGATCTCTACAATTACTGTGAGCATTTAAAAAAAAATGGGTAGAGATCGTTTATGTCCAGGCTTTCTTCTTGCTCCGATCCAATCCTGCTCTCTGCACCTCTTGCAAACCTCTACAAATTCTTCTAGCCCGTCCAAAGGGCGCTCAACAGATGACACAGTTATCCTACTTAAAGGGATATCAGGTCTCTCCACAAAAGGCCCAAATAGCATGTAAAGAGGTCACATACAGTAGACAGAAAACAGCTTATTGTGTCTATACCTACACCAAAGACCAAAGGTGACATACTTTCCTTCTTGGGTTTGGCTGGGTACTTTAGGGCCTGGATTCCTAATTTCTCCCTCCTCGCCAGGCTGCTATATAATCTGGCCAAGGGCCCCCAAGATGAACCCCTACCCTCAGTAGTAGGGAAGCCCTTTGCAATCCTTAAAAAGACTCTCCTCCAGGCACCCACCCTGCATCTCCCCAACCTCTCCCGACCCTTCACCCTCTATGTACATGAAAAACAGGGACAAAGTCTGGGCGTTCTGGGTCAGGAATATGGCCCCACATTTGTACAGTGGCCTACCTATCTAAATAGCTCAACCCCACCGTCAGGGGCTGGCCCCCATGCCTCAGAGCCCTAGCAGCAGCTCATGACCTCCAGAAAGAAGCACACAAGCTTACCTTTGGACCCCTGCTAACCATCTCATCTCCTCACCATCTAAAGGATTTCCTCACTTACAAGGGGCTACAGTCACTTTCTCCTTCCAGGGTTTTATTCCTTCTTGTCTTATTCCTTGAAAGTCCCTCCATCACTTTTCAGCCCTGCTCTCCATTAAACCCTGTCTTCCTCCTCCCATCTTCTCCCACACATGATCCCATCCACAAATGCCTGGAGGTATTAGAGACGATTTTACCCTGCCCTACCACCGTTTCTGAGGGAGCCCTGTCCTCTTCAGACCTCGTCTGGTTCTCAGATGGTAGCTCTTTATACACAAAGGGGTTAAAGTGGTGGGGTATGCTGTCATTTCCCTCTCATCCATCATAGAGGCAAAACTTCTCCCACCCAATACCACCAACCAACAAGCTGAACTCATAGCTGCCACAAGGGCATTTGAGCTAGCGGAGGGAAAAACTCTTTTCCTATATACAGATTCCAAATATGTCTTTCATATCCTGATCTCCCCATAGCTGTTTGGAAAGAAAGGGGGCTATTGACCACCAGAGGGACGGCAGTCATTAATTCTACACTTATTTCTGGCCTACTACGAGCCTCCAGGCTGCCTTCCCAACTGGGAATAATCCATTGCAAGTCCCATCAAACTGACTCCTCCCTTACTACTATGGGGAATTCCAAGGCCAATCAAGCGGTTAGATCAGCTGCCCTACAGAGACTTACGTCCTCTCCTCTACTCTGCTACTCTTCGTTACCACTGGGAATCAGCCCAAAGATTCCCAGCAACTCTTCCAGTTTTTTTACTCTCTATTCCATTCTAGTCCACAGAGTCTCACTACTTTCCTTCACTCCTTTTTCACCCTTTCCCCACGATCAGGCCCGCGGTCATATCCCGGCTGCAGACTGGCAGATTGATTTCACCAACATGACTCGAGTTCTAACAAACGGGCCTCTATGGTAGTTGATCTGTTGCTTACTCACATAATCCCCACTTCTATCCAATCAGACAATGGCCCAGAATTCACCTGCAGATAACTCAGGGACTGGCTCACGTGCTATCACTCCCTTGGCATTTGCCCTTACCGCCGCCAGGTTTCCGGAAAGGTTGAAAGGACCAATCGGTCCCTTAAAGAGACCCTCACCAAGCTCACCATGGAATTAAGCCTGGACTGGGTAAAGGTGTTCCCCTTGGCTTTATTGAGCATTAGGGCCTTGCCAAAGAAGCCTTCTAATTTCTCACCTTTTGAAGTCATGTATGGCCGTCCCCTCATTCCTCCCGGATTGCCTAACCTATGCCCTGCCCCTCCTCTTCCATCTACGCTCTGAACTCTGGCGCTATCAAGCCTGGCTCCTTCCTGACCCCAGTCTCTCTCAAAACCCTACCTCCTTAACACCTGGTCAACTTGTTTACTATTGCCCACCGGGGGAAAAGCCCCCTCTAAAACCAAAATGGGAGAGTCCTGCTCAGGTGATTATGTGCACTCCCTCGGTGGCCACACTCAAACTACCTAATAACCAACTTACCCCGTGGATTCACATTTCCAGGCTTAAGCCTGGGGGTCTTACACCTTCATCAGACCAACTCTTGTCATCCCTCCCCACAAGATCCCCTCAAGCTCCGACTCTCCTGTGTCTCCATTCTTAGCCCAATACCTGAGGATGTTCCATAAATGGGTTCTCCTAATTCTCCCCCTCATTTCTGGCCCCTACCCACCTTGCGGCCACCACTGATTACCCCCTCTTGAAGGTGCACTTACATCCACTGCTGAATCCCTAGCCTCCCTATGTTAATGAATCAGGCCTTGTGGAAGAAAACATTGTCAAACTCACTGACTACCTTAAGGGCCCCCTCCAGCCAGACCCCCTTCTCCTCCTTACTACTTGCTTGGATCTGGCCAGTAGTGGGATCGTTGTGTGTTGTCCTCCTTATGTGCCTGTTCCTTCCCTTTATCATAAAGTTCATTCAGACTCAGGTGGGTAAAATTTCTAATCAAGCTTTTAACCAGCTTCTCCTTGGGAATTACTCCTGGGCTACTGATGATACCTCCAGTTGAGACCTATACCGAATGGACTGATATCATCATGGATCTGTGGTGGTAAGGAACCTTCGTTGATCTGGTTCCTGAAGTTATACCGGTCTTCTCTGCCCTCTTGTGGGGGCTCCTTACTTCCCTCCTCTCTGATTCTCCCAAGCCGCCCCATCTCAGCAGTAAGCAGCCAGAATGAGTCAACGCCCACTCTCATTTAATAACAAAGAGGGGGGAATGTTGGGAGTCACCCTGGCTCCAAAGACTAACTTCCCCATTCCCCCCCCCCCCCCAGACAGCGGCAGGAAGAGCCATCCAATGGTGAGCCCTGCTGACTCTCATGATCCTTACCCACCAATCAGAAAGTGCCCCGTGCCAACTGTCAAACTGTCATAACTGTCAAACCACCCCCCGGCTCAATAAAACTGTTCCTCAATAAATGGGCACTTCCCTGACGACAAGCCTTGTTTGGTTGTTCTTTCAGTATCCATGAACCAACCTTTCCCATTCTCCCTACACCCTCCTCCCTCACTAGTGACCACTATTCTACTCTCTACTTCTTTGAGATCAACTTTTTTAGTTTTTACATATAAGTAAAATAATGTGGAATTTGTCTTTCTTTCCCGGCTTATTTCCCTTAACATAAAGATCTCTAGTTCTGCCCATGTTTTTGCAAATGACAGAATTTCATTCTTTTTATGGATGAATAGTATTCCACTGTACCATCATCATATGGTGATGTGCCTTGTGTATGTACCATTATCTCTTGGGTAGTTTCCATTTCTAGGCTGTTGTGAATAATGCTGAAATGATGGGAGTGCAGATGCCTCTTCAACATACTAATTTCATTTCACTACCCAGTAGTGGGATCGCTGGATCATATGGTAATTCTATTTTTAATTTTTGGAGGAACTCCATTTTGTTTTTCATAATGGTTGTACTAATTTAAATTCAGATCAACAGCTTACAGGGTTCTCATTGCTCCACATCCTTGCCAGCACTTGTTATCTTTAGTCTTTTTGATAATAGCCATTCTTACTTATTCATTGTGGTTTTAATTTGCATTTCCTTTATGATTCATAATACTGAGCATTTTTTTTTCATGTATCCTTTGGCCATTTGTATGTCTTCTTTTGAGAAATGTCTGTTTAGATCTATTACCTATTTTTAAATTGGGGAATCTGGTTGTTTTTGGCTATAGTTCCTTATGTACTCTGGATATCAACCCCTTGCCACATGTATGGTTTTCAAACCATTCTGCAGGAGGTCTGCACTCAGTTGATTGTTTCACTTGCTGTCACAACACTTTTGATATCCCCATTTTGCAGGTGAGAAAACTGAGGCATAGAGAGATTAACACTCAATTATATAAGTTTATAATTAGAAATTGGTCAGATTGTGATTGGAATTCAACTAGTCTGGCTCCAGAATTTGTAATCCTAACCAGTATTCTGTCTGACTCACTGTATGATAGGTGTGTGTGTGTGTGTGTGTGTGTGTGTGTGTGTGTGTGTGGTGGGGAGTGAGATCATCACCTGCATTTCTGAGTTTCTACTGAGAATATTTCTAGGTAAAATAAGTAGGTCAAGAGCTATGAAGACTTCTAAGCTCTTAAAGTATGTTGTTTAGTTTACCTCTAGAAAGTTCATACCAATTTATATGTACACCATAGCAGGAATGGCCTGCCAGACCCCTGACTCCCATTAGGGTTATTTAATTATGCTTTAGTAACATTGAAATACCCCCAAATGAATAAGATAGTCCAAGGATTTAGGGCTTCCTTGACAATAAAGGAAGTGCAATTATATATAAATGTGGAGTTTTCTGTATATATACATTGGATAATACTATATCCTCATTTTCCTGATCCATACCAAAGTGGACTTCCTTATACCATCATTACATGTGTGAAATTGTGAGGCTGTGAGCATATACTAAGATTGCTTGTATCCAAGATTTGGGGGTCATTACACCTGTCGGGGTGCCTATCAAAATGTGGCCTTATTTTGACAGCTACTGTCATGGGTGATATTTATGGTATTTTCTTGAGCTTTTAGACAGTTGGAAGTCCTTTTACATTAATAATCTTATACTACTCTTTGGTTTAAAAAATAGCATGGTAAAATACATCCTACTCACATATATTTTTGCTTTTCATTAGCTTTAGTCAATGTAATGTACAAAAGATGCTATATTACATCTGCATTTCCAGGTAACAGTAACATTTGGAAACCCTGGTTTTTTATCCCTGGAAGATAATGTTTCTACTATCATCCAGAATTAAAGGAACACTAAAACTAGTGGGTAAAAATCTGCATGATACCCTGCTTGCCACCTTTTTAGAAAAGTTGAGGAAAATTTTATGGCAAAGAAAATTTTAATAATTTCTACAGCGATGTGGACAACTTTGATTAGGAATTTAAAATATTCCTTGTGATTGCATGAAAATTAACCACCCATCTTTCACTGGTTCTTTGAATTAGTATTCTGTCATCACTGTGTTCTGAAGCAAATCTTCATTGAATCAAACGTTTCAGTGAATTTCATTAAGATTCTGTGTTTTTTTTAGTGGCAGGTACTGCTTAGACTTTGAATTGCTTTAGATTCTGAAAAGTACACAAGTTGGGATAACCTGGAGCACATAACAAACACACACTCCACTGTGTTGCTTGGGATTCTTTTTCATTTTTATTTTTAAGTGTGACTCTTGGTAGAAGCTTTGTCTTGAACACAATGCCATTGTTAAAAGCGAATGAAATGACTGAAACTGCTGAGGAAAAAAAAAAAAAGAAAAACTGGGCTGAAGGATTTATAGCAGACCACTGCAAACCAAACGTTGCAATTATCTGCAGCTGAAAACAAGTAGCTTTTAATGTGTCCATTTGGCCAAGAAGAGAGAGGAGAATTATAGACCATTGCTCTTTCCTCTCCCACTCTCATACTCGGCCTTCTTTATATAGTTTATCATCCATAATTTCAGGATGTGTTTTGCTTCTTTAAGCTGTTTTATCTGTAGGCTTATGAGGTCACTCATGTGTGAATTCCTTTGTTAGTCATCTCACCTTTTGCCTTGATGATAGAAAATTGATCAGGCCTAAAGTACAAGTTCAATAGACAACCCCCTTGGTCCTTTGTCTAGGAGAATAGCTACCATTGAAGGCCATGAGCAGGTTGCTATTAATATGACAGCCTGCTCTATCTCCCACTGTAATTTATAATGAAATACCTAATCTCCATTATTTTGATCCAAGCAGGCGATCCCATGAAAAAGTCTTTTCATCCAGTTCCCAATGGCTGTTACATGAGAAATGGCAAACCAATAATTTTTGTCAAGTTTTTTAAGCCAACAGAAATGCTTTTCCACTGCTACAGTTTCAAAAGGCACAGATAAAGCTCATTCACTGAGATGAATGAAAAAGCCATCTGGGGTTTTTCTTTTTGACTTCCTTTCCTTTTCTCCATCCTTGTAATCAAATTTGAGCAAAATCAAATGGGGCTTTCTATGAAAGTACCTTTTGTTGATCTGAACGAGCTGGTAATTTACAAAATACCCTTCCTTTGTGAGGAAGGCTAAAGAAAAAAAGAATCAGTAGCTTTTAAAGCTGGGCCTTAGTGGGACTCTAAAGGCAATGAAAGCAGTCTGTGTTGAGAGATTGAAATGCATTTCAAAGCCAGGCCTGACTCGGGGTACAAGGAAGAACAGACCTATGTGCATTTTGTAGGAGGAAAAATGTGAATGGAAAAGGGAGAAGGGGAGACAAACAGGGGGAAGATCTGGATAAGACATTTAAAGTCACCATAATTTTGGAGATGCATTCGTCTTATTGAAAATGTGTACGTAACCAGTGATACCGAAGTCGGATATTTGTTCCATCGGGATGCTCAACAATTTGAGCCTTTAAAGTTTGGAGCTGCATGGGTTTGTGGAGAAAGTCGGCTTGTGATGTGTGTGATGTTTTTCTCCAACTTTTTCTTTTTCTTCTTTGCTTTGGGATCTTGTGGGAAGTACCTCAAGAAAACCTGAAGATGCTAATTTTCAGGCAACTAACACTTGCTATTTTCCCTCTTTTTGCATGCTAGATTTCCTCATGATAGTGATTCTTCTTCACCCTTTCGAATTCAGAAGGATGGCATAGACATCTTAAAAATAGTAAGTAATGTGGGATATTTTCTTCAATCACTGTTAATAGTTAATTGTAATACAGCTGAAATTTGCTTATTGGAGGAGTTTGGAGTTATATGCATGCCTTGAAGGAAAATAGGTTTTGTGCAATATTTGCAGTGTTTGATATAAATTACTTTTGGTTTGATTTAACTGTTCATTACAATATTACTATAGAGGAAATGCATGTGTTATTCACTATTTTATTCTGCACATTCTGTGATAGCTCAGTATTGTGTGGCATAGAATATATATATTATTGGCACAAGAGTTTAAGAAACAATGTAAAAATTTCAGGGAACTATCTTGAGAATTTTAAGTTTTTTGTTTTATGTCCCAAAGATCTTCCTCATATATTTATGATTTTGGTTCATAGTAGTCATGTTTTCTAAAGACCTATTTATTCTGGAAATAAAATTTTCACTTAAATTATGTGAGCTTATTTCTTCTAAATAAATATCCTGAGGGAGGCAAGAGTTCTTCTGATACGATAAAGCAAACAATTTCTAAGGTAGATTAAGCAAGGTTCTTAAAATTTAATTTTATTAATTATTTATTAATTATAATTGAAAGAACAAAGCTTTGTTTAAAAATATTTTTCCCCTTTGGGAAAGTGCAAAGTCCTAAAAATAAAACAGACATATATTATCTGAAGACAGGATACTCTGGATTAGAGTACATGCCACAAGTATTTTTTTTTTTAACATAGATACAGCACTAGCATTTCTAAGTAATGTTGGTATGTGCTATAAATATGTAAATGCCTTAGTCAGAATGAAGCAATATGGGGCAAAATCAGTTCTGATGTCTCTGTGATGACTGGAACAGTATTTGCATTTGTGCTCGTATTACTATAGCAAGTGGGAGCTGAGAATTCCATACAGGCAACCATGAGATACTTGTTTCTGGAGCCAAGAATAAAACCAGATTGAATAAATGAAACCAAGTCAGTGCTATGTTGTTTAACCCTTAAGTTGACTGTCAGGTGTTTTTTTTCCCCCCATGATGAAATGAGGAATGGGGATCCAGATAATTTCAAAGGGTCTTTATGAGGGCCAGCCCCTCTCCCTTCTGACTGTTCCACATATCAAATTTGAATTCCTAAAACTTTGTGTTTCAGATGAAGTCTGTTTTCCCTGCTTTCACAGCCTTTGGTCTCTTTTTCCAACTTCCTACATTTATCTTTGCCTGTGGTTTTGAGCCATTTGCTGCCTCCTAATGCCTGGTTTTAAAATAGCAGGCCTGGCAAGCTGCCAAAAGGGTGGCAGTGGGGGATTGGCTGGTATTGGTATTGGAATTTCAAGGTTGTTGTTACTTCTGGTTCACAGTAGTCGCTACAAAACAGATCACTGGAACCTGAGGGGGTGGGGAGAAGAGTAAAGTTTCTAGGTGTGATTCTTGATGGAGCTGAGTATGTTTCTTCCTGGAAAAAAGCAAGTTGGATTGTTGCGTTGTCTACATGGACTTGATGTTCTAAGTGATCTATCTGCAATGGTGCCATTGTACTTATTGCCTTCAGTCTTAGATTGATAGAGAAATGCAATATATAAAAGAAGTTTTGTTTGAGTGATTCTTTTCACTTATTATATCATTTTTTTCTATTGTTTTCATTCTTTTTATATTATCAATTATGATTGTTGTTAAATTAAGACTGCTGTTAAAATAATAGTATTGCTGTTACTTTTTATTTTGGAAAAAAATGTTTATTATTTAGGTGTGTATGTAATTGTTTTATTGCTAATCCAAACTAGTACCTGGGCAGTAAAGCTTTGTGTTTTGCTTACTAGTTTCATGTCTAGTCAATCTTATAGACTTTTGCAGAATTTCTCTTCCATGCTATCTTTAAGCTCTTACGGTAAGAGCTAGAGGTACCATATATTGGTAGGCAGTGCTTTGGTATCTCAAGACAGTGTTGAGAAATAGGTGTCAGGCCTTAAAATAAGGAAAGACCTACTTTCTCAGCTTATTAAGGATTAACTGTTTGCTCAATTCATCCAGTATTAACTGTTCTGAAGCTGTTGTTAGTAGAGCAATGGTTTCTTCTTTCCCTCAGCCTAAGTTTAAACATTACTCTATACACACCTGCATTGGGGGGAATTGGAGAGCTAGTTAATTCCCACTTGACTACTGGGGTAAGAGGAACCATCTCAAATCTTTGCTTTCAGGCCTTCCCATTCCTACATATAATAACTGACAAATGACACACTGCACTCTTTGTGAAGCCAAAACAGCAAACAACCACTCCTGAAAAGTTTGGGAAACTAGATCTCTGAGGTGTCTTCAAAAGTTTTCAGGGGAAAGGAAAAGGGTGACACATTTGTGAAAACTCTGAAGCATCTGAAATTAACCTTAGGTTTAGTTTTCTTTCTTATGAAGTTAAGACTATGAGCTTGTGGTAGCTTTTCCATTACAGCAGCGCTTGGAGGTTTTACTGTTTTCACAGACTAGCAAGAGTGAAGAGGTGGCTCGTGAAGCTCATTCCTCCCAATGTGGTCCTGGGCCCCACTTGAGCTTTGTAGGAGCTGTTACCAGAAGGTTGTTCCCTATCATCTCAGGCAGGGTCCAGTAAATGTGCCCATGCTTTTATGTCCTTACAAGCTACAGGTTGCTTGACTGATTAGTATAAGTTTTCTAAGGGGTGCATAAGAATGGTTGGCTTGGTTTTAACTCCAGGCTATATTGATGCTGCCTCTGGGTCGATACAGGCAGTTTTGAGCCTCACTTTCCTCGGTGTCAAAAGGACTGTTATCTGCCCTTTGCATTGCTTTTCTTGCCTTCAGTGGGCTAAGCAGACATTTTGGGATGTACTTTTTGGTATGAATATGGTAGTTGTGTTTAGTCAGCTTAGTTGGTGATGACATAATGACAAAGACCAGTCCAAGTAGTGACTTCACTACTAACCCTTGAAAGAAGCTAACTTTTGATGACAAAGGGGTCCAGTTATGGGAAAGCTTTTTTTTTTTTTAATGAATGTCAAAACCACTCCGATTAATGATCACACAACCTTTCAAAACTGTAAGCATGGCGGCAATATCTAAAATAAAGAAAAATTTGCCAATCCCATCATGTCCTAAAGTTCAGAATGGGGAAACTGGGAGCATAATAAACATAAAATTAATTCATCTTATAGCACCACCTTTTGTAAGTTATTTGATGCAGGTTGTAATATAATGCAATAGATATAGTAACCAAATAATTAGAATAGAGAAAAATATAAGTTAGTTTAAGACTTAGAAAAAAGGAACCATGTATATATGAAGGTCATGCTTTTAAAAACATTTTTTAAAAAATTTTAAGTCACAAATTTGGATCAAGGTTTTCAGCAGCTAAAATAAAAATGGAAGAAAAAAATCATCAGAAGGGTGACTTTCATCCTGTGAGCGTTTTATACACACTATTCCTAGTCCTCACAACAACACTGAACCTGGCTATTTCTACCCTTATTTTACATTGAAAAAAAATGCAAGAACATAGGGATTCAGTAACTTACTTTTATTATGCAGTCAATGTATGCCTCCAACATACACCTGCACTAAATTTGCTTCTTGCCCAAGGCCAATCCAGAATCATAGACCTCATATCTTCTTTGAATTTCTCTAAGAGAATCCACTTTTAAAGAAAAGGGAGTAGACCCTGAAGACTTTACTGATAGGGAGCTGGGAGGGTTTACTTTGCCTTTCCCATACCAAACCCCATAATGTCCCTAAGGAATACTCTGCAAAGTGCCTTGTTAGCTTGCTAAAACTGGAGGGTCTTCTCTTTGACCTTCCTTCATGCTCCTCCCAGCTTCTCTGAACATCTTCTTCCATTCCTGGATTCCCTCTTCTCTCTTCCTCTTTATTATATAGGAACATATATATTATATAGTAACTCATGCCTCTATTATATAGGAAGAGTATGATATTTTAGCTCCTAAAACTAAACTTGCATATTTAAGACCAGTGCCATGCTTAGCACATTCCCATAAGCCTTCTGGGTAACTGTTCTTATCTTGCTTAGTAGTGATGAGGATGATGTAGCAATTGAAATAATTCCGTTATACACATTGATTTAGGGAAAAACATACCAGTCTTTTGGTTTCTCAGGCACTTGATTCTGACAGAATATTCTTCCCTGGGACTTTAAGGAGGACCCAAGGAGAGTGTCCATCAGCAGGCATTACAAGTGATTTTATTACTTTTTCACTTATAGCTACCCTGATGACTGAGTCCAAGGTTCTATAGCAAACCAGCAAGCAAGCAAACAAACAACAAAACTCCAGAAAATGTTATTTGAATGGGGCCAAGGCCAAGTAGTTAAGGGACAGCTTTGATCACAAAGTTAAGGATGGAGAGAGAGGTGAAGTTGAGAATTAGAAAAGAAAGGAGAAAGAATTCACTTCATAATAGAATTCTGTAAATTAATTTGAGTCTTCTTTTTCAGCATATCTCATGAATTCTATTTTATGTTGCCATAGGAAACTAAATTATATATTTATATATTAAATGAGCAAGGTCAAATTTATTTAAATGATAATAGAATGTTAATGTTTAGAAAGGAAAAGAAGGCTCACCCAATATCCTGAAAAATAGAAACCAAGGCTTCAGGTTTAATATCACAATGATTCCGACTTGTGATAATGTACATTGAATCCTGTGATTAGGTACTAGGGCTTTTATCAGTTCAGCTTCTATGTACTCTTTTAAGAAAATTTGAAGAGAGAAGTGGATGAATCACCTATAATGGCTCAACACATAAAATTTGTTTTGAGTTTGGAACATAGAGTGAAAATTGAGAAACATTTTATAAAACCTTTTGAAACCCCAGGTTCAGAAAGCCTTCAGAGAGTCATTTGCTGCACACTGGTGTATTTTCTGCATACGTTTTCTATTAAGTTTCTTGGAGGCTTTGCTTCTGTATTTTGGCTTAAATAGTTGATGTTACATGGCTCTTGGAGCCTTGAACTTGACTGTCAGTCAATGTAGCTCTTTTAGGAGAGGATGTCAAATATGCCAGCCATCCAAAATTGCCTACATTGTCATAGCTCTAATGAGTATGTCCTTCAAGAATGAATTAGAGGCTAAAAATAAATGCCTTTTGATGTTCACAGACTCCTTATAAAGTGCTCTGCAACCAATATGAAAGATTGTAATTTTTTCCTCTCACTAAGACAATTACAAGAGCAGATTTAATAATGTATGCTTTCTTTCATCAGAAGGGTAAGCTCTCTTAATAAATGTACGCTGGATCATTGTGGTGAAAAGACATAGGCAGAGTGACAAAAGTGTGCCGTGAAAACACTCCCAACAAACCCACAGCTATTTTCCATTTCCTGCAGACTGAAGGAAGGGCGAAGCCCTTCATCCCTGGGAATCATTTAGTGACCTCACAGTTCAAAAGGGGAAACCACAAGGATATAGTGAAATGAAGATGTGAGCAAAGGGCAAGTTAAGACTTCCCCTCTAGCTTTATTGTGCAGAAATTTTGAGATTCATTCATGAATTCAGGATTTTGCTTGTCTTCTGGAGAAAAAGATCTGAATATAAGGCTCTTTTTTGATTTTTAAAAAATTCTAATTTGTTATAATGAAAGCAGAATGCATTACAATTCATATTACACATATGGAGCACAATTTTTCATCTCTGGTTATACACAAAGTCACACCATTTGTGTCTTCACACATGTTCTTAGGGTAATGATGTCTATCTCATTCCACCATCTTTCCTACCCTCCTCCCCCCTCCCCTCCCCTCCCTCCCCTTTTGCCCTTTGCCCTATCTAGAGAGGATATAAGGCTCTTGAAGCACAGAGCAGAGTTCTTCCCTGTCTATTTTCTTGAATGATTTCCTCAAAAACAGCTTAGTTTTTCTTTTTGGGCTAGTAAACATGGCCAAGGAGATTGTCACTTGTATTTTCTCACAGAAAACTAACAAGTGAATGAGTTACTTTTTTGTCTTCTCAAATAAATACATAAATAAGAAGACTATAGAAATAGCATAATCCATCATCATTGCAGTGAAAATGTAAAGAATTGAATCAAGGAAAGGAGAAGGCTTAGAAATGGAAAGGGAGGGTAGCAGACTGAGGCATGGAGGTCAGAAAGAGGAAATTCTAGGAATAAACTAAGTTTTAAAATAATTCATTTCTGTTGAAGTCTTTCTCTAACTTGTTCAAAGTGTTGATTTAGTGACCACTCTTGTGCTTAGGGGGTCAGAAACGTGCAAAGACTTTACAGCCTAATGTCACACCATTCAGAGATTCACTCTGCCTTAGGGAGCATCTACCACTGGGTCATCAATGGGTGCATGAGCAGTAGAAGGGGAGAGTGACTCACCAGGATGCTGTAGTCTCCAGGTTGCTGTTTATTGTTCCCCAGAGCATATTTAATATCCTAGAATAATTTTACATTAAGTCCATGCAAAATTACTATTGTTAAGATTTCAACATCTTAAGTTAATATTCCACAGAACTGTCTTGGTTTGATTTTGATGGGGATAGGATGAAGGCGAGTTATTCTCAGCCTAGAACAGGCTCTGGGTAAGGTGCTGGGCAACTGTATCAGATGTACTTGATACATGGAGACTGTAAGATTTTACATATTTATTCAAAAGAGGGTATGAGTAAAAATACTTCCAGAAACACTAATCTGAGCCAGAAAGAAGAGCAGTTTGGGGAGTGTTCTTCACTTGACAAATACCTATTGGCACATTCTACTTTTTGATACTACCACTACTATGACACCCAGATGATGATATCTAATAAGAATTGGGTATGTAAATAGAGAGCTCAGATGAGTTATGGCTTAAGACAGAGATTTGGGATCATCTATCAACAGAAATGTCAAGCAAGGACTAAGAAGTGTCTTTTGTTGTATATAACACAAAGAGTTTATGGTTGACTTTGAGTCGAGGAAAAATATGGAAGACAGTTTGAAGAAAGTAGGAAGTAAGAGAGAAGGGACTGCACCTGTAGATAATCCTTTCAGGCATCTTCACTGGGAAAGGGAAGACTGGAATAAATCTCCAAGACGGAGTGAAAATTTGGAATCAAGGGAGAGCTTTTAAAATGGGAGGTGATTCGGTACAAAGTATTTCAGCATGTATGACTCAGCCAAGCAATTACTATTTTGTGTACTTTCAAGGTCAGTCAAGTGTAGACACAAAAGGGACACAGGAGAGACACAGGAAAACAGAGTCAGTTATATTCATAGACCCTAGCAAGACAGAGTCATGTGGGGGTGTGGTCCTCCAAGGGAGCCAGCTAAACCAAATAGATAGGGATGGAGAGAGAGCATGTGCCTTGATTGAAGGTTAGGAATGGGATACACTAACAAAAAGTGTGAGAGGATTTTACAAGTGCGTTTGAATGTCATTAGGACACAGGCAGGGAAAGACAGCCTAGGGAACTTATGACAGGTTGCCTAGACAAGCTTGAGCTTGTTTGTGGGCATGTTAAAAATATGAAGTTGTGAAATTTATAATACAACTACCAGTTTACTGAATGTTTGTTAAAAGCCCATTATGAGGTAGAATAGGAATAGGAATGCATAGTTCTTCCTCTCAGGGATCTTGAAATTAGGTCACTCAATAAGGCTAATCACTAATAAGAGTAGGCTGGACATACAGTTTATCAAAGTATGAGTAGTGTTATGTTATATGTATTAAAATATTGAAGGTTATGCATTAATGTTGGGTCAGGAAAGATATTACAGAGAAAGTAGACCTGAAGGATAAAAGATTCAGAAGGAGGAGGAAAATCAAAGCACAAAGAATGTGATCATAACCCAACACAACACTCCACTCTTCATGGTGTTTTTGTGTTGGGTCATTACACAATAGTCTTAAAGGTCATGCAGGAAATGTTGAATTCTTACTATGAGGACTTTGAACTCCAGGTTCATAAGTTGGTTTAATCTTGTGAGGTTATGGTTTAGATATGAGGTGCCCCCCCCTCCCCCAAAAGCTCATATATGAGTCACTGCAAGAAAATTTAGGGGTGAAATGATTGGGTTATGATAGCCTTCACAAAATCAATGCGTTAATCCCATGTTAGGGATTAACTGGGTGGCAGGTGGAGTGTGGCTGGAGGTGAGTCACTGGGGGCATGCCTTTGGGGTTTATATTTTGTCCCTGGTGAGTGGGGTTATCTCTCTCTCCTTCCTGGTACCATATCCTGAGTTGATTCCCTCCACCTTTTTTACCATGATTTTGTGCCTCAACTTGAGCCCAGAGAAATGGAATTGGCCACCTATGGACTGAGACCTCTAAAGCTGTGAGTGCCAAATAAACTTTTCCTCCTTTAAAATTGTTCTTGTCAGGTCTTTTGGCCACAGTGGCAAAAAAAAAAAAAAAAACAACTGACTAAAACAGTGAGCAATTGGAAATGTTTGGAGACAGGAAGTAAGGCAGCTGGTTAGGAAACTCATGGAACAGACTGGGTGAGAGGCTCTATTATGGTGGCAGTGGTAGGATTCATATGAAAGAGAATTAATACATTCATTAATTCAACAGATATTTACTTATTGCTTACTATGTGTGAGGCAGACATTGGGCCTCTAATCTCAAGGAGCTCCTAGTCACAGTGTTGTAAGATATACAACAGAGGGATATAGCCATGAGAAGACATCAGGTAAGAGAGATATGTGTGTAGAAGAAACAAGGGAGAGGGAGATAGAGAGATTCACATTTTACTGAAAGGATATAATGGGGGGGGGAACCCCTGAGATGAGTCTGGGGTTTTGTAACAGGAAGATGCTAGTGATGTTAGCTGGACTGAAGTCATCATAACAGTGGGGGCAGAATTATAACTTCTGTGGACTTAAGATTAATTAGGAGGTGAGAAATTGAGGACAGGGATATAGGAGAAACGTGTTCAGAGGTAAATATGTGACGGTTGCTGGGGTCAAGATGTTGGAGAATAAAAGATAAAACATGATTCTACAATTTCGAGTGAATGGTGGCACCATTGGGCCAAACAGGGAGATCAAGAAATATGGTAGATGTCTAGTCTGTAGTTCAAAAAGAAGTTTAAAAAATTTAAAAAACATTAGAACGAGACACTAGATGGAGCTCATTTATTTATTTTTTTTTTTTATTTAAAAAATTTTTTTTTTGATGGAGCTCATTTAGATGTGCATCAAATAGGTAGTTGAATTCAAGGTCATATAATATAAAACTGTAGAAGGAAGAAAAATATAAAGGACAGGCAAAGGAATGGCAAAGAAGATTACACCAGGAAGTTGACTGATGTGGCATGGGTTTTCGATATATGTGAATGATTAGTATTTTAGAGTCATATGAAATGAAGACAGCACTTGCTGATTGTCTGCTCTGTGCCAAGTCCATGTTATTCCACTTCCCTTTCCCAACCATACATCTAAAGTTGGGCATCATCAGCCATGTTTCATACATGACCAAACCAGATGTGGACACCTTGGCTGGGGTCAGAATCAAGAAACCACAGGGTTGAGGTTTGAACACACATCCATCAAAGACTAACAATGCAATGAGATCTTACAATTTTATAAGTAAAATTAGAGTAAAGCAATCAAGGGAAATAACTTAAAGGACCTCTTACTGAATAGGCTCCATGTTCTTTGTTAAGCAAGAGGAGAGGTATCTGCTGAGAGTGAGAGAGGAGATGGAGGAGAGTAAACAAGAATTGAAATAGCAACTGTAGAAAATTAGGTGTCATTAAGACATGAAGGAAAGAAGTCAAGTTTAGAGAACATGGAATTTCAGTGAACAGAACAGGTAAGTGGAGAGTGATTGTAGAAAATTCTGGAAAATGTAAAATCTCTAGATGTCAAATGATTTTGAAATCCCTGGCAGCATAGAGCCCACAGCTATCTGGAGCTTGGCATGGGAGGAATGGCAGAAGATGCAGGGGCTAGATTTGTGGTTAAGTGTTTGACTGAATGGTCATCCAGGGAGCCCAGACTTGGCAGGAAGGTAAAGAGAGATAGAAAAAGGCTGATGGCCTCAAAATTAGGAGATATGGAGGGATTTGTGCAAAAGACATTTGGAAAGTCAAGGGTTAGAGGCACAGTGAGAGATGTTTATAATGACAGTAGATGTTTAAAGCAGGCGTGATCCATGTTGGAGTATGAGGCAGAGCTCTATTAGGAACTGACTAGTGTGAGGAGGTGGATGTCACTGGAGGTGCAGGGTCAAGGACCTGTTAGGCTGGGACCTAAGGAGGGTTGAATCTATACAACTGAACAGCACACTGGGTCCAGGATGAAAATGCAGATGGCCATGAAAGCCAGAGTGGAAGCTCTTTGTCAGCATAAGCTAGGCAGACCTAAGGAGCCTGGAAAAGAAAGTAGTGGGAGGAGAAGTTAAGCTAATTAGTGATCTGCTAATGCTTAATTTTTTATTTGTTCTTTTTAGTTATACATATCAGTATAATGTATTTTGACATATCACACATACATAGAATATAACATGTACCAGTGTGTGGAGTTACATTGGTCATATACTCATATATGAACATAGGAAAGTTATGTCTGTTTAATTCTACTGTCTTTTCTATTCCTTTCTCCCTTCCCTTCCCTTTGTTACCTTTTGTCTAATCCAATGGAATTCTATTATTCCCCTCCTCAATCTCCCTTGTTTTGGGTTAACAATCCCAAATCAGAGAGAATATAGGGAGGGCCTTTGGTTATTTGGATTGACTTATTTTACTTAGAATGATATTCTCCAACTCTGTCCGTTTACCTGAAAATGCCATAATTTCATTTTTCATGGCTGAGTAATATTCCATTGTGTATATGCATCACATTTTCTTTATCCATTTGTCTGCTGAAGAGCATCTAGTTGGTTGGTTCCAAGGCTTAGCTATTGTGAATTGAGCTGCTATAAACAAACATGGTTGTAGCTGTGTCAATGTAGTATGCTGATTTTAAATTCTTTGGATATATGCCAAGGAATGGGATAACTGGGTCAAATGGTGGTTCCATTCCAAGTTTTCTGAGAAATCTCCATATTCTCTGTGACTTTTTAGTAGGCTCTTACACACATAAACTCATTTAATCTTTACAAGGGACTGCTGCTTTATTACCATTTCAGAGGTGAAGGATCAGAAGTCTTTGTTTTGGGGTTTTTCTGAATATCAGTTCATTTGAAGCTTAAAGTAAAAACTTTAAATGGCATTTGTAGCATGCAAATAGTATGCAAGTGATTAAATAATATATGTATATTATTGTATATAACATATGTGTATGTTATATACAATCAACATTTTATACAAACATGCATTAAATTACACTAACCAGATTATTGGAAATTTGTGTCATCAAAATGGGCGCACTAATATGTTAAGGACTTAATCTTTTCCTACTATTTCCAAGGTATTACATATGGAAATAAAATAATTGACAGCATATTTTCTAATAAATATCAGAAAACTGTGATGAGAACTGAGAAAGAAATGAAATGAATAGCATAAATTTAACATAAACAGACCAAATTCTATATTATTCTATACAGTGATATTAATATCAAACCTTGAATATTAAAGTATATTAAAGAAATGAAATGAATAGCATAAATTTAACATAAACAGATAAAATTCTATATTATTCTATACAGTGATATTAATATCAAACCTTGAATATTAAAGTATATCCAAAAAATAAGCCATATCTATCTCTGCAAATGACTCTCATACATTACCTCAAATTTATAGATGATGAAACCAAGGCTTGGAGAAGAAAGAAAGAAAAAAAACAAAACAAAAATCTTGCCCAGCTTTACAGAGTTAGTATTCAAATTCAGATCAGTCTGTGTAAAGCCCATATTCTTTCCACTACTCCCCCTGTGAAGTCCTAGTACTCTGAAGAGATGTCTTTTATGTTGGTTTCAATGTCTTCTCAAAATGATAAAAGGAAGTGGCAGATTGACAACGTTTATAATAAAACTAGATTGGACTATCCAGCTCTTAGGAAGAGCTTGCGACAATCTTTCATCACTTTATGCTCTGGTGTTGAATTTGTGCAACACTTTGAAAATCCTTGAAAGTAGTCTTGAACCAAAAAGGTAAAAAGTCAGAAAGCTGGATAGATGCTGACGACAATGGGAAGAAAGTTGCCTGTCTATCCACCTTCATGCTGGATGTATGTGTTGGGCTTGTTGGAAATGCTGGATGAAATCCCACACCATCATGGGATAGAGTACCACAGTCTGTATTTCCGGCTATTTTAGCCAATAGGAAAGAAAAATCTTACAATGTTGTGGTGAAATTCTCTCTTTGTTTTGAAATGACTTTACCTAGGTCAGTGAACTCAACATATGTATGTTTCAGGGAAATTAAATCCTTGCTTCTCCCCTGATCTCTCACTTCTGCAGCACTGGAACTTGCAGCCTCTTTGTCTTCAGGTAAGCTTTACCCACTCCTGTCTTTGCATTGCCATTATCACATCTTCCTGTTTTCTATTCCTTTGCCCTTTGTGAGGAGGTTCATCTTTACTCTTGCTTTTGCAACTTTTACTGTAACCTTATATAATGGCATACTCCTGTTCATTTTTATTTGTTTTGTGTTAGCCTAGGACCTTTTATGACGTCTTCTAGTCTCTTGAAACTGTATAGTTTTTCTAATTTTTTTTTCCCCAGGTGCTAAAGATATTATCATCCAGTTTCCCCAGAATGGTCTCTCTTTGTCCTTCTTTTCACTGTTTTACTTTATCCCTTCTTGCTGTCTTCTTTTTCTTACTTTTTTTTTCTTTTAAATCTTTCTTTTATTTGGACTTCAATAGCCTCACTGTTTGCTCTTCTTAAACTCTGGGTTGAAAAAACTTCTCCCTGTGAAACTCCCCCAAGAGGACTTGTCTCCGAAGTCCTCTCTTTTAACTTTAATTCTCTTTTATTCTTATTAAATTCTCCTCCAATAAAGACGAATAGATTTTCTTCATTCTTTAACTGAAAGTCTTTCCTTCAATCCATTCCAAACTCATCAGACATTTGATTCACTTTCTCACCTCTGACTTTCTTGGTGACCTTCTTCCAACTACTTTTTCACTGTCCTCTCCACTGAAATTGTGCTTATTAAGGAAGTTCTAATGATTCACTCCTGGACAAATTGGATGTTCTTTGATCTGTGATCCTCATCTTTCCTGGAAATAACTCTCTCCATGGGCTGGTAGATCATCTCTGAAATGCTTTCAAAGCAAGATGGGATTCTTCTTTTTCTTTTTTAGTAACAAAATATCTTCCTGGTATTTTGGTATATGATGGCTTTGGTAGAAACACCAGATGAAGATATGAATATCCTGTAGGTACTTTGTGCATCATTTTGTTTAATTTGCCTATGAGAATCAGAGATGACTTGCTATCTGCATTTCTAATAGCTCCCTTTTAAAGTGTCCTGACTTTTCAGTTGGTTTTGAATGGTCAATAAATGGATTTTTCAAATTTGGCTATGGTTCTCTTCTCTGAAAGACAGACTTCTGAGTCAGTATTATTACCATTACCATCCCCTATCCCCACACACTGAATTCCCTTAAATCTAATTTGCAAGTTATCACTTCAGACAATCTAAGTAAATGACATTTTAAAAATAATTTTCTTAGTTGTTTTTCATTCATACTTCCAACCTCCCCAGACTTAAATTCAATTGAAAATTAGAACTTTAAACATTTTTGAATTAAACTTGAAAGAATAAACATTCCTTTCCAAAATTCCAATTAATAATGAAAATTATATTACCCATTATTGGCTCCATAAAGTAGTTAGTACTTTTGTAGCTGTATTAGTTTTTGACAAATTTTAATCTTCCTTATGAGCAATAAGAGTAAAAAGCTCCAGTAGTAGGGGAAAAATGGTTTCAAAAACATAAAGGTTGTGGCTTTGTAACAAAAGCTTTAGAATTCCAAGTTCAGGCTGTCGATGTCTATTTTTCCTTGCCAAGTATAAGGGGTGTAGCCTTAGATTCTCTGATTCCTTCATACAAGCGTATGTCACTGCCTATTAACATTATTTAAATATAGATTTCTTAATTCCTGAGAATGCTGCTGAAAATAGTGTTTTGACTAATAAAATGCAGAAGACAAAAGATTCAAAGACAAAGGAAAGGTATGCACTGACTGATGTGTGTCATTTTAATAACATAATTACTTGATAAGCACTTACATGATTTAGTTACTGATCTTCAACCTTTCAGAGCCAGAGAATGAATTAGTGATGTGTTGTACCCAGGTACTGCCAAAAACTGTGAGCAATGCTGCATTCTGTGGTATTTTAAGAGACACGCACCTGAATTGTATTGTTAAGTAGCCCATTATATAAAGCAGGACAGTTTAGTGAAAACATTTCACAGCAGAATCAGATTGCTTTCTAACTCAGTGCTCCCCTTAATTTCTCCAGGTTGGATGCATTTTTAGAGTAGAGAAGAAAATAACATGGTTTTGGTTTTTGTTTTCTTTTTTTGACTTATGGGTGACTAAGGAAAAATTCAGAAGTGGGGTCTACCAGGATTACCATTCTACTAGGATTACATAACTGATAACATTCTCCAGAGTATCAAGGCTAGACATTGTTTCTACCCAGAACTTAGACTCATTCTTTTTTTTCTAATTTTTTATTGTTGGTTGTTCAAAACATTACAAATTTCTTGATATATCATATTTCACACTTTGATTCAAGTGGGTTATGAACTCCCATTTTTACCCCATATACAGATTGCAGAATTACATCAGTTACACATCCATTGATTTACATATTGCCATACTAGTGTCTGTTGTGTTCTGCTGCCTTTCCTATCCTCTACTATTCCCCCTCCCCTCCCCTCCCCTCTTCTCTCTCTACCCCCTCTACTGTCATTCATTTCTCCCCCTTGTATTATTTTTCACTTTCCCCTCACTTCCTCTTGTATGTACTTTTGTATAACCCTGAGGGTCTCCTTCCATTTCCATGCAATTTCCCTTCTCTCTCCCTTTCCCTCCCACCTCTCATCCCTGTTTAATGTTAATCTTCTTCTCCTGCTCTTCGTCCCTACTCTGTTCTTAGTTACTCTCCTTATATCAAAGAAGACATTTGGCATTTGTTTTTTAGGGATTGGCTAGCTTCACTTAGCATAATCTGCTCTAATGCCATCCATTTCCCTGCAAATTCTATGATTTTGTCATTTTTTAATGCAGAGTAATACTCCATTGTGTATAAATGCCACATTTTTTTTATCCATTCGTCTATTGCAGGGCATCTAGGTTGGTTCCACAGTCTTGCTATTGTGAACTGTGCTGCTATGAACATCGATGTAGCAGTGTCCCTGTAGCATGCTCTTTTTAGGTCTTTAGGGAATAGACCAAGAAGGGGAATAGCTGGGTCAAATGGTGGCTCCATTCCCAGCTTTCCAAGAAATCTCCATACTGCTTTTCAAATTGGCTGCACCAATCTGCAGTCCCACCAGCAATGTACAAGTGTACCCTTTTCCCCACATCCTCGCCAGCACTTGTTGTTGTTTGACTTCCTAATGGCTGCCAATCTTACTGGAGTGAGATGGTATCTTAGGGTGGTTTTGATTTGCATTTCTCTGACTGCTAGAGATGTTGAGCATTTTTTCATGTACTTGTTGATTGATTGTATGTCCTCCTCTGAGAAGTGTCTGTTCAGGTCCTTGGCCCATTTGTTGATTGGGTTGTTTGTTCTCTTATTGTCTAATTTTTTGAGTTCTTTGTATACTCTGGATATTAGGGCTCTGTCTGAAGTGTGAGGAGTAAAGATTTGTTCCCAGGGTGTAGGCTCCCTATTTACCTCTCTTATTGTTTCTTTAGCTGAGAAAAAACTTTTTAGTTTGAGTGAGTCCCATTTGTTGATTCTAGTTATTAACTTTTGTGCTATGGGTGTCCTATTGAGGAATTTGGAGCCCGACCCCACTGAATGTAGATCGTAGCCAGCTTTTTCTTCTATCAGACGGCGTGTCTCTGATTTGATATCAAGCTCCTTTATCCAGCATGGTACTGGTACCAAAACAGGCAGGTGGACCAATGGTACAGAATAGAGGACACAGAAACCAATCCACAAAACTACAACTATCTTATATTTGATAAAGGGGCTAAAAGCATGCAATGGAGGAAGGATAGCATCTTCAACAAATGGTGCTGGGAAAACTGGAAATCCATATGCAACAAAATGAAACTGAATCCCTTTCTCTCGCCATGCACAAAAGTTAATTCAAAATAGACTCATTCTTAAGAAGGTTTATCATGGGCATGAAGAGGAAACACTGACAATTCTTCCTAGGACTAAAGATACTAGTTCACCGGTGATGAGATACTGTGCTTAGAGCAAACCCACTCAATGTGGCCCTGTCCAAGTTCTGGTACATAAATGAGGTTAGGTTAAAAATGATTATTACAGGAAATTAAACTTTAGCATCCATTTATCCATTAACTGTATTTACTGAGCACTTATTGGATGCAGAGACTGCCCAAAACTAGGGATGAAACAGTGAGCAAGAAATTGTTATTAATCTATTAGGGTGAGAGGCAATTAGAAATACAGACAATTCCTGGTTTTATGAACAATTATAATATAAGAGGATAAATGCTATAGCATTTTTAAGTTCAGGGTACAATGTGAACACAGAGGAAGGACATCCAGTTATGGCTGTGGTCCAGGGGAGATTTCCTAGAAGTAATGCTCAAACTGATATTCAAATATGACCAGGGTTGGCTATCTAAAGAGGAGCCACGGCGGGAGAATGTTCTAGGAACTGAGAACAGCATGGGCAAAGTCCCAAAGGTGAAAATATGTGACACACTCAGGGCATGTCATATAGTACGAGGAGTAGGGAGAAAAGAAGCTGGAGAAAAAAATGACCATCAATTCATGACCTGTTTGCCTGCTAAGAAGTGTGGTAATTATTCTAATGATAATAGAGTTATGGAAGGTTTTTTAAATTAAATTATGGAAGATTTTGAGCAGATCAGTGACATAGACATATCTGTGTTTTAGAAAGATCATAGTCATGTACTGATAGGTGAAAGGAGAGCAAGAATTAAAATGGAAAACAGTCTGCTAAGGAGACTTACAGTCATCTAGGAAAGAGATGATGGTGACTGAGATGGGGCAATTAGATGGATGTGGGAGGTAGAATTGGTGGAATATGGTTATTGGCTATTAGAAATCAAAGAATGGAAAGATTGAAAGAGGATTTTTGAGTCTTTTCTGGGCCACTAAAAGGAAGACAATGCCATTAGTAAGAAAGAACAGGAAGGAATGTAGATTAAATAGTTGAATTCATTGTGGATATGTTGACTTTAAAATGACTATGCCAAATAGAGTGAGGGCAAACCCATTTGTTTGGGGGTTATTAGAGGAAGTTTCTTTCTTTCTTTCTCTCTCTTTTTTTTTTAAAGCAAAGCAGAAGCAAAATTTATTAAAGGACAGTAAAGGAAATCCATGCACACCCCAAAGCAGGTTGTAGACACCCCTCATGTCTCAGATGTGAGAAGATCTTTCTGACTACACATAGGACTTTCTTGGGAAGAAAATCTAGGTTTCCAGGAAAGCTTTTGCAAAAATCAAATCCCGAGTCACATTTACTATTTGGGTTTCATAATGTTTCTTCCTGGTTAAGCAGTTTACCGTAAATCAGTTGTGGGTACATTGTGTAGGATCTTAATACAGTGACATTTAAATTGCTTATGATTTTGGTCTTGCTGATCTGGTACATGCCTATGCTGGAAGTCTTGTTCATCTAACTAAAGAGGCAGACATGGCTGGTCATGCTCATTGATACAGGGCTACATCTAGTAAAGGTCTCTTTCTCTATCACCTCTTGTTTCAGTCAGTTTTGGTGTTATTGTGGCCAATATACCTTACAACAACAGTGCAGAGGAGGAAAAGTTTATTTTGACTCATGATTTCAGGGGTTTAGTCCATATTTGGCTGATTGATTATTCTGGGCCCAGCAAAGGTAGAGGAAAGTAACCGAGAACATGGGGGTGGGGGTGCAGAGTGCCAGGGTGAGGGAGAATGATCATGCACTCTCTGCT
This sequence comes from Marmota monax, assembly GCF_021218885.2. Classification (NCBI taxonomy): domain Eukaryota; kingdom Metazoa; phylum Chordata; class Mammalia; order Rodentia; family Sciuridae; genus Marmota; species Marmota monax. Next base: position 7,504,631 of record NW_026694232.1, read on the forward strand.
CATCAGGGAGAAAATATAAACCCCAAAGGCACACGTATACATATATTTCCTTTACTGTCCTTTAATAAATTTTGCTTCTGCCTTGCTTAAAAAAAAAGAAAGAAAAAAGAAAAAAAAAAAACCTCTTCTAATAACTCGCTGGCCAATACTACCTGCCTACAATTTCCACCCAGTTAATCCATAGCAGTGGATTAATCAACTAATTAGGCTGCACCTCTTGTAATCTAATCATTTTGCCTCTGAGAATTCTTGCATTGTCTCACACATGAGCTTTTGGGGGACACCTCATATCTAAACCATAACATTCTGCCCCCAAAAGCTCACTCCCATCTGAAAATGAAAAATACACTTAGTCCATTTCCAAGAATCCCCCCAATTTAACAATTTCAGCATTGCCAAAAGTCCAAGTGTCCAAGTCCAAGATCTCATCTGAGACTCAAGACAAACTCATGAATGTCTTCCCTGAAAAGAGTAAAAGAAAGTTATAGGATTTCACACACACACACACACACACACACGCACGCATAAATATCCAATATATAATGGCAAACAGTAAACTTTTCCATTCCACAAAGGAGAAATAGGAACAAGAAAGAAGGGATAGGACCAAAGGAAGATCAAAATAAAGCTGGGAAAACAAGTCCTATAATTCATGTGTAGCTTCTGGGGTACATGGCATCTTGATGTTCTCTCCAAAGGGCTTGTGTAGCTCCAGCCTTATGGCCCTGGTGTTTGCAAGCATCTCTCGGGGCTTGTCTCTGCTAGATTTCTGCAGCTTTCCTGGGCTGACCTCACATGCTACTGGCAACTCTTAATCTAGGGAGCTTCTACTGCTGCTTCAGTTTCCTTCTCACATCTTCATGAATCACCTCAGTGGCAGCCTTGCAGGGACTCTGGCCCTGCTATACTTTGTCTGGCTTCCCAGTGTTTCCTTTGAAATTTCTTTGGAAGCCTTCCTTCATGACCCCCTAACTCCAGCATCCTGAATTCTTGCAGAACCAGTACCATCTGGTTGATGCTAAGGTCTGCCACCATTCTGAACAGTAGCCAAGCATCCTGGGAACTTGGCTGCAGCAGCCCCTGAGTGCCTGGGCAACTGAGCACAGTCAAACAATGTCCTAGGCTGCTGTGTGCAAGCAGTGTTTCCTCATGGTCTCTTCTCAAAGGAAATTTTATTTTTACACCCTTGAACCTGAAGTGAGTATGCTCTTGCCAATTCCTGAGATACCTTCAAGTCATCTTTCCTATTATTATTATTATTTTTTTGTAAAGTACTTAGAATTTCTTTATCAACTACCATGTCTTTAACAACCACATCCTCCTAGTTTTACCTGTATTTTCCTGGTCAAAGTGTTTTTCAAATCTTTCTGCTCCTGATTATCATATTAAACTTAACTGAAAGCTAGCCACCGGCAATATCCATGCCACTGCCTGGATACTATGATTCCTTGAAATTTTTTTCCAACAGATTAATTAGCATAGCGTCTTTAAATTCAGCTTCACAAAAATTCTCATGACATGGTCAAAATGTAGACAACTTCTTTTCCAGAACATAGCATGCATGGTCCATCTTCTAATTTCCAATAGAGTCCTTCTCCTCTGAAATCTCAAAAAGAGTCTGAAAATCTCAAAAAAAGTTCAGACCATAGTCCTATTAGCATTCTAGTCTTCTAAGCTCCCATCAGAACTGCCAATTAAGTTCTGCTTATAATATTCTAAAGCTTTCCATCATAAATCTCTAAAATTTTCAAGAGTTACACACACACACACACACACACACACACACACCCCAGCAACATCTGCAATGACTTCTAAAGCACATGGGGGTCAGGCTAGTCACAGAAACGACTCCATTTCTCAGTACCAATTTCTGTTTTAATCAGCTTTTGAATCACTATGACCCATATACCTGTCAAGTACAATGTGGAGGAGGGAAAGTTTATTTTGACTTATGGTGAGGCAGAGGGAAGCAGCTCAGAACAGGGAAAACAGGAAGGAGAGCTAGGGGAAGTTCTTATGGATCAAATTATATAAATGAAATCAAGAAGTCTTCTCATTACTAATTTCATATTTCAGAACTATTTCCCAAAGAGAAGGTGATTACTCACAAAAATAGAGTTGAGGCTTGGGCAGGGGTGTGGTCTTGGTCTACCCTTCAGTTCTTCAGTTAGAAGTGAAAGAGAGTTCTAGAAAGCAGGCTCTGCTGGCAGCAGAAGTTCAGAGCCACAAATTTCCTGAGTCATCTGTTCCATCTCCTCAAAGAACAGGGAGTCTAGGTGCTGCATACTCCTGGCAGGCTAGGGAGCATCTATTTTGGGTGCAAGAGCCAGAAATGTAATCAATATAAAAAGTTGTGTGTGTTGTGGGGGTGGGAGAGAGAGAGGGAATCTACAGAGAAGAGTCTGGATTTGTTGCAAAATGACAGGCTGATGTTAGACTCTGATTTTTGGATATTATCAGGTACAAGGTGTTAATCTGTATTCATGAAGTCAGAAATAGGGCAGATACCCATGTTCTCAAGTCCTTCAATTCCTTTGCATAGACCCCCTTTAATTTGGGTGATGATTTCAGTGTTAGAGCTTCAGGTATGAATGCTGCTCCTATGGGTGAATGACTTGTTTGAGATTTTGAGATAGGGAAGGACAGATAGAGTGGAGACCTATGGAATGTGTAGGCAAAATTGGAGACTAGACTTTGAGGAGGAGTTGAATATGGGTCTTCCAGGAAATGTCACAGTTGTAGGAATCTTTTGGGGAGAGATTGAGATTAAAGGGTTGATATGGGCAGTAGGTCATAGCAGAAGCTTCTTGGGGTATCCCTATATGCTGTTCCATAAAGGTGGTCTTTTGGGTTGCTGGCCTTAGCAGGGGAGTTCTTTAGCATTCTCCCTATAGGCATCTTGATTGGGTAGGAAAACTGAGCTTCTGGAATGGGGCTTAGAATGCAAGGCTTTTCTTAGATCATTGTCTTCTGATTTGGACATAGAAGAAGATGCCCGTGATCAGCAAAAGGACCCAGGATATATCTGATGATGCTAGATGGCTAGGGTGTCATGGGGAAAATGGTCAAATCCTAACAGTGATGAGTGTGGGGTTGTATGAATTGGACTGTATACTAGTTAACCAGGTCCTCTTGTGCTTTAATGGTCTTCCTGCCCATATGTCAGCTTTGTGAAAACCAGGTTAGGCATGAATGGGCATTTCCATGAATTATTGTTTCTCCTTGCTTCTCTGGCCCAGGATATTACTCATAGTTTAGAAGTGTGCAGAAGACCCAGTTATGCTCCTGTTACTACACTCAGATTGTTGCTTTAAGGGAAATCAGAAGGCTTATTGCTCAGATAAGTTCGGTATGCAGAATCTCCTTGTTGGAAATGTACCCATAATTCTCAGTCAGTCAACTCTGTTGGTTCTGAAATCCTATCATGTGTTGTCCTTATTGAAACTTGTGAATCATGTCTTTAGATACATTTTGAAGCATGGGCCTTTCAAAAATCTATCTCAGGGTAATATGAAAACCCGGGGATTTCCTTTGAAAGAGGCAGAATATTCATTGAGTTTACCACTTGACATTTCTAGACAAAAGTGAGGCAAGGAATATTTCTTGCTTGAATTTCCAGAAAACTATTAGCTCTACATTGCTCTGAAAACTTGTACCTACAGGAAGCAATGCAGATTGACAGAATATCCTCCAAGAAACTTAAGAGGTATGACTGTGGGTGACAGACAGGGTTCTGTGAATATGCGTTCTATAACCTCAGAGCCAACACCACTTAATGGAGACCATTCCTTTTCACCTGAAGGTCACTTCCATGAACCAAAGCCCAGCCATCTGTCTGCTTTAGCAGACTGGCCTGGGGGTGTTCCTTCTAAAAGATACTAGGAAATGCTCTTTCTGCATGAGATAGTCTTGATGACATTTAGGCAGCAATCTTAAAAGACACAACAGATTCTTTTTTTTTTTTTTCTGTCTAGGAACGTGTTGGTTCGGCTTTTGTGAGAATCTATTTGGTAGGCAATTCTGGATTTGCTGTTAGCCAATGATTGGTCTCTTATCCTAGTGATTTAAGAGCTTTGACAGAACGTGGGGATGATTAATGGTGGCAGGGATGGCCTAGATATATTTGGATGGTGTCATGAACACTTACAGGCCAAATAGATTTTTGGCTCATATTGTTAAAGAAAAAAAACCCTTATATGCAAGACTGATGTGCTTATTCTGAAAAAGTTCCAAACGGATAAAAATCCCATCCAATGAACCATTATTCATTCATTTCAGTCTAACAGCTTTTAAATATCCTCAGATGTTTTGTATTACATAGACAGGGAGCCATGTCTAGAGCATAGAATTAATTAGGATTACAAGGGATGATAAAAATTACAGTTTTTTTCCAAATGGTTCTAGGAAATGGAGATGGAGGTCTGCGTAGGTGAATCTGCAGGCCCCTCTCCTAATTCCCTTTCACTCAGGGTATACCCACTTTCATCTGGATTCTCCAGTAAAATCTTCTTTGAACAGTGCATTTATTTGTTTTAAAAATATTTTTAAAGCTATTGGTGTAATTTGTTTTCTTGTTTATAGAAGTAGAACAAGGTCCTTGGATTGGTAAATGGCTTGCTTAAATACCCACTGACGTTGAATAGAAGAATAATTTTATCCTCCTTTTTCCCAGTTTGGTTCCTTCCTAGTTGTTACCTAAATTTCTAGCATGCCAGATATAACCTATGGCCTGGGTGGCCTAGTCTCAAAGGGTGCATTAGAGAACTTTATAAGATTCTAGTTCCACATTAATTTATTAGGGTTTACAAAACAGAAAATTGCTACTGTTATATGTGGGAAATAGGGAAATACCTGAAAATTTATAGTTTTGACTATTTCAGTTTTCTTCCATGTTTTTAATATGGTAACGAGAATGCAAGGAGACATATGTTTCTCAAATTTATATAAGTATAGAATCTTCTTTTCATGGAACAACCAGAGGTATCAATTTTCCATAGTGTGCACTTTTTGAAGCATGCTATCCTAACCCAGAGTTATCATGGGAGATCTTGAGTCTTTGGAAATATGAAAATATTGTGGATATAGAATGTGTTAAGCAAAACATACTCAGTATGAGTGGCATATGTAGTATCACCGAGTGACCAATTGAAAATTGGGGACAAGGAATCAAATAGCTATAATTGTTGAAAATATTTTGATAAATGTTATTATACAATATAATCTCCTGGTTGTATAAGACGTTACAAGTATTTGGGGGGAAGAGGGAAATACCAGAAATCCTCTAATTCCAAATGGTTCATAACATCTTTAACTTTCACCATTATTTCATTCTTCTAGGTCATTATCACTCTAGATAAAAGTATGATTAAATCACCGACACTGATACACCAGTTTAAAATTCTGTCATTTTTATTAGTTCAGTTAGTGGTCTGAAAAGACAGTACTGCACATAACTGCATAGCACTGGCTCCAACAGTAGCCTTTCCAGATTCAGGTCCCTGCTCTGTCACTTTCTGGTGCTGTGATTCTGGGTAAGTTACTTAATTCTTCTGTGCCTTTATTCATCGGCTGTAAAATGGGGTATTACTTGGGGAATGCAGTTCTGAATAGTGCCTTGAAGTTTTTTTGATGGTTTGAAAAAAGGTAGAAAACAGGAAGAAACAGTTCACCAAAAGTAGAAACTTATATGTACTGGGAAAAACAATAAAATCTGTTTTGAAATCGTTATCTATTCCTCAGAATTCTGAGGTAACATTCTTTTTTTTTTAATTTTTTATTGTGGGTTGTTCAAAACATTACAAATTTCTTGACATATCATATTCCACACTTTGATTCAAGTGGGTTATGAACTCCCACCTTCACCCCATACACAGATTGCAGATTCACATCAGTTACACATCCATTGATTTACAAATTGCCAAACTAGTGTCTGTTGTGCTCCGCTGCCTTTCCCATCATCCACCCTCCCCCCTCCCCACCTCTCCCCTCCCCTCCCCTCCTCTCTCTCTACCCCCTCCACTGTATAACCCTGAGGGTCTCCTTCCATTACCGTGCAATTTCCCTTCTCTCTCCCTTTCCCTCCCACCTCTCATCCCTGTTAAATGTTAATCTTCTTCTCCTGTTCTTCGTCCCTACTCTGTTCTTAGTTACTTTCCTTATATCAAAGAAGACATTTGGCATTTGTTTTTTAGGGATTGGCTAGCTTCACTTAGCATAATCTGCTCTAATGCCATCCATTTCCCTGCAAATTCTATGATTTTGTCATTTTTTAATGCAGAGTAATACTCCATTGTGTATAAATGCCACATTTTTTTTATCCATTCGTCTATTGCAGGGCATCTAGGTTGGTTCCACAGTCTTGCTATTGTGAACTGTGCTGCTATGAACATCGATGTAGCAGTGTCCCTGTAGCATGCTCTTTTTAGGTCTTTAGGGAATAGACCGAGAAGGGGAATAGCTGGGTCAAATGGTGGCTCCATTCCCAGCTTTCCAAGAAATCTCCATACTGCTTTCCAAATTGGCTGCACCAATCTGCAGTCCCACCAGCAATGTACAAGTTTACCCTTTTCCCCACATCCTCACCAGCACTTGTTGTTGTTTGACTTCCTAATGGCTGCCAATCTTACTGGAGTGAGATGGTATCTTAGGGTGGTTTTGATTTGCATTTCTCTGACAGCTAGAGATGGTGAGCATTTTTTCATGTACTTGTTGATTGACTGTATGTCCTCCTCTGAGAAGTGTCTGTTCAGGTCCTTGGCCCATTTGTTGATTGGGTTGTTTGTTCTCTTATTGTCTAATTTTTTGAGTTCTTTGTATACTCTGGATATTAGGGCTCTGTCTGAAGTGTGAGGAGTAAAGATTTGTTCCCAGGATGTAGGCTCCCTATTTACCTCTCTTATTGTTTCTTTAGCTGAGAAAAAACTTTTTAGTTTGAGTAAGTCCCATTTGTTGATTCTAGTTATTAACTTTTGTGCTATGGGTGTCCTATTGAGGAATTTGGAGCCCGACCCCACAGTATGTAGATCGTAGCCAACTTTTTCTTCTATCAGACGGCGTGTCTCTGATTTGATATCAAGCTCCTTGATCCATTTTGAATTCACTTTTGTGCATGGCGAGAGAAAGGGATTCAGTTTCATTTTGTTGCATATGGATTTCCAGTTTTCCCAGCACCATTTGTTGAAGATGCTATCCTTCCTCCATTGCATGCTTTTAGCCCCTTTATCAAATATAAGATAGTTGTAGTTTTGTGGATTGGTTTCTGTGTCCTCTATTCTGTACCATTGGTCCACCCGCCTGTTTTGGTACCAGTACCATGCTGTTTTTGTTACTATTGCTCTACAGTATAGTTTGAAGTCTGGTATCGCTATACCGCTTGATTCACACTTCTTGCTTAGCATTGTTTTTGCTATTCTGGGTCTTTTATTTTTCCATATGAATTTCATGATTGCTTTCTCTATTTCTACAAGAAATGCCGTTGGGATTTTGATTGGCATTGCATTAAACCTATAGAGAACTTTTGGTAATATCGCCATTTTGATGATGTTAGTTCTGCCTATCCATGAACAGGGTATATTTTTCCATCTTCTAAGATCTTCTTCTATTTCTCTCTTTAGGGTTCTGTAGTTTTCATTGTATAAGTCTTTCACCGCTTTTGTTAGGTTGATTCCCAAGTATTTTATTTTTTTTGAAGATATTGTGAATGGAGTGGTTGTCCTCATTTCCATTTCAGAGGATTTGTCGCTGATATACAGGAATACCTTTGATTTATACGTGTTGATTTTAAATCTGAGGTAACATTCTTGATGTTTACTTATACAGGCTTCTCTTCATCTTTTTTAAAAAAATTTGTTCTAATTACTTATACATGACAGTAGAATGCATTTTGACACATCCTACATAAGTGAAGTATAACTTCTCATTCTTCTGGTTGTAGGTGATGTAGAATCACATTGGTCAAGAAATCATATATGTACCTGGGGTAATAATGTCCCATTCATTCTACTATCCTTCATACCCCCACATTTCCTCCCCTAGCTTCACTCCCCTCTGCCTAATCCGAGGTAACTCTCTTCTTCCCTAGTCAACTCCCTTATTGTGAATCAGCATCCTCAAATCAGAGAAAACATTCAGGCTTTGATTTTTTGGGGATTGGCTTACTGTACTTAGCATGATGTTCTACAGCTCCATTCATTTACCTGCAAATGTCATCATTTCATTCTTCTTTAAAGCTGATTAATATTCATATATACATATATATATAATATATTATATATAATTATTATATACAATATATATTATTATATATAATTCTACGTATATAATTGATATATCATATATATATATATATATATATATATATCACAATTTTTTAAAATCTATTTATCTGTTGAAGGGCATCTAGGTTGGTTCCATAGTAGCTTGGCTATTGTGAATTGAGCTGCTATAAACATTGATGTGGCCATGTCACTGTAGAAAGCTGATTTTAAGTACTTTGGGTATAAATTGAAGTTTGGGATAGCTGGGTCAAATGGTGGCTCCATTCCAAGTTTTCAGAGGAATTTCCATACTGCTTTCCACAGTGCTTGCACCAAATTTGCTGTCCCACCAGCAATGTACGAGTGCACCCTTTTCCCTACATCCTCACCAACACTTATTTTTGCTTGCATTCTTGTTAATTGCCATTCTGGCTGGAATGAGATGGAATCTTAAGAGTAGTTTTGATTTGCTTTTCTTTGATGCTAGAGATGTTGAACATTTTTTTATTTGTCCATTGATTGTATTACTTATTGATTGGATTATTGTGGGTTTTTTTTTTTTTTTTTGGTGTTGAGTTTTTGGAGTTCTTTATATAACCCGAGGTGCATGTGATAAGGATTTTCTCCCATTCTGTCTCATCAAATTATTGATTGTTTCCTTTGCTGTGAAGAAGCTTTCTAGTTTGAATCCACCCTATTTATTGATTCTTGATTATACTTCTTGCACTTTAGGAATTTTGTTAAGGAAGTCAGTTCCTAAGCTGACATGTGACATGTGGAGATTTGGGCCTAATTTTTCTTCTGTTAGGTGCAGGGTCCTCTAGTCTAGTGGCTAAGTCTTCGATCCACTTTGAGTTTTGTGCACGGTGAGAAGAGGAGTTTAATTTCGTTTTGCTGCATATGGATTTCCAGTTTTCCCAGTACCATTTGTTAAAGAGGCTATCTTTTCTCCAAAGGATGATTTTGGCACCTATGTATAGTATAAGATATTTGTATTTATGTGAGTTTGTCTCTGTGTTTCCTATTCTATACCATTGATTTATGTTTCTGTTTTGCTGCCAGTACCATGCTGTTTTTGTTACTATGGCTTTGTAGTATAGTTTAAGGTCTGGTATTGTGATGCCTCCTGCTTCACTTTTCTTACTGTTCTCTTCATCTTTGATATCACTTTTCTATGGAGCAGTAGGAAGGTTGTAATATGGGAACCTAACTATTCTATTACCTAAATAGTTTTGACCATTTGGGAGAAATCCAAAAGACTTGTTGTTTTTCAGTTGGAATCATTCAGTGTACAGGACTATAGTTAAGTACCAATGTGAATCATTTTTCCTTTTAACCTCCTGTGAGTTCTGTTTAAACTTCAGCTTCAGGAAATGAAGAATAAATTTGGAGAAGTAGTGAGAGATATTGAACATATGTGGCTAAAAATGAGGTCATTACAGAAGCAATGAGCTACCTGCAATATTTCTAATGGAGTGGGGAGATTTGACAAAGCAGAGGTAAAAGATCATGCAAGGAGGAAAATAAAACTTGGTATTTGTCCTCACCTAAGGAATCCAGCTCATTCAAAGAACTGATTATATCCATTTACTTATCTGTAATCCCACTAGAATATGGATATCTAACTATATAGTTTAATCTCTCATCTTTGTCTCCTTAGCACTTGGTTCACTGTAGCTAGTGTTTTTACTGGTTGTTGAAAATAAATAGTAGTTTTGGGTTTTCTTGAGCAAAATGATGTAATTAATTGTCTTAAAAGAGCTTGAAAGGAAGTGAAGGCAGTGGTTTCTAGATTAAATATAGTTGCTCCAGCTTGAAGCTGGGAAGATTATTCCATGGTTTAAGAATTGTAAAGATAGTTGGGCATGGTGGCACATGCCTATAATCTCAGGGATTTGGGAGGCTGAGACAAGAGGATTGTAAGTTCAAAGTCAGTCTCAGCAACTTAATGAGACCCTGTCTCACAGTAAAAAGTGAAAAAAAGGGCTGGGCATGTGGCTCAGTGGTTAAGTGCCCCTTGGTTCAATCCCTAGTATTAAAAAAATATAAATTGTAAAGGTAAGGGTCAAGTGTAAGTACTGGGGAAGACTGATATCACTTTGTTTATATGTGCAAAGTAAAAACTCTTACACCTGGGAAAATGAAGTCATTGCCTTCATCCAGAATGACCTCAAATTATAATTTTTTAAAAGAGTCTTATTCTTAAATGTCTCCCTGAGAAATTTAATTTTTTTTCTTCTTTAATTCCCAAAGTAATTCTCTTTGTAGTAAATTTTGCTTCTTATTAGTAAAGTCCATCCTTATTTAGGACCTGAATCATTCTTCATCTCCTCATAACTGTTTCTATCGTGATGTTACATGGAGCCTTTTTTTAAAAAAATTTTACAAAAGAATAGAGAATATTGACTATTTTTCTTATAATCTAAATTGGATACTCATATTGTACTAAGGATTTAATTGTTATTGAATAAAGCATTAGTAGAATTTTCCATTTCTTTTAATATTCTATGCTGAAGTGGGGCCTAAAGCACAGAGGCATCTAGTTTTCTTTCTGTGCCAGAAGTGAATCAGTGGCTGAGATGGAACTAGGCCAACCATATACTAGGGGCAGTTCCAAGACCTCCTGGTACCACCTGTCAGCAGATCATTGATCAGTAAGAACATAATTGAATAATTCAGTAATCTTGTAATTTGCTTAAGAGTCCCAGAAGAAAATTATTGTCTCTTCTAATAACTAAATAGTTACAATAATTAAAGTATTTTTATTGTATTTTGCTTCATACTTTTATTATATTTTGTTTCAACTATTGTATTTAAATTAGGTATTCACTGCAAGAAACTTTTCAGGGGGTTTAACATTGTTATTCTCATTTTGCAGATGAGGAAACCTATAAGGACTTGGTTTGTGACTGTTGTGAATTAAAGGAATCATTTCTACATTTCATTATCCATGCTATTTTTTCAAGACAAGTAGCTTTACATTTGAAAGAGAGATAAAAATATTAGTTCATATAAGCACTAATATATCTGGTAATAATTAGCTGCTATTATTTTAGAAAATGTTCATGTCAAATTCCTGGGGGCTCTTTGGTTTTGGATTTTGATACTTAGGCATTTTCAATGAGCTGGCAAGGAGTTTAATTAGGGAAGTGGTCATTTATTTCTCTATTCCATTTGAGATTTGTCACTTGTTAATAAATTCTAACAGAAGTTAGAATTCATAGAACATGTATATTCAACTTTTTAAAAATAAGAAAAACCACAATCAGCTGATTCTTTCTTGCATCATTGACTATAATTAAACAAATATTAGAAAACCAAAAATTTTTGAGTCTGACATTAAACATTCAAAACAAGATGATGGTAGAGCTTCACATTCCATATCACTGTCTCAGAGCTTCAGCCCAAATATCTTCTCTTATTCAGTTGCTCAATGATGTTGGCTTTCACTTTCTTTTATATTTACTCCATGGAAGATCAGGACAAAATAAGCTATGCTCAGCAGGTTGCCAGTATTTATGGAGTGTCTCCTGATGCCAGAACATGACCCCCAGTGCTTGGGGGAATTTTGAAAATGCCAAGACTCAGGTTCTTAGAAAGACGTATGTTGTCTAATGGGGAGTAGTGATAGATAAATGAATGACAACCCTTAGACTTAACTCATTGCGTTAGAAAATGAGATGAAATGATTCCATAAGGGAAGGAAAGAGAAGGTCTAGGAAATGGAGGGGTAACAGATTTAAATTGCGGATATAGAGGCAGACAAAATGTGTCCTTGTCTGTTAATGAATTCCTTTAATTGCAGACCTGAAATTAGCATCAGAGCCTTGGCTCTTTATTTTTATTTTTTGTAATACTCTGAATGGAACCCAAGGGAAATCTACTTGTAAGTCACACCCACCGACCCTTTGTAAGTTTTAATTTTGAGAAAGGGTCTCATTAATTTTCCAAGTCTGTCCTCACACTTGCATTCCTCCTGCCTTAGCCTCCAGGGTTCCTGGGATTTCAAGTGTGCACAGCCATGCCCAGCTGAGTCTTGGCTCTTTAAGAAAGTGGATATTTATCAAGAGATAGGCTCCCAGAGTAAGTATAAGCACCATTTCTAATTTTTAATCTAAGGGGTTATAGTTTCATAACAGAGGGGAAGAGAATGCCTAGAATTATTCTAACAATTTAAAAAAAATTTTGGTGAAGTGAGGCCCTTTCTTCTCTTGTCACATCTGTAAGACTAACAGCATGTAGAGAAGCAGTGCTGCAGACTTGCTGTGTGTTCTTTTGATGACTGATTTGTAGAGGTGGCTCTTTGGCTGCTTCCTTTATAAGGCCAATAGATGTAGTCCTGGTCCTTATCTAAGTGACCAGCTAGTGAGTGGCTGGATTGACAGATGAAAATGTTCTCTTTATTCCTTTAAAATTTGGGGATAATATTAGTCACACACATATTTCAAATATTGCATTTGGGTTTAAATCTAGATTTCCATAATATAATAAAGTTGCAAGGCCTATAACTTCAATTACTTTAGAAGACAGTGTGTTGACTGAAGAAATGTTTATTACAAAGCATTAGTTTCTAATATTTTGAGACACATTATGGTAAAGTGAGTTGGTTTTCTTGCTGGGAGCAGAGAATACAGTAGTCTTGCCCTACCTGTGGTTTCACTTTCCACAGTTTAACCATGGTTTTAAAATATTAAATGGAAAATTTAAAATATAATTTGTAAGTTTTAAATTGTATGTCATGCTGAGTAGTGTGATGAGATCTCATGCCATCCTATTCCTTACCTTGTGAGACATGAATTATCCTGTTGTCCAGTGTATATATGCTGTATATATTACCCTCCTTATAATCACTAAGTAGTAGGTATCTATCAGATCAACTGAATTGAAATTGCAGTGCTTGTGATCAAGTAACCCTTATTTTACTTCATAATGGTCTCAAAGAGCAAATTAGTGATGCAAATGAAGCACCAGGGTATAAAACATGGGAGGACAGATTAATTTTGGTGGTATGTTACAATGCTGCAGGACATAAAGGAAAAAACATACTATATGGAGTGTTTAGTACTATCCATGGTTTTAGGAATCCACTGGAGATTTTGAAACATGTTCCCCATGGATATGGGGAGGTGGGGGGGGCACTACTGTACTATCTAATCAAGGGTTAAGAATAAAGAACAATTAGAAAGAGAGACTAAATGGCAGAGAACATTGCCATTTCTAGTTTTTAATTTTAAGTGACTATTAGAAAATTAAAGTTGTTCTAATAAGGAGTTAGAGTGGCACTTAGTAAAGATACTTTTTGCTGTTATTAGAGAAATAAAATGATAAAAGTATGTAATAAGAAGGATACTGATCCAGATGTTCGAGTTTTGGGGTAGAAAGAAGATAGATGATACTCTGCTCATTTTTTATGGGAAAACTATAACTCAAAGAGGTTAATTATATTTCCTGGGGTTTTGTGGACAACTAGGATGAGTCTAAGCTTGACTCCAAAATTGATGCTTTTTTTAAAAACAAATTTTAATTGTAAATGGACATAATATCTTTATTTTATTTATTTATTTTTATGTGGTGCTGAGGATTGAACCCAGTGCCTCACCCTAGCTAGGCAAGTGCTCTACCACTGAGCCACAACCCCAGCCCTAAATTGATGCTTTTATTTTGAAAATAATAAGGTAGATGGGACAAATATAATAAATAATTATAGAAACCTAATAATAGATCTTGAAATAGAGACTAAATTTACTTGAGAAAATTAGAAGGTATCATATACAACACTGGAAAACATTTCTGGGTCTTCACTGTTATTGCTAGATGTGACTTCATTTACATAAAAAAGTTTTAATGCATCGAGTATATTTCTCAAGGAAGGTGTGTGGCACATGCCTGTAATCCCAGCAGCTCAGGAGGCTGATACAGGAGGATTGCAAATTCAAGGCCAGCCTTAGCAAGTTGGCAAGACCCTGTCTCAAAATACAAAATAAAAGGGTTGGGGGTGTTGCTCAGTGGTTAGGCACCCCTGGATTCAATTCTCAGTACCAAAAACAACACAAAAAGAATATTTCTCAAAGTTGAACAATGTGTGGACCCTTGCTGTTCTTATATTATTATTATTATTATACTTTTATTATGAAAAAATTTAATCATATAATATATAGTATAATTATATTCCATATTACCTGCCTTCAATAATTTTCAATATTTCATTTCATCTATGTCCTCAACTTTTTTGTTGTTGTTTATATGAGTATTTCAGGAAATCTTAGTAATTCTATTATTTTGCCTATAAATATTTCATTACATATCTTTAATGATAGGGATCTTAAAACAAAATAATATTTTATTATGCTTAATAAAATTAATAGTAACTTATAATCTAATATCCAGTCTAGATTAACATTTTCCTGATTGCTTCAAAAATCTCTTAATTTGTTTAAGTCAGAATCTACTTGTCCATACATTATATTGGGTTGTTTTATCTCTTATGTCTCAGTTATAACAGTTCTTCCTTAAATTACATGCTACTAAATTGTGAGAGACTTTACAGTTCAGAAAGGTTAATTATATTTCCTGAGGTTTTATACACAATTAGAATGGGTTGGGGACTTGAACCAAGGTTTTTTTCTTTTGATTCCAAATCAATGCTTTTTTTCTGAAGATAATAAAGTCCATTTTGCCCCTCATAGTTTCCTACATTCTGATTTGTCTGATTGCATCTTTACGGTATTTTTATGTTCTTAATATTGATGTTGTTCCTAAACCCAATGGATAAACTGAAAACTGGTAGTTAGATTTAGAAGTTTAATTAAATCCAGGTTTCATTGTGTTTTGAAATTTTTTTTTTTTACTTCTTCTTGTTTCACATCATGGATTACATAATGGATGATTGTCCTGATTTCACTTTGGCAATGTTTTTGTTTTTTTTCTTTAATATGTCAACCTGATTGCTCTGTTTTAAGTGCCTCCATCAACATGGTGCCTTGGGGTTTAGAAAGCATTCACATTCATTTCTAGGTGAATTATTCCATTAAGAGTTATAAAATAGAGGCTGGTGTTGTGGCTCAATGGTAGAGTGCTTGCCTTGCATGTGTGAGGCACTAGGTTCACATAAAAATAAATAAACAAAATAAAGTTATTGTGTCTATCCAGAACTAAAAAGAAAAAAAGTTATAAAATAGCAATTTTATAATATTATCATTCATTTTGTATTAGCAGGAATTCTTCTGTAAATTTTCCTTAACTTCAACTTTTTTGTTATCTTGAAATACAGTTTGTAGAAGTAGGTTGAGATATATGTTTTATTCTTTTGTCTAATTTATCAATTTTCATAGTAATGAGTTGGTACCCTGGAAACCTCCAGTGGTGACCAATGAAACGATTTTAGGATCATATGTTATATTTATTTTGTACTTTTTTGATGCCCAAAATGATCCATTTAAGGCCCCTGAGAGCTTTTAAAGTTGGCTCTTCTGTTCTTTCAACATGACCACATACGTCCTTGATAAATGCCTAGCTTCCCTCCTGCAACCTCAGTACTGGGACTCAAACCACAGGGTACTTTACCACTGAACTACATTTCAGTCACTCTATTTAAACATTTTTTTTTTTTTAATTTTGAGATATACTCCCACTTAGCTGCCCAGGCTGATTTCAAATTTGCACTCCTCCTGGCTTTATCCTCCCAAGGAGCTGGGATAATGCCTAGCTTTTTGTCAAAACTGATGTTAGAGGCTCACCTTACATATTTCCAGCTCCACTTTAAAATTGCAATCCTCCTGCCTCAACCTCCCAAGCCACTAGGTAGCTCATTTGTTTTTATTTTTTTAAAATGCTTTTCCTTTTGGGTGCAGTGGTGCATGCCTGTAATCCCTGTGTTTTGGGAGGCTGAGGTATGAGGATTGCGAGTTCAAAGCCAGCCTCAGCAACAGGGAGGCACTAAGCAACTCAGTGAGACCCTGTCTCTAAATAAACACAAAATACGGCTGGGGATGTGGCTCAGTTGTCAAGTTCAATCCCTGGTACCTGCCCCCACCATGCTTTCCTTTTTTTGATTTATTTTTAGTTATGTAAAACATTGCCATTCATATGGTTGCAAGTTCAAAACTATATAAATTTTAAAACAATTCAAAACTACATTAACTCAAGGTAACTCAAGAATTTTTCATCTCTGTCCCCTCCAGGTTTTCCTTTTCTTTTCCCATAGAAGAAAGTGATTTTTCTTTTAAATCGATTTTCAGTAGTTTCCCATTATTCTCAAAAATATAAACAAAACATATATTCACATTAATGTTCACATTTATTTTTCTTGCCCTAAAAAAGAACTCCACTTTGCCTTTTTAAACTTAACAATAGACCTTGGAAGTCACTCCTTCCCAGTAAGCATGTAGATATTTTGCTCTGTCCTTTTTATGTTGCATGGTATTCCATCGTATGGCAATGTCACTGTACACTCAGTGAGTCATCTTTATAGATATTTGGGTTATTTCTAGTCTTTTGTTAATATGAGTAGAGCCATTAAATACTTTGTGCATAGTCATTTGATATTTTGCTTGTTTATCTTTGGAGTAAAATCCAAAACATAGACTTGGAATAGATTCTAAATGTTAAAGTCGTAGGGAAATTTCCCACCATATGGGACTGTACCATTTTACACTCCCATCAGCAGTGTAAGAAAGTGCTTCCCCCCAACCCACATTAGACTCGTCATAGAGGGTGTTCAAAGCTTCTGATTGCAGGATGGTCTTCTTTCAAATGTGGAAAGTTATTGTGGATCCCTATTGTTGACTTAAATATTTTTATTGTTATGTTACTTAAAAATGAGAAAACAAATTATATATACATTCTTTATTCTTGCAGATTTTTAGTTTTTTAATAAAACTATAAAACAAAAGCCATTATATGTTTTAAGTATAAATAAATTATATTTTTATTAAACTATAAACCTAATATATAAATAATATTTGTTTAACATGTTATTTTTCTAAAGTGAAATCACTGCTTAAAAGTTTGAATATAGTATTGAATATTTCCTTTATGTTGGTATATAATATATATATATATATATATATATATGTATATATATATATATATATATATATATATATATATATATATACTATTGTGTACCAAGTGTATTGGTCAATACCTTTTTGATTACAGGGATATAAATTCAACTAGCTCAAGCACGATTACAACAACAATAACAATCCCGAAACAAAACTTTTTGGAATATATTGGCTCACAAACAAATAGTTGGTAAGGTGAAACCTATATATAAGAATGGATGGACCCAGGGGTTATGTGATTTCATTTGAATTCTTGTCTTTACCTTTGCCCCTGGTTTCTCCCATGATAGCTTTGTTCTCAGAAGGACTTTCTTTCTGTGTCTAATGGCAAAGATGAACCAAGAGTTTCAAGAAAATATCATTTTTATAGAAGAAGATCTTCTCAGAAAAAAAAATGGAGTCCTTGGTTCCCTCCCAGCATTTATGATTCCCCACCAAAAAAAAAAAAACAAAACAAAACAAAACAAAAAAAAAGGATTCTGATTGGCCTGTTTGGATGGCATGTCCTTCTTTCAGCTAATCACTGAATCTTTGAATCTTCTAATAGCCAGCCCAACTTCATGCAAAGAAGATAACTTTTATTTTCGATTTTCAGTCCTACCAGAAATCCCAAAAGAAAGGCCCAAAGATAACTGCTTATGGATATTCATAGCATTGTGAAATGACTCATTTTCCCACTACTTTTCTGTATTGGAACTATTTAAAAATCTTAGTGTCAACTTAGTACCCCAATATGTGACTTGTCCTTCAAATGTTATAAACTCTTCACCCAACGTTTGGTCTGCCTCTATTCTGTTCTGTTTTTTTTTTTTTTTTCTTTTTAGTCAGGCTGTAACATTGAAGAAATTACTTGAAAGAAACATAGTCACTGAAATGGCATAACACTTCTCAGTTTAAAAGGGTCATTCAGAAATCACTGACATGATTTTAATTTGAAGTGTCATAATAATGGCAACTAAGATTAAAATATTCTCAGACAAAAGATCTAGAAACCTCCCCCACCAAATCTGTGCAGATGCTATTTGAGGTCTGACCCCTTAAGACATGGATAAAAATGAAATAATTACTTTTGTGGTTATAGCTTTCTAATGATTTAAGTATTTTTAATGCATCAATAAATTGATATCAAGGTGATATTTGATAAATAACATACTTTGTAAAAGCAAATATATAATTTTAAAATTGAACAAATATAAATCTGTATTACCAATTGCAACACTTGCACTCTCAAGAGCTCTGGTTTAATTGGGTTTGCTCTAAAACCTTAAGTACAATTTTCTAAACTCTTTCTTCTATATTCCAAGAAACCCAAGGCCTCTGAAAATCTCTTTTGTGATTTTTGAGACAGAGGTATTCTATTTCCTATACCATACCTCTGCTTCCTTTCTCCTGCAATGTGGAATTCATTGTGGGTGGAGTTTAAAGACTAGAGAAATCTACTGCCTGGAAAACCCAGTCCCAGGAATTGAGAAGAGAACCCTTGAGAGACTCTCAACTAATTTGAGGTATGTAGATAAGCTTTATATGGACAACTGGGAAAAAACCTTATCTTTTATAAAAGGTCTTTTTAAAAAAGTTAATTATACACTTTTAATTTTTTCAGGCTGCTGTAACAAAATGCCATAAACTGGGTAGTTTATAAATAACAGAGATGTATTTATCATAGTTCTGGAGGCAGAGAAGTCCAAGTCCAAGGTGCCAGCAGATTTAGTGTCTGATAATGGCCCATTTCCTGTTTCAAAGATGGTGTCTTCCTACTGTGTCCTCACATGATGGAAGGGGCAGATGAACTGCATTGGTTTTATTTTATAAGGTCTTTAATCCCCAAAGGCTCCACCCCCAATACCAATAAACTGATGATTAGGTTTCAATATATAAATTCTGGAAGAACATAAATATTCAGACCATTAGTATCACTTAAGTATACAATGGAGAGAGATGGAAGGGTTATTTGCTTTGTTTAGCTACAGACAGCATAACATAATAAGTGTCTTGCATGTAACTGACCTTAGTCCACCTACACAGGCCAATATATACAATTACTTCATATATAGAATGACAGGTGGGCTATCACCTCTACAAATCATTGGTAGTTCTACTAGTTTATAAAGCCATGCTCTTTAGAGCTGAAGGAATGAGAGAATAGAATAATATAGAGGTAAATGTAAGATAACAGAAACTTTACTTTTAAGCAAATGTACCCCCCCCACCCCTCCATAAAAACAGACATGGTAAAATGGGAAAGATGGGGATTGAGATATGCAGTTGATATGAAAATATGTGAATCTTTGTTTGAAAGGTTCAAATCTATACTAACTAATGCTAGAGTGAGTTCTTAGAGAAATGGAAGTGCAATCACAAACGAATAGGAGCCAACAGCATAAAATCATACTGAAATAACTGAAAAAACTGAAGTGACTGAATTCAAGAATATGAAGATATTAAGATATTGCCCTGCCAATGGATCATATGTTGATGAAAGTGTAAAACCCCAAGTTTTGGAATAAGATTGATTTTTGTGAAGGACCCACTTTCTTATGATGCTTGCAATTTCTCAATGGGTCAGAATTTTTATAGATTGATTTTATTAATGGTAATGAGACTTAGGTGCACAAATCCTTCTCTGTGTCATTAGGTGATGGGAACCTTCAGTATGTAAAATCTCTGCTGGAATCAAAGGTAATTTGCATATGATCCACATTGGTTGCTTAATGCACAGCATAACTGGTACTCTGTACAGGCTGAGCCCAAAGTAAAACCCCCAAACACAGATGATTTTGTGCATTAATGATGCACAGGAAAGTGTAAGCTATTACACGTTTTAACCATTATTAAATGCCTTGGTATTTAATCTTAAACAAGACTTTAAAAATCACTTATCACATTGCAATTGATATGTAAATTTTAAAAGAAATATTTCAGGAGGAAGCAAAAGAAGGCAACTAAACCGTTTATAAATGCTTCTATTTAAAAATAGTTCACATGACATAAGAGTTCATTCCAACACTCTCATACCAGTAAAATAATTATTTCATCAAATGAAATTGAACTTTAGTTTTTCAGTTTGTAAAGAAAAAAGGAAAGTTAAAAGCAAAATCAGAAATTAAATTGACGTTTAAGCAATGCATTTTAGTCAAAAATAATAATAACATATGACTGATGCTTTCAAGGCTTGATTTTTATTTTAAAATTTAAATTTATTTTCCTTTTAAAGCTTCAACAATGTTTTCCAGCAGGTGTCACTGTAGGCAAATATAAAATGATGAATGCACAGTTCATACAGCTTGTAGCCAATGGTGTCTTGAGAAAAGAGTGGATTTATATGCAGACTTCTCAATTATCATTTTATTTTTGTTGCTGTTGTTAGTATTAGTTTGCTAACATTATTTTCTGTTCCTATTGCTGCGTCCCCAAAACTGAGTGACACTACTTAGTTGAATGAACAGAAGCAGCAACGTGTACTATGGAAAGATCAAATGACAAACAGTGCCCAATCTGGGGATAAAACCTTTTTATTATTTTATAGAAGAGAATCCTGATATCTTAGAAAGTCTAATTAAAGCATAATATTGGAATTTTGTAGTCTTTAAAAAAAATTTTCCTAATAGTTTTAATTAGCAAATTGTAACTTGTACATTTTCTGTACAACATTTTTGCAAAATATAAAGCTTCATGGAGAAGAAAAAGCTTTGAAAGTATTCAGCAAAACACTTTATTGTTAGTGTGGGTCAGGTATGTGAATGGGAAGGATAGCAATAATATTACTGGTTAACTTGAAATTATGCTTGTGTGGTTAAGTTAGAATCAAATTCAAATTATTCAGCCTATAAAGAACATCTCATTAAACTCCAGCAAAACCATTTTTGAGAATATTATCATAAGGAAATCCAGAGAATCCATTATTTCCCCTTGCTTCCTTTTTAATATGCACAGCATAGGGGAAAGGAAGTAGAATAAGGTATTAGCAGGAGAATTTTTTAGGAGTTGTTTTGCTGATTTCAAAGTTTTCCTGTTTCCTGGTAGCTGCAAGAATCTCAGTGCAGTTTTCAAAGCTTCTAAAGCAGTGTTTGGTCTGCATCTATAGATTACACTTGGCTGTTGATGATTTGACATATGCAGATAGATTTTAAAGAAAAAATATACACAACACAAAGTAGTCTGAAATGCACTCCTTACCCCATGCCTGATAACAAAGACCCTCATGATTGAAAAAAATAATTATGTTTTATGCTTTTCATTCTAAGGAGAAGAAAGTTGTATTCCATGCATTCAAGCAGGTAAGCAAAAATATGACTTTCTCTATTTTATAATCAACTGAGACTCTTGGGGAAATTGCTGGTTCCTGTGACTTCAGTTCTTGAGACCAAAATAGAATATACATCTCCTGACTCACTTCTTTCCCTCAGAACATGTCGCCTAAAATAGGGTTGGTTTGGAATATGAAAATGTTTTCTCTTTAATGGTACTGCCAGAATTTATAGAGCTCCAACTCCACACCTGGACTATGTTAAGTACATCACACATGTTCTCTTGATCAGTTTTTTCCTTGCTCCTATTTCCTATGAGGGAGGTACTGTCACCATCACTATATTGATACAGGAAGAGATTCAAAGAGCTCAACTTGCATTGGATACTACAGCTGGGAAGGACAGTGGAGGAGCCTGGATTTGGTTCTTTCCAAAGCCAAAATCTTGGTTCTTAGTACATTTCCACAGGAAAAAAAAGTGAATTACTTATGTGCACCCCAAAGCTATAATTGGGAAGTCACACAAAAAAGAACACCACACTTCTCCTATATTTTGTGGTTCTAGCCTGGAGCCAGCCTTATCCTGTCCAAAGTGTTCAGTTCTAGTACTGTAGAGTGACCAACTGTGTTCAGATTAATGATCCTGTGACTCCTAATGTTATCTCCTTGATTTTGTTTATTAAGCAGAACCATCTATCTGCACACCTAAGGCAAGATTCTTAACAAAATTAGAGGCTCTTCTGGGAAAAGAAAATAACTAGAAATAACAGTATAAAATCTCAGACTATTATTGCATTTTGATAATGTACAGTTAAAAACTATCAAAAGACCTCAAAAAACTAAAAAATTCTCACAGTTAGATTGCAACATGTTAAAACATTTCCATCTGAGGCCTTTTGGGAAGGCATCTGAACTGTAACTTCAGTAATTCTAATGTAGTTAAAGGGAAATTGGAGTTAGAGGGAGGGTCTTAAATCAAAATCTTTACTGTTACTTTCCTGAACCTCAGTTTTTTCATTTCTATGATGGTGATAATAATATTTTAAAAACCCAGCAAAAATGTTCCCATGGGTTATTTTGTGCTATGTACTGTTCTAAGCACTTTATAGACATAGCTCACTTTATTTTCCATCACCCAGTGGGATAGGCACTATTGTCTTATCCCTATTTTATAGAGTGAGAGAACTGAGGAAAAGAGATTAAATTCTTGGCCTGAGGCCATACAAATAGTAAGTAGTGGAATAAGGATTTCAAAGAGGCCATTTGGTTTTAGAAAATTTTCCTTTTTATTCCTATAGGAAAATGCCTTCTTATATAGCTATTGTAAATCCTGAAAAATAAATTTAGAAAAAAAAGGCATTTACACAATTCTGTGTAAAGTAGAAAGTTAATTATTTGTTTTATTTTTGAAACTAGGAAGGGAAGTTTGGCAAACTCATCTTTAAGATTAGAAGGGAGGGGCTATAGTTGTGGCTCAGTGGTAGAGCACTTGCCTGGCATGTGTGAGATCCTGAGTTCAACCCTCAGCACCGCATATAAATAAATAAATAAAATAGAAGATCCATTTACAACTAAAAAATATTTTTAAAAAAGATTATAAGGGAAACTAAGAATCTGCCTTAAGGGAATAACAAATCTTTTAAGAAATTGATGGATTCTTGGATTTTATTTTCTTGTTTTCCTATTAGTTCATCATTTTTTTTTTTTGCTTATTTGGCATGCTTCTGTGTCCTATGATGAGTGTTCAGCTCACCCCTTTTTCTGGAATCTGTTTTCTTGTTCATCTTCTTGTTTTTCCATAAAGCTGTTGTCCTTCAGCAGTGTTATGGCCTCTTTCCCTCTGTGACTCAGGCCCCTGTAGGGCGGGGCTTCTTCCTGGACCTAAACTCATATGTCAGAATAGGAGTTAATGCTTATGATAGGAATAAGGTATATTCACACACAGAGTTTGCACATTAAAAATCGTATGTACAAGTTGTATTAGAAATAAGGCCTGGTGTGGTGGTGCATGCCTAGAATTCTTGGGAGGCTGAGGCAGGAGGATCACAAGTTCAAAGTCAGCCTCAGCAACTTAGTGAGGTCGTAAGCAAATTAGTGAGAACTTGTCTCAGAATAAAAAAATAAAAAAGGGCTGGGGATGTTGCTCAGTGGTTAAGTGCTTCTGGGTTAAATCTCTGGTATAAATAAATAAATAAATGAAATGAATGAAGAGTTTATATAAAGTATCTTTTAAAGGAAAACTGTGGTGTCTCAGATAATTTATGCTTATTGTAGAAATTTTGGAAAATGCAGACAGTATTGAGAGAGAAATCATAATCCCAGTAAACAGAAATAAATACAATTAACATTTTTATTGTGTCTGTCCAAATACAGAGCCTCCTCTCTTTTAACTGTATTGTACCTGATAAATCCATCATAAATTGAAACACTGTGAGTAAAAAAAAATGAATTTAAATTACTTAACCTACCAAACATCATCACTCAGCAACACAGTATGCAGTAGAATATTGGTTGTAATCATGCGGCTGACTGGGAATTTGAACCCACTGCTGCTACCCAGTATAGTGAGAAAGTATTGCACTTGCTTTTTGAGGAAATGATTAAAATTCAAGATTTGAACTACAGTTTCTACTACTCAATGTGTTATCACTTTTCTACCATCAGAAAGTGGAAAAATCCCAAGTCAACCATTGTGAGTTAAGAATTATTTGTATATTCTTTTACTAAGTTAATCTATGTGATTTTGTATCCTTTTCAAATGTGCCTTTTCCTTACGTTAAAAACTGCTATAGATTTACTTTTTTCCCCATTATTTTGCATTGGTGCATTATAGTTAAACATATTGATGGGCTTTGTTGTTATATATTCGTACATGCACACATTATAACAATCTGATTTGGCAGATGTCCCCAGTGATTCCTCCCATTCTTCTCTGATATAGATTTACATTTTTAAAAAGTATTTGGAGTCTCTTTTGATTCATAGTGGTAATACCTGGCACACTTAGCCAGTGGCAAGCTACTGCTCAAAGTGATTTCAGTCCAACAAGATGTTTCTAACAGTATTTGAATTCAACACTTTAACCCAAGGATAGCTTCTAGTGCACATTAGACCTTTCAGGAGGCTATTGGAGCACCTTTGAAGAGAGATGCTGAGGGTTGAGCAAATGTGAGGCTGGGTAGACTGGAGGATATAGTATGCGGGGCAGAGGCAGAGAATCTTACAGCCTGGGTCTTGCAGCTCCAGGGTCAGGAGCTAATGGTGTAGTTACAGCCTGTCTGCTGGAGAACAAGAAGCAGGAAGCAATAAAGTTCCGTAAGAGGAGTGATCTATTGAAACATAAGTAGATAAAATGAGCTTGAGTTCAATAGAGAGCTGAAGTAATAAACTGATGTTTTCTCTCTGAGAAGTCACAGGAAGTTTTCAAAGTCAGGCTATAGATGTCAAGAATTCTCTGGGAATTTGAAACATTTGGACAAAACCAACAGAAAGATATGAGTATGCTTGGACCTGTGGTTATGCGGAATCCAAGATTTTAAATGTTTAAAGCTTTTACCTCAAAGTAAGATGAAAAACAAAATTAGATTAAAATGGGTTAAAATGGTTGAAGTTTAATGGGAAGAAACACTGAATTTAATTTTTTTTCCAACTTTGCCCTAAGTCACATGTCTCCTACTTTTTGTGCCCTCCAAATGCCTTTCCATATATTCCATGAAATAATCTTGTAAAGAACTAAATTAAATCCAGTGACTCATTTGCTTAAGGTTTCTCCAAATGGCTTCCTGAGTAAGGTCTCTTAGACGGTTTGCTCATCATCTCCAGCCCCAGTGATGTTCCTGAACTTCTACTGGCTCTCCCCAACCCAACCCTGTCTCTCCTAACTCCTTCAGTTGATAGACATCAATTCTCAGTTTGGTGTCACTGCATTCTAAACAATGAGGGGCATAAGTCCTAGAAATCATAGATGCACAGTGTCCATGGGGGAGGGTACAGGTTGTCCCAGATCTCTACATACTGAGAATGATCTATGGCTTGGCAATTAGTATAATTCTCCCTCACATATACACACACACACATGATATCATCTCTAGGAGCAGAAAGGCATTTGATCTTTAGGATGACTTGAAATAAAAATTAGATGAGCATATCTGTGAGGTTAAAAGTAGTATTTGTGATGTGTGGGTGGCTAACTAAAGTTAAATCAGCAGCAAATTTGCATAATGTTAAAATGAGTAGAGGAGATGCTATGAAGAAAAAGCAGTCATGTTTTGTAGAGACATTGTGGCAAGATTTTAATATGAGTCTAGGTAAGTATGACTCTGAGGAAAATGCTTGTAAGAATATCTCATATGTACATTCATTCCTTCATCTATCTATTTATCTATTTATATTCTTTCTCATTCCCTCCCATCAGAGCCTCCCCCCACCGCCACCAAAAAAAAAAAAAAAAAAAGATTTAAAGCAGCATTCTGCATTTCCCGAAAGAACTGGCTTTAAAGCACAAATATTTTTTACCTGAAAAAATATGAAGATAAAAACTGGGAACTACTAGTAACCATTTTGAGTTTTATGATTTGATCAATTGATCCGTCCGTCCATCCATCCATCCATCATTCATTAAACATTTATTAAACCAGCTGAGTTCCAGATGCTATGCTAGGAATTGGGCGTTCAAGGACAAATATCTTTCCCCGTTGCTGGAGGGTAAGCTTAAGTTATGAAAAGTCTTCAGTTATAGAATGATCGTTGAATTAGGAATAAGAAGGAATGAATTTGTCTTTATCCTTCACCTTTATTCATTTTCCTTTTCTTCTTTCCTCTATGAGCCCTGAAAAGAGGGACAAGGAAGGACACTTTTATGAAAAAAGTAAACTTCTGACAGTTGAGAGGCTTCTTCTCAGTTCTAAGTACAGTCATAAGTACAGCTTTCAATAATTTTTTATTAAATAAGTAAAAAATATGAACAAATTATATCCTGAGACATTCAGAAATCCGTGTTTGGGAATATGATAATAGTTTTTTTCCTCTACAAAGTCAATTAAAATATAACCAGTTGAAATAACCTTTTCAGATGGAAGCAGAGGGTAAATGTTAAGATGAGAAAGACTCCCTGTTATGACCTTACCCTACCTCAAACAGTCCAACTCTTCTTTGCTAAGTGTCACCCAGGGCCGCCTCTGGGTGCCTTCTGCTCAACTCACTCGTCTCCTGCCACTTGTCACTCTTCATCTCAGCCTCATCAGCTGGTTTTGTTTGAACCCTAAGCTCCTCACGGGCCTTCTCTTCTATTGTTCCTCCTCCACGTTCATTCAGTAGCTGAGAAACAGACAAGCAGCTCTTTATTTAGCAGACTGCAGATTGAAGCTCCTCAAAATGAGGAATGACAGCAGGACTTGGGCAGGTCAAGGGACTGCTGTACTTTTTCATATAAGCTGCTTCCTTGCTATGGGCATTGCTTTCCCTCTCTCTAGATTTACCAGCTCCTTCTCAGAAGCCTGTGTCTATAGGAAACAATCTATAAAACTAATCCCTGCTGAGGTGCAACTGATTGATAATGACTTAACCTTCCCCAGGGAAATTAACCTTTTAAAATGGATTCAAAGAAACAATGCCCAGATGCAGTCTGGTGGTAGAGTTTTGGGTTCTGTGGCAGGCCAAGTGGGGAGAAGTATTTGAGCTGTGGCTATTTCTGGTATTAACTCTTGATCAAAAAATTGACTACTTACATCTGGACATGCAGAATGTTGATTCCATTCACACGTTCATTTATTTATCAAACTTGCATAGAGGTTCTAACATGGACCCATAATGTATTAGGTTTATAAAGACAGGAGGAGCTCCAAGGGTGCTGGACGAGCTGAAAGTCGTCTACCCAAGGCTAGTAACTGTAGGCAGCTGCTAACACCCCCAGCACTGGAGGGAAGAAATGGTATACAGGGTTGCTTTGTGAGGGTATGGGAGCACAGAGAACCCATAGTTACTGACATACTGGAAACAGAGAGATGGGGAAAAGTTCCCTCATGTGCTTTTTGTCTGTTTTTCAGTCACTTTTCTCTGCTTCCCATGTAGGTCAGTTAGCAACAGCATGTGAGAGCTGAGTTTGCAGTGGTCAGCACTCTGTATTATAGAGCGAAGCAGAGGATATGTGCAGATGGATCTGAGAGAATATGGACAGATGACCAGCACAGTCATCTTAGTTGTCCTTATGTCACCTCCTAATTTACAGAGAACAGCAGAGCTCAGAGCCATCATTTGCTCAAGGTTATCCTACTTGGTTTTGGCAGAGGCGAATCTGGAACTTGCTTAGGATGGGAAATGAGAAGTCAAGCAGGACTTAAGGAGATGCTATTATGTTCTAGGCTAAATGCTAAGATTTTAGATATATTATTTCATTTAGTTCTTCTAATATTCCTATACATTGGCTTTCTGACTCCTAGTCTAGCTTGTTCTTCTAGTCAAATGACTTAAAATTAAAAAATCAATGTCATCTTTGAGTCATAAAAGATTTGCAGGAAAAACTCTTTAGATGAAGGCTGAGGAATCTTGTGGTATTATTTAGTACCTATTCCAACTTTATTTTCTGCATTAGCTTTCTAATAGGGTAAGCCTAAGAGATGTTAAGTGAGTGGATTCCAACACGTGACTGAGGATGTCTGGGCCCTGTACCTGTGCTTATACCACCTTAACTCCACTTGGGCTGTGTTCTGTCTTCCACAGCTGTATTCTGCTACTTTTCAGATGTCATTAGTAATGTGATAGATAAAATACACATTTGTTTAATATCATGACACAGTAGCTTTTTATGATTTTTTTCTTACCTTTTGTGATTTTTTGCATAGTTTCAATTAATGGATAAAAATATACAATTGTCATGTC
Organism: Marmota monax; assembly: GCF_021218885.2. Lineage (NCBI taxonomy): Eukaryota > Metazoa > Chordata > Mammalia > Rodentia > Sciuridae > Marmota > Marmota monax. The sequence goes on from NW_026694232.1 coordinate 7,533,073, forward strand.
TGAGAAATTTTTACAGTTGAAAAAGGGCTCCTCATGCATGGAAAGAGAACCATAAACTATTTCTTTGGGGACATGGGATATTACATGAAGAACTAGTCCTAATAATGACTACTAGCATTTGTTGAGTATTCTGGTATTTTACACATGTTAAATCATTCAATCTTACATCAACCCTATAGTGGGCCCATTATTGTCCCCTGCCCCAGTACTGGAGATTGAACCCAGATCTTGTTATTTTTTTTTTTTAAGATCCCTGTTTTACAGATGAGGAAACCCAGCCACAGAAGAATAAAGTAAGTCCTAAGAATAAAGTAAGTCCTATTTCCATCAAATATAAGTAAGTGGTAAAGGTAGGATTAGAACCCATTCAACTGGCTTCTAAGGTTCACATTTTAAAACACCGTTTTGCTTCAAAAAATCTTCCCTCTCCTGTCCTATGTGTTAGATTCCATCAAAGTAAAAGTTATAAGGTATAAAGAAGATGATTATAGACCCATAAAACCCATAGTCAGAGAAATATTAATAGACATTTTCAGGAATTTTACCTATTATGCTTAAAATACCATATTAATTTTGGCATTCTTTATGGAAATGGTAAAATGTACATATATATCTCTTCTCATTTTCAGACTCACAATTATGTAATTTTCTTCACTTAAGGAAGAGCAAACTGTTAATAAATTGAGTGGTTAGTGCTTAAAGACTGTTAAAAACCACTTCAAATAACATGACAATTTCATCTTTATAGTAATACCAGGTTGTTAATTAGCTGAACTACCCAAATACAGAGATTACAGTTAAAATGATTTTGAGTGGGAGGTGATAATGATGCACTGCCTGTTTTACAAGATGCTCTGTGCCACAGGCTTCAACTCCCAGTTTTTAAACTAAAAAAATTCCAATACTATTTGAAAACTCTTTCTCTTAAGTGGGAGATTCCTCTAAAAAAAATAAAGATTTGCTAATTCAATAGTTCTATAAACAATTCAGGTCCCATTAATGGGAAAATATGTAAGAATGAAATGTCATAGAAGGGAATTTTTCTCTACTCTGGGTACAAAACAGGAAAATGTCAATCCTGTTAAGTCTTCTAGAAATGCTAGTTCAGAAAACTTAAAAAATATCATGATTGTCAAAATTTTTAAAAAATATATTTTTATTTGAAAAAAAGTTCCTTTTTATTTTTCTTTATTTTTTATTATTTAATTTTTTATTGTTGGCTGTTCAAAACATTACAAATTTCTTGATATATCATATTTCACACTTTGATTCAAGTGGGTTATGAGCTCCCATTTTTACCCCATATACAGATTGCAGAATCACATCAGTTACACATCCATTGATTTACATATTGCCATACTAGTGTCTGTTGTGTTCTGCTGCCTTTCCTATCCTCTACTATCCCACCTCCCCTCCCCTCCCCTCCCCTCTTCTCTCTCTGCCCCCTCTACTGACATTCATTTGTCCCCCTTGTATTATTTTTCCCTTTCCCCTCACTTCCTCTTGTATGTACTTTTGTATAACTCTGAGGGTCTCCTTCCATTTCCATGCAATTTCCCTTCTCTCTCCCTTTCCCTCCCACCTCTCATCCCTGTTTAATGTTAATCTTCTTCTCATGCTCTTCGACCCTACTCTGTTCTTAGTTACTCTCCTTATATCAAAGAAGACATTTGGCATTTGTTTTTTAGGGATTGGCTAGCTTCACTTAGCATAATCTGCTCTAATGCCATCCATTTCCCTGTAAATTCTATGATTTTGTCATTTTTTAATGCAGAGTAATACTCCATTGTGTATAAATACCACATTTTTTTATCCATTCATCTATTGAAGGGCATCTAGGTTGGTTCCACAGTCTTGCTATTGTGAATTGTGCTGCTATGAACATCGATGTAGCAGTGTCCCTGTAGCATGCTCTTTTTAGGTCTTTAGGGAATAGACCGAGAAGGGGAATAGCTGGGTCAAATGGTGGCTCCATTCCCAGCTTTCCAAGAAATCTCCATACTGCTTTCCAAATTGGCTGCACCAATCTGCAGTCCCACCAGCAATGTACAAGTTTACCCTTTTCCCCACATCCTCGCCAGCACTTGTTGTTGTTTGACTTCATAATGGCTGCCAATCTAACTGGAGTGAGATGGTATCTTAGGGTGGTTTTGATTTGCATTTCTCTGACTGCTAGAGATGGTGAGCATTTTTTCATGTACTTGTTGATTGATTGTATGTCCTCCTCTGAGAAGTGTCTGTTCAGGTCCTTGGCCCATTTGTTGATTGGGTTGTTTGTTCTCTTATTGTCTAATTTTTTGAGTTCTTTGTATACTCTGGATATTAGGGCTCTGTCTGAAGTGTGAGGAGTAAAGATTTGTTCCCAGGATGTAGGCTCTCTATTTACCTCTCTTATTGTTTCTTTAGCTGAGAAAAAACTTTTTAGTTTGAGTAAGTCCCATTTGTTGATTCTAGTTATTAACTTTTGTGCTATGGGTGTCCTATTGAGGAATTTGGAGCCCGACCCCACAGTATGTAGATCATAGCCAACTTTTTCTTCTATCAGACGGCGTGTCTCTGATTTGATATCAAGCTCCTTGATCCATTTTGAATTAACTTTTGTGCATGGCGAGAGAAAGGGATTCAGTTTCATTTTGTTGCATATGGATTTCCAGTTTTCCCAGCACCATTTGTTGAAGATGCTGTCCTTCCTCCATTGCATGCTTTTAGCCCCTTTATCAAATATAAGGTAGTTGTAGTTTTGTGGATTGGTTTCTGTGTCCTCTATTTTGTACCATTGGTCCACCCGCCTGTTTTGGTACCAGTACCATGCTGTTTTTGTTACTATTGCTCTGTAGTATAGTTTGAAGTCTGGTATCGCTATACCGCCTGATTCACACTTCCTGCTTAGCATTGTTTTTGCTATTCTGGGTCGTTTATTTTTCCATATGAATTTCATGATTGCTTTCTCTATTTCTATAAGAAATGCCGTTGGGATTTTGATTGGCATTGCATTAAACCTATAGAGAACTTTTGGTAATATCGCCATTTTGATGATGTTAGTTCTGCCTATCCATGAACAGGGTATATTTTTCCATCTTCTAAGATCTTCTTCTATTTCTCTCTTTAGGGTTCTGTAGTTTTCATTGTATAAGTCTTTCACCTCTTTTGTTAGGTTGATTCCCAAGTATTTTATTTTTTTTGAGGATATTTTGAATGGAGTGGTTGTCCTCATTTCCATTTCAGAGGATTTGTCGCTGATGTACAGGAATGCCTTTGATTTATGCGTGTTGATTTTATATCCTGCCACTTTGCTGAATTCATTTATTAGCTCTAATAGTTTCTTTGTAGACCCTTTTGGGTCTGCTAGGTATAGAATCATGTCATCTGCAAATAGTGATAATTTAAGTTCTTCTTTTCCTATTTTGATGCCTTTAATTTCTTTCGTCTGTCTAATTGCTCTGGCCAGTGTTTCGAGAACTATGTTGAACAGAAGTGGTGAGAGAGGGCATCCCTGTCTTGTTCCAGATTTTAGAGGGAATGCCTTCAATTTTTCTCCATTCAGAATGATGCTAGCCTGAGGCTTAGCATAGATTGCTTTTACAATATTGAGGTATGTTCCTGTTATCCCTAGTTTTTCTAGAGTTTTGAACATAAAGGGATGCTGTACTTTGTCGAATGCTTTTTCCGCATCTATCGAGATGATCATATGGTTCTTATTTTTAAGTCTATTGATGTGGTGAATAACATTTATTGATTTCCGTATATTGAACCAGCCTTGCATCCCAGGGATGAATCCTACTTGATCATGGTGCACAATTTTTTGGATATGTTTTTGTATCCGATTTGCCAGAATTTTATTGAGGATTTTTGCATCTAGGTTCATTAGAGATATTGGTCTGAAGTTTTCTTTTTTTGAAGTGTCTTTGTCTGGTTTAGGTATCAGGGTGATGTTGGCCTCGTAGAATGAATTTGGAAGTTCTCCCTCTTTTTCTATTTCCTGAAGTAGCTTGAAAAGTATTGGTATTAGTTCCTCTTTAAAGGTTTTGTAAAATTCTGCTGTATACCCATCCGGTCCTGGGCTTTTCTTAGTTGGTAGTCTTTTGATGGTTTCTTCTATTTCCTCGATTGATATTGGTCTGTTTAGGTTGTCTATATCCTCCTGACTCAATCTGGGCAGATCATATGACTTCAGAAATTTATCGATGCCTTCACTATCTTCTAATTTATTGGAGTATAAGGATTCAAAATAATTTTTGATTATCTTCTGTATTTCTGAAGTGTCTGTTGTGATATTGCCTTTTTCATCCCGTATGCTAGTAATTTGAGTTCTCTCTCTTCTTCTCTTCGATAGCATGGCTAAGGGTCTGTCAATTTTGTTTATTTTCTCAAAGAACCAACTTTTAGTTTTGTCAATTTTTTCAATTGTTTCTTTTGTTTCGATTTCATTAATTTCAGCTCTGATTTTAATTATTTCTTGCCTTCTACTTCTTTTGCTGTTGTTTTGTTCTTCTTTTTCAAGGATTTTGAGATGAAGTATGAGATCATTTATTTGTTGGTTTTTTCTTTTTTTAAGGAATGAACTCCAAGCAATGAATTTTCCTCTTAGAACTGCTTTCAATGTGTCCCATAGATTCCGATATGTTGTGTCTGTGTTTTCATTAATCTCTAAGAATTTTTTAATTTCCTCCTTGATGTCTTCTATAACCCATTGATCATTCAGTAACCTATTGTTCATTCTCCAAGTGATGTATGCTTTTTCCTTCCTTCTTTTATCGTTGATTTTCAGTTTCATTCCATTATGATCAGATAGGATGCATGGTATTATCTCTACTCCTTTATATTGCCTAAGAGTTGCCCTGTGACATAATATATGATCTATTTTTGAGAAGGATCCATGTGCTGCTGAGAAAAAAGTGTAACTGCTTGATGTTGGGTGGTATATTCTATATATGTCAATTAAGTCTAGGTTATTAATTGTGTTATTGAGTTCTATAGTTTCCTTATTCAACTTTTGTTTGGAAGATCTGTCCAGTGGCGAGAGAGGTGTGTTGAAGTCTCCCATGATTATTGTATGGTGGTCTATTAGACTCTTGAACTTGAGAAGAGTTTGTTTGATGAACATAGCTGCACCATTGTTTGGGGCATATATATTTATGATTGTTATGTCTTGTTGGTGTATGGTTCCCTTAAGCAGTATGTAGTGTCCCTCTTTATCCCTTTTGATTAACTTTGGCTTGAAATCTATTTTATTTGATATGAGTATGGACACTCCTGCTTGTTTCCGAAGTCCATATGACTGATATGATTTTTCCCAACCTTTCACCTTCAGCCTCTGTATGTCTTTTCCTATCAAATGGGTCTCCTGTAGGCAGCATATTGTTGGGTCTTGTTTTGAGATCCATTCTACTAGCCTGTGTCTCTTAATTGGTGAGTTTAAGCCATTAACATTTAGGGTTATTATTGAGATATGGGTTGTTGTTCCAGCCATATTTGTCTATTTATGTTACTAAACATGGTTTGTTTTCCTCTTTGATTATCCCCCCCCCTTTACTGTCCTACCTCCCACTGTTGGTTTTCATTGTTATTTTCCATTTCCTCTTCCTGTAATGTTTTGCCGAGGATGTTTTGAAGAGATGGTTTTCTAGCTGCAAATTCTTTTAACTTTTGTTTATCGTGGAAGGTTTTAATTTCGTCTTCCATCCTGAAGCTTAATTTCGCTGGAAACACAATTCTTGGTTGGAACCCATTTTCTTTCAGTGTTTGAAATATGTTATTCCAGGATCTTCTAGCTTTCAGAGTCTGTGTTGAAAGATCAGCTGTTATCCTGATTGGCTTACCCCTAAATGTGATCTGCTTCCTTTCTCTTGTAGCTTTTAAAATTCTCTCCTTATTCTGTATGTTGGGCATCTTCATTATAATGTGTCTAGGTGTGGGTCTCTTATGATTTTGCACATTCGGCATCCTGTAGGCTTCTAGGATTTGGGATTCTGTCTCATTCTTCAAGTCTGGGAAGTTTTCTCGTATTATTTCATTAAATAGATTGCTCATTCCTTTGGTTTGAAACTCTGTCCCTTCCTGTATCCCAATGACTCTTAAATTTGGTCTCTTGATGTTATCCCATATTTCTTGGATGTTCTGCTCATGGTTTCTTAACAGTCTTGCTGAGCTGTCTATGTTCTTTTCAAGTTGAAATACTTTATCTTCATTGTCTGATGTTCTATCTTCTAAGTGTTCTACTCTGCTGGTAGTATTCTCCATTGAGTTTTTAAGTTGGTTTATTGCTTCCTGAATTTCTAGGATTTCTGTTTGTTTGTTTTTTATAACCTCTATCTCCCTGTATAGTTGATCTTTTGCTTCTTGGATTTGTTTATGTAATTCATTGTTGAAGTGATCTTTCATTGTCTGATTTTGCTGTCTGATGTCTTTCTTGAGACTCCAGATCATCTGAAGGTTGTATATCCTGAATTCTTTATCTGACATTCCATCTGCTGCAGCTATTACCTCTTCTAACGTTGAGTTGATCTGCATTGCTTGTGGTCCTTTCTTTCCTTGTCTCTTCATACTGTTCGCGTTCCTTTCTACTTGGTGAAACTGTTGTGCTATTGAATTTTCCCCCTATATATTTATATTGGTCTTGTATAGTTGCAAAGTCTCCCTCCTTTTTTTCTGCCTACTTTGCAGGCGCAGGCAGCGTCACTGCCCCTCTGCAGGCCTCTGGGGCTGTTCTGCCAGTGGGTCGCAGGTCCGCCTACCTTGCAGGCGTGGGGGGGGGCGCGGCTCTACCCTTCCTCAGGCCACTGGGCCTGTTCTGTCTGTCGGTTGCAGGTCTGGCCTGTTCTGATGGTGGTCACAGTTCTGTCTACCTTGCAGGCGCGGGGGGAGGGGGTGGCTCTGCCTCTCAGCAGGCCGTTGCTCCTCTTCTTCCAGTGGGTTGCAGGCCCGCCTACCTTGCAGGAGTGATTGGAAGCTCTGTCCCGCCATGGGCCACTGGGCCTTTTCTGTCGGTGGTCACCAAAAGTTCCTTTTTAATAGTGGCTACTTTTACATAATCTTAAGCACAGTTACTCTAGTTTTAATGTTGTTGCCTGTTTCCAAAGAAGAACACATGGTCATTTTTCTGTGGGATAAGGACTCATGGTCTTTAATTGTTCTATATTTCTGATGGCTGCATCTCTTATCAAGACTAGTTTCTGAGATGCCACTGTTCTGTCAATGTAATTCCACGGCAAATGGCATTTGTTCAATAAACTTTTTTTTTTCTCTCTCTTTCTCTCTTTCTTTTTCTTTCTTCCTCCTCCTCCTCTAACTCCTCCTCCTCCTCTTTCTTTTTGCATTTAGATAATGCGGCAATTTTTATGGCAAGTTTTATTCCCCATTTTTTATTGGTGCATTATACTGTATATAATGAGGTGCTTTGTGTTCCATATTTGTACATGCACACAGTATCAACAGACATTTCTTAAGTATTTTCAATGTTCCAGATCTTGGGCAAGATTTATGAGATACTTCGTGAGTAAGAAATGCTCCCTGTCCTGAAGGAGCTACCAATCTAGAGGAGAAATCTCATATGTAAATGGGAAATTACAATCAATGTATTTGTCATTGTAAGAGAGATCCTACATGGAGTGCTGTGGAAACAGAAGCAAAAATGATGATCTATGCTTTGTTGCAGACAGAGGGAAAGAATGGGATAAGGCTGGCCAGGAAGGGTTTTGCTAAGAAAATGATAGTTGAGCTTCTGGAATGATGAGGAAGAGTCTTTCAGGAGTGTGGGCAAGAGCATTCCAGTTTTAAAGAAAGGCAGAACTTCAAATAGGGGGATGCAGGAGCCAGGTTTTAGTTTGAGTTCTAGATCATTAACTCCTGTGCTATGTGATCTGAACAACCTAGTTAGTTTCTCAGAATAAAACAGGGGCAATAACCCACATTTTGTAGATTCTGTGAGGATTCAATATAATGTATTAAAAAGGCCTGGATCTGTGCCCAGCACAGACCATCTCACATCAGGCTCCTTCTCTTCATTCAGTTCATTCATGCAGAGTTCTGGTGTCCCATCCTGACAGTAGATAACCTCTCAAGTTATCTCCCACCTCAGCTATGTACTTTCTTTGGCTGCATAATAACTGCTAGTCTCCTTTGCGGGAATGTAAGCCCTGTTAGGACAGGGATTTGTCTTGTTTATTGATGTATCACCAACACCTGAGTGGTGCAGGGCACATGGTAGGTGTTATTAAATGTTAATATTATTGCTAATGTCATAAGCTCTGAAAAGACATGACTCATACAAGTAGTATGACTGTAGTTGAGAGCTCTTTGGTAGAGTGGAGATGAAACTGGGTACATTCAAGGTTTAGACTGTAAGAAGATACAAGGTCTGGATTTTGTCTGGCAGATATTTCAGTAGGTTTTTAAATAGAAAGCAAGGTTCATCTTGTCAGTAGACATCGTGAGCAGAAAAGTTGGCAGAGTCTTAGCATTGTGATTTAAGGGATGCTGCAGCCTCTCCTACTCTGACTTTGAGGAAATTCTCTTTCTATTTTCTCTCCTCTTTTCCTTTGTTGGAAGGCCTTGAAGTCCTGTGTGGGTGGTAAGAGTCACATGGACTTTCCATTCCAGTTAAACATTGTTCACTTTCTCCATCAAGAAAGTAGAACCTTGATTATTTAGGTAAACAGATCCTTGCAAAATTAATTGTTTCATGTAGGATCAGAAACTATTGAAGTTTGACCCACTTATTATTTTGCAGACAAGAAAAGGCAGTCCTAACAGATTCTCTTGCCTGTGTTGCTTCTACTGTGCTCCTCTGTCTACACTTCATAGAAATATTTTGTCTGCCTGTCTCCCTTCCCATTGGTTTCTGATGGGCTGTCATTCATAATCTCATTGTCATGGGCACAGTGATTAGCTCAGGGATGAATACCTGTCCCAAGCAGGGCCAATTAGGTTCATCCCTGGGGTATATTCCTGGATTCCTACAGAATTAGTTAGATACTTCAACTTAAATGCCATTAATTAAATGAATGAGTTTAACAGGTCACGTTTATGTTTTGTCAAATGGAATTGCAACATAGCTCTGAATAATATGATACATTAACTTCCTGAAATCACCAGGTATTATAGGATAGACCTAGCATGAGCTGTTTAGTTACTTGCTAGATGATTCTTAGTAGCATATAGGAAGTAAAAGCCATTAGTGTAGTAAAATATGTGTGTTTAGCAACACTAAAAGAATAGTAAAAAATTATATCCGATATTTCAAGTTTATTCCAAGTAGTTTTATGCTCAGTAGTCCCTATGGCTGCTCCAAAGTTAACTATATTAAAAAAATAAAATATAAATTTATCAATTTTTTTTGCCTGAAATTGTGACTCAGATTGCTTTTATTAACCTGGATATTTTACCTTTATAAATGTTTGCATGTACTTCTCTGTAAGTAGACAATTAACCTCTCACCTTAACCACACATATAGAGGGATGTTCATAGTCTCTGTCTAGAAAATGTTCTATGAACATCTCACAAATGTTTTCTGCCATATTTGTTCTTCCATTAGCTCCTATAATATACATGAGGCTCAAAAATGTTCATTTCCTCTCCCTGGCTGAACGGTCCATTTTTCATGGTGCTGTAAAAGTTTGCACACATATTAAAGAAGGATAGTTCCCAGTGCCTTGCCAAAGGTGATGTGCTTAGGTGCTACAGGTTATTAGTGCAGAGATCCTGCTTTGATGTGGACAGGAACCATATGTTTTCAAGAAGACCTGCTCATGCCAATTTAAATAGTTATTTAGAAAGCCTACTGAGGATGAGGACAGTGTTAAGGAATTGGTGTGCCACTCACCTTTGGAGGTTCTATCAGTCACATACATACACAAAGATCCATGGACATGTGAAAAATGAACTTTCATTTCATTATTAGAGATGTGTGCCCTATAACTTCCCAAGTATAAATATTTCTGATAAGTTCTGTCATAGAAACTGACTTTCACTTGAAACTGAAATGAGGTTTCCTTCCACCAAATGGAAGTGGCCAGATTCACAAAGATCCCAATTCACTTGTCAATATTTGGAGTTGAGAGAGATAAAGATGGCTCTGTTCTGTTGTGTTTGATACAGAGACAAGAAGCCCCAGCAGGCCTGCCATATCCAGATGGGGGAAGAAAAGAAAGGCAAGAGAACACATGATAAGAATGAGCACTGATCCCTAACACAGTGACCCAAACCACTAGTAAACTGTGTTCTAATGAATGTCAGCTATATAACCTTGAGATTTAGCTCAAAGTTAGGCCTCAGAAACCTGAGGGTCTATGATCATCATTGTTTTACTTTTAGTTTTTAAAAATACATTGTGGCTCAGAATCATTCACATAAAAATGTATCTTTTAGGAGGAATGATGATGAAATATTAGAGGGAATCAGAGTTCTGGCTTCTCTGAACCGTGAGACAAGAAATTTCAGATTTTTAAGCCATCATCGTAGCATTTTGTTATGCAGCTCTAGGAAGCTATTACAGAATCCAAGATTGGAGACCACTTAGGAGGACTGATGAAGAACTGAACTCAGGGGGCGGGATGGGATGCAAAGAAAGAATTTAAAAGATATTCAGACATTAGAATTGGCAGGATTTAGTTCATAATTGTGTATGGGGAGTTAGCAAAGTGATTAAGATAGTTCTAGATTTCCATCCTGGTTCTTTGCTGTTTAGTGATATGAACTTGAAGAAGTCATTCATCCTCTTTATGCTTCAGTTTCTTCATCTATGGAATAGAGTCATAATACTTTCTGTGAGAGTTGATTTTATGTGTCACTCTGACTGGGCTAAGGGATGCTCCACTAGCTGGTAAAACATTATTTCCAGGTGTGCTTGGGAAGGTTGTTATCAGAAGAGATTAGCATTTGTAGTGGTAGACTAAGAAGATCCACCTTCACAGTGTGGGTGGGCATGTTCCCTCTCACTGTTTGAGCTGGACTGTCCATCTTTTCTTGTCTTTAGACATTAGAACTTCTGATTTTGAGGTCTTCAGGTTCAGCTAGACCTTACACTGTCAGATTCCCTGGTTCTCAGGTTCTTGGACTTGGACCGAATTACACCAAAAATTTACCTGGTACTTTAGCTTGCAGATGAGAGATCATGGGATTTCTTGGCTTCCTTAATCACAGGAGCCAATTCCCATTATAAACAATCTAGACAGACAGACGACAGACAGGTTCTGTTTCTCTGGAGAGCACTAACAATTCCTGTCTCATTGTAATGTTGTAACAGGCAAGAGAAAGAAGGTTAAAAATCCTATTACAGTGGTGTGGTTAATACTGCACATGGTAATATTGACAAGCATAGTAAACATTATTTTTTTTTAAGTAAGTGAGTTGCATGAAAAGGAATTGAAAATAATTCATATTTCTGACTTTGTCAACTAGCAGGGTATGATATTATTTAACAAGAGGAGAAATACTGAAGAGAAATGATTTTGAGAGGCAGGATGATAAATTCAGTTTTAATTAAATTTAAAATATACAAGCAAATTTAACATTGTTAAAAATATCTTGCTTTACCTTTTATGTTTGCTTTCATAAGGTTCAAATTTTATATTTTTAAATTTATCTGAAGTTCTATATTAAAGGTAATCTCCCATGGTCAATGAAATGAGGACTATTGTGTTGTTAGGTTTATTAAAGAAAAAGAATTACAAAAATCCTATTTGTTTAAAACTGTTTTTTAAAAAACTATATTGATTGAATTGACTGTTAAATTGAAGATAGAAGTATTGACTTTTGACAACTTGACCAACAATTATGTCTTAATTAACCTGGGATTGTCAACATATGATCACTCTTTCTCTTGGATGAGTGATCTCAGATGTGGCAATCTATAACAGAGAAATTGAGTCATCTGACAGAAATTATCCTTGGCAGGGTTTTAGTTCTGGGGTTACCAGATAAAATACAGGACACCCAGGTATATTTAAATGTCAGATAAACAAAGAATATTTTTCAAGCATAAGTTGACTCAAATATTGCATGGTACATATTTACATTAAAAGAAGTATTTATCTGAAATTCAAACTTAACTGTTATCCTGTATTGTTATTTGTTAAATCTAGTAACCCCATATCAGTTCCCATTGATGGAATTAACTTCTATGAAAATATGTGAATCTAGGTTGATTTGAGGTCTAGTTTGCCTAAGACTTAGAGTATGTGATTTCTCAAAAAATCCTTCTTGAACTCAGGAATTTGCAATTAATGGTTTAGTGGCAAATCCTAAACAAATACTTTGCTAGTCCATACTATACCAAAGGCTATATAGTATTCAATAGTATATACAGGCTGAAAGTATTAACCACATATCCAGCTTCTCAAAATGATATTTTTATAATACTTTATTTAACACACTAATTTCCATGCACAGAACTTTATTTTTTCCTTATTGATGAGCAGGAGAGTAAAATGAATATATCTTTTTGTTTCATAAAGATGACAAACTTCTTTGATGTGTTTAGCTTCATATAATGTTTTCATATGTAGTTTAGATAATTACAACCTAAAAACTAAAATCACAAATTATTTTTAAGAGTATTATAATTGTAGTATCATTTTATTTATTTATTTATTTATTTTTATGAGCATTTTAAAATTTGTTCTAATTAGTTATACATTACAGTAGAATGCATTTTGACATATCATATATAAATGGAATATAACTTCTCATTTCTCTTGTTGTACATGATACAGAATTGCACTGGTCACTGTCTAATCCAAAGTAACTCTATTCTTCCCAAGCCACCCTCCTAGAATCCACATATCAGAAAACATTCAAGCTTTGGTTATTTGGGATTGGCTTATTTCACTCAGCATGATATTTTCCAGCTCCATCCATTTACTGGAAAATGCCATGATTTTTATTCTTATTTAAGACTGAATATCCATTGTGTATATATGTCACATTTTCTTTATCCATTCATCTGTTGACGGGCATCTAGGTTGGTTCCATAGTTTGGCTATTGTGAAATGAGCTGCTATAAACATTGATGTGGCTACATCACTGTAGTATGCTGCTTTTAATTCCTTTGGGTATAAACCGAGGAATGGGATAGCTGAGTCAAATGTTGGTTCCATTCCAAGTGTTATGAGGATTCTCCATACTGCTTTCCAAAGTGGATGCACTCATTTTCAGTCCCACCAGCAATGGGTGACTATACCCTTTTACCCACATTCTTGCCAACATTTATTGTTGTTTGTATTCTTGATAATTGCCATTCTGACTGGAGTGAGATGAAATTTCAGTGTAGTTTTAATTTGTATTTCTCTAATTGCTAGAGATGTTGAACATGTTTTCATATATTTGTTGACCATTCATATTTCTTTTTCTGTGAAGTGCCTATTCAATTCCTTAGCCCATTTATTGATTGGGTTATTTGGGTTTTGTTTTTTTTTTGTTTTTTTTTTTTTTTTTTGGTGTGTGTGTGTGTGTTGTTTTTGCACAGTTACATTTTAAATGAATATAACAAAATGCCACATGATTTCAATATAGATTTTATTTCTATCTGTGGAAGCCTCTTACATTCTTTCAACTTTACCACTTTTATGCATTTTGACTTTGAAAAGAAGATCTCAAGGAACCATTTTATCCCAGTTGTGAACACTCATAGACAAAGAATGGCACATATAAGAAAACTGTGAAGTTTTGGTTGTATACTAAGGCATATGATTTAGTTGACTGCAGAAATTGCAATAATTAGTTGTGCTTATGCCCTTAAAATTAACAGATCTCTTATTATAGGAATTGATATTTTGACTTTTCAAAATAATTTATCTTCTTACTTTCTGTGACTTTCTATAATGCTTGTGAAGTAATCATGAAGAGAAAGGAAAATCACATTTCTCAACTTTTTCTGATATTTACTCAGGTATTTAAAAATTGGTATCAGTTATTAAAAAGCTTAGGGTAAGTTAGGAATACAAAGACATTGACACTTACTCCTAAAGAGAATTGAATAGTATCAATAATTCCTAGACCACAAGTTCTCCAAGAAATTTGAAGTGATTTATTTGTAAAATTCTAACATATTTGAAAAAATTAAAGAGAGTGAAAGGATTTGTCCCTACCACTTTCTCATTGGTCCATAATTACAGAGCTGTTTAGACCTGTCTTGCCACTTCCAAAGGACACCTGTGAGGAATATCTTCCTTATTCAGGAAATAAACATGCTTCATACCTCTGATTTTTTTTTCTCTACTTCTAAGGTGCTAGTGGAGATGAATGGAGGGATAGACTCATTACACAAAACACAAGTCTTTGCCTTGAAACCATGCTTTATAGGAAGATTTTAAACCCCAGTAAGCACAGGGGACTTTGGAAGAATGTAGAGAATCCATAACCAATAATACATATCAGGAAAGACTTTTCAGAGGATATGACTTCTAAATTGGGAATAAAAGGATGAGTAGGAGCTGATGGTGAACAGGGTGTTCCAGGAGATGAGAAGAACATGCGGGAAGACCCAAAAGGTGAAAATGACCCCAGTTAGAGTTGGAATTAGTTTACTTTGCTAACCAGAGTTCCCTGCCACATTAAAGAATGTTTTAATAAACCATTCCAAAAGGGGAACTTTATTTGAGGGCTTGGGTAAAGAATCAATCGTGGGCTTAATGTTGAAGAAGTCAAAATGAAATCTATGCTTTTTGAAAGATGCCTCTGGTTTTGATATGAAGGATGGATTGGAGATAAAATGATAGCCAGCAGAGTTGTTATGATGCTTTTTCAGTAATCCAGGTGATATTGACCTGAACCAGGAAATTGGCCACAGGAATAAAGGATGCCATATAGGTCCAAGAAATTTTTAAGTGGCAGAGTTGACCAGACTTGATTGATGGATGAATTGTAGAGAGTGAAATGAGGAAGATCATATGATTTCCAAGTTTGTGGATTTGGAAATTGGTTGATAAAGTATCAGAATAAAAAAGAGACAAATAGGTATGCACATGGAAAGGTTTAGGAAAAAGTAATGAGTTCTATTTTTGGCATATTTTTAAAAATTTGTGTTTATTAATTTATTTAGGCAACAAATATTTATGGAGTACCAGTTACATACCAGAGAACGTGAGTGAGTGTTCTAGGGGTAAGGAGTGAATATACTCTTTAAAGATTCTAGTCTAATGGGGGAGATGTACAATAATAACTAATGAACACAATAAATAAATACACATATACAATAAACCTGAACATGGAATGTAGTGGAAGTAAACATACTTATGATTAGTTTTAAATTAAAACTAATTTAAATTAAAAGTAGGATCACAGACATCAAGTAGACATAATACTTCCTGGTAAAATCTTGTCAATCTCTGGTCTACCTTCTCTTTTCTCACACTGCCAATAGGACCTCTTCCTTTCTCACTTTCAACACAATTCACAGAAGGGAAGCAGCTCATCTTCCCACCACTGGATCTAAGTCTCATTGCATATTATCTATATATTCTTTCTGCCCTCCCACTTCTGCCCCCCGCTTCCCAAGACCAAGCATGTCCTCTACTTGTGCACAGAAGCCAAGTTCCTTTAGGATGCTGAAGGGCATCATTTAAGAATCCCATGTTAAAAGAAAACTTTAACTTCATGTGTTACCCACCACTTTAGTTCCCTCCTTCCCCTTTATAAAAAGACTCTGTGGAATAGAGTTTTCTATTTTTGATGCTCTGCTTTTTCATACCTCCTGTTTTTTTCATAACTGATGCCAAGTGGGGTTTGTCTCCTTTGTAACCTTTCTCAAGGTCACCGCAAACTTCCGTCTGGTTAAATGAGTGGTCAGATCTGGTCTCATTGCTCTTTCTCTCTAGTTCCATTGAAATTTCTTTACTTAGCTTCTTAGCTACCACAATCTCCCAATTTTCTATCTTTGGTGCTCAGTCTTTTTTACTGACTCTATCTTTTGGCCTTCTCTTACGTAATTTAAAAAACAATTTGCCCCCAGTGAACTCATCTAGTCTTATGAATTTTGTACCATAGATAGCCTGATAATTTATAAGTTTTAAGTTTGTGTTTATAGTCTCAACATTTGAGCTACAGATTAATATCCAATTGATTATGTTGTAACTCAGGTACCAGAATTCTTTTTTTTATTGGGTGTTCAAAATATTACAAAACTCTTGACATATCATATTTCATACATTAGATTCAAGTGGGTTATGAACTCCCATTTTTACCCCAAATACAGATTGCAGAATCTAATGCCATATTAGTAACTGTTGTATTCTACTACCTTTCCTATCCTCTACTATCCCCCCTCCCCTCCCCTCCCATCTTCTCTCTCTACCCCATCTACTGTAATTCATTTCTCTCCTTGTTTTTTTCCCATTCCCCTCATAACCTCTTATGTGTAATTTTGTATAACAATGAGGGTCTCCTTCCATTTCCATGCAATTTCCCTTTTCTCTACCTTTCCCTCCCACCTCATGTCTCTGTTTAATGTTAATCTTTTCCTCCTGCTCTTCCTCCCTGCTCTGTTCTTAGTTGCTCTCATTACATCAAAGAAGACATTTGGCATTTGTTTTTTAGGGACTGGCTAGCTTCACTTAGCATAATCTGCTCTAGTGCCATCCATTTCCCTGCAAATTCCATGATTTTGTCATTTTTTAGTGCTGCGTAATACTCCATTGTGTATAAATGCCACATTTTTTTTATCCATTCATCTATTGAAGGGCATCTGGGTTGGTTCCACAGTCTAGCTATTGTGAATTGTGCTGCTATGAACATCGATGTGGCAGTATCCCTGTAGTACGCTCTTTTAAGGTCTTCAGGGAGTAGTCCGAGAAGGGCAATAGCTGGGTCAAATGGTGGTTCCATTCCCAGCTTTCCCAGGAATCTCCATACTGCTTTCCAAATTGGCCGCACCAATTTGCAGTCCCACCAGCAATGTACAAGAGTACCCTTTTCCCCACATCTTCGCCAGCACTTGTTGTTGTTTGACTTCATAATGGTTGTCAATCTTACTGGAGTGAGATGGTATCTTAGGGTGGTTTTGATTTGCATTTCTCTGACTGCTAGAGATGGTGAGCATTTTTTCATGTACTTGTTGATTGATTGTATGTCCTCCTCTGAGAAGTGTCTGTTCAGGTCTTTGGCCCATTTGTTGATTGGGTTATTTGTTATCTTATTGTTTAATTTTTTGAGTTCTTTGTATACTCTGGATATTAGGGCTCTATCTGAAGTGTGAGGAGTAAAAATTTGTTCCCATGATATTATTATTTTTTAATTGATTTTTTTAAAAAATAAATGACAGTGGAATGCATTACAATTCTTATTACACATATACAGCACAATTTTTTATATCTCTGTATGTAAAGTATGTTGACACCAATTCATGTCTTCATACATGTACTTTGGATAATGATGTCTATCACATTCCACCATCCTTGCTAATCCCCCATCCCCTCCTTTTCCCTCCCATCCCTCTGCCCTATCTAGAATTCTTGATGATAGATGTTCCTACCCTTGATTCTTCATGTACACTTCCAAACTTGTTCCTCTATTTCTCTTTATATCCTTAAATGATTTCTCTGTTCATCTATATGTCATAAAAAAACCTACGATTGTATGCATTATCACTCTCTTTCACTTATATGCTCAATACTCAGTAGATTCTATGACTTAATATTTAGTATTAATATTTAGTATCTCTCATTTCATCAAATCAAATTTTACTACACTACTCACCTCAAGCTACTACTGTGGACTGATTCTGCACAGCCCAATATTTTTCCTGACACTACTCTTATTCACACTTTTTGCTCTTCTCCTAATCCTTTCTGCATGCAATAGTTAGGGCAATCCAGTAGCTTCTCATCATATTTGAAAAAAGAAATTCAAACTGCTTACCATTATCTACAAGGTCCCCCTCCCCACTAACCTACCCCATACTTATACTTATTTTGTGCCATTTTTTTCTCTGACCTTCCATAATCTGGAAAACAAAAATTAAATGATTCAGAACATATTTTAGAGAATAAATTAACCAGATTTGCTGGTGAGTTAGATGTAGGTTATGGGAAAGCATTAGAGTAAGGACAATTCATAGGTTTTTGATTTGAACAACTGAGTGGATGGGGGTTTGCAAAAGCCTGATCATCAAATAAATGGAATAACACTGTGAAACAGAAACTTCTGAAAGATAAAAGAAAAAAGTATCATTTTTGGTTTGCCTTTTTCATAGAAGAGGGGAGAAAGAAACAAATTAAAGATCAAAATATAGTGCTCTGGTTCTTTTTGGTTGCGATTGATAGGTAATTGGTTAATTTAAAAAGTCAGTTAAAGAACAAATTCATTAAAATGGAACTTACAGAGCTAAAATGTTTTATTTTTAACTACTAACATGTACATGCATATTTATTCATTTGTCTGAGCAGGGCCAAGGTATTTTGAGTATGGATCCATTGGTTGAAGTTCTTTCTTACTTGAATAAACCATATCCATAATGTATTTCCTGGTTTGATCTCTGTAAACTAGATCCAATACTCAAATATATGCGTGAAAAATATCTAACTTCTACAATATCTACGATTTCTACAATATCTGAAACTTTTCTACATGTGGGGAAAATTGTTCCCTTGATCAATTAAACAGAAATTATTTTAGTTAAGAAATCTGAAGGCAAAAACCTAGACATTTATAATTTTTCCCAGTTCCACAAGCTCCCCACATCCAGTTGAACAAGAATTACATTTCATTTGCTTGTCCTTATTATAACTTTATGAAGCATTTAATGTATTTTTTGAATCACAACTTTTTTCCACACTTGCATCTCATCAGATACACATTATTGCTTCATAAAATTATAGACTTGCAGTAGCAAGTACAACTGAAATAACGAGGTTTGGAAGCACATGTAACAGATTCTTGGTAAGCCTACAGTACAACTAGGAGAGATGATGATGTTTAGATTTTCTAAGGCTCTACTAGCTGTGACTATCTAGTATGCTTTGGGCATAAGCCATTTTTTTTTAAGTGGGATAGAAAAGCATTGGTTAATCTGATAAACTAAATGAGGCTATTTAAAGAATTTCTACTGTGTACATGTATTCAATATCACAAAACATACAAATTTATATCATATACATACCTGGTATAAATTTTGAAAATCCTAGCTTTCAGAAAAAAAAAATCTCACAACCATTTCCCACCCCATGAAATAGTATGTGATGCGGATGTATCAGATTGGAGATCACAACAGTAGTCATCAATTTGAGTAGAAGTTTGCTCACAGCAAAGTGGTATTTTAAAAGATAAAATAGAAATGAACTAAAATGGCTTTTGTTGAAGTTCAAAGTCAACATTTTAGTGCCCCAAAATGTGCACTTGGATATAATGACTATATTTGGCAAGAAGGAGGATTTTCTAGGATTGAGAGCATCAGATGGTAAAGACAGCCCTGTCAAGCTTGAGAGCAGGGCTGTGTTCCTGTTTGGGAGGACCCTGGTGTATGTATCAACAGAGCATCCTTAAATGTCAGTGTTCACCAACACAAATGAAGTAGATAATGATTGTTAGTCAATGACTTGTGTTAGATAAATTAAAGCCTTAACTATTGTCTTTCAAGTCAACAAACATTTATTGATTGCCTGCTATGAGCACAGACAGCCCTGTGCTTTTCTGCTAGGGATGTACAAATGAAAAAACATGCTTCCACCACAAATTTGCAATCTGGTACCATGTCATGCATTTCTTAACTACTTATGATATAAATCAAAGTATAAAGTACTAGGGTGACCATATCAGATTCTGTTAATTCCCCTTGGAGAGCAAAGGATCTAGTGAATTTTGGAGACAAGTCAACTGGTTTCCTGCTTAATAATATGCGTCAATTTAATAACCACCTGAACTTTGTGTACATTTCCCACTTTGCTAATGAAATAACAATATTCTGGGAGGCAATGCTTATTATTCAAAATGGAATTTTCACTTAAAGGCTCCCTTGGGGAAATACCAATTAATTCCATATTATTGATGACTATAGGAATTTTTCTTTGGGGCTGAACTTCTGGGTTGTTCATCCAGTGTTTGCTGTCATTGGACATTCTAGTAGTTCATCCTTCAGGTTACTTTTGTGGAAGTGAGCTGAATATTATTTAAATAGATGTTTTAGAGTTCTCTGTATTTAGTAGTCATTTCTTCCTTTTTAACCGGTTAGTTCAAATCCTACCCATCTTTAAGATATCAGCACACTTCCAAACAATGACCTTCTCCCAACTTAGGTTAAGGCCCACTGCTAGACACTATCGTAGTACCAAGTGCCCTTTTTTTATAGTTTTGATCTCAGTTGTAACTTTACATTATGTGTGTGATTGTTCAACCACTTCATTCAGTCACTTCATTCAGTTAACTGTTGACTTTCAACTTAACAAAGCGGGATCCATGTATCTTTTAACTTTTTTTTTTTTTTATTGCTTCAGCTCTTAGCCCAGTGCTTGGCGCTGAATGGATGAATGAATCCCAACTTGAAGTCTTTATTTCCTTCTGTGTTAATCCTTGTAGGGGGTGGCGGCTGGGAGGAAATGATGGGTGGAGGGGACATGCTGGTGAAGTTGAGTTCAAAGTTGCTAACCTCTCCTTCCTTTTAGGGTCCTAAACTTATTTTACTGAAGTTTTGAAGGATGCTTCTCCACCTTCTATTGCAGAACAAGCCTTAACCATATCATCTATATCATTTATAATTTTACATTTTAATCAAGTTCCCTATTCTACACTTGCCTTTCTGTGCTGAAGTTGCCATTTCAATATGTCTCAAATAGTAGCATCCTAAGCCCCCATGAGTTCTCCCCCAACATGATTATTGCTATTTCCTCTGTTGCTTGTGCCTTCTTTGGTTTCATGTTTATAATTTTTGAGATGTGATGACCATAATCTCTCATGTCATTCAAAAAGTGTATGCACTGGATATTTAAAATATACTAATTTCATTTAGTTTTCTAATATTCTTCATGGTGCACGAATGTTTACTTTTTGACCCAAATGACAATCCAGTGAGTATCCTTAGGAGCTAACAATTATTTCTAGGTATGCAGTTTCCCTGACTGCAGATGATATCTCAGAGCTATTCATTTTATACCTAAGCTATTTATCATAAAATATGTCTTATAGTTACTAAGTTGAAGTCTAGCTATTACTTCTCAACTACGTGTGCAAACTGGTAAGATTTCATACCTATATATTATCTTTTTTTGTCCTTAGCTACAAATTTGAAGCTTTAATATTGAATAAATTTGGGCTTTGTGAACATTTATGAATATGTTGAATATGATTGACATTAGTATTGATTCACAAAGAACGTCACTCTAGAAAAATTACACATTTATTCCTATTTGGAGTAAAGACTTTTTTTCTCTTCTAAGTTTGCCTATGATACAACTTTTTGTGGCACCACTGTGTCCCGTGAGGATTTCTGTCTTCATGTTGCTCAAAAGTGGGCTGTTATGTAGCTAACAAGCACCAACAGGACCATGCTGATGGCTTTTGAGTAGTGTATGTTCCAATTGATTGAGGCTTCTGTTCTGATGTCTTAAAAATCAAGCATCTCCTACTGTTCACTATTTTGAATATTTGAGGTGGTCACAAAATCATCAAATGATATTGTAATCACATATTAGCTCTTGGTTTTAACTCATTGTTTGAAACTATTGAGTCTACTTCCCTTTGCTGGGTAGAGAACTAAGCCATAAAATAAGCCAAATTAAAGCCACAAATGTAAAATAGGGAATCTGGATTACCTGAAAGCTGTAATTAAGAATTAAAATGTTTTTATGGGTCTGGCTTCGAGGTCGTGTATCTGAGCCTGCTGGGAACTGAAAGTTCTTTGCATCTTTCATGTGATTGGAAGATATGTTTCTTATCTCGGAGAAAAAGAGTGATTCTATTAACTTAATAATGACCTCCCCCTTATTTCCTTATAAAATAATAGGCTTATGACATATTTCTGAATGTGTGGTCAAAATATACCTGAGCTGTCTGAAAAATCCAATGATAGGTTTGGTTCCCTTTTAGGCTACAGAGTCTGTGCTAGAGGTATTATGATCCTCTAGTTTTCTGTGTTTAATTGTGGCCACACAGTCTCAGTGATAAGAAGGGAACATGTTCTTGAATGATTATAAAAACTGTGGTTTGTATGAAGATCCAAGTATTTTTTTCCAAGTATTTATTTTTTAATTACACAAGCTATTAGTATGAAAGAATCCGGCTTGGATTGACCTCAATAGCCAATTGTTTTTCAGCACTTTTGCTTAAAATTGTGTAAAATTTTCCTTAAGCTGGTCATCAAAGTTTCCTATGGGTTGGGTATGGTTCTATAAGGAATCTAAAAATTAAAATTTCAATGGGTATGCAGTTGTCTTGGTATTTTTTGGAATTAGAATTTTGTCTCATTGGCTCCTCAGGAATTGGCAGGGATGATGGGGACTAATCCTTGCTCTTCAATGCCAGCAGCAATGGCATATTCCAAGAGCTTGTCAGAAAAGTAGAATTTCAAGCTCTCACCCTGGACCTATCCACATTTTAACAAGATGCTCAGGCGACATATGTATATATTAAAATTTGAGAAGATTCTTGTGGTGGACACCTAATTAGGGAGGAGTCAGGAAGAAGCCTTGGTAGATCTAACTGACCTTTAAAGTTCAGCACCATAGAGTTTAAAGTACTACGAAGGAACCACTTCCTACTATATTTATTTGGATCTTTCAACATATGACTATGTAGAAGTTAGTAGAGAAAAAGTTCTTTGTGGAGACTATGGGATGGCAATTTATTTATTTTTTCACTTTGGCACCTCAGGGTTTATATGATATTCAAATGGTTCTTTACACCAGCTTTATTTCTTGATGTTCTTATAAGTCAACTTTTTTATTCAAGTATAACATACATAGACAAAAGTATGCATCGATTAACTTTAAAGCTCAAAGTGAACACATCAGTATGAACATCACCAATCAAGAAATGGAATATATTAGCAGCATTGGAGAGGCCCCCAGTGTTTCTTCTTTTCTTAAAAAATGTTTTTATTAGTGCATTACAGTTATACATAATAGTGGGGTTTATTTTGAAACAATTAATTCTTCACTTTTAGAAGCCAAGTGTTGATTTGAAAACCACATGAGGAAAAGCTTGAGCTTGATTTAGCATTTTTGTGACTTGAAGTCATCAGCATTTATCTGTTCAAACCTTTCTGTTTTGTAATTTGAAGCAGGCAACAGCATGTAAAGTAATTTCAAAGAAATGAAATATTCCTAGATGTTATTGGCACCACTGACATAAAAATATAACCATACCTTTTGAAAATTAGTCCACAGGTCTTCTACAATTAGAGTAGTTACTGAAATATTTATTTTATTTAAGTATAAGTAGCTCTTGTTCCATATTTTTTTAAAAAGTCATTTGCTTTTGCTTTGGGCCCTGAAGATAGCTTAAAAATATGGTTGTGTTTAAATAGTTGCGTTTTGAAGAAGTAAATTCCTTCACATTTTCATTTTACTATTACTTATACAGTGGGTAATCCTGTATAATGTAATGTACAAACACTAATGTACATACAAACACGATTTTTGTAAGTATACCTTGAAAAAAGTCTTTAACAAGTTAGTTGCAAGTGTACTTTCCCCTTACAACCATTTCTGAAGTCCCCTTCTCCTGAATCTCCTCCAAACTCTTACATTAAATGATGTCTGTGGATTAGGCAGTGTTTGCTGACATCTTTGGTAATCATATTCGGGGAAGGTGCTACTGGCATGTGGTGGGTAGAGGCCAGGAATTTTTCTAAACATCCTACAGTGCCCAGGACATCCCATGATAGTCAATCTACAGTGTCAGTAGTGCTGAGCTTGAGAAACCCTGTGTTAAATGTGCTGCTGAATGGATTAATGTTCAACTTGCAGTTAACTCATATGTACAAAGCCATGTTATTTAGAGACATAAAACAATTTATTGACTCTAAACATTCAGAAGTTTAAGTCCTGTATCAGTATTTTTATCAAAGCTATTGAAATGTAAAATTCAACCTATAAGGGAACACGGATCCAACAGAGTTTGTATAATGTTATAAATATCAGATATAAGTTTGGGATTATTCCCCTCCCTTTTCCCATTCACCTCAACAGTTGAATAGGTTTCCTGTTAAAGGAAGCTAAGCAAAATACTGTCATGAAAATATTGGATATTTCAATTAATAAATTCCAAATAAAAGTGGAATTAAGCTAAAAATTATAAAGAGTCCTTGAATGGCTTGTTGATTAGAAACTAATGTAACTCCTTGTCTAGGATAAAATACCAAACAGGCAGCAGCTGCTGGTAATTTGGTGCAAGTAATTGTAGAGCCAATAAGTTGAAGAAGTGCTTATTAAAAGAAACTGCTTTCCTATCTGCTTGTAAGTTCAATTGAGTAATGCACTCTACATGTGGTCTGACACTGGGTAAATTATACACCTGATTTAAAAACACTCCATCCATAAGAGCTCCTATTTTGCTCATCCATAAAATTTTTACTTTCTTCATTACTACTTGCAGCAGTGTATGGCATAATATCTATCAAATTAGGCTTTGAGGACATCTCAGGCTGGCACCCTGCTGACTTGAAACATGTGCTTAATATTACTGCAGTGCTTTTAACCCGATGAGTGCCCCGGGTTAGCCCACACAGGCATGCAGATCTGTTTCTCCTCTCTCTTTGCTACTGCATTCTCCACTGACTGAGAATGAGAAACATCAAAGATACAGGGATGGGATTGAATTGGGGTATAGTCCATGGGTAGGAGAAATAAGTAGTTGGAATTCGTAGAAAATAAGACAGGCAAAATTGAAACTGTGCAGTCTGCCATTTCACAATTTTTCAAAATAGCCAAATGTAAATATTTGAAATCAAAGCATTCTCTTTTAGCTAATTAACTCTGAAAGGTGGAACAAAACACAATGACGCTTTCCAAATAACTCACATGAAAGTTATCTTTGGAATGTGCTTCATTCATATTTATAAATGTCTAGATGACTAATTTAATAACATTCACTGCCTTCAGTGTATAAGTGCCAGGCACTATGCTTGATGCTAAAGATACAGATGTGCACACATATGGCCCTTGCCATCCTGAAGTTCCAATCTTGCAAAGGGGTCAAGATTTCAGCAAGCAAGCAGGGCACAGTGGCACATGCCTGTAATCCCAGCAGCTCAAGAGGCTGAGGCAGGATGATCACAAGTTCAAAGCCAGCCTCAGCAACTTAGCCAGGCTCTAAGCAACTTAGTGAGACCCTGTCTCAAAATAAAAAAGGGCTGGAGACGTGGCTCAGTGATTAAATGCTACTGGTTTCATTCCTGAGACCGAAAAAAAATTCAGCAAACAACTATAATATAATGAACTATAACATAATGGTAAAATATAAATGATCTCAAGGCATATGTTCAGCATTCTTTCATTCATTCATTCATTCATTCATTTAGGGGAGATAGTGACTGACCCCAATTATTCAATTTCCTGGGTGCTTTTGGCAGAATTGCCCAGTTGTAGAGCTAGAAACACCTGAAAATCTCAGCAGGATGCTGTTAAACATTTGAGTCATGTAATTATTCCCCTCCCTTTTTTTATTCCATGCTGACCTCACAATCTTGTGATTATAATTTAGCTTCCTACCTGGAGTGTCTATGGGGGGAAAATGCACTCACTAGAGAATTCCATGTCCATTCTTTTTTGTTAATAACAATGCTTTATTCTAAATTAACAAACGGACATAGTGATTATAATTTAGCTCTGTGTGTTATACTATGGATAGAGTCTCTTTGACAATCTACTTTTTTATTATAAATGAATACTTTCTCCTTCTCTTATTATATATTAGTCTCATGAGATTGATTAATTCAAGTTTATCCCCAAACAGACGGACCTACTTTCAGGGTACTGACAAGTTAGATTTTGAGGTCAACTAGGTCCCAGAAACTAGAGTAAAAAATGAGAGGAGGAGGGAAGGAAGAAGTGGGGGTAGGGGAGGGTAATGAAGCAAGGCTGGGTTTTGAGAAGGGTCATCCAGGAAGAAACAGAGGAATAAATACAATAGGAATATGGAGAGCCAGCTAACAGGAATCCAGGAGGAAAAAGGTATAAAAGGAGATGAAAGTAAGAAACAGATGCACCAGAGATAAGGCTGTTTTCTATCAAAAGGTCCTTCAAAAGACCAATGTTAGGAGAGAAGCAAGACGACAGGGTGGGGACGCAGATTGACAGAAGTTTGTGGAATGAAGAGCTGGCAGAGAAGCTGGCTTCCTTTCAAAGAGTTTGACTAAAGAATGGCAGCCAGAAGCAGGATCTTCAGAAAGAGAGAAACTCAAATAGAGACAGCATAGTTTACAGGTCAGACACAAAGATGCTGAAACCAATGGCCACTTCTATAAACTTAGGCAAAGTAACCTCCCTGTGCCTCTCTGCCCCTGCCTCAGAGGGTAGTTGTAAGGATTAAGTGAATTGATATTTACAATTAATATTTACAAGGTATCTGGAACCATACCTGATAAGCACTTCAATATGTTTGATAAATAACAAAGGGGTTAGTCTAGGCAAGAGATATTCTAAGAATCTATGAAGAATTTTTTTTCCTGTGTTTTATGAACTCCTTGCAAGGTACATTTGAGATCCAAAATTACCCAGAGCCTGCAGTGAATAAAATTGATATATACGTCAGCACAAAATGTTCTGACAATCCTTTATTCTAGGTACAACTAGGTAAAATTGCAGAACCCTGTTAAGGAGTTAAAGGAATTTCCTGACAAAATTGCAATCTAATTTCTGCCACATTTTGTGGAATATGGCAGATCTTACTCCAACCTGCTTTCAGAATACCCGCAGCAACCTTTGGCTTCTTATCTTTCTTTGAGTTTCTATTCTTTCTCCCATCCTCTAGATATTACTTGGAGCTCAGGAAGTGCAACTATAAAACCTTTTCAAGTTTTCTTCTCATTTTATTCCATATGCTTCTTTTTTTGACAGCTTGGAGACAGAAGGGTTAATTTGATAAATTCATCAGATGCATTTTCCCTTGGGCATCTCTGTTGATGTGAATGTAATTGCATATTAATTGGTTGAGGATGTGCCACCATGAATGAGGAAAGATAGTTGAATAATTGACTGAATTCTCTCCCTTCTTTCCTTCCTTTCATCTTAGACATGAGAAGGTGGTATATACTATTTATTATGCCTTGCGGCCCACTATTTTTAAAACTCAATATAGGAAAGTAGATTACATGGTAAATTATCAAAAGCTTTCACTTTTCACAAAAGCAAGTGATGGTTCACTCAAAACAGCATCACACTAACTTGTTGCTAATCTTGTTTTGATCTTTTCTCTCCTTCGAAAGGGAGAGAGATAGAGAATGCTAGTACATGTTATTGAATTTTTAAATTGTGTATTGGAAAAAAATTTCAAGGCTTCCTGTGTGAGAGAACTGCCAGTGGATGATCATTACCATGTCTGCAGGAACTGTCTCTAAGGCTGCAGTGAAGGATTCTGGGTGGGCTGACCCAGGTTCACTGTGATGGCTCAATGGAGAACTTGGGTCTAGGGATAGTTGGCCACATCCTGGTGTTCACAGGGGCAGCACCTTCAACCCCAGGCTCTCCATAGCAGTTGTTTGCAGTCATTTGAAACTTTCTATTTTCAATTTTCTTTTCATCATTCTTGAAGTTTTGTCTTCTAATAATCATTATTGCTATACCCAGCTGCCCCTGTGTGTGGTACTCCAAGTTTCCACTGGCTTACTTTTATTGTGTTTTCTTTTAAATAAATGTTGTCTATTGGACAACCCATCTGGTGCCCAGTACAGTCCAAATCTCTTAACTCCCCTTTGGCTGCCTCCTTGGCCTCTGTAACCTCCTTAGCCTCAGTTTTCTCATTTTTAAACTGCAAATATTGGTGCTTCTTCTATGTCTCTGTACAGGATTACAGGGAAATGAGTAAAAGAACTTTGTGAACTGTATAGAAAAATATAACTCTTAGTATTATGATTAAAGTTAACCTTAATGTTAATATTAAATTTGAGTAACAAGTAAAGGAGTTAAGCTTTTCTTAACAGCAGAATTGGCCTTAGTAGAATTGAGCTTGACTGAGTAGATTTCAAAAAATTTGTTAACCCTGCTCCTGTGAAAAATGAAGTTGGGTAACCAGAGCACAAGAGGAATGCTAGGTAGCAGATGTAATGCTATAGATTTCCTTCCATCGTGTTTGGATTAGTGGAGGGTCTTCCAAATAGGGAATCTGAAATACCTTGGGGACCATGGATGCTTCAAGGTTGGGCTAGAGGAATTACTAAGTAGAGGTGAGTGTCTCTATAGACTTCTTTGTAATTCGCCT
This sequence comes from Marmota monax, assembly GCF_021218885.2. Classification (NCBI taxonomy): domain Eukaryota; kingdom Metazoa; phylum Chordata; class Mammalia; order Rodentia; family Sciuridae; genus Marmota; species Marmota monax. The sequence goes on from NW_026694232.1 coordinate 7,561,412, forward strand.
TAATTTCTCCTGAATTGACAGGGCAACTCTTAATCTTTCCACTGCCCTTCTGGTTCGAGTAGGTGTATCCAAATTGTCCTCCTACTGGCTTCTTAGAGGGTGGATTTGCCCAAACAGAGGAGAAAAAGTAGATTGCATAAGTGTACGGGGGGATCAAAGCTTTTGTATATATTCTGTCCATTTAAGAAATAAAACAAAACACTTAGTAACATTAGAAATGCAAATACCTAGATCAAGGTAGGGCTCTCCATTGAAGGCTGAACAAAAATCAGATGAAATAAGCTAGACTTCTGCTGATAGCAGTGACATGATACAAAGATTCTTAAGCTTGGCAGCAATTTACCGATACACTCATTTAATGTGCTATGTTGTTAATATCACAGATATTAATAATCAACCTTGGGAAGTAGGCATTTTAGTACGATTTTTATTAATAATAACAAAAATTTCTTAAGCCCTCTCAGTGTACCAAGCATTATACTATGCTGTTACGATTTAGATTTGGAATGTTTCCCCAAAAGCTCAGGCAACACAATGCTGTCCATAGGTGAAAAGATTGGAGTACGAACGCTATACTCTTATCAGTGGATGAATCATTAGATGGATTAATAATTCGAATGAACCACTGAGTGGTAACATAGACCAGTGGGGGTGTAACTGGAGTAGGTGGGTTCCTGGGGGTCTTAAGAACTATATCTGTCCATGGCCCCTTCCTTTCTCTCTACCTCTGCTTGCTTACTGGCTGCCACGAGTCACCACTCACTTCCACCACGATGTGTTCTTCTGGAGCCAGCTAACCATGGACTGAATCTGTGAAACCATAAGCCCAAATAAATCTTGTCCTTGAAGTTGTTCTTGTCAGGTATTTTGGTCATAGCAACAAAGAGCTGACTAACACATGCCCTTGACACAGAGCACTTCAATACTCAGCATTGTGTTAAGCCCTTCCTTTAGCCCCATGAAGTTGTAGTTTTCCTCACTATAGAACAGAACACAGGAAGCAAGGGAAACCATCCACAATACCACAGCCTAGTGACTGGGGACTGGAATTTATATCCTGGTAGTGTTGGCTCCATGTTTGACACTCTTACTATGGGTCTGTATTATCAGTTACTTGCCCTCGTTCATACTGCTAGTAATAAAGGACATGGATAGCTCCAAAACTCAGATTTTTCACACCAAGTCTACTTAGTGTGGCCAGTGGGAAAAAAAATCATATGTAGGATATATAGTGGGGAAAAAACTGATGGAAACTATTTTTAAAAATTTTCCTCATGGGGGCTGGGGTTGTGGCTCAGTGGTAGAGCGCTCACCTCGCACATGTGAGACCCTGGGTTTGATCCTCAGCACCACATAAAAATAAATAAACACAATAAAGATATTGTCCCATGTATAACTAAAAAATGTATATTAAAAAATTTCCTCACATTTTTATAGGTACGTTATAGTCAAATATAGTGATGGAATTTGTCATTACATATTCATACATGCACACAATATAACAATATGATTTGACCAGTATCACTCCTGTACTGATCTTCCTGATTTTCATGAGATCTGCACCTTTCTTTTCTTTTTTATTCTCTAGCTTCTACACATGAGAGAAAACATATGGCCCTTGACCTCTTGAGTTTGACTTATGTTGCTTAACATAATGGTCTGATGTTCCATCCATTTTCCTGGAAATGACATGATTTCATTTTTCTTTATGGCTGAATAAAACTCCATTGTGTATATATAACACCTTTTCTTTATCCATTAATCTGTTGACGGATATCTAGGCTGGGCCATAGTTTGGCTCTTGTAAATTGTGTTGCTATAAACATGGGTATGCATGTATCAATGCAATATGATGACTTTAATTCTTTAGGATGAATACCAAAGAATAGCTGGGCCATATGATAATTTCATACATAGTCTTTGGAGGAAACTATTTAAATTCTAGTGTACTTCAGGTGTGTGGCCCTAGGAGCTCTCTAAGACACAGTTTTTCTCCCTTAGTAATGGGTAGAAGAATTCCTTCTCCATCTACCCCACCAGGATCTTGCAAAACTCAATAGAAGTAAAAACGCTTTGTAAAATGAACTTCTCTTTACAATTTAAAGTGTTCTTTCTTTCTTTAAAAAAAATGTAAGCATATTTTAAAATTTGCTCTAATTAGTTACATATGACAGCAGAATGCACTTGTGTTTGTTCTTAGGCAAAGTTTTATATTGCTTGTTGAAGACATGGGGAATATTTAAATTCTTACTTACAGGGCTAGCCATGTTTGTCTTAAAAACAGACCCAAGGATTTTCAGCTATGAAACAAAAATAATCTATTCTATTTGTGGCCTTCATTTTATAGGAAGAGTAACTCTCCATGGTCTTTCCTAAATTAGAGTTGTGAAAGTATCATTGCATGTAGGAAATTAGTCCTTGGAAGTAGGCCCTAACTCGATATAACACCGAGGCATATTGGATAAAGAGCAGTGATGAGGTTTAAAATGCTTTTTGTAAAGACCCTACTTTATATTTAGCTAAGCAATATATGAAAAAATTATTACCTTTTGGCACCAGAGTGATTACCACCACTGTTACTGCGAGGGCTGATGCTTGGCCAACACCTGCAGTGGAATTGGACTAATGGAATTGATTTCCAGGCTCATTTAAAAATATATTTATATATTTTATATACAAATATATATATATATATATATATATATATATATATATATATATATATAGTTACTGTTAGAGAAAAATGATAGATTTTCACATAATTTCTAAAACTTTTCCATAAAAGTTACCTATTTCTAATCATAATAGACTTTCTGCCATTGAAGACACTTTTCAATAGTAGGCGGAAATACATTATCAGACATTTCACACTTTCCCGAAACAGTGATAAAAGCAAAGCTGGGAGCTCCTTATAGAGAAAATATTTCAGAAGTGTTTAGTACATGCCATCTCTGCAGTAGTCACTTAACATATGTATTTAATTCCTCCAAACAACAGGTATTACTATTATCTAATATTGCATAAAGAAAGCAGCCTCAGGCAGGGTAAACATTATTGTGCAGACATTAGAGTGTTCTTACAGAAACCCAGGTGCTACAGGTCTGTCATGCAATCAGGAGATGCAGTAAACATGAGATGTGTGAGGCTATTGGTGGCCTAACGTGGCATACTGTTGTACAGTAAATATTTTTTTTTTATGTATAGAAAGACTACTCTCAAATAATAATAAAAACCATAGTATAGTAAATACGTAAACTAGTAACATAGTCATTTATTGAAATTATCCAGCAGTGTGTAGTTGTGTTTAGTTGCATGGATGTCAACACAGTAGGTGTGTTCATACCAAACTCACTATGAATGTATGAGTAGTGCATTGGACTGTGACGTCATAGGCAATAGTCCTTTTTCAGTATCATTATAATCTATGGAATCATAGTTATAAATGTGGTTCATCACTGAAAAATCATTACACAGCACATGGTTGTATATGTATATATGTGTAAATATATATCATATGTTATACATAACATATAACATACATACATTATATTATATATAATTTAAATGGAGTGACTAATGGATGACTTTTGCTAGTATTAATGTGAGAATTGTATGCAGTTAAGTTCAAGAGCATATTTATTGAACCTAATTTTAGCATTCCAGTTTTAACTAATAAAGCAAGTTAGTCTGAAATTATAGGTACAAATGTATAAATAACAGCAATAGTTGTAACAATAGTAACCTTCTAGCATCATTGCTTTGAATGTTATCCAATTCCCCCCTTACCTTGTAGATGGATGAACTCAGAGACATTAAGAATTCTGACAGCCTTACAAAGCTGTATTCAAGGCCAGCTCTGGCTGAGTTGGGAGTCTGGATTCCTAGCTCCTGCTCTGCTATCCATGTCACCAACCATGAATTATTGGCATACTTTCAGTTCTTTACTTTCTCCAGGCATATCTCTTCTCATCCTCTGCCCCAAATAGACTCAGAGAGGTTTCTGAAGAAGATTTTCCTCCTGGTACTCTTTTATTTTTGCTAAGAAGCAGTCATATCTGTTGGAGCTCATTGTGGCCACCAGTTATGCACTGGGGCTTGGTGTCAAGGTGTGTTACGGAGACCCCACCTGCATGTACACTCACGAAGTGTGAACCCAGATCAGACTTCTTAGGAACACCTGCTAACAGCCTGCAGTGCCGATGGCTTTGTATTGGCTTCCAAAGGCAGTAACTTGCTGTGAGTTGGGTAATTTTTCCTTATAAACCTGCAGAAAAGGGCAGAACACAGGTAGAAAATATGCCAGTTTCTTTGATGCATCCAAAGTACTTGACCAATCTTACTAAAATGGAATGAAAGACCCATGTATGCAGTAATATATTTCTGTACATCACCAACAAAGAAAGGTTGGTTCTGGCTTCTTCCTGAGTCTACAAAACTTGTGAATTATTTGATGCTTTCAAATTGACAAAATAAAATAGTTTGGTGTGACTTTGCAATTATTTATGCAAAATAAATTTAAAAAACCCTGAACTCCAAAATGTATACAAGATACCAAACTGTATATTAGATCATTTAAACATCAACAGTTTAAGTTAACTTTAGGTAGAATAAGCATTTTTTTTTTATTTGTAGGACTACATAGTTGTACTATTTTGACTCCAGACCTAGTGATTGAATCAGTGAAGTAAGTGTCTTGCAAATTAACAAGAAGTGTTGTTTCCTGGAACACAGAGCAGTGTTCAGGAGGAGAACTGGCCACAGAATAGCCAGACTGAGGTTTGTCTTAACAAACCAAAAAGCATGCTTAGCAGACAGCAGCTGGGCCCCCTGGTATGCGCTGTTTAGGAAGGGCCCTAGCAACTGGGCCACCGAGTCAGGTTCTAGTCAGAGCTGTGCTAATATCCAGACCTGAGCTCTGCTGAAACTCACTCCCTGACTCTCACCTCTCTCTTTCTCTTTCAAATGAGAGGTAGCACGCAATGATACCTAACACTATCCTAACATGAAGATCTGAGAACCCTGTCTTACCATTCTTCTCAGGAAGCCTCAGGTGGTGTTTGGAGGTCCAATTTGTGAAGGTCTGTGAAGTCTTTGCATAAGTTTCAACTTAGAAAATAACCAACTTTACATGTTAACTGGATGAAGTCCCTTGTGTGGGGTGTGAGTGTGTGTGTGTGTGTTTCCAGAAAGTGAATTTTGTTTTGTTAAGTTAAAAGAACACACTATTCTGTTCTCCCGTGTCATGTCTTCCTTGAGAGAAGCATGTGGCTTCGTGAATAAAACACAGACCTTTGCGGGGCACGGTGGCACATCGCTATAATCCCAGCAGCTCTGGAGGCTGAGGCAGGAGGATTGTGAGTTCAAAGCCAGCCTCAACAACAGTGAGGCACTAAGAAACTCTGTAGAGACCCTGTCTCTAAATACAAATTAGAGCTGAGGATGTGGCTCAGTAGTTGAGTTCCCCTGAGTTTGATCCCTGGTACCAAAACAAACAAACAAAACAAAAAACCATAGACCTTTGCATTACAAAGTCAGCTTCATCAAAATTTCCATCTGGGCATATACAGTATTATCAAATATGCAAAATGGAAGATGTTGGGTGAAATGCTTATTGATATGAATGAGGAAATTAGCTTGCTTCATTATGAAAAAAATTAACAAAAAACAGGAGTCAGAAAGATCTGGCATTGTATTTTGTGTTCTTTAAGTCATTAGGCTAGTATTTAACACTCAGACCTCTATAGAAGAAGCATTGCTTAAGCTTTTTATTTTAACTGAAAATTTACATTTTTGTAGCGTTTCCCATATTCCTTGCAAGTCTTACCCTTCCAGGTAAAGAAGGTAATGCCTCTGAATTTTTGCCTTCTGCCCATGTTTGGTATATAAATGGCAGTGTTTTCTGTGAAGAACCTTAAATAGTGTATGTACTTCTGCGTGTTTGTATATTTGGAAGTATAGAATTCCATAATATATAAGTGACTTTTAAGCATATACCCGTGGCAACTTTTATATGTATATTTTTTGGCTGATGGAGAACTTAATTCTGTTGTGTCCATCGCTCTAGTAAAACCTCACAGACTTTGGAAGAAAAATCTGCTCCTTGACAACTATTTCCCAGGGACAATAGCTGCCATTCTGGCTGTGGAAAGCAAGCTGAAACCACCCTGAGAAGAGAAAACAGTGGACCTATAGAGTAACATTTTATATCCAGAAAAGACATGGAAATTTAATAGAGGATTTTTAAAAAATAATAAAGACAGGAGGATTTTTAAAAAATTTATTCTCATTTTTAAATATAAATGCTCTTCTCCACAGCAAAAGCTCCCCACCACACACACTCAAGAGATTTAGAACTGTATAGAGATAGTTACATACACCAGCAACTCAAATGAGAGGGCAGCATATATATATGTAATTGGCTGCTTTTTTCTTTCCCTCGGCAGTCTGTAAAAAATGTGAAAATGCTCCTGCTTCTGCCTAGCCATTAAAAGGCAGTGGCTGCACCATACTGTGATTTGGGAGCTGAAGAAAATGGCCAGAACTGACTGATATCTGATAAACAGTAACAGGAGTCAGTTTATTGCACCAATCGTTAAATAATGGTGCTGATTATAAGGCTGCTAACTGCAGATGCTGTAATTGTCTGTCATAAATCTTAGTCATTTGTGACAGGAGCACAATGAAAGGGAGCATCTGCTTGAGGGCAAATGACTTCTGATAAATATCAGCTCTAGGAAAATGTACTTGGATGTGTCTCAATATTTTGGAGAGCCATTCATGTTGCTTCCACAAATGTGAAGTTATTATTGGTTTGTATTGATTTTGCCACCCTTTTTTTTTTTTTAAAGAGACAGAGAGTGACTCAAGGTTGAGTTGAATAGCATCTCAGCTCTTTATCTGATCTACTCATTTCTCTCAAATGCATGTTTGAGTGAAAAAAAATAATTGCACTTTTTTCAGTAGATTGCTGTTCAGAAACACAGCCTGGGAAATTCAATATGCAGCCTATAAAAAAAAAAAATAACAAAAGCCAACATTTGTTGAAGGGGGAGGGAATGCATTTGGATTTTTACAAAGGTTATTTTCAGAAAAGATTTTAAGTCTTAAAATGCCAATCTCTAATGAATTTTAACTGCATGAAAATGAATTGTATGGTCTCTTATTATGCCTATAGAAAAATAGTTAATATTATCATATTCATTATAAAATTTGCCCAAATAATAAAAATTATGCAGGAAGGACTTCTCTGAGTTTTAAAAACTTGAGAAAAGTTAGTATTATGTAAAACTAATATCCACATTTTAGGAAAAACTGCTTTCTCCTAAAATATTTATTATTAAACATTTCGTTGCTACATCAAAAACCTCTTGGAAGTACAAAGCAAATAGAATGAAGAAATTTACATTTCCGAATAGAGAAATTCCATCTTGTATTTAGTTATATAGTTTGGATTTACTAATTAATAAATGCAGGTTGTGTCTGTTTATAGTTATTTCTGGTTCTAAGAGATGTGGGACTCTTAACAGACCTTCTCATGTAGAGAAAGCAAAAGTTTTGTAGTGTGTCCCACTCGGTTACTCAGTCTGAGAATCTACCTGAGTGGTCCAGGAGTGGCTTAGGATGTGAGTCTCAGTGGCTTAGTGTTGTGAGTCTTAGGGGAAATGATGACACATCATAAAGGGAGGTACTCAGGAAATCCTTGGAGCCCCTGCTTCTGAACTGCTGTGCTTTTGTTTACAGTTCAGTGCCTTAGGCCGAAATACCTGAGTAAAATTGTACATACATGCATAGAACAAAAGCTCTAGGGATAGTTGTAGTAATGGTATTTCTGATTTCACCATCTTATTCACAAGGGGATAATAAACTTTTTCTAAAGCATTGACTCATACTTTTCCTCATGTCCTTGACCATAAAAGACTTGGCTGAAACTTAATGGCTTCAATAATTATAGATATCCCCAACTTCATGGTAATCATACCCAGGATGTGGGACCACCTTTAATTAAAGATTCCTGAAAATAATATCCTTCTGATATTATTGTACAAAATTTACTAAGAGAAACAGTGTTGTTTGGTAAGCCTAATGTTTACAAAGGTACATTTTAGGGAGATAGGTAGTTTTGATTGAAATATTTAAGAAATAGGCATACTGGTCCTGAATCTCAGTTTTTTTACAAAGACATGGGAGGAAGGGAGATACCCAGAAAAACATTATATTTTGGAGTCATACCAAACTGGATTTGATTCTGAGCTCTATAAAGCAAATTCTTAACCTTTCTAATTTTCTATTTTTAGAAGATGCACTATTTCTATTAATACCAGGGCTTGTAAGAGTTTTATTTACAAATCACTTGGCACGGTGCTTGGTACAAAGGAGATATGCAATTAAAAACTATCACAATTCTTAAATATAAAAATTATTAATATTGTATAGTAGTATTACACACCAATAACAAAAATAAAATTTGCATTGCTTGGGTTTGCATTTTGCATGCTATTTTAATTCTCTTGATTTTAGTGTTGTGATTTATCTCCTATTTCTGGCTGGGCAACTTAGGTAAATTGTGAGATTTTTTTTATTAGTATAGTTCCATGAGTAAGTACCTAATGAAGCAAATATATGAAAAATATCTAAATTCTGTCATGTTGGGATTCGAGATGACAGAAGGGGTTCTGGGATCAAACACTCTAACATTCATTCTTGTTTTTTTAGAACTTGCTGCAAAGAAGGAACTAGAATAATGACACATTAATTGTCTCATTGGTGCTAAAGAGTGTAATGTAATAGAAGGTCAGAAAGGGTTAGAGTGATTAGACAAGGGACCTGAGCTAGGCTTTTGTGACCCAGCATGACTTGGATAGGTCTCATCACCTGATTTCAGGGAGGCCAACAGCAAGAACAGACACATGACATATGACATACAGAGTAAGTATAACATATTTGGGAGATAGTTGAAATAAGAAAGAAAGTATGGGTTTGAACATAGTGGAAAATAAACACAATTGAATTGGTGGTGGCAGTTGAGCTCCTGGTTGTGGTGTTAAAATTTTTATTGTCATTAATAGCTAGCACTTATTAACTCCATGGGTTAGAGATTAAACTAAGTTCTTTCATGCATGACTTCAATTAAACCCTCAACAGTAAGCCCACAAGATAGGTAATATTATTCTCACTATTCAGGTAAGTAAATTAAAGCCTAACAAATTTAAATAGGGGTCAGTATGTTGTGATGGTTGTAAGCATCAAAACTATAGCCTAATTCTTTCCTTAAAAATGTTTAAAAACATCTCAATAGGTCAATAAATATAATTATTTTATAGTTTCTACTGATCATAATCTGATATATGGAGGTAGCAAATATAATTAAGCCAATCACCTACCTATATAGGTTATTTTCAGTTTCTTTTTGCTATTATAAATAATTCTGCAATGAATGACTTTGAGTTTTATAATTCCCAGAGATATAAATCCTGAGACAATGCCCACTTGTCAATTTTTATATATATAGAAAATATATATAAACATCATATATATATATATATATATATATATATATATATATATCCCTTCAGAAATTTTTAGCAGTTCCAGTTTTGTCAGCAGTATATGAAAATTCTTGTTTCCCATCTCATTGCTAACACTTATTATAACCCTTTATAAAAATATTTTCAATCTGGTAACTGAAATGTCATATCAGGTGAAATTACTTACTATTAGTACTTTAAATATGCTTATTAAAATTTTATATTTTTGTAACTTTTTAACTTATTTCCCTGCAATATTTTTAAAAAGTTAGATGTTTTATTAGAAGTTTTTGTGATTATTATAGTACCCCTTTACTTGACATAGTTTGAAAATATTGCTCGAGTATGCTTTGATAAGAATTTTAAAAAGGGAATGAATGAGTCTAGAACCATATGAAAGTTAATGAGACTTTTTCTAAAATTCAAATGTAAGCATTTTTCAACTGTTAAGAACTTTTGCAGCTTTCCTTTGCCATGGAATAAAGTCTATATTTAATTAAATTAATTAATTAATTTTGGTACTGAGGATTGAACTCAGGTGCGGTTTACCACTGAACTACTTCTTTAACTCGTTTTATTTTTTATTTTTAGACAGGGTCTCACTGAATTGCTGAGGCTAGCCTTGAACTTGTGATCCTCCTGTCTCAGCTTCCCAAGTTGCTGGAATTATAGGCAGGCACCACCATGTCCAGTTAAAGTCTACGCTTTAAAACTTGGCATACTAGGTACACCATGACCTGGTTTCAAATAATCTTTATAACCTCTTCCCTGGTCATTCTCTTATTGTGATTGCCAGCTCTCTTTCCAAATTGCCCATCTCTTTCTGAATCCATGTTTAGTAATCTCATTTTGGTAGCTTGATATAGTGGGAGTATTTACATTCTGGAAACCAGAAATGTAAATAAATTAGAGCTTTTTGTTTTGTTTTGTTTTCTCTGGAGACCCAATTGTTAAATATTTACCACAGTCGCTCATTACATGTATCCTAAACTCTAAGAACCCTAAACTTCTTAATATTCCTGATCAAGAGCAGGTCTGAGACACATGGGCACCCGAGTCAAGGTAATAACCATGTTCCCCTTCAACATTCAGCAATGTGAGAGAGGCAGGGAAGCATGTCCTCAGGAGGACAGGGATCAACTCAGTGTTATTGCTTCAACTAACCCAGTTCTGGCCCAGAGTTGTCAATCTGATGCAGTCACACAAAACCCTGCAGTTGATTAACTTACCTTTGTATGAAGGCTTTGTCCTGATCCCTGAGAGTCTTACCACTCCTTTGTTCTCACCTCCAACTGGTATATCAAAGCAGTTCCTCCAGCCACATTTAGGAAGCACCTTATAACTCTTTTTTTTTTTTTTTTTTTTTTTTAATTTTTTTTATTGGTTGTTCAAAACATTATAAAGCTCTTCACATATCATATTTCATACATTAGATTCAAGTTGGTTATGAACTCCCAATTTTACCCCAAATACAGATTGCAGAATCACATCGGTTACACATCCACATTTTTACATAATGCCCTATTAGTAACTGTTGTATTCTGCTACCTTTCCTATCCTCTACCATCCCCCCTCCCTCCCCTCCCATCTTCTCTCTCTACCCCATCCACTGTAATTCATATCTCTCCTTGTTTATTTTCCCATTCCCCTCACAGCCTCTTATATGTAATTTTGTATAACAATGAGGGTCTCCCTCCATTACCATGCAATTTCCCTTTTCTCTCCCTTTCCATCCCACCTCATGTATCTGTTTAATGTTAATCTTTTCTTCCTGCTCTTCCTCCCTGCTCTGTTCTTAGTTGCTCTCATTATATCAAAGAAGACATTTGGTATTTGTTTTTTAGGGATTGGCTAGCTTCACTAAGCATAATCTGCTCTAGTGCCATCCATTTCCCTGCAAATTCTATGATTTTGTCATTTTTTAGTGCTGCGTAATACTCCATGGTGTATAAATGCCACATTTTTTTTATCCATTCATCTATTGAAGGGCATCTGGGTTGGTTCCACAGTCTAGCAATTGTGAATTGTGCTGCTATGAACATCGATGTAGCAGTATCCCTGTAGTACGCTCTTTTAAGGTCTTCAGGGAAAAGTCCAAGAAGGGCAATAGCTGGGTCAAATGGTGGTTCCATTCCCAGCTTTCCCAGGAGTCTCCATACTGTTTTCCAGATTGGCCGCACCAGTTTGCAGTCCCACCAGCAATGTACAAGAGTACCCTTTTCCCCACATCCTCTCCAGCACTTGTTGTTGTTTGACTTCATAATGGCTGCCAATCTTACAGGAGTGAGATGGTATCTTAGGGTGGTTTTGATTTGCATTTCTCTGACTGCTAGAGATGGTGAGCATTTTTTCATGTACTTGTTGATTGATTGTATGTCCTCCTCTGAGAAGTGTCTGTTCAGGTCTTTGGCCCATTTGTTGATTGGGTTATTTGTTTTCTTATTGTTTAATTTTTTGAGTTCTTTGTATACTCTGGATATTAGGGCTCTATCTGAAGTGTGAGGAGTAAAAATTTGTTCCCATGATGTAGGCTCCCTATTTACCTCTTTTATTGTTTCTCTTGCTGAGAGAAAACTTTTCAGTTTAAGTAAGTCCCATTTGTTGATTTTTGTTATCAACTTTTGTGCTATGGGTGTCCTATTAAGGAATTTGGAGCCCGACCCTACAATATGTAGATCGGAGCCAACTTTTTCTTCTATCAGACGCAGAGTCTCTGATTTGATATCTAGCTCCTTGATCCACTTTGAGTTAACTTTTGTGCATGGCGAGAGGAGGGGATTCAGTTTCATTTTGTTGCATATGGATTTCCAGTTTTCCCAGCACCATTTGTTGAAGATGCTATCCTCCCTCCATTGCATGCTTTTAGCTCCTTTATCAAATATAAGATAGTTGTAGCTTTGTGGATTAGTCTCTGTGTCCTCTATTCTGTACCATTGGTCCACCCTCCTGTTTTGGTACCAGTACCATGCTGTTTTTGTTACTATTGCTCTGTAGTATAGTTTTAAGTCTGGTATCGCTATACCGCCTGATTCACACTTCCTGCTTAGAATTGCTTTTGCTATTCTGGGTCTTTTATTTTTCCATATGAATTTCATGATTGCTTTATCCATTTCTACAAGAAATGCCGTTGGGATTTTGATTGGCATTGCATTAAACCTATAGAGAACTTTTGGTAATATCGCCATTTTGATGATGTTAGTTCTGCCTATCCATGAACAGGGTATATTTTTCCATCTTCTAAGATCTTCTTCTACTTCTCTTTTTAGGGTTTTGTAGTTTTCATTATATAAATCTTTCACCTCTCTTGTTAGGTTGATTCCCAAGTATTTTATTTTTTTTGAGGATATTGTGAATGGAGTGTTTTTCCTCATTTCCGTTTCAGAAGTTTTGTCGCTGATATACAGAAATGCCTTTGATTTATGCGTGTTGATTTTATATCCTGCCACTTTGCTGAATTCATTTATTAGTTCTAGTAGTTTTTTTGTAGACCCTTTTGGGTCTTCTAGGTATAGAATCATGTCATCTGCAAATAGTGATAATTTAAGTTCTTCCTTTCCTATTTTTATGCCTTTAATTTCTTTCGTCTGTCTAATTGCTCTGGCCAGTGTTTCAAGAACTATATTGAATAGAAGTGGTGATAGAGGGCATCCCTGTCTTGTTCCAGATTTTAGGGGGAATGCCTTCAATTTTTCTCCATTGAGAATGATGCTAGCCTGAGGCTTAGCATAGATAGCTTTTACAATGTCGAGGTAAGTTCCTGTTATCCCTAGTTTTTCTAATGTTTTGAACATAAAGGGATGCTGTACTTTGTCGAATGCTTTTTCTGCGTCTATTGAGATGATCATATGGTTCTTATTTTTAAGTCTATTGATGTGGTGAATAACATTTATTGATTTCCGTATATTGAACCATCCTTGCATCCCAGGGATGAATCCTACTTGATCATGGTGCACAATTTTTTTGATGTGCCTTTGTATCCGGTTCGCCAGAATTTTATTGAGGATTTTTGCATCTATGTTCATCAGAGATATTGGTCTGTAGTTTTCTTTCTTTGAGGTGTCTTTGTCTGGTTTCGGAATCAGGGTGATGTTGGCCTCATAGAATGAATTTGGCAGAGCTCCTTCTTTTTCTATTTCCTGAAATAACTTGAAAAGTATTGGTATTAATTCTTCCTTAAAGGTTTTGTAAAACTCCGCTGTATACCCATCCGGTCCTGGGCTTTTCTTGGTTGGAAGTCTTTTGATTGCTTCTTCTATTTCATCTATTGTTATTGGTCTGTTTAAGTTGTGAGTATCCTCCTGACTCAGTCTGGGCAAATCATATGACTTAAGGAATTTATCAATGTCTTCACTATCTTCTATTTTATTGGAATATAGGTTTTCAAAATAATTTCTAATTGTCTTCTGTATTTCTGTAGTGTCTGTTGTGATATTGCCTTTTTCATCCCGTATGTTAGTGATTTGAGTTCTCTCTCTTCTTCTCTTCGTTAGCATGGCTAAGGGTCTGTCGATCTTATTTATTTTTTCAAAGAACCAACTTTTAGTTTTGTTAATTTTTTCAATAGTTTCTTTTGTTTCAATTTCATTGATTTCCGCTCTGATTTTAATTATTTCTTGCCTTCTGCTACATTTGCTGTTGTTTTGCTCTTCCTTTTCTAGGGCTTTGAGATGAAGTGTGAGCTCATTTATTTGTTGGTTTTTCCTTTTTTTGAGGAATGACCTCCAAGCGATGAATTTCCCTCTTAAAACTGCTTTCATTGTGTCCCATAGATTCCGATATGTTGTGTCTGTATTTTCATTTATCTCTAAGAATTTTTTGATTTCTTCCTTTATGTCTTCTGTAACCCATTGATCATTCAGTAACATATTGTTCATTTTCCATGTGATGTAGGATTTTTCCTTCCGTCTTTTATCATTGATTTCCAGTTTCATTCCATTATGATCAGATAAAATGCATGGTATTATCTCCACCCCTGTATATTTACTGAGGGTTGCCCTATGGCATAATATATGGTCTATTTTTGAGGAGGATCCATGTGCTGCTGAGAAAAAAGTATATCCACTTGATGATGGTTGATATATTCTATATATGTCAGTTAAGTCTAGGTTGTTGATTGTGATATTGAGTTCTATAGTTTCTTTATTCAGCTTTTGTTTGGAGGATCTGTCCAATTGTGAGAGAGGTGTGTTGAAGTCACCCATAATTATTGTGTTGTGGTCTATTTGATTCTTGAACTTGAGGAGAATTTGTTTTATGAACGTCGCAGCACCATTATTTGGTGCATAAATATTGATAATTGTTATGTCTTGTTGGTAAATGGTTCCTTTTAACAGTATATAATGTCCTTCCTTATCCCTTTTGATTAATTTAGTCTTGAAGTCAATTTTATTCGATATGAGGATGGCCACCCCTGCTTGCTTACGAGGACCGTGTGCATGGTATATTTTTTCCCAACCTTTCACCTTCAGCCTGTGTATGTCTTTTCCAATCAGATGTGTCTCCTGGAGGCAGCATATTGTTGGATTTGTTTTTTTAATCCATGTTACCAGCCTATGTCGCTTTATTGGAGAGTTTAAGCCATTAATGTTTAGAGTTACTATTGATATATGGTTTGTACTTCCAGCCATGTTTGATTATTTATCTTCTTCTTCTTTTTTTTTTTAATTTAGTTTGTTTCTCCATGGTTAGCTTTCCCCCCGTCCTCTGTCCTTATAGAGGCACTTCCCACTGATGGTTTTGGTTATTGTTTTTCATTTCTTCCTCGTGTAGTGTTTTGCTCAAGATGCTTTGCAATGCTGGTTTTCTGGCTGCAAATTCTTTTAGCTTTTGTTTATCATGAAAGATTTTTATTTCGTTATCGTACCTGAAGCTTAATTTTGCTGGATACAGAATTCTTGGTTGGCATCCATTGTCTTTCAGTGTTTGAAATACGTTGTTCCAGGATCTTCTCGCTTTCAGCGTCTGTGATGAAAAATCCGTTGTTAACCTTATTGGTTTACCCCTGAATGTAATCTGCCTCCTTTCTCTTGTAGCTTTTAGTATTTTCTCTTTGTTCTGTATATTGGATATCTTCATAACAATGTGTCTTGGCGTTGGTCTACTGTGATTTTGTGTGCTCGGTGTCCTGTATGCATCTACAATTTGTATATCCGTTTCCTTTTTTATTTCTGGAAAGTTTTCTGTAATTATTTCTTTCAGCAGGTTACTCATTCCCTTGGTTTGAATCTCTGTACCTTCTTCTATCCCGATGACTCGTAGGTTTGGTTTCTTTATGTTATCCCATATCTCTTGGATGTTTTTCTCGTGGTTTTTAACCAGCCTTTCTGAGTTGGCTAGGCTCTTTTCAAGATGATATATTTTGTCTTCATTATCTGATGTTCTGGCTTCTACTTGCTCCACTCTGTTAGTGATACTCTCAATTGAGTTTTTAATTTGGTTTATCGTTTCCTTCATTTCTAGAATTATTGTTTGGTTTTTTTTTATAATCTCAATCTCCTGATAAAGATGCTTAACTTCTTCTTTTATCTGTCTATGTAATTCATTTTCAAAGTGTTCTTTCACTGTTTGGATTTGCTGTCTCGTATCTTCTTTAAGGTTCCATTCCATCTGTCTAAGGTATTCCTTGAGTTCTTTATATGACCATTTTTCTGCTGACTCTAGGTCCTCCTGAATATTTAGGCTGTCCTTCATTGTTTGTACTCCTTTTCTTCCTTGCTTTTTTATGCTGCTCATGTTACTTCTTGTTCTGTTTGACTGCTGAGTTACTGTTTACTCTTATAGATTTATTTGATGCTTGAGAGGAAAGATATTAGAAGGGAAGGGAAGAAGTCACTAAAGAGAATGAGAGTAGGCAGGTAGAATTCAAGGAAGGGGGAATAAGAAGATTGAAAAGAAATGAAAAGACAAAAGAAACAAGAATAACAAAGATTAGATAATAAAGAAAGAAAGAAAAGACGGAAAAAAAATTTTAACAAAAATAATAGTGATAATAAAAAATGAAAATTAAAATTAAAAAAAATAATAATAATAAAATAAAAAAAAATTTAAAAAAAATAGAAACATTGAAAAAAAATTAAAGAACAACAACAAATAAAAATTGAAAATGAAAGAAAAAGAAGAAAGAAAAAAAAAAGAAAAAGAAAAGAAAAAAAAATGATAATAATAATAATAATAAATGCAGTCCTAGAGTTCTATTAACTTCTCTTCCAGTAGGTGGAGCTCTGCCCACTGGGCCAAGCTTCTCCTCTCAATAGGTGGGAACCATTCACTGTGCAGCAGCTCTTTCTCCTAGACTGGGCGGGTCTCCAATCCTGAGTGTCTAGGGCCTTGTCTTGTGTTTCCTCAAGCCAGGCCGTGCTCACCTGTGGCGCTCACCACAATACTGTCTACACGCCAGGTCTGCTGCTCCTGGGAGCCCTGTTTTCATGAACACCTGGGCTCACTCTCCCTGTTTGCCTCCCTCAGACCCTAAGTTTGTAGAGCTTGGGGCTGAGATCCCCCAGCGAATTTGCTTGCCCTCCTGTAGCCACGCCCCCGGTAGCTGGTGCAAGAGCCCTCAGTTGTCAGCACTGGTGGGAGCGGTAGCCGGGAGTTCCGCGCCGCGAGTCCTGCGCCACTCCTGGTTCCCTCGGTCTGGTTATTGCGTTCACAGGAGAGCTGGGAGTGGCCCTTAAGGTTTCCCCGCTGTGTGGAGAGAGATGACTAGGGGATTACACACCTGTCGCGCTGGTTTCACTGCAGTTATCTCCTCCGCCCATGACGCCATTTCTCTGCCATGGTGATATCCCATGCAAATGGTGACCGTTTGTTCCCTTTGCCGGATGACCAATGCAACGGGTGGGTCCTGACTGTCTCTCCCAATCCCCGTTTCAGTCCTGTGGCCACTGCCTATGAAGGCTCGGTTGGCTTTTACCTCTGTAAGTTCCTAAGGGCCGGCCAATTATTTCAGCGGGATCGTTAGTGCTGAGTCACATGAAGCAGGCGAACCGGAGCTTAATTGCCTCCGATTCGGGCTCTGTGTGTGTGTTCTGAGGGGCCCAGCCTGTACACCCCAGATCCACGTCAGCTCAGCATTGCCTAGTGATCCTGAGCAAACAGCATTTAGACAGTTTACGGCTCCCTATGCCCACGCAGTTGAAGATGTCAGAGACTTGATCTCTCTGCGCCTGCCACCATGTTACATCTCCTCAGTGATATTCATGTTGCCCTTACAGCTTCCTGGTATAAGCAAGTTCTTGGGATTATACAAACTGCTGCTTCTGTTTCCAGTCCAGATTTCTAGAAATGAAACTCTGGGCCGCGCTGACGAGCGTCCGCGCTTGTCTGCGACCGTAGCAGAGCCGCCCTGGCAAGCGTCCGCGCTTGTCTGCGCCCGTAGCAGAGCCGCCCTGGCCTCCGCAGCTCTTCAGCCCGGTGCCAGGCCCCTGGGGCCCAAGCGGCTGCCGCCGCGGCTCTCCGTCCCCCTCCTCCGGAGCACGGGTCCCCTGGCAGGGGGGTGCAGAACGACCCCAGAGCAGGCTCTGCCCGAAGGTGCAGCGGCGAACAGGCCACAGAGACGCTCGAGGCTGCAGTCCAGCCTTCGGAGGACAGGGCTCGGCACGCAGCCCAGCTGCAACCTCTAGGTGCGGCTGCCGGACAGTGTATACGGAGCCATCAAGACAGCAAGCAGAAAGCAAATGGCGGCTCCCGCGGAGTGGATTTTCGGCACAGAAACCACAGCCCCGCCAGCAATCCCAATCCACAAACTCTCCCTGTATAAAAAATATTCAAAAAAAAAGAAAAAAAAAAAAAAAAAAAAAGGCGGGGCGCACTGAGCTTTCTTTGCCTCGGGTACTTACAATCCACTGCTGATTGCACATTCAGCTTCTCCGCCCGGAGCGAAGCGAAAGAGGAAGCAGATGGGAGCAAAGCGCCCGCGGCTCTGAGCAGCCAAGCGTCTCTTTTTCGATTTCTTTGTTCTTCCTGCTCCTTGGCAAAGTGGTCCACTACAGATTCTCTTTTTTTAAAAAAAAAAGATATTAATTTTTTAGTTGTAATTGGATACAATACATTTATTTATTTATTTATTTGTTTGTTTGTTTGTTTATTTATTTATATATGGTGCTGAGGATGAAACCCAGGGCCTCACGCATAATAGGTGAGTGCTCTACCACTGAGCCACAACCCCAGTCCCTTATAACTCTTAATAGTAGCAGCTTTATCACCTTGCGCCAATCCAAGCAGTGGAGTTCATACACTCCCTATAAGTTCATGTGAACCTTGTTTTAGTCAACTTTTTGTTGCTGTGTCCAAAATACCTGTCAAGAACAATTTAGAGGAAGAAAAGTTTATTTTGGATCAAAGTTTTAGTGATTCAACCAATTCTATAGTTGTGGGTCTGAGGTGAGACAGAACACTCTGGTGGAAGGGCATGGTGGCGGAAAGCAGCTCAGGACATATCAAGAGGAAGCAGAAAGAGAGAGCTGCTCACCCAGAACAAAGTATATACCCTAAAGGCATGTCCCTAGTGACCTACTTCCTCTAGCTACACCCTACCTGCCTACAGTTATCACCCAGCTAATCTATATCAGTGGATTAGTGGATTAATCCACTGGTTAGGTTAAAGCTCATAATCTAATCATTTGCCTCTGAACCTTCTTTCTTTGTCTTACACATAAGCTTTGGGGAACACTTCGTACCTAAACCATAAAATGTCTTATATAGTAAGGTTCAGATCATGCTTGGCTAAATGAATGTTCTTGAGGAGACAGTGCCACTAAGGAAGGCTCATATTTAGGGGAATATTTGACATCAGTGTGCCTGATGAATGATGGGAAATGGCCACTATTCAGAAGGCTGACTAGGGAGCTGAAAATTTGTAGAGAGCATGATCCAATCTTGAGAAGTTGATGAGCCCTCAGAAATGGATGGTAGTAAGGAGGGTGAAAAGAAAGAGCAGACATAAGACGTTTTAGACAGAGGATTATGGAACTTGCTGAACTATGGTCTAGGAGAACAAATAATGGGCAAGATTTAAACTGCTTCAAAATTCTAATTTAGATAAAGATAATGGAGTCATTTATGTAAAGTCGTGGACTTAAAAAGAAGGTAATCTAAACAGGAAAGAGAGGAAAGAAGGAGGGAAGGAAGGGAAAAAAAGAAAAAGGTGGGAAGACAGCTAAATCATAAAACTGAATGTTAGAATATCTCTGTATCAGGGAGGGAAGAAAAGGGGTACCGAAAAGAGAAACAATATGACAAACTAGAAAAACAACCCCCAAATTGCAGTAATAGCAAAGTTGAGGGAAGAGAGGAGAAGAATAGAGAACATTTCAAGGATTTTGAGGTTTAGTTAGTATAGTGTTAAAAGACAAAAGAAAAAGAAAGGGGTCAAAGGCCTAAGAAAATTATCCCTGGCTTTGGCAAGGAGGCCACCAGTAGTATTAGAGCTGATATCCTCAGAGTTGTAGAACAGAGGCCTGCCACTGGATAAGGACTCAGTGGATTCAGTTTAATTTCCTGGGCTATTTAGTAGCTGTATTTACCTTGATAAATCATTTCCTAGAAGTTTAGTTTCTTTTTTTTTTACAAAATGGGGATAATTTTTGTCCTACTCATTTCATAGAATTATTGTGAGGTCCTAAAGGATGATATTTATGAAAACATTTTGCAAATCAAGTTTTTAGTGAAGGTGACCCATTTCCATCATTAAATCCATAAGCAGAGTCGGAGGGAATCAAGAGGTAGAAATTTAGTGACTAGAAGATAAAAAGATGAGAAGAAAAGAAAGGAGCGATTGAATGGCAACTAGAAGGAAAGACAGGATAAAGGAAACATTGTTTACTTTTGTTGGAAAGCCAGGAAACCCTGGGCATCCACTAAATGCAGAAGGGAAAACCTTCCATTTCAGAGTGGGAGGTGACTCTGAGAGCAGTGCTCAGGGTAAATAAGGAACATGATCTTTAGATGAAAGCACAGAAACCACTTCCTCTGAGACCGGTGGGAGGGTTGAAATGCAGATATAGAAATAGTGACTTTTATCAAAATGAAGATGGCATGAAGTCACCCCTATGGGATACTCCAAATATGTGCCAGAAAGACAGGGAAAAGCTATGGAAAGAGGCCTAGGGAGAGAGTGAGGGGATCTGAGAGGAGACTTAGAAGGCCAAAATATTATTTGTGTTATTGCACAGTGTTATCTTCTTGTGTTGTAAACTATTTAGTCCCTTCAGAGGAATTGCAGAATCTAACTTCTATGAACTCCATCTTACATAATAACTGGGCACTGGTCAGTTCACGTATCACAACACAACTTAACAAGGAAAGGGGATAGGTTTCTCTGCAACTGGATTAGATTTTTTTAAAAATGAGATAACTTCATTTTTGGAGTACCTAGCTAGATACAGTACTTGTATGTATTTTCTAGTTTTGATAGTCACCTGTTAGAGGAAGCTTCTACACTGAAATTTTGGATTCTCTAAAACATTTTCATAGTTTGTAATGTTGAAAAAGAATATCACATTGAAACTAAGGACTGTCTAGAAATATGAACAATATGGCCAATATACCTTTATGTGACTTCTGTCTTGGATAACATGTGATTTATATTAGGATATGAAATTGTAAGATAGAGATGAATGAGTGTGAGACTATACCTCTATTCCAGCGTGGTCTTAATTGGCTGGAACAGAGTGATGGCTGCCAGTAGAAATGACTTATCCTCTACAGTTAGCCATAGTTGCCATTGATCTGCCAGTGCTGAAGATGAGGATCAGTTGCTATTCAATGTCACACAGGCTTTCTTGCTTTTTCTTAAAAAAAAAAAAAAGTCCCATGACTTTTTCAAAAGTGAAAGGGGGAAAGATTGAGAGATGGTTTACTTTTGTTCATGCAGGCCTGACTCCAGTAGGTATATGTGTTTGGAAATCATGTTCTCATCCAACTGTTATCAAACTCAGGGTTATGATGTAGGATATTGAGATCAGCCCTGAGACATGTCAAGCACTGATTCACTATAGATAAAATAGCGATATTTTTGAATAGCAAACTTTGACATATTAAAAACTTCAAATTTGTCCTATAATACTGTTTTTAGCTATTTATATTCTGCATAATTTCTTAAAAACTAGTTTATTGATGTGTGATTAACATATTAAAAAACACTAAAGGTTTAATATAGACAAATGGATGAGTTTGGAGGTAAGTAAACACCCATGAAACAATTATAACAATGTCAAAAATATATCCATTCCTTCTAGAAGTCTCCTCCTGCCTATTTCCTTATTTCAAATCACTTAATGTTAAGATCTATACTCTTAGAAAATTTTTAAGTGTGCAGTACAGTATTATTAACTATGAGGCTGTACAGATTTCTAGGACTTGTTCATCCTGCATAACTGAAACTTTGAATCCTCTTACCAATAGTTGATTTTCCCTCATCCTAGTTTCTGACAAGCATTGTTCTGTTTCTATGAATTTGACTATCTTAGATTCCTCCAATACATGAGATCATTTATTTGTCCTTCTGTATCTGCCTTTATTCACTTAGCATGGTGTTCTCCAGATTCATTTATGTAGTCACAAATGGCAGGATTTTCTCCCTTTTAAAGACTGAATAACATTGTATATGTATATACCACATTTTCTTTATTCATTCATCCATTGATAAGAATTTAATGTTGCTTCCATATTTGGCCACTGAACCTTATTCAGCTAAAAAAAATTGAAAACATATATCTGATGGCTATAGTTTGGGTTTTAAATGCTTCCAAAGGCCTAAGTGTTAAAGGCTTGGTTACCAGCCTGTGGTACTGTTGGAAGAGGTAGAACCTTTGGTATGTGGGGCCTCGTGTAAGGAATTTAGGATTTTGAGGACATGCCCTTAAGGGGATATTAGTACCTAAGTTCTTTCCTTTCCTTTATTGCTTACCAGCTTCCATGAAGTGAAAAGGACTCCTCTACCTTGTATTCCTGCCATGATATACTGTGTTGCCATAGCCCCCAAGCAACAGGGCCAAGCAAACATGGACTGAAATCTCTGTCGCTATGAGCCAAAATAAATCTTTTCCAGCCTAGAGGTGTAGTTCAGTGGTAAAGTATGTTTCTGGTATGCACAGAGGTCTCAGGTTCAAACCCCAGCACTGCAAATAAGTAAATTAGCTAATTAAATAAAATGAGATAAATTCTTAAAAAATAATTTCCTCTATTTTTCTCAAGTATTTTGGCAAAATGATAAAAGGCTGATTAACATACTATCGATAGAGGGCTACTATCCAAAACATATAAAGGGCTTCCACAATTCAATAGTGCATGCACACACACAAATCAGATTTAAAACATGGGTAAAAGATCTGAATAGACTTTTCTCCGAAGAACACAAAGCATCAACAAGTATATGGAAAGGTCCAGCATAACTAGTTATCAAAGAAATGCAAATCAAATCACGAGATATTGCCTCACACATGTTAGGTTATCTATTACCAAAAACAGGGAAGACAAGCATGGGCAAGGATGTGGAGAAAAGTAAATCCTTATGTAGGGTTGGAAATGTAAATTGGTATAGTCTCTATGAAAAACAGTATGGAGGTTTTTCAAAAATGATCTAGTAATCCTTTTTCAAGGGATATATATCCAAAAGGACTGCAAGAGATATCTGTTGCCATTTCTTTCTTTGTTTTTCCTTTTATTTTTATTTATTTATTTATTTTTGGTACTGGAAGTTGATCCCAGGAGTGTTTTTCCACTGAGCTACATCCCCAGCTCTTTTTAGTTTTTATTTTTGAGACAGGACCTTGCTAAGTTGCTAAGGCTGGCCTAGAACTTGTGACCTTTCTACCTAATCTTCCCAAATTGCTGAAATTATAGGCATTTGCCACCATAATGGTTTTCTTAAAACAGAGAGAAACATTATGTTAAGAGGTAGCACAATGGGAATATCATGAAGTTATACATAGAAAAATATCACTTGTCATTTGTGTCTCAGGAAATCAAAGTTGAGAACTGTTGGTGGAGCAATGACTTCCTAGCCATTTTAGGCAGCACTGAAAATCATACATTATGGCACATTTTCTTCCAAGATCTATTTTTTTTCTTTTTTCTAAAAATCAAACTCAAATACTTACATAGTTTAAAAAGTCAAATCATATTATAAAATTCATCATATAAACCATGTCTCCTGAGATCACTTCCCCATCTGGCTTCCCTAAGGCAACATTTGGGCTAACTGAATAATTGGTGTTTACTTATTTAAAAAACTTTTCTTATTTAAAAAACACTAAACTTCATAGTTTGTTTGTTCATAATCAAACTGTATGTTATTTTCACACTTTCTTTTAAACTTTTGTTTTTTTTCTGAACCTAACCACTACCTCATATTTTTCTTGTTATGTTTTCTTCCTTAAAGTGTCTATAACACTATGGTCAAGCACAGGAGATAATGTAAGTTTCATTTTGTCTTGGGGACAATTCTCCTTAAGCCTTCCTTCCTTCTGCTCCAATAAAATTAGTTGCTCTCTAGACTGTTACATAAGCAATATCTGGGATTTTCCATTGCCATTGTTCTGGGAGTTTATTTCACTTGTCTACTGGGGAGGATTCCATGTCTGTTCTGTTTTTTCCCCTTTACATTCTATGATGATGAGTGTGTGTGTGTGTGTGTGTGTGTGTGTGTGTGTATCCTTATTGTTTCCTGAGAAAGTAAAAGAGGTAAATATTTTTGAATTTTTACTATACTCCACCTTTACCCATGACTGTGTGTAAAACTCTATTTTGGAAGAAATGATCTCTTTATTCTGTTTTTCAATAGAGTTGTGAGTCTTATATTATTTTAATCAACATATAATAATCATAGTTGTTTATGGGGTACAGTGTGATGTTTCAATACATCTATACAAATCAGAGCAATTAGCATATCCATAATTTTAAACCCTTATCATTTATTTGTGGTGAAAATATTCAAAATTCCTTCTTCTAGCTATTTTAAAATATATACAATACATTATTGTTAACTGTGCAATGTAACACTGGAATTGTATTCCTCCTATTTCACTATAACTTTGTTCCTGTTGACCAGCTTTTGCTCATCCCTCCCCACTCCCTTCTCTAGCCCCTGGTAACCACTATTCTGCTCTCTACCTCTATGAGACCTACTTTCTTAGATTTCACATGGAAATGATATCATGTGACATTTGTCTTCTGTGTCTGGCTTATTTCACTTAACATAATGTCTTCCAGGTTAATCTATCTTGTCACAAATAACAGGATCACATTCTTATGACTGAATAATATTCCACTATGTTTACATACCACCTGTTTTTTATTCATTAATCTGTTAATGGATCCTCAGGTAGATTCCCCATCTTGGTATTGTGTTACAATTCATATGGGAATGTGGATATCTCTTTGACTTACAGATTTCAATTCCTTTGAAATTATACCCTGTACCCTGCAAAGGGTAGTTCTATTTTCAATTTTCTGAAGAACCTCCATACTGTTGTCCATATGGCTATATTAATCCCCTTTCTCCACATTCTTAGCAGTACTTGTAATTTTTGTTTTTGATAGGTCATTCCAATTATGGTAAGGTGATACTGCATGTGGTTTTGTGATATAAAAAAAACAGAGATTAGAATGATTAGTGATGTTAAGCATTTTTTAAATGTACTTGTTAATCATTTGTGTGTTTTCTTTTGAGATATCTCTACCCAAGTTTTTTGCCTATTTTTAAATCAGATTTTTTTCTATTGAGTTCCTTGTATATTTTGCATATTAGCCCTTTATGAGAAATATTATTCACAAATATATTATATCATCCTCTAGGTGTGTCTTTATTCTGTTGTTTCATTTGATATGTAAAAGCTTTTTAGTTGTAATCCCATTTGTCTAGTTTTGCTTTTAAAAAAATTAATTTGTTCTAATTAATAGTTTTGCTGTTTTTTGTCTGTGCTTTTGAGGTCTTATCTGAAATATTATTGCTCAGACCAATATCAGGAAGCATTTCCCTGTGTTTTCTTTCTTCTATTCTGGTGGCATTGCTCCATTGTGTTCTAGCCCTTAAGATTCTTTTTGGAGTAGAAGCCATGTGGATTGCTGCTCCTTCATATATAGCCACCTGTCTTCCACCACCACTTTCCTGACTCTAGAAACTTTTCTGATCTATTTATATATATTTATTATTAATACCCAAAGTTCTAAAATACAACATGGATGGGTCCTGCCATACAACTTTTGTCCATTTTGCAAGTTCTTTAGGGATTGAAAATTTTGTTTGGTAATTCTTGATAATTTTCTTATGTTTTCCTTTTGTGGAACTCTTCTTTGTCAGATCTTCATGTTCTTGGATCAGTTCTTTATTTTTCTCTCCTATTTTTCTAATATTTTGTCTTTTTGTTCTACATTCTGGAAGATTTCCTCAGCTCTATCTCCTGAGAATCCTACCCAGTTTCTTAAAATTTTGCTATCCTATTTTTTAAGATTCAAGAAATCTTACTGTTCTGTTCTTATTTCATGGTTTTAATACTTTCTTCAGGACATTAATTGTACTAATTGTTGCTTTTTGCATTGTTCCTTTTCTCTGAGTTTGTGTGTTTATACCTGTTTATCTGTGTGGACTTATTTTCATAGAGAATTTTCTAAAACACTTGGTGACCTTTGGCTTCATTTCATATTTAAACTATGAGACATCAAATATATATTGGGAGTTCTGCCTGCCTGTGTTCATTTTAGAGGTGGGAATGGATTCTTTGCTGATTGGACTCATTGGCTGTTTCATAGGTAAAATTTTAAATATCATCATCCTTAGGTCTTTAATAACAAGCTGAAGAGAAATTATCCCATATACTGACTAGAGGTGAAACTTGATTACCCAAATTTTTAGGAATTCATCGTATTTAGATTAGAGATGCTCAAAATGTGGTCTGTGGACACAGGAACTAACCAAGATTCTTACCAAAAACTGTTTTCATAAATAATACTAAGATGTTACTTGCCATTTTAATGGTTTTAATATTTTCACTGATGATGCAAACTAAACCATGGAAAACTTGCTAGTTCCTTACCACTAATCTATGCAGAAGTACCAAACTCTCCTGGTAATCATTCATTCTTCAGAATTGCACACTAATAGAATAAATAAGTAAATAAAGCCAATTCATTTAAGAATGTCTTTGATGAACTGTAAAAATTATTAATTACTCTTTATTCTTGACCCTGAAATACACAACTTTTTTTGCTGTTTTCTTTGATCAAATATGAAATATACATAAATCATCTCTGCAGCATACCAAAGTACAATGATTGTGGGAGGAAAAACACTTGTACAATTGAGTTCAAAGCTGAAATACCTGTTTTTTTCAGAGAACACCATTTTTACTTGAAAAAATGAATGTCAAAGGATGGTCAGTCAGATGTGGTGATTTTACAGAAACATTCTCAAAAATAAATAAAAATTAACTTTGTCACTACAGGGAAAACAACAGATGGAAATTGGTGCCAATGACAAAATTTGAGTTTTCACATGAAATTTAGAATTTTGGAAAGCTTGTGTTCTTTATCTTGAGCTTCAAACTTTCCCAATACTGGGTTGAACAATGATAGTAACCAATGAGATTTATATATATATATATATATATATATATATATACACATTTATTATATATAATAAATATGTATAATTATATATTTAATATATATATAATAAAGTGTGCCAATATTTGAAAAATTTTCCTAAATCAGTGAACTGGTATTTCCAAATGAGCAATGTAGGATGTTACCAAATCATGCATGGATAAATGAGCAATACAATCAACAGATCTTAACAAAGTACAGAGAATTAGTTGATATGATTTAAAAATCTATATTGAAACTCTTATTTAATGTATATATAAATCTATATTGAACACACTAGTTGTCAGAATGGGCATGGTGGTGCATGCCTGTAATCCTGGTTGCTTAGGAGGCTGAGGCAAGAGGCACACAAGTTCAGGCCATCCTGGTAATTTAGTGAGTCCCATCTCAAACTAAAAAAGGCTAAAAATTAAGTTCAGTGGTAGAGCATTCCTGCGGACAATCCCTAGTAGAGAGAAAAAAATTTTTTTCACTTGTCAAGTTTTGGTGTAACATCACAGATCAATATGCACAATTATCTGAAAAGGTTATATAAATACTCCTCCCTTTTGAACTTCTTATCTCCATGAAGCTGTATTTTCTTAGTATTCTTTCACCAAAATAACACATTTTTATAACACCAATTTTCTTTTCTTTTTTTTTGGCGGGGGGATGCTAAGGGATTGAACCCAGAGCCTTGTGCATGCGAGGCAAGCACTCTACCAGTTGAGCTATATCCCCAGCCCCTAACACCAATTTTAATAACACAGATTGATTGCCAAAGCGCATGTGAGAATTTATTTTCTATTAAGCCAGACACTGAAAAGATTTTGTAAAATTTAAAACAGTGTCACTCTTCCTGCTAATTTTTTAAAAATATAGTTAAGTTTCATAAGAGTGTTATCTAATTAATATATGACAAACTTGCTGTTATTATTTTTATGAATTAATAAATTCATATTAATATGAAAACATTCATTAATATTTTTGTTTTTTTTCTGTTGCAATTTGTAATAAGATAATATTGACACATATAACAAAAAATCTTGGAGATGCTCAAAATTCTTTTTTGTCTTTTTATAATTACTTTTTAGTGGTTCTTTATAATTATACATAATATTAAGATTCGTTGATATTTTTATACATTTACATATATAATTTGATCAACTTCATTCCCCAGTACTTCCCCTTTCTTTCCTCTCCTCCCTCCCCTAATCTCCATCTTCTATTCCTCTACTTGTCTCTCTTCTATTTTCATTAAATAATCCCCTTTCCCCCTTTTTCTCTCTAGCTTCCACATATGAGAGAAAACATACAGCCCTTGACTGATTATATTCCACATGATGTTCTCCAGTTCCATTCATTATCCTGTATATGACACGATTCTATTGTTCTTTATGGCTGAATAAAACTTCACTGTGTATATATATACCATGTTTTCTTTTAGATCCTCAAGATGCTTAAGAGAATACAATTTAGAGATACATCATATAGATAATTAATTAACCCCTTCACCCACCATATTTCTAGGTGGCTTCCCACACCTCTACTGTACCTAATATCCCCTAATCTGGAATTTCCCTCTTCCTGGTGAGAGGAGTGATCTAAGAGTTTATTTATTTTTTTCCATACAGATTCCCACGCCCCACATTCTCCTTGCTTCATGGATCAGCATATTTCTTATTGCTTCTTCCCAGGTTGATCCACATGTTCAGATTTTTCCATTGCTAAATTAGTTACCGTTTATTTTACTAACATTTCAATCACATGTCTTGGTGTTCTGTCATCTCTGCCATTCCTTTGACCTTGTTTTAGAAATTTCTTTTCTGTCATATTAATGGAGATTTGGATGGCAGTGGAGGTACAGGCATTGTTTAAGATTAAGTGTACCGTGGTGTATGTGATTCTGGTGTATGTGTCAAGATGTGGAAGCTAGAGATTGCTACCTGTTTATAATAAGTTTTTTTTTTTACTTTAAAAAGCAATAAGTTAAAGAAACAGAATTCCACTAATCTTTTAGAAATCTTTATTCAATAGGAAGAGGATATTTAGAATATATGTTACATATTTTTAGCTAGATTGTGAATATATGAAATAATTCATAAGTATTTTATTTTTAGATTCTATTAAACAATAACATTTGGTTACTTAGAAATAATCAGTAAAGTTCTTGGAATTGTCTGGAAAATGGTCCTGCTTTACAAAATAAGCATCTGTAAAATACTGATGTTCAGATCAGAATTAACTGTATCATTCTTATAACATATTTATAAACTCAAATGACTTATGTTCACTTTGAGTTTATCTTATATGTGGGTTCTAATATAAAAATAGTGATATATTTGAGATGGAATATTGACCTTTTTATATTTCAGTTTGTCTAATAGCATTATTAACAGGGTTTATGTGATATCTCAAAAGTGTTATAATGAGCATATTGACCAGAAAACTACAATGAAAGAGTTTAATGGATTCATGATTCTATTTCATGCTCCATCACATTGATTACACTCCTTGAGGTCAAGGAAACATTAGTTCTATAAATCTACAACCTAAAGCGAAAAATAGCTATCAGTATTATTCATTTCCCAGAAGTAAAAACACAAGGAAATCTGTCAAACCAGACTAAAGACTAGAATTATTTGATTTCAACACTAATATTTGTGGTTCTAGGGACTAATTGAAGGGCGTGGGTAGGATAAGTGGAGTTTGCATCTTAGAAGATAAAGATCAGAACTAAGAATGATCTTCTTTATATTAGAAATAGACAATTCACTGAATCCAGAATACCTTAGGAACTGAGATCTGGGATTACCTTGAAATTTATCTTTTCCAACATCAGCATTTACTAGATGAGGAGACAGACACAGAAATGTGGAGTGAATTGACCAGCATCTCACAGCTAGTTGTTAGAAGACATCATCCTGAAACCTGGGCTTCCAAGCCCCCAGCCCTGTGTTCTCTCCAAGGTATCTGCTTCATCAGAGGCAAAGGTGATGTCATACCCAGGGGAGAAATGAAGGAACCCTGCCAATTCTGACTTCTTCCCTCTCTTCTGTATGATGAAAATCATCTTTCTCCAAGGCCCAACTAAAGAATGGTCTCCATCAGAGCTTCCTAGCTGATTTCACCCCTGTATACTTGTCATGTCTGCCCCCACTCCAATATGGCACCTAACATTTGTGTCTCTGCATGGTTGTCTACTTTTTCCCCCTAAATGTCAGTATTCATTCTCCCCAACTAGATAATAGCACTTTTGAAGGCAGAAACCTATCAAAGGTGACCAGGGTCTTGTTTCACTAAAGGGATTTGGACTCTGTAGTCAGGGGTATTCAGCTGCTGTTATATCATTAGAAGGTCTGGCTGATTATATATACACAGAGCAAGAAAAGTTCCTCCACATCACAGGACAGTAACTTCACTGAAGCTTCAGATTAGGGGGGAATAAAGCATCATGTAGGAATAAACAAGAAAATATCATGTAAGAAACAGAAAATTCAAGATTGGTTTTATAGTCTTTGTCAAGCTATTTTCAGGATTCTGTTAATCACTGGGTTACATTTTATAAATGAATAAATAAATGAAAGTAAGAACTTGGAAAGTGTGTGCCTTTTGAGAGAGCACTCCTACACGACAGGTAGGTACTATATAGCTAACCCTGTTCTCTAAACTCAGATGCTGCAGAGGAAAGGTTTCCCCATCTTAGTCCTGGCACACACAAACTTGGAGAGTTAGAAGCAAAGCAAAAGAAGGAATATAGCAATACAAAGGACTCGGGATTTATAAGAGGAGCTGTGATTATTTAACTTGAAGAAGAAAAGATAGAGATACTTTAAAAAGGGGAACTTCTTCAAAGAGTAGAATGGCATGTTACTGCTTAATACCATCAGTAGGACTTAATTGGAAAAGCAGAGTCATGTCCTGGTAAGGAGGACTGTTAACATGAATGGTTGTGACATTTCCTCATCTTGATGAAATGGAATGTATTTCCATCTCAGGAGAGAGTGAGTTGACTCCTCATGCAGATACTATTGGATCAACTAAAGGTTTCTAAACATAAGGGTTTTTTTGTTGTTGTTGTTGTTCTTGTTCTTGTTCACTTCTGAAGAAAAGGAATTAATGGGAAGCCCTTGGCTTTCATGGTGGTTGTGTTCCATAGTTCTCCAGTGGGGAGCTTCCTGAGGGTCCACAGTAACCACACAGCAAGCTGTAGAAGATGCCAAGGGCTGGGGTTCAGGAATTAGTCATACTGTTATAAATAAGGTCCTACCTCTTTTTTTAAAATATATATATATATATATATATATATATATATATATATATATATATATATATATATTTTAGTCTTTTCCTCATCTGCCCTCTTGCCTTTCTTTTCACATGATCAGATTCTAGTTTCTGCGAGACAGTCCTGTTTGGTGGCTTCCATGCTGGAATGTTTAGTAAGAAGTAACAACTATTGGTATGTGAATCTCCTATTTGGGCAAGCTGTTTTCTCTTCTGTTTCTAAAAGATTCTTTTTATCTTTTCTTATATTCATTTATTTTTGCATTTATTGAATAAACAATTATTAGAGCTGATGATATGTCTGTAACTGTGCGGTCCTTGAGAATTATGTGATAAATTAAATATGATTCCTGTCCTTAAGACATTTTCATGAGAAAATAAAACTATTTCCTACACCAGACACTCAATTCTTAAGTGATTTTCTGAATCTGTCAATGGTAAAATTCTACCCAGTATACCCTGTAGATGATGACTTTTTATCTATATAAGTTTTTTCATATATTATGTTTTATACACAGATGTATGTATGTATATACACATAAATCTTGTACCTATACCACTTTTATGCATATATGTGTGTACCATCCATAATTTATTTATCTATTTTGTCTTCAAACCAGATTTTAAGCAAAATAATAATAAAAATATTTATTGCTCGTTTAATAGATGCCTAGTATGTTCTAAGTTTCTTACAGATAATCATGTTGTTGATTCATCATGGCAGTCTCATTGTTGGTGCAATTGTTATACCATTTTGCAGTTGAGAGAAACTAAACATAGAAGTTTGACCACAGAGCTTTTTGTGATGCAAAGGCAAGGACCACGTTTGCATTTGTCCATATGCTATGTTCTCCATGACAGAACTTAGAAGATGGTTTCACATACATACACAACACCCCCTAATATTTGGCTGGAGGCTTAGAGGCTACAAAGAACTTTAGCCTATACTACCCCATTTGACCCTCACAAGAGCAATCAAGGCTTTTGTTCACATTTTGAAGATGAGAAGCTCCATGATTCTTAATCTAGGAGCAGCATAGTTTTAGGGATTCTAATTCTTCAAGTACAAAAATAGGTCAGATTTACTGGTAACAATATTTAGAGTTTAATTCAATTTAAATGTTAACTTATAAAAGTTTGGTTGCTGCTAAATACATGCACAACTTGAGAAGAGCAGTAATAAGATGACCCCTTGCAATTTTCCACCTTCAGAGCTTCTCTGAAAACATTGCATGGTTATTTAATTCTAATAGCAGATTCAAAGAATCTGCTGCTAAGAATTTAGGGGACAGATTTTTTTAGA
Organism: Marmota monax; assembly: GCF_021218885.2. Taxonomy (NCBI): domain Eukaryota; kingdom Metazoa; phylum Chordata; class Mammalia; order Rodentia; family Sciuridae; genus Marmota; species Marmota monax. The sequence continues at coordinate 7,594,106 of NW_026694232.1, forward strand.
GCCTACAATGCTCAACAAATACTCTTTGCTACATTGGTTTTTCCTTCATTTCTAACTTTTGACAAAGATAGGTTAAAAGTGGAGACATTCTATATCCTTTCAGATGTGAGGTTTCTGACCCATTTGTGGTCTCTTCAGATGTGAGATTTCTGACCCATTTGTGGGCTCTTTTCTCTATTTCCCATGTCTTTCAGATTATGCCTCAATTTCCAAAGGTGTTTTCTTTATAAAAGATCTTGAGTTTCTTAGTGCCCAATGTTATCATCAACTGTTCTTATCAAATCCCAGACCTTTCCTCAGACCATTCAATGTCATACCTCAGTATAGGCTTTGCTTTGCCTGTTAGAATCTGTTTTAAACTTCAGAACATTTTACTTCTGGTTTCTCCCCTTGAGAGGCAGAGAGGCATAAAGGGAAAACACTTTAGCTTTGATTCCCATGGACTATTCTTTGGATTGTTTCTATTGCTTACAACGTGTGTGGTCAGAATAAGTCCCATAAGAGCTGAGTATAGTTTGTTCACTGCATAACTGTACAGTTCTAAATAAAAATGGAGGTTTGTCAACAAAGCAGTAGTCACAGTGCTTGGAAGAATAGTAGATTCTCAATAGCAAGTGTTATTTTGGTGAAGATTGTGGTGGTGATGACAAAAGTCCTGGATCTCTGGCTGCCTGTGGAGCCTGCTCATCTCTCTGCTTTATCTTGCCACTTTCCTGCCTGGAAGGCCCCTGCATCCCTCCCTTTACTTTGTACATATGAATCTGTATATGTGAATTGTTCAAAATGGACAACAATATGGCCTTACTTTTAAAAATCTAACTCATTTGGGGACTTAGTACAAGTACATGAAAATTTCAAAGGGTTCACAGAAGCATACACAAAAGACAGTCCCCCTCCTAGCTCTCAGTTCCCTTCCTCAAAGGCAACCACAGTACAATGATTTCTTAAATGTAAATGTATCATTGCACCTGATTATGTATTGTTATTCTTAGGTAACAATAATCTTAGATTTTGTTTTATATCAATACATCTACCTCATTCTCTTTGATATATCTTATTTTTATGTTGCTCTTCATTTTTTAAAAGCTTAGAGTTAATTTGAGGTCTTATCCTCATAATCATCATTTTAATTCAGAGAGGAAGAAGAGTAGCAGCTCATTTATAGAGTATTAATAGCAATAATCATTATTGTGATAATATTTTACTATCTCTGTTAGGAATTTGTCAGGCTAAGGAAATATTTTTAAATGTCTGGTTAAAGAGGCTGAAACGTAACCTTTGTTAAAAATAGCTAGACATATAGGGGATTGATTTCAATTAAAACAGCATTCAACTTGATTGCTTTGGAGAGCAGGCATATATATTACAGTAGACCTGCAAGGGATCATGGTAAGTACTCATGAATGCAAGTGATTGTAGTATGTATCAGGGTGCCGAATAATAGACTGTCTTGTAATTAAGCTCATATGGAAAAGAAAAGGAAAAGATAGACTTTAAGGTTTGTCTTTAAGACTCTTGACATACTTGTTAACTGTGGAAATATTCTCTAGGTAAGCTATGTCTGGTTGTACCTAGGGCATTTGGTTAGAGAATGTTTTCAAGATCTACCCAAGTCAAATGAACAATTGCAAATTTATACTAATTTTTACTATTTTAATGAACACTTAAAATTATTGTGTTTAAAAATAGGTAGAAAGATATAGAGAAGTACTTTATTGCAAAATATAGCTTCAAGGGTCTTGATTAATTTAGGAAAGTGATCTAAGCAGCTGACACATAGTCTGAAAATGTGCCTCTACTGTGTATAAACAATAACAGTCTGATGGTAAATAAACATGAAATATATTTTTACTTCCTATCAAAGACTTAGAAAAATAAGCAAAAATGAGACTCTAGATGACTCCTACTTAATGACCAAAAATAATTGAAAATTAGTATTCAGTAGTGATGAATTTGTGGTTAAATAAGTAAACTTGAAAATTGCTGGTAGTGTAGCTGTATGATACAACACATTTGGAAACCAATGTAATAATGTATCAAGAGCCATAAAAATAGTTTGTCTTTTATTTTGTTAACCTTCCTCCAAACTTCTTCTTCCAATTTAATTTTTCCAAAAGGAGAAATATTTAGGGCTGGGGATGTGGCTCAAGCGGTAGTGCGCTTGCCTGGCATGCGTGCGGCCCGGGTTCGATCCTCAGCACCACATACAAACAAAGATGTTGTGTCCGCCGAAAACTAAAAAATAAATATTAAAAAAGGAGAAATATTTATATATTCAAAACTAGATGTGCATTTCAACCTTATAATGATAAAAAATTGTAACAAACTAAATATACAGTATCAAGGGAATGGTATAGCATATGGTCTGTATACTAAAGTGTATTGTTCATTTGTTAAGAATGATTATAAAGGCTTTGCTTCTGTATATTAACTTACTTGTGAAATGAGTAAAAGATATTCACTGTGAATGCAAATACATACATTATGCACACTTATGAGTGTGCATAAATACAAAGTGAGAGTTTCAGTGGCATAGGTGACAGAATAGTGGGCAAATATTTTTCTTTAATTTTTTTTAATATTGCGATAATTTATTCAATAGATAGTAATTTTCATAATACCTTGAAATTACTTATGTTAATACTATTTGTGTAAAATAAATAGCAATTTCAATCAGGCTTGCATGTAACTTATGCTGTATAAGTAGGATAAAATAGGAGTAATCCCATTATAATTGTGAAACCATTTGCTGAAACAGTGCTCCTGAGATTGAGACATTGGATAAATGAGATTTTATTTAATGTTTACAACCATTAGGTTTCCAAACTGAGAATTAGTAGATGTTTGGTAATATCTAGTTCAATTCATTCTCCCACCAACTGATACATTGACCTGTCTCACTGCATAATTGTTGCCACTGCATAATCATCACACAAAAATCAGTTTATAACCTTTTATTGTGTCATCATTGCATGCTATAATTCTGTCTGTCATACTTCTTAAAAGGTACACAGAGCAGCCATATATTCAACAGTAGCATGTGGATGCTTATGTCTTCTCATGAATTGTATGCTGCTGGGAGCCTAACACCTCAATACGTGCATACTGTCATCACATTTCCTAAAGCCAACTTACTTTGTTTAGAGATTTGCAACACTAACCATGAGCCCATCATCTATGAGTGTCACTGAGGACTGCGCATCAAATGATGAAACCAATGATAGCTTCAAGGGTCTTGATTAATTTAGGGTCTTGATTAATTTAGGCACAGAATCTTCAGACACCAATTTCATGTTGTAAATCCATACTTTGTAACACTGTAGTAAATTTTCTCAGGTATAATATTTTGACTATAATGCACAAATCAATAACATCTAATGTATTAACTTGTTTTTTTCAGGCCTGAAAAATGTCTGGTAAACTGTCACAGAGAAATGAAGTGCCCCCATTTGGGCTATTTGATTTTAATGTAAATTCATGAGTATTAAAAAGGGATCCTAGTCTTGCATCAAAGACAGTAATAAATGATTTTTAAATAAACTGACACTGAAAAAAAAGCTTTACATAAGGATTGCACTGAACTTTTTTTGCAATAAAAATTCGACATAAAATCAGTAATGATTCTGTGGTGAAATACAGTATATCATGCAAAAGATGGTGTTACAGGCTAAATAGTGTCCTCCCAAAATACATATGTTGAAGCTCTTTCCCCCCAGTACCCTATTGTCTGCATAGTTACCCCTTGATATTCATGTGGGATTGGTTCCAGGACCCCCATGAATGTCCAATTCCTCAGATGCTCCATTATCTTAGATGCAATGGTGTAGTATTTGCATGAACTCTACACACATTCTCCTGTATACTTTAAATACTCTCTAGATTACTGCTAATAAATAGTGCAATGCTATGTAAACGTTTGTTCCTTTATTATTTAGTGAACAATAAAAAAAAGATGTACATCTTTCATTTTTCCTGAATACTTTTAAAATTTTTTATTTGTTTTTAGGTGTATATGACAGTAGAGTGTATTTTGACATATTATACATACACAGAGTATAACTTATTCTAATTAGGATCCCATTCTTGTGGAAGTACACAATGGTGGGATTCACTGTGATGTTTTCATACGGGTACGTAGGAAAGTTATGTCTGATTCTTTCTACTGTCTTTCCTATTCCCATCCCTTTCTCTTCCCTTCATTCCCTGTTATCTAATTCAATGAACTTCTATTCTTCCCTCCCCCACTTATTATGTGTCAACATCCACATATCAAAGAGAACATTCAGCTGTTGGTTTTTTGGGATTGGCTTATTTCACTTAGCATGATAGTCTCCAGTTCCATTCATTTATTGGCAAATGCTATAATTTCATTCTTTGTTATGGCTGAGAAATATTCTATTGTGTGTATGTACCACATTTTCTTAATCTGTTCATCTGTTGAAGGTGATCTAGGTTGGCTCCATAGCTTAGCTATTGTGAATTGTGTGCTATAAACATCGATGTGGCTGCACCACTATAGTATGCTGATTTTAAGTCCTTTGGGTATAATTCCGAGGAGTGGGATAGCTGGGTCAAATTGGTTCCATTCCAAGTTTCTGAGGAATCTCCATACTGCTTTCCAGAGTGGTTGCACCAATTTGTAATCCCACCAGCAACATCTGAGTATACATTTCTCCCCCACATCCTCACCAACATTTATTGTTATTGGTATTCTTGATAATTGTCATTCTGACTGAAGTGAGATGGAATCTCAGTGTAGTTTTTATGTCCATTTCTCTAATTGCTAGAGATTTTGAACGTTTTTTCATATATTTGTTGACCATTTGTATTTCCTCTCCTGTGAAGTACCTGTTCAGTTTTTTTGCCCATTTTCTGGATATTTTTAATCCAGGTTTTATTGAATGCTTGGAGGTGGAACCTGGGAATATGAAGGGCTGACTATATTTTGACACAGGGTCTTTCAAGAGGTGTTACAGAAGACTGTGTTGACCCAAACCCTTTCTCACTGCTGCCTTTATAAGAAGAGGAGATTGAACACACAAATGATGTCAGGGAGGTGTATGCCCAGAGGAAAGACCAGGAGAGGACGTAGAGAAGGTAGCCATCTGCAAACCAAGGACAGAGACCTCAGAACAAACCAAGCTTGCTAATACTTGTTTACAGTTCTAGCCTTCAGAACTGGAAGAAAACAAATCAGTTTTTTAAGACGCCTGGTCTATTGTTTTCTATTAATGCAGCTCTAGAAGCTAACGTAGGTGGTTATCCAGGCTTTGATTAAATTCCCCATCGACAGAAAACTTATGACCTGCCAAGGCCACCCAATTTTATATTTGATTTATGTTAATTATTTTTCAGAACTTTCTAATATTGAGCCAAAATTTTCCTCCCTATAACTTTTCAGTGGACATAATTCTAGCCTCTGGAGTCATAAAGTGAACCTGGTCTATTTCTGAATGATATTTCCTAAATATCTGAAGGTAAATATCTGACTTGCTTTTTCAAGGAATTTCCCCCACCCCAGTTCCTGTCATTGTCCTCATTTGCTGTGTTTTTAAGCTGTCTCTTCATAATGATTATATTCTTTTTGGTCTTGTAAATATCCCTTTTAAGGATACTTTGAAAGCATTTCCAAGTGGAATATTTTGATCACTAATATGCCAAATAGGTGTATTACTTTTGGAGAAGTTGAAATTTGTGTGAGTGAGAGAATCATCAGTTTGTATTAATCCTTTTTTCCCGAGAGGCATAATACAGAGGAAGGATCACACACGTAAAGTAGCAGCATGGAGAACTAATTAGCACTATGAATACTTACTACCACGCAAAAACTGTCACTGTGCTTATAGACAGAATCCTGCTTTTCTATACCACATGTGATATGAATTTACATTTTATTTAAAGACAACTTAAAATACTGGGTTGATTTATTTTTAAAACTAATATGAATAAATATAGCAAGATACATGTAAATTTAATTTTGAAAATTCCCAAAACTGTAATAGTAATTCAACTTTTTGATCATTTTTGAGAATCATTCATGTAACAATGTTTATTCATTATCTACACTATGGAAGGGTTAGTTCAGGATACAATTTAGAAACCAATTGTATTCATGTGAATGGTCAAGAATTCAGTCACATTGTTGAGCATGTTGGATTTATAGTCCTTTAACAAATGGTAACATAACTGTGTATTTTAAAATGGATACTTTTATGTGTCTTCTCTTTTTACCTTGTCCTTTCAGCCAGTCTATATTGCAATACATGATAGTGATCCTGGCTAGTGAAATATAAGTACATGGCCTCATAGCGGTATATAATTTTTAGGTTGCAACCCCAAAGACAATCAGAATGAGTTTCCTCAAACTTGGAAAATTTATACACATAAGGCACAAACTGAAATAAAATAATAGACCTTCTGAATGATGTGTCCTCCTCAAACCCAAGTTTAATGTACAATGTATTACACTGTACAATGTCATAGAATTTTATTTTTGTTTATTTTAAATGTTTTCATTACTGCATTTAGTTGTATATAATATTGGAGTTCATTCTGATATAATCATACATGCATGGAATATAAGATGCTCCACTTCAGTCTCCAGTGTATACTTTTCCCCTTTTCACATTCCTTTACTCTATTGGTCTTCTACTTGGTGTTTTTTTTTTTAATTGACACTCTATAGATAAACATTAAGGTGGAATTTACTGTGGTATATTCATATGTATATCATAGAGTTTTAACCTGGGGGAATATGAGAGCTTTTTATCAATTGCTATTAAATCACTCTCATAATGTGCATGAATTTTTAATCTCATTATTCATGGAGAACTTAATGCTCAAGTTGGTAAGAGCATTTGAACTTCCCTTTTTTTTTTCTTTGACCAAACAAATATCACTTTCACAACACTTCTGAAGAGATGAAGTTGTTTAGGGCTTTGCTGCACCAAGTATGACTGGTATCAGCAATATCCCATCACTGGGAGCTTGCTAGAAATGCAGAATCTCAGGTCTAGAATCTCTGGTCTAGAGCACTGCTTTAAAAAAAAAAAAGCAACAAATGGACATCTCATTGTCTGTATCTTTGGAAAACCCATGGGTGTCCTCTTTTGAAGAAGGCAGCCTCAGGGCAAATTACCTTGGATTTGCTGCTATCCCAGAAGGAGGAACAAAGAAAAAGTAGAAGACATGGCCAGACATGTACTCTAATGAGAGTTAATGGAGAGTCCTTTGGTAGAGTAAACATCATGGTACCCATGGAGTCACCCCATCCTAAGAGGAAGAAAAATTTCAAAGATGAAGATTCTAATAGACTGTCAACTTTGATTGGAATAGTCCAGGAATTTGGGGGTGAGATGATCCTGTGGATCAAAGGCCTTTAGTACTTCCTATGGCTTAGGAAGTAGACATGGAAGAAAATAATACTAAGAAGATTAGTTCCAAAATTAATGCCAGCAACAGTAATAATAAGTGCTACACTAATAGTAATTACATAAAACATTATTATAGTCCAGCCACTGCTTTAAGTACTATATGCGTAATAACTTATTTACTATCCTAAAATTCATTCATTCATGTAATGACTTTTTAAATGCCTACTGTGTGCAAGGTGCTATAAACAAACAAGAAAAATCTCCAGCCCTTAGGAACTTCATTTTATTGAAGAAAGACAATCATTGATACAAAAACAGTTAATAAACTACATAGTATGTTGAAAAGTAAGAAATGGAAAGAGATATAACAGGGTGAGCAGAGTGCAGGAGATCAAGGATGGGCGGGATTGATTTCTATTTATTAAATAGAGAAACTGGAACTGGTAGTGGTGAAAAAATGAGATTGAAGCAAAGACTTGAAGAAGAAGAATCAGCAAGCAGATATTTAGTGAATGAGGGTTCCAGGCTGTGGGAACTTCTGTAGCAAAGGAATAAATACAGGAATGTCCCTCTTGTGTCTGAGAGTGGAAGACCAGTGTGTCTAATATTGCCTGAGTAAGGGGAGAGTGCAGAGATGAATCAGAGCCTAACGGGGTAGAGCAGCATGTGAACCTTTTAAGGCATTAAACTTTCACTTTGAACTTAATGTGAATCATTGCATGATTTTGATGAGAAGAGGCATTTGGTTTCACCAAATTGGACCTGGAACATTGCAGTAGTCACTTTGAGAATAGATTAGTAGGACAGGGAGACTGACTAGTAGACTTCTAAAATGATGGCCATGAGGCCCAGGGTGGGATATTCATGGAAGTAATGAAAAGTGGTCAAATTCTAAAGTTATGTTAAAGCTTGAAGAAATTAAGTGTCTTTTCCAATGTTACAAAGGTAATACATGGCATAACTGGGAATTGAGCCCAGGCAGTCCAGACTCAAGAATTCCTCTGATACATAGAATAACCTGGTCAACTATGGTAAGGAGATGTCTCAAGAAAGGCAGAGCTTTATAATAATCATGCCTGTAAATTGGAGGAAATATAATTAGAGGGAATCAAACTAGAAAATAAAAAGCCATTTGTCATTTTTGAGTAAGAGAGCTTCATGCCTGGGGATAGAAGTTTAGTAAAATGAGGTTTAGTCCCTGACTGTAAGATTCCGTGATTGCAGATATAAAATGACACAGTTTAGACTGTTTGTCTGTAGAAGTTGACAACTGTAATAATTACTACTATTTTAAAAATCATTTTTCTTGCCTTCGTCTAGTTTACCAAGGTGTAAACAATGATAGTCTGGCCTCTGGCCTCAAAGAAAAGATGAAAGCTTGGTGTATTTGATAAATCTCTGTTGTGAATCAAACTGAACCTATGAAATTGCCCTTTTAAATGCAAATTTAAAACATTTGTGTATTTGCAGAGTGAATGCTGCTGCTAGGCAGAGTTCAAAGAATATAAGAGCATAAAATAATAGATGGATGTTTATAGATTAGAATCATCTGTGATCATTGCTTTTAAACCCTTCAGAATTCTGTCTTCGCTGACTGTTCATATGTTCATGGTGCTATATACACTGTGTGTGTGTTGTTAGCACGCCTTTTAAGTATTATACTTGTGTTTCTGTTTATGAAAAGTACATAGCTTTGTTCCTGTTACAGCAGGATTGATGTGCTAGTGATCCAAAGATAGACTCCATCTACATATTTTTAGATGTTCTTTAACATAATGTCAAAGTGTTCTGAACAAACTCCTGCTGGAGGTGGTATTTCTTGCTGTAAACAATATGTGGCAAGTCTATAGAATCTACCAAGTACGGCTAGGGCTTTTGGTGAGGCAGGAAATACAGCAATCTGAGAATGTTACAAAGGTAATACATGGCATAACTGGGAATCGAACATCTGGGATCCTTCTAGTTGTACTAAGAAGAGATTGTAGGGACTAGATGGATGCACATAGGTTGGTGGAATAAAAAGAAGAGGCAATAAAATGATGTTGAACAAAATCCTAATAGTTGACCAAGAATGCCAGAGACCCTATTTGAGAAAAAAAAAGACTTCAACCTATCTGTGAGGGTGGAAAGTTGTAGGTTACTGCGTTTCATGTGAATGAGTATATTTGGTATGATATTGATTAGCTTTTTCAAAGAAGGAAAACAAAACTCCTCAAAAGAAAATATACCATCTCTCCCACATGCATACTACCTATAGGATGGAATCTATGATAAATGTTCCTGTTGGATAGATTCTGTTCTTAAAAATATAAAAAAGTAAACCTCTGTCTTTCTTTACACTGGTGTGTGTATTCACATGTGTGTGTGTGTGTGTGTGTGTGCACTTTCATCATGCAAATGTTCCAAGACCCAACAGAGAGAACCATTAGTTACTTGAGGCAATTTACCAACCAACTATAGAGCAGAGGTTCAGATCTTAATGGTGACTTCTTGTCATTTGGGTCTGTTTGAATGGCATATCAAAGGAAGAGAATCTCAAATAAGTTGTCTAAATTTAGTAATGAAACCTCTTCTCCCTGGTGACTTCGCTTTGTATTTCTTTTGGAGCACCATAGACATAACAGGTAACACTAAGAAATTCAGATCTTATACTCTACTTTTTGAAAAGGTATAGCTTTCTTTTAGGTTTTGCTTGACACTAACAACTAATGTCTGAACCATAAAATAATACCATATCAATCTTATCTCTTGCAATGTAAAACATTCCCACTTGGACCCTTGCTGTTTAATTCTAGGTGCAATTTTAACGAGCTTTTTTTTTTTCTTTTTTTGTTTTCTCCATATGTACATATAACTTATTTTAGAATTCTAGGTCAAATTTTATAATTCCCAAAAATTAATCGTGGAAAAAGTTTTGCTTTGTAAATGTGTACATGTAGAGAACTAGCACCCCCTAGTGTATTAAAAACCCCCACAAGATTTGATCTGGCATTTAATAAGCTAATAACAACAAACAGGAATGTTTTCTAACGGACAGGTTGTTAACCTTCTCCACTGGCAATCATGACATGACTTATTTAAGTACAGGGGAAGCATTTTTTTAAAGTTAATAAAATAAAAAATAAGCTAAAAGGATGGAAATCACATTTCAAACATTGAGACTAAAATTAGAAAACCATCATTGACATTTAAACTGCTGATGCTCTTTTAAGGCTATGAAATAAAACAGAGTAATCTGTGGTCATGTTGCTCGTTTTCTAAATTCCCTCTTTTGGAAAATTTCAGCAACATACTTAATTGTTTATGGAATATTATAAAACTGAAAGTGTTTAGGATTTCTCTTCTTTTGGTGACTGTTATATTCGTGTGTTGCCTAATGAAACTGTAAACTGAAAATTATAGCTTCATTCCAGAGAGTGAGAGGACTTATTCCAACAGATGGCATCAAAACACCGGTCTAAACTGTATGATCGCTGATTGTTAATTGCATCTGTAAAACAATCCTTTTAAACAGAGTAATGCATTTTATCATACAGATTATAGTTCTACGCTTTTTGGTTTCTAAATGTGTGTTAACATTTTCTGCTCCAGTGTAGGATTTAGTGCCTGCCTAATTATCAGATTAAATAACAGAACAACAGTGACTCAATCATTTTTAGGAAACATGCACAGGGAGATAGGAAACCATGAATCACATTTTTTTTAGGGCATGCTATTTGAGAAGAGTTTGGGGGTTTATTAGGTTATATAAAAAGGGAAGAAAAAGACTAGATCTCGCCTCATCGATTTAAAATGTGGAAATTTATAAAAGCATCTTAAACATGATAAACATATACTCTATATTAAGGTATATCTGTGGAAATATACTTAATTTACATAGACCTTTTATATGCAATTGAATATATGAGGCACATAATAAGGAAGGACTGTTATCTGAAATATTTAGAAAGTAAGGACTAATGATTCCTTTCCAAAATAGTTTCCAAGAAATCCTATATAGAAGCAGAGGGGTGGGTGTGGTGACATGGTGAAAAGCCTTTCACTGAGACCTTTCCATGGTACAGATGGCCATGAGAAGATGAAATATGAGACTAGACTGTTGTGTGGGGTGTTTAGCCTGAGCAATCTGGAACTGTAAACCTGAAGTTAGAGATGTGGAGAGAATGATAACATTCATGTCATCAGGAGGCAGAAATTTGGTTTATGGGTATCACATCAGATTCTCCTCTTTATTTCTAAATATACTAAGTATGAATGAAATCACTGTCTGCCCACTTCCTGTTCCATCCACTGGGAAAGGATGATGGGTCAGCAGGGCATAAGCATTTAGTAAGTCAACTTGTGATGATTCTGTTTCTACATTTTCAGATATCACCATCTTACCTAAGTGCTACTAAGACAATACTCAAAACTGAGAACATGAATATAACCACAAAAGATAGCTAGGCATCTAAAAGACAGACTTTTAAAAGCCTATAATAATTCTTGTTGATAACCCACATTTTTAATTTTGAAAATTATTTTAACAAAGCATTTTTTTCTTGATTTTTAAGCCTGGGAGAGATCAGAAAGATAAATTACTAATGTGGGACACACAGAGTAACATCTGATGCCTCACTGTGAAGAGAATTGGAAAAACTGTATTCATAAATCAGGAAAATATTTATTTATCAATGGCAGCGAGGAAAATAGCAACATGGAATATCCAAGCCAACACCATCTTAATCAAGTGGTTAAGGTTAATCTGACCAGAAATAAAATATATCATATCATGCACCCTGAGACAATATACCAAAGAGAAGGTTACAAACTTTCTCTGTGTGTGTGTGTGTGTTTGCCCCCAAAATGGATAACCTCAATATAATCACTGAAAACATCAGAAAAACTGAAAGGAGTCTACAATGTAACCGACCAGCAGTCATCAAGAGTGACAGGATCATGGCAAGCAAAGACAGACTGGAGATCTATCACAGATTGGAGGATACAAGAAATGAACCTCAATGTGGAGTTCTGGCTTGGACCCAAAACAGAGAAATGATATTAGTAGGAAAACTGGAATAAAATCTGAAGTTTGGTTAATAGTATCATACCAATGTTAATTTTTTGGTTTTGATGGTTTGTTGTGATTATAAATAATAAGAGCAGTAGAGGAAATTAAGTGAAGGGTACATGTGAAGATTCTCTATACTTCTTTGCACCTTTTAAGTTGCAAAGTTATTTCAGGATAATCTTATTTTAAATCCTACAAAACTTAAATTGTATTGTAGTTTGGGGCCATTTAGTGTTGCAGGGCAAAAACTATTACATAACTGCTGAAGAAAATGATTATTGACATTCAATTTGATAAGCAGAAAGAAAAGCCATTTTCAATATCATTTGATATAAATTGAAAAGTATATAATATACTTTAGAAGCATAAAAATTTTAAATATAAAATATTTGAAAACTCTGTAAATTTCAAATCCTTGGCAAATCAACTTCCTGAACAATTTTATTTATTAGCAGTTCTATATAATGAATCACTATTCTACCATAAGAACTTTCATGCCTGAGCCAGGTACTAGAATTTTCTTTCAATTCTCTACCCAAAGATAGGTATTGCATAACTTCAGCCAGTATAGATACTGATGTTATCTAGGCCTTGATTTCATACTGTAATATAAAATGTCATATACATTTAAAAGCTGAGCAGTTAGTTCAAAGTGTTTGATCACCCCTTGATTTTGATACTGTAAGCAAATGATGAATTCAAATGATTTCTTCCAAGGCTATCTCTGATTTCTGTTTTATAAATATAAGTGAGATATTTGAGTATCTAAAAATCAGTTGGTGTTAATCTAATCATAGTCCTGAGACCCAAAATTATCTACTGATATTCTCTTATTTTTCAATAAAGAGTGACAATCAGAGTTTTCGACAAAACCCATAGAAGATGGCTGTGATTGGAACAAAGGGTGGAGAGCTCCAATGTCCTGGGCAGCTTAATAAGCTGTAGAATTGCCCTTTATTTGAGCCTATCATTTAGTAAACAAGCCTGAATTTCTTTAAGTTACACTATTCTACTTCATGAGCTGAGGGAAGTTTGTAACAAGTGTTTGTTAAACACCTACCATATATTCAGAGCTGGATGGCATGTTATAGGATTCAAAAGTATCTAGTTCTACTTCTGGTTCTATAGGATTCAAAAGTATCTAGTTTTAGTTCTAGCTCTAGTTCTTCCATATCTTAAAGAAACCTCTTAAAGGACCCATGGGGGCTTATAGGGTTAAACACAGGTCAACAATATTATGTGTAATCAAGTATTTAGACCAGTAGTTTTCAACCTTATCGACATTAAGGATTCCTTTTTAATGTTAGACACTTCACAAATTTCATATGATAGTTTTTATATATTTAATACTTGTAATTAGGAAAATACATGATGGCAAAAGACAAGTATGAATTATTTTAAATTAACACGTATTTTATCACGATAGTGTCCACTTATTTTGGAAAATGGCATATATATCGGAGTGGCATATAATTTGGCATATGCTTCTGTATATACATTAGGATCCATAGATCCATAAATTCTCCCTATGCCGTGGGTCTTGTCCTTAGACTCTGATCCACTGTGCTGGAATACAAATACTGTAGGAATCCAACTGAAGAAGGCTGGCATTGTCAGAGCCATCACCAGAGCCCCCCATGGGGCTTAAGGCATTTAGCTTTAGGTTGGAGAAGGCTACTTGTGTGCCGAAGGAAAGCCACGGAGAAGAAGGAATGGGGTAGGCAAATTGAGAGACAATGAGAAGCCAAGGCTTGTCGCAGGGGAAAGCTGTGCTGGATAGCTAGAAAAAAAATAAAATTGGTTAAATGAGGCAAATAAGGATTATGGAGATTCTTAAAACCCAAACAGAGGAGCTACAAATTTCTATTAAGGCAAAGCACTGGACCAGGATTTAAAGTACTAGGTTATAATCCTGGCTCTGCTAATTATTAGGCTTCAGCAAGTTAAATGTTGGTGACTCAATTGTCATCATTGGTACAACTGGGATAATAATACATACACCTCTCAGGGAAGAGAGCATCTGTGAAATTTCCTAGTGGGCTTTCAGTCTATTGGGGCTGAATCTGAAATAGAGAACTATCTAAGATTATTGAGCAGGGAATCAGCATGATGAAAGTGATATATTAAAGAAGATTAGTTTGGCAGCTATGTTCAGGTTGGATTAGAGTCAGGGAAGCCAATGAGAAAACTGTCCCAGTGATCCAGACTCAAAGACTGTGAAAACAGGGACAAAAGGAGGTTGAGATGAAAATTGATTGGATTTTTTAGTTTGATAAGGTATCCGGGATGAGATGAATCAGAAATGATTTTGAGGTTTTAAATAACTAGTAAGTATGGGAGAATGGTGGAAACACTGAAAAATAAAAGGAAAATGGAGAGGAAGCTTAATTGGAGGAAGGCATTAAATATGGACACAGTGAGTAGCTTGTGAGAATCAAGTCAAAGAGTCATCAACTCTACAGTCGGGAGCACACAATGGAGTGAAGGTGAAGTTTGTGCTAGAGATGGCCAGGTAGGAGTCATGAAGCCCCACAGTGACAGCTGAGCTGTAAAAAAAAAAAAAAAAAAAAAAAAAAAAAAGTCATTTCATAGAGATTATTAAGAGAAAGAAAAGCCAGGGAACTTGGAATAAGCCTGTGTGGTACTCTCTTGAGAAACTATTGTAAAGTCTGATCAATTCATTATTCTGTGACTAATAAAATATGGAATTAAATTTAAATCATCATGGGGGGTACTTATCGTACAATATGTATTTGTTTGTCTCAGAAGTCAGATGGGCCAAGGGTATACAAACATGCTATTTTTTTCCCTCGCAGGAGAATGACCGACAGCTTATTTATAACCCTCCTCTCAAGATGAGGTCTTAAAACAGACCCCATTTGGGTTGTTTCTTCCTGAGTTATGACAGGAGAGTGTTGCAATATTGCTGGGATTTCTGGGAGACTGAGCCACTCCACAGGCATGCTACTAGTGGGCACATCTGGCTTTCAAAATGCTTCATGATTTGACTTCCTTCCTTTGTGTCATGGCTCGGCTCCCTCCAGCTGCACAGATTTGTACTCCAAAATGCCACTTGAATCCAATGTATGAAATATGATATGTCAAGAACTATGTAATGTTTTGAACAACCAATATAAAAATTAAAAAAAAACCCAAAAAACAAAATGCCAGGTTTACGTTAGCTCTGAACTCTTGCTTTTACTTGGAATGCCCTTCTCTTCAGGTCTTCTTCTTTTGAAATCCCATCACACTTAGCCCTAACGTCTCATCGTCCCTGAGACTGCTCCTGATTCCCTAGCAAGAGAAGAATTCCACCTTGTGCTTCCACTTCTGCAAAGCACTTCTTCCAGCCAACTTCCATCATCATTGCTTGCTGCCCGCCTCGCCATGACTGCAAGCTCCAGACAGCAGGGATGTGTCTCAAGTGCACACGCCCCTGGCCTCATCCCCCATGTTATCATTTGCCAAATTCAGAACAGAATAGTGTTTTTTCCTAGCAACCTTTTAGGGAATCAAAAGGGAAGAAAAGCAGCCATTGGAAAGCAGGTGAAAGAAGAGCCTTCTGTCTTAGTAGAAACCTGAATTAAGCAGGAGGAGCTGGTGACAGTAGTAGGTAATAGCTATTACTATAGATGGCCCAGGAGAAACATATGAGAGGTTTTTGGAGAATAAATATGGAAGTCTGACTTCCTGTGAAGCCCTATATCTCTGAAGTGAGAAGCAAGGGATGTGACTCCTCTGCAGAGTTTTAGGTAATGCAAATTTTAGAAGTGTGACTCAGCCGGGGGAGGGGGGGTTCAGCTAGGAAGTGGGCAATAGGTTATAAGGCCCTAAGTGGGACAGTGAATTAAAAGGAAGAAGATCCACTCCACGTGCAAAAGCTGAATATTTATAATTTAAAGCTTTAAAATAGACCGAGGGATATGGGGCAAAGTTAAAGGGACTATTTTGGAAAGGAGCATATTCATCTCAGACTCGATTAATCTGTCTCTCAAATTATCATATGAGTAATCACCTATCACATTTGGTTATGGGGACACAGCCATCAATTAACTAGAGGCTGAACATTTAAATTTGATTAAGTAAGGTGACTTGTAATAATACAGGTAATTAGCCTACGGAATGTGCAGGCGGAGAAGGAAGAGGAAACAGTGCTGTATTTCGAAAGCTGGTTTTAGTGATTTTGAAGATAATACCTTGGACTTTTGCAGTACTTTTCAATTTACAACGTTCCTTCATCTTCATTATCTTGTTTGAGTCTTACATTCCCCTGTTGGGCAGGTAAAGAAGGCTGTGCTCACACCTGGAAGCCTCTTGTTCCTTCCACAGCAGCCTGCTGCTGTTCTCATGAATGTAAAGATAGATCTACTTTAGAGTTTTTAGCTGTCAGTTCAGATAATACCTGATGATGTGGTTTGACATTAGCTATTTGAACACAGGGCTTGTTTTATCTACATGTGTAACTAACTATTCCACACACAGTGTGACACAGCGTGTTGTGTGTGGTGTCTATCCACTAATATTTAGGAAACAAATGAACTCAAGCAGTCTTCCTTGGCATCCTAGTATTTCTAGAAGTTACCTGAGAGGCAACTGAGTGGAGGAATGGAGGTGGATACCCAGAGGAGAAAGATGTAGGGACTCCAGCCCTTTGGCCTCAGCTTCCCTCTAGCACCTCAGAATATCTATATACTTAGAGATGGGGTCTTAAAGAGATAACTAAGGTCAAGGTCAAGTGGACTCTAATTCATCATGGTGTCGTCCTTGAAGAGATTTGAACATGGAAATGTTCAGAGGAAACACATGTCAAAATACCAGAAGGCAGCTGCTGTGGTCTGAATGGTTCTCACAAATTCATGGGTTGAAACTTAATGGTCCTTGTGAGAGTATTAAGAATTGGGAGTCTTTAGAAAGTGACTGAATCACGAGGGCAGAGGAAATGGGATTTGCTACCTTATAAGGGCTGAGGGACTTCGTGAGGCTTCTTTTGATCTTCTGCCTTCTGCCACACGAGGACACAGTATTCTTTCCTGTTTGGTACTCCAGCTCTTCTGCCATCTGAGGACAACTAGATAGCACTATTTATGAGGAATGGGTCCTCACCAGACACCAAACCTGTTGGCACCTTGACTTTGGACTTCCCAGCCTCTGTTAATATGAGCAATACATATATGTTCTCTGATATGTTGTTGTGGCAGAAGAAATGAACTAATATAGTCACCATCTCTACAAGCAGAGGAAAGAAGGCTTTAAAGAAACCAACTCTGTTGACACCTTTATCTTGGACTTCTAGCCTCCAGAATTGTGAGAAAATAAATTTCCATTGCTTAAGCCACCCAGTGTGTGGTACTTCAGCATGGCAGCCTTAGAAAACTAACACATAAAGATTCTGAGAATTTAAGGGGAAGAAAGAGTTTAGGTGGAAGAAAGAGATATAAAACTGCAGCTCTGTGCCTTAAGATCATTATCCACGAGAGACAGATGGATTCTCTTTAAATCACATAGACCATCAGTACATAAAGGGTCTCTCAGGTGACCAATGTATAGCTTCATTGGGCAAAGAGATCAAAACGGCTTCTGAATTTTATTTTCCAGCTCCAGAATATTAAAAATCAATTTAAGCAAGCATTGCATCTTGCAGCATAATTACATGATTATTGAAAAAGTATTAAACAATTTTCTAAACTGTGTGCGGCACAAACCTGTTCTATGGCTGCTTAGTTCCTCACCCTTCTATTCTGAATACATCAAACTCTGAGCATCTCTAAGGTCCATGAAAAAAATAAAAGAAAGAAAAAAAGAAAAAACAACTGAAATCATTTCACAAAACCACAAAAGGAAGCTCATATGTAATTTTATAAGCACAACTTGAAACCTCCAGGGAAGAATGCTAGATCTACTAATATCACTGCTTGTTTCAAAATTGTCTTGGCTCCCCTAAACCCAAGTAAACTGCCAATGTTGAAAAGATAAGCTAGATCACCAACAATTTGGGGGATGATGTGGCATAACCGTCATTCTAAGGATGTAGTTTTGTAGTTTTCATTGTGAAGAAAACTCTTGTTACCATTTACAAAAGGAAACCAGTGGGAAGTCTTGTAATGAATGGTTCCTAAAAGAGAGATAGATAAAATTTGATATTTGAGATCCACTGTTAGTTCGCCTGATTCCAAGTTGGAAACATTTGCAAATCAAATCAACATAAGATTTTTCTTCTTTATACCTGCTGTAGCAACAAAACAGAATTCACTCTGACAAGCTTACATTTTTGTTTTTTCAAAGTTGAACCTAAATTTTATGAGGGTTTTGAATGCAATCGAAACACAAAACTTAGTTGTTATTAAGTTTAAAACATGTTTAAAAAGGACAAAAATATATGTTTACTGCCTTTCATAATAAGCATTGTCTGTATGACATTCTTTAAGAATATAAGTGCATGAAGCCTTTTTAAAAACGATCATACAATTGTCTAATTAGGAAGTAGAAATGAAAACAGTATTTGTTTTACTTACAGTCTAGAAAAAATAATGCTTCACATGAAAGTATAACTTATTATGAGTGATTTGTTGTGTCAGTATCTAGCAAGTTTTTAAAATGAAAACAATTATGTGTAAATATAAATACAGACTGCCTATCAGTGACCATATTCTGGGGATGGAATATTCAAGCTACTTCTCTCACAGGGTCATTCTCCTAGGAGGCAAGCCTGATGGTAACAACTATAACCGAAGTGCATATTTGATTACCTTACTAGCATGTAGAGTCCTTTCAAGGCTCTTCCAATAGAAGATCTATTGTTTGTAGAAGGTCATTGATTAGATTGGCTTTTGCGCCTGTATTATTTACTTACTGAAGTATTGAAGCAAGTGTGACCTGTCACCTTGAAACCTAGAGGAAAGAATTGAGGGCCAGAAGTCAAATACTAAACTATACAAGGACAATCAAGGGTGGCATCTTCTTAGATACCCTGGGAACTGGTAACCTTGAAGGATTAGTTCTGGATCCTCATTTGCAGCCCATTTTCAAAGGCAAGGCTGTGTCACTGTTTTGTACTTCCTGCACAGATCACATGAGATTTACATGATCTATACTCCTCATTTGTGAAACTGACTATATAGTATCAAGACAAAATCCTCTAAATTATCCTCTACTAAGAGTTTAAAGCAAATCTCCGGTTCAGCGCAAGCATGCAATTCACCAGTCTGAGGTCTACACCAGCACCTCTTCATGTTCTCTAGTATCATGCCATGTTCTTGAAATAATAAATTCCCCAATGTTTCCCATTTGGTATCACACATTTGCATGTATATTGGTTTAGAATTTTTTCCTATAGAAATATGATTATATATATGCCAATAAAAGCAACTACTAATTAGACCTAATATTGCTAAAATATTGTAAGACTTAAACAAAATCAGAATAGAATAAAATGTAATTAACATTAGGTTTCATTTACTTGGTCATTGGTGTCTAAGAAAAAGGGGTGAGATTAGAAAAGAAGAAGAGACAGGAAAGGAGGCCTTCTGGGTACTTGAAGGACTTAGTGATGTCAAGCTTAATGATGAGATGGTTTTCCTTTCCTTGTTACAAATGCATCATTAACAATGCTCCAATGCTAATGCTTATCAATAATACTTAATATTGTTCCCTGGGCTCAACAATGGTGCATAAGGGGAACACTTGAAAAAGTGAGGGAGAAACATCTTTATAAGCAAATGAGCAAGAATTAGTTGTGATGAAAAGAGAAGAAGGGGTTAAAGTGATACAAACATGTACCTGAAACAAATTGAGCAGAATGGAATTTTTTTTTTAAGGTTGAAATAACAATGCAATATTATCAAGCCTATCACCTCCTGTCCTGCTGGAAAGGAAGGAGGGAGCAGGGCAGGAGCTTGACAGATCCCCTTTCCTAAACCCCAGGGGATAGTAGAGTCTGACAGCTGCCTAGAGTAGGCAAGGTAACTGGAAGAAAGGAAGAAAGGCCAGAACCAACTGGCCAACTGCATAAACAGGGCATTTGCAACTTGAGGATGATAATGACATTATGTACTTTAATATTATACTATTAGAAAAGTATATTGTTTTCCAGATGAGGAAAACAAAGTTATATAAAACTTATGGCCTTGTCTAAGATAGCTGAGCTAGTAAATGGTGGCAGAGGTGGGAGCCCCGAGCTAGCTGTATTGAGGTGATGCTCTGGTTTAGAGCGAGACAGGTAGCCCCGCTTTGATCCACACTGATGTTTTGTTCCATTAAAATAGGAGGAAAACAAATGTGTACTTCCAAGAGTGCTTGGTACAAAGTAAATATTCAACTAAACATTGTGATTCTCACCTATCCAAGTGCAATATTGCTAGTTAAATATTGGAAAACTCTGGGGCTTGGTATATTTGCTTTGGTTTTGCTTCTTTTCATGTTTTGGTAGTCATTCTCTCCTCCAGGTATCTCACTGCAATGAACTGCTAACTTCTTGAAAATTTACTGGTTCCCTCTCATGTTCTTATCAGCCTGCAAACTGAGAGAAGAGGGCCTGTTCCTGGAATGTCAAAAGCACTCATTAAATATTTGTTGAGTGGAATAATTTAATTCAATGACTAGACCATTTGCTTGAGTAGTAAAAGGAAATAAAAATTTATTTCCTTGGGCTGGGCACAATGGTGCACGCCCATCATCCCAGCAACTCAGGACACAGAGGCAAGAGAATCACAAGTTCAAAGCCAGCTTCAGCAGCTTAGTGAGGCCCTCAGCAACTTAGTAAGAGTTGGTCTCAAAATAAAATACAAAAAGGGCTGGGGATGTGGCTAAGTGATTAAGCCCTTCTGAGTTCAATCCCTGGTACCAATATGTATAATATATATATATATATATATACACATATACATATATATGTATATATATAAAGTCATATATATGTTATACATATACATAAAATTTATATTATATTTATTATATTATATATAAAAAGTATATTTCCATGGACAAATATCTACTTTATAGAATTTAAAGTTTTAAAACAAGACATTAAAAGCCTAAAGTGATTATTATTAGTAGTAATAGTAGTAGTATTTTGGTCTAGGATGCATTTTCACCTGCATGATATATCATTAGGCTTTCAAGTATAAATAGTGTACTTCCACATTTATACTAAACTAGCAACATGAAGAATTTAAGCATTACTCTTCTCCAGCTATATAAGATACCTCATTTGAATTCTGTTCTGTCAAACTGTATTTGCATTCTATTGCACACATGGATTGTGCCTCTCTTCCTATATTTTTAAAAATTACATTTAGAAACAAGAGTGAATATTGTAGCTTAGCAAGTTCATAATCATGTTCCTGAGATTTAAATTCTGTCTTCTTTGCTCTGCCTGTGTATCCATTCATGGGTGTAGAAAACAAGAATATTTTATTCTTGTTCTGATATGTCCTACTAATACATGTTTATGGAAGAAAATTGCCATGGTTATTAAAAGAGTCTATGACATTTTCTAAAGAGTGTGGGTATTGCCCGCACAGCCTGGCTGAATTCCAATTTGGGTAATTACATTCTGCTGTCTGGTTACCTTAGCGATTCTCTCTCTTGCTCCCTGGGTCCTCACGGTGGTTGAGCTCAGCTGAAGATATTCCTGTTGCCATCCCTAGTTTTCAATAATAGGAGCCGAGATATTCTTGTCTTTGGAAATGCATTTTCCATCTATTTTGACGTATGTAAAATTTTGTACACATTTTTAGGTATGTAATAAAGCCTGGTTTTCTAATCTGAATTTTTCTTGAAACAGAGTAGGCTATACAATCAGGTAAAATTTTGATCCTTGATTTTTTTTACTCTGTTCTTGATCATATCTGTTATTTCTATGAAAATTAATTTTCTAAATTTATTTACTCTCCACTGAACCTTCATAACCATTTGCTGGAATTTCTGTTCTTGTTCTTATGGTCTGCCTTAAGAGCCATTTGTGAATTTATCTTAGGCCTTGGACAAATGTCAAATTTCAATACTATAGGGACTTCTGTAATTTTTTCATCTTGATGTACAAGTTTCACAGAATGACATGTCATAGTTGCTCACTAAATGATGAAAGAATGATATTCCCTTCAGGCTAATGTTATTAACTATTAGCGACTGGGACTATGTGGACACTAGCAGACAATTTATTATGCAACCTAATGGAATTGTTTCAATTGAAATATTTCCATTCCTGGACACTGGCATTGCTATGTTGTGGCAGGATAGCCATAGGGGCAGCTGCATTGCATCCAACTAACCCTGATTTGCTATTAGAAAACTCAAGGGTTAAAAAAAGCCATGG
Organism: Marmota monax; assembly: GCF_021218885.2. Taxonomy (NCBI): domain Eukaryota; kingdom Metazoa; phylum Chordata; class Mammalia; order Rodentia; family Sciuridae; genus Marmota; species Marmota monax. The sequence goes on from NW_026694232.1 coordinate 7,616,841, forward strand.
CAGGATTGGTATAATATTACTATTGGGTCTGAAATCACAGTTTACTTTGCACTGGAAGATTGAATTTGTTCAGAGAGGGTAACTCAGAGCAGAGAGTTTCCAACTTTGACCCATTACACCAAAAGGAATGGAGGGCAATAGTCAAAGGCTGGTGGTATTGATTTAGCTGCCCCATCCTTCCAACCCAGACACATTTTTTTTTCTCCCATTTAAGAGAATGAATTCATTAGAATAATATTAGCAAGGGTTAAACTTGAACTGGCTTTCATTTAAAATTTAAAATGTAAGTAATTCATACATGTCAGTACTTCTTATAAGGAATGAAATTCTTACTACACATCCCTTAATAGAGTTCCATGTGGTGTTGTCTTAATGCAAATTCAAATTGTTCTCGGGACCTGCAAGGACTATCTCCTGTACCTCTAAGCCTGGTCTTAGGGAATTCTTCATTTTGTGCCTGGTATTTAAGTTTAACACCAAGTTTCATTTCATTCTCAGAATATAATGGGTATTTCTTGGATTTGGAATGCCATATTTCTGTCTCTGTTTGACACTTAGGCTTTCCTTGAGACCGAGTGAAGAACCTTTCTCTCTGGTTTTATAGCATCCTGGGTTCCTCTGTCCTTTTTCTCTGGCTCTGAATCATCCCTTAGTTTAACTTTGCATTTGTTCTTTTTATATGTAGAAGTGATCTGTTTCTGTGTTTGTCTTTTCTGTTATTGATGGTGGAACTGTACTAAAATTCCTTAGTTCTTTGCGTGTATCTAGGAGAATCACTTGCTGAAGAATCCCTTATTGAGGGATAACTCTTCCCAGGACTCTAGTTTGCAATTTGAAAGTAAAAAGGTCAATGAAAACAAGATGGATTCAGAGCCAGAAAGATCATATTTATCTGTATCTTCTTTTCCTCTTTCCATGTGTTAAATGCAGTCTAAGTATTTACTGTTTAAAAAAAATGAATTCATTTTATAATAAATGAGAAAAAACTTAATTGTCTTCTAGTTCAACTCTTGGCAACCTCTTTCTAAAAAAATTGATTTGTAAGTCCCAAATTTCTAGCTTCTCTTTTGGAATTGCTGTTTTTTTTTTTTTTAATTTGGGGAAATTTTTAAAAATTGATATTTTTGCCCTATTTTTAAGCCCTAACAGGAAATGAGTCATTTTGGTAATTGCTTCTGTTATTTAAGAGTCAGAAGTTCATGGATTTTACTTCAAGATTGACTCAGTACTATGATACCATGATGTCAATTAATACTAAATCAAAAAGTTAACAATGTACCTAAAATGTGAGAGATTATTATTATATTCCCTCCCGAGGCAGCATGATCCTCTCAGAAGGGCACTGACGTAGGCAGGAGGAGACTGATGTAATGTTCCAGTCTCATATTTGCCACCAACCTTGGGGCAGAATATTAATTTGCCTCTTTGGGTCTGTCTCTCTCACAAAAAGGTGAAATCTGGAAGCTGGGCTGCGGACAACATCAACCACATTGACCAAAACATCTAAAACTAAAATACTAGAGGAAATCAGTTACTCCATAGAAGGAAGCAATTGAAGGAAATCTAGACATTTCCTAGAGTTCTTCCCTTCCATATGTAACTCTGGGAAGTGAATATTGTGTAATTACCTCATTTGATAGGATTACTGAATGTGGAGGAACACTGATGACACTGAGATTTAGTTTTAAAATTTTTGAGTGCAAAAAACTGGTGTAACTTATTGAATGTCAGGAGATGTTTGGTCTGGTTCTTGTTTTGGGGAGAGGGCATACCAAAAATACTATATGAGAATAAACCAAATAACAGGCTGTAATCAAATCTAGGGAGGTAATATCTCTCAGTGGTTAAGAGCCTGGCTTTAGAATCTCTGGTTTGTGCCTTATTACGTGTGGCTTAAGGCAAGTTATTCAAACTCAAAGACATTTTCTCATGTGGAAAATGAGAATAATAATATTGGCCCATAGATTTTACCTGTGTCAATGCATGTCTAGGGTACAATAAATCAATGTGAGATGACAAATTATTGTTTGTAGTCTGAGTCAGATGGAGATTGGGCCTCAGATTTGTAGGGGCCATCATCTCAGACGTGGTTGCCAAGAGTCCTTACTCCTAACCATATCAGTAACTGACATTCTATAAGCAGAGTATAGAGCTGCACATAGTTTATCTCCTTTGCTCATCACAATAACCTGGAGTGAAGTGCATCATTTTCAAGATGATTTAAATGATGCAGCTAAGGTCACTCAGCTAGTAAGTAGCAGAGACAACTCAAACCAAGTTTTTCTGTCTTGTAACTCTTCTCTGTTCATCCTAATTCTTGCTTGTCACTAATGAGTCTGTAGCCTATATTAGTTGCCTAACTTCTCTGTTTAGTTTAATTAATAAACTAATTAGAAAAGCTTTAAGTTCACTTCTACTCTTTCAGCTAGTTTGGCACCAAGCAAATTCTGAAGAAAATATTTTTAAAATACTCTAAGAAATATATGCTGTTATTGCATATGTGAATAAGAAAAGTTCAGGATGATTCTGATCTTTGTTTTGGGATTTGATGGTTAGTGAAATTGGGGAGGGAGTCACAGGGGCTTTCAAGCTGTAGTGGTAATATTTTTTTCTAATCTTAGATGTAAATATATGTAGCTGTTGTATCTTTAGCTTTTTAAACCTAATTGATATAAAAATATCTAAAGAAACATTTTCTTTTTTTTTTTTCACATGAACAAAAAGTCTATATGTTTTTATTGGACACCCAAGCAAAGTAACTGGGGACATTCTCTGAGCTCCAGGTAAAGATGTTGCTGCTTCCTCTTTTTCTGGTCTTGAACATGGTCCTATCATAAGGAGAGTCCCAAACCAAAAAGGGCTTTTATTGTCTTCTCTGGCTTTCTTTGTGTTTTTTAATTTGGATTGCTATTGAACACCATTGTTCCTTTTTTTTAAGCTGAGGATCTTGAAGTAGGTTCAGACAAAAGCCTGAAGTCTCAGCTAAGAAACATTTTCAAAAATGATATTGACCAATTTATGTTATTATATCATGTGTATGTCTGAATATGTAACAATGGTCGTATATTAAAAAATAAAATCAATAAAACTAAAAAAAAGAGAATATGTAACAATGATTATAATTATAATGCACCAATAAAAATGTGGAAAAAAGATTGGAAGAAAGCTCACACAAATAAACTAATATGCATAATAAAATCATTTTAATATTTTTATAATCTATGTCACCAATGTTATAAAATGTATATTCATAATTTGGGGGAAATTTTACACATTATGAGCAATCTGTTTACATTCCTTAATAAATCTAGCATTTCTCATAGTTAATTTTGACTTTAAATTTGGTGCCATGGATGAGGCATGCTGGTACAGGCCTATGATTCTAAGCAACTTGGGAGGCTGAGGCTGGAAGATTACAAGTTCAAGGCTAACCTCAGCAATTTAGAGAAACCCTCAGCAACGTAGCAAAACCTGCAAGAAAGAAAGAAAGAAAGAGAGAGAGAGAGAGAGAGAGAGAGAGAGAGAGAAAGAAAGAAAGAAAGAAAGAAAGAAAGAAAGAAAGAAAGAAAGAAAGAACGGACGGACTAGGGATATAACTCAGTGCTAAAGTGCTGATAGTTTCAATCCCCAGTAAATAATAATAATATTACTATTAATTACTATTAATATTACTACCAATAATAGTAATATTATTATTATTATTTTTGGAGCCATTAAATATTTATATTACTCTTGAAATGCAATGGTATTTCAAGGGTTTGGTGATAGAACTTTTAAGTAAAGCTACAAACACCTGAAGTTTTGAGTCAGTTGGCTTATTTATAAACAACTTATTTTGAGGAATAGATAATTTGAAGTTTCTGTTGTCAAACAAAGGTGCAAATGGCAGGAGCTGCAGCCAGTGAGTCAGAAGCATTACAATACTGCTGCCTATGACTACGTACCTATGGGCATAATGCACTTCCATGCCCTTACCTCACTGAGCCTCAAAGAAACCCGTGATGGACTTTCCACTATTCATGTTTTCACCATTTTGCAAGTTGAAAAAACCAAAGGACTAAGTCTAGGACCATTCAGCTGGTGAAGGCTTGAGCCTTTTTACTATAGAAGCCATATCTTCTTTCTATGCTATAACATTCTCCTTATTGCAACCCTCCCATTGGGAACTTCTCTTTTCTATCCAAACTAGGCCCTTATTTCAGGTTGATATAAATCTCTTCACCTCTTTCTTACTGCAATGATTAAATATGATTAAGACACTCTAGAGGCAACCAAATATCCATGGGTTTGGATGATTCTGGGCTGTTCATACATTCTACTGTGTTCCATAGAGTTGTTTCTTGTAGCAGCAGGAAAGGGGAGTTGACTTTTTTTTAATTGGTGTTAAGGAAAATAAGCATAATAAAGGCAAACATTCCACCACCAACACTGCCCTCTCCTCCCAAATTACACTAATCAACTATCCCAGTGCTTTTCCCAGGGCCCAGAATTTGATCAGTGATTCAGGTAAAGGCAGAGGATTCATTGTATTTATATTTCAGTGTCTAGCATATTGCCTAGCACAAATTTGACATTCAATTGATTTGCTCTAATTTTACCTAAGGCCTTATATTTTCTAGTTCCATTCTGCATCCCTGCTGAAACAAAAGGCATAAGAAAGCTGTGTGTGGTGGTACACAGCTGTAATCCCAGCTACTTGGGAGACTGAGGCAGGAGTATCACTTGAGCCTAGGAGTTCAAGGCGAGTCTGAGCAACATAGCAAGGCTCTGTTCTTTTCTCTTAAAAAAAAAAAAAAAAGCACAAGTATGCTCAAATCAGTCAAAATTATTATTAAAAAGAGAACTGTCTTTAATGATTATTTGCACAGGGACTTAAACCTTTTTCTATTGTACTTATAACTTGTGCCACATAACTATGAATTCCATTGCAAATGTCCATCCTTAATAGGAGATTTACTTTTGAGGCAATTCTTATTTTTTAGTTCCTTTTCTGGGAGGCATTTCTGTTCTTCCTCACAGTTTATCCAAAGGAGAAAATGATGTTCTATTCTAACCATAGGTGAAGACCTTAGCATTCAAACAATGAACTTGGTGCTTTTGCCTGCATGATTGTATTTAATTCTCATCCTTGGCCTGAGAGGTAGACAATACTATTCTTATTCAAGTTTTCCAAACTGAAGCTGAAGCTCCATTCAACTCAGCAAGCATTTCTTTTGTGTGTAGGTATGTGAACCTACTAGGTGCCAAAACTCTTGTTCAGTGTTCAGAGTACTCACAGATGAATAATATATGATTTTTGCCCTCCAGGTTTAAAAATAGCCTCAAACCAGGGCAAAACACTGATTTATTTTTCTTTATGTTCCTTAAATGATAATCTTCACCAGGATTCTATTCTTAGTCATTTCTCTCTCCTACATTTTTCCTTTGCCCTTAGGAGACTCATCTATTTTCTTTATTTCAACCCCTACATAATGACCTATGACTCCCAAATATTTCTCTTTCCTGGATTCTCCTCATTATATCTGTCTTTGGATGTATCTAAACGTGTTACTCAGATATTTTAAAATTCTCCTGTATAAAAGTATTCCTCTTTTTTTATATTCTCTGTTAGGTTTGATGGCATCACTATGCGTCAGTTTTCCAAACCTGACATCTCAAACGCGTCATTCATCTCTCTGTCCGTCTTCTCTCCCGCATGTTGGCTTATTCATCAAATCCTGTGAATTTCAGATCCTAAATATGCCTTGAATTTAATCTTTCATCTCTATCTTCATGGCCACCGGTTCAGTTCAGCTACATTTCATTTCTTACCTGGTCTATTGTAGTCATCCAACTATTATCTCAGCTTTTTCTTTCTTTCCATTCCAAGCCATTCTTTATAATAGAGTTGCCTCATTGAATTTTTAAAATATAATTGATAACATATCTTTTACTTGTCTAAAACCTTTCAAAGCTTTCCTTACCTATTGGAATAAGCTAAATCATTATCTTAGTCCTACTAGTCTGGTACTGACCTGTTCTTTCTTGGTACAACTCTTGAGCCAGGCACGTTTGACTGATTCTGGACTGGTCCTCAATTGGTGTATATAGGTGTTACTACCAACACATCTGATTGGTCAATACTCTTTCCATGCTGATAATTAAATATTTTGAATGTCATCCTTCATTTAGTAATAGCAAATGTTTTCCATTTCTCCTATCATTAACACTTTCTATGCTTCTCGGTACTGTGAAATCTTCTGTAAAATCTGTAAAATCTTCCCATCTGCCTACATAGTCACAATTTTTGTCCTCTCTGACCTTTCAACAACACACTGTGCATATATTGATTATAACATTTATTCTGTTTGATTTCAAACATCATTTACTAACTTGGAAGATGCTGAAGAAAAAATATTTTTTAAATCATCAACATGTAGCTTAATTTGATATATAGTAAAAGCTCTCATAAAACATTTATTGAATTGATAGATGAATCCAGAAAAGTTTCATGAAATGGGATTCAAGTTTGACTTTGAAGACTAGGCTGAGAATTTGGGGTTGGAAAATATTCCAGAATAGAAGACGAGCATGTACCTAGAGGCAAGAAAAGTCAGAATGTTATGGAGTCGTGAGTGTTCAAGATGGAGTAGGTTATAAATAGTAGTTTATGGTAATCAGGTGGGTATTAAATTATGGAGGGCTCTGATAACCACATTGAGGAGTTTGGACTACATTGGGGGTCATTAGAAGACTGTGAACATGGAGTGATATTTTCCAATCTAGTCTTCATAAGGACATCTCCACTAGCACTGTGATATGTACATTGAAGTCAAGGAGCCTGCAAATGGCCGCAGTCCAAGAAGGGTCTGCAAGATGAAAAAGGTTCTATCTAAATCTTCGAGAGTGCAGAGGTGAAAATAAAGATGAAATTCTTTTGGGAGGCAGATTTGGTAATGTTTTGTAAATAATAAAGTGGGAGGTAAAGGGAGAGTGAGAGATCAACTTGAAATACAACATTTTAAAATTGAGTGACTTCAAGAGGCTAGAGATGGTACATAGAGTTTTATAGATTTTTTTGATGAATCGGAACAAGGCAGAAAAACATAGATGGTACAGCTATGGACATACGCTTCTCACACTCAGAGCCCTAATTACAAGGTTTACTTCACAAACTTTTTTTCTGAATTTTTCTATTCATCTTATTTTTGATGTATGGTTGCAAAACTCACTGTGAAATTCGAAAGCATGGCTGAGAAGCTTTACTAACCAGTAATTTTTGGACTTACTAAAGATAATTCAACTAATACATACAATTATAATGTGGTTGAGGGCAAAAATTCTGTCTTTTCAACATATTAATTGCCAAAATAACTTATGTTGGAACCCACACTATTTTTGTATCATCAGTTACACTATAACTTTATTAACTTAGAACATGAGAGAAAATACTCATTCAGTTTACAGAAGATGGATTATCTGTGCTCACCAAGACGGTAATCACTAACTCCTGTATCTCATGTACCTGTTGAGTCCTTGAAAGGTAGCTAGTTGAAACTGAGATGTGCCATCAATGTAAAATGCATACTTGATTTTGAAGACTTGGTACAAAAATAAAATAATGTCATTTATCCTATTAATAACTTATGATATGCTCAGTAAACTTTGAATGTTATTTTGTATATATTGGCTAAGTAAAAGATATTAGCAGAATTAATTCAACTTGTTTCTTTTTACTTTTTAAATTTGGCTCCTAGAACATTTAGAATATCATATGTGGCTTACGCTATATTTCTATTGGACAGGGATGGAATGTTTTTCATATCCAACAACCAGCCAACAGGCATTTATTTATTTCCCAGAGTACAGAATGCTTTATGCTAAAAGCTTTAATGTTAACTGGTGTGTAGCAATTGTATAGACTTATGTATCTTTAGGGGTTGATGACATTTCTATCAATATATAGAATATTGCTTTTAAAACTACATTGGAATTTCTACAGATTTTCACTTTTTCCCTTTTAAACATTACTCCTATTCTCTTCTTTATCTCCTCAATATCCTATTTGGTGATTTAGAATGACCTACTAAGTCCTCTGTTTGTTACAAAATAGTCAGAAATTTGACTTACAAGGTCTCAGATCCCCTTGGTTAGTGGGAGGGAATTATCACACATTCATATATGGGTGGCCAAGATACAGAGTCCTGGAATATAATCATGATATTTAATCCTCAGTCTGTATAATTATAGTAGTTTATTCTTTCTCTGAAGAATCAGAAGATATTTCCCAGTGTGATTGGCCTTGGAATTATTCAAAATATTATCTGTTATCCACATTAAAGAAGAAAGCAGTGGAAGAGAGGAAGAGAAAGAGATTATTCACACTTTGTAAATATTAGAGTTTTAGATAAGAAAAAATTTACTTTGTGTTGATGGCCTTATTGATATCAGATTTGCACTGTTCTTTCCAGATAAACCACATAAATACCTGTGATTGCATAGATAATTTTTTTAAATAATTTTTTGTGGGTGTACATAATATTTTTTAGTTTTTTTAGTTGTAGATGAACACAATATCTTTATTTTATTTACTTATTTTTATGAGATGCTGAGGATGAACCCAATGCCTCATGCATGCAAGGCAAGCGCTCTATCACTGAGCTACAGCACCAGCCCATATAAATCTTTTTTTTTTTTTTTTTAAGCAAAATGACTTGTAATTGGCTGGCATCTTAATTTTATTTTTTCAGCAAGGCACTTGATTTTTCATGCCTCGATTCTTTCAACTTTCAAGTGGTGTGTGCTATTTTTATTTTGTTTTATGGGAATGAAAAGGAAATGCTTTACTTTTTTAATGCTAAATTTCTAATTATTATTGAAAGTCTTTCAATGCTATAGTATGCAGACTAGATTATAAGTAGCAAAACAATGTAATACACAGGATGCAAAAACACTCTTTGAAAATGACAACTTTTGTTTTAGAAGAGTTTTTCATTGGATTAGAGTAGTCTTTTGGGAAATAAATAAGTAGCTGAAACCATTCCTGAATACTCAGGAAGCATTTATGAATACTGAGAAAACACATGCAGGTTAGTCTTGCAATTCCCAATTAATAGACTGTGTAGTACCATCTCGGAAAAGATCTGCCTGAATTGAGGGTAAGTTATGTTCCGTTTTCCAAGTGCCAGTCTGGATGCATTTTTACGGCTTGATTACTAAAAAGCATTTTATTTCCTTTTTTAAAAAAGAATTTGCATTAGTTGCTGAATAGCCCACATCATGGACTAAAATGCTCTAAAACTATGCACAAACAAAGCAAAAACAGGAAAATGGCTAAGTTTTCAAATGAATACTATGAATTGAATTATTCAAGGCTATAGCACATATTCAAATATGAGTTGTGCATTTTCACAAAACATTGCTAACATTTCTGTTCATTGTGAATAAGTATTAATAATATGCAGATTGTACCCAAGGTGCACTCTGGATTCTGGCTGCAAAAGATGCCAATCATACCACTTTTTCTATGCATTCAGAGCAGGGTGTATTTTTTGTATCTACATTAAAATATGTGCTACTAACCTCAATACCTACTCAGTCTCAAAAGACAACATCTGTGGAAATGAATTTTTTTTTTCCAGAACTTAACATGTTTTAAAGTATCAGTGTCACTTAAAACATTTTGGTTTTTAGAAAAAGCCTTTATTTTTTTTATTTTTTTTTTTTTAAATTTTTTTTTATTGGTTGTTCAAAACATTATAAAGCTCTTCACATATCATATTTCATACATTAGATTCAAGTTGGTTATGAACTCCCAATTTTACCCCAAATACAGATTACAGAATCACATCGGTTACACATCCACATTTTTACATAATGCCCTATTAGTAACTGTTGTATTCTGCTACCTTTCCTATCCTCTACCATCCCCCCTCCCTCCCCTCCCATCTTCTCTCTCTACCCCTTCCACTGTAATTCATATCTCTCCTTGTTTATTTTCCCATTCCCCTCACAACCTCTTATATGTAATTTTGTATAACAATGAGGGTCTCCCTCCATTACCATGCAATTTCCCTTTTCTCTCCCTTTCCATCCCACCTCATGTATCTGTTTAATGTTAATCTTTTCTTCCTGCTCTTCCTCCCTGCTCTGTTCTTAGTTGCTCTCATTATATCAAAGAAGACATTTGGTATTTGTTTTTTAGGGATTGGCTAGCTTCACTAAGCATAATCTGCTCTAGTGCCATCCATTTCCCTGCAAATTCTATGATTTTGTCATTTTTTAGTGCTGCGTAATACTCCATGGTGTATAAATGCCACATTTTTTTTATCCATTCATCTATTGAAGGGCATCTGGGTTGGTTCCACAGTCTAGCAATTGTGAATTGTGCTGCTATGAACATCGATGTAGCAGTATCCCTGTAGTACGCTCTTTTAAGGTCTTCAGGGAAAAGTCCAAGAAGGGCAATAGCTGGGTCAAATGGTGGTTCCATTCCCAGCTTTCCCAGGAGTCTCCATACTGTTTTCCAGATTGGCAGCACCAGTTTGCAGTCCCACCAGCAATGTACAAGAGTACCCTTTTCCCCACATCCTCTCCAGCACTTGTTGTTGTTTGACTTCATAATGGCTGCCAATCTTACTGGAGTGAGATGGTATCTTAGGGTGGTTTTGATTTGCATTTCTCTGACTGCTAGAGATGGTGAGCATTTTTTCATGTACTTGTTGATTGATTGTACGTCCTCCTCTGAGAAGTGTCTGTTCAGGTCTTTGGCCCATTTGTTGATTGGGTTATTTGTTTTCTTATTGTTTAATATCTTTCCTCTCAAGCATCAAATAAATCTATAAGAGTAAACAGTAACTCAGCAGTCAAACAGAACAAGAAGTAACATGAGCAGCATAAAAAAGCAAGGAAGAAAAGGAGTACAAACAATGAAGGACAGCCTAAATATTCAGGAGGACCTAGAGTCAGCAGAAAAATGGTCATATAAAGAACTCAAGGAATACCTTAGACAGATGGAATGGAACCTTAAAGAGGATACGAGACAGCAAATCCAAACAGTGAAAGAACACTTTGAAAATGAATTACATAGACAGATAAAAGAAGAAGTTAAGCATCTTTATCAGGAGATTGAGATTATAAAAAAAAACCAAACAATAATTCTAGAAATGAAGGAAACGATAAACCAAATTAAAAACTCAATTGAGAGTATCACTAACAGAGTGGAGCAAGTAGAAGCCAGAACATCAGATAATGAAGACAAAATATATCATCTTGAAAAGAGCCTAGCCAACTCAGAAAGGCTGGTTAAAAACCACGAGAAAAACATCCAAGAGATATGGGATAACATAAAGAAACCAAACCTACGAGTCATCGGGATAGAGGAAGGTACAGAGATTCAAACCAAGGGAATGAGTAACCTGCTGAAAGAAATAATTACAGAAAACTTTTAGAAAAAGCCTTTAAAATGAAACAGTTAAGCCATTAAAAAACAAACAATCAGAAAAGCACCTTACTCACTGAAGCAAAGAAATGAGGTTCTGTCTGCCAGGGCAAGCCATCTCTCTGGACTAAGGTAGAAGACAGTTCTCCACATAAAGAGCTGTGGGTGGTTAAAATAGCTCAGTGATATGCAGCCCTCTTCAGCTTTCAACCCATCTGTTTATTTTGAGTTGAATTTCAATTCAGTCATTGATTCAATAATTATTTATTGAGTTCCTATTATGGATTAGGCCTGAGCAAAGTAGAGATGGATACAAGCTTTATGGTACTTACAAACTAACAGGGGTTGAGAAGGGGAGTTGACAAAAAGTGGTTAGATGATCGCACACATAAATTTGGCAGCGGGAATCAATGTTGAAGAACATATGCTCTGGACCCAGACATGGGTTTGAGTCCTGGCTCTGCCGCTTGCTAGGTGTGGAATCTCAGGCAGATTATTTAATGTTGACATGCCTCAGTGTCTTTCTCTACAAGATTGCTGTGGGGTTTTGTTTAGAACACACAGTAACTTGGCACACAATAAAGGCTATTATTATTCTCTTTTCTTAAGCTATCTTGAGGGAAATAACGGTTTATAACAACACCAAGTGGTCAGGTAAGGGTTTGGAGAAAGCTTTCTGAAGGACAGAACACTAGTCCCTAAAATAGAACCAAAGTAGGCTGGGGGGATTGGGGAGTGGAGAAGAGAGTGGGGCTGAGGTTGTTAGCATACTTTCTAAGCAGTGGGGGTAGCATACAGAAAGATTTGGAAACAGGAAGAAACTTGGCACATTCAGGCCCCCAAAGCAGCCCAAGGTATCTGAAGGGAGAGAAGGACAAGTTGTAACTACAAGAGCAGAGGGTGATGATCTTTGCTTATACCGAGGACTTGAGCTTGCTTAGAGATATATATATATATATATATATATATATATATATATATATATATATATATATATATATAGTTTTGCTTTCCCATTCCCATCCCTCTCAAGCAACAGAGTAAGGGAAGGGTATTTTCCTTGTCTTCTTTGCTCAGCCTTGCAAATAAAAATTATTCACAAGTGGCTCTACATACATAGCCAAACTGTAACATTCTGTCTAAATATTAGATGTAAATTAAATAGCTTCTTGATGTTCAACTTATCTTTTTGTATGCATTATAATCCTCTATTTGTGTTTATGCTCCACAGCCGAAGTGCCGCACTAGCTGGAAAAAATTTTTTTTTATAATACTCTATACAAAAGAGGTGGGGTGGATGGGTGCTAATTAAACCTAAGTAGTAAGAGACTTAAGGGAAAAGAGATTTCTGTATCTCTCCTAATGGGATGAATGTCATGTTCCAATTCCTACTTTATGTAAAATCCATTATACAATATGTAAAATAATTCTCCAAATCTTGATTTCCTCAATTGAAAATGACCCTGAGCATAAACTATAAGAAGAGGAAGGTTTGAATTTCTTGATCTTTGGCACTCTTTTGTTCTCTCAGTACGTGGTGTCTTAAATCAGCAGAATAATTTAGGAATGGTAGATATTGAAACAACTAATTTTTCTTTTCTGTAATCTGCATAGACTTCAAAATGCCTACAAAGCACAAAGTGCCAGTTCATATAATTTGTTGGCAAGGATAAAAAGAAGAAAGGAAATTATTTCCTAAGCGTGTGAATCAGCCCAGCTTTAACAGATATTTTTCTGTCATGTGCAGCCTGAGGGCTTATGCCTATCTGAGCTTTATTTGACAATTACCACTTGCCAGCATAATTAAATGATAATTTATAAATACTAAGAAAGCATAATGGGGAAGAGCAAATAGGTGCTTATCAGGGCATTGAATAAAGTTGATCTGCTTCAGTGGCAATTTTCATCTCTTATCTTGGTTGTTAACTGGTCTCACTTTGTGTGTGTTGTTTTGTTTAGGTTTGATGTTTGTTAGGGTGTTATTATCTACCTCATATACACCTTTGTCCCCCATGTAGCATTCTAGTATTTTTTGGTATTCTTTTTGTGGTCAATGTATTTACAAAATATTGCTTATGTTTTAATTCATGATGTAAATTTAGAACTTAAAATTTCATATATTACTAGAGAAATCTTCAATAAACAATTTTTTGTCTCCCCTCCTTTCTCATTTTTTGTTCAGTGAATAAGTTCTTTTCTATGTTCTCTCTCTCTCTCTCTCTCTCTCTCTCTCTCTCTGTGTGTGTGTGTGTTTTCAGTTTTTTAATCACCTGGGTTTTACAGTTAATTGCATTCCATAGAGTCTCTTCATTTATTGCCTAGAATGCTGGCATATTTTTGTAAGAGAGAGAGAGCTCGAGTGCCCACATGTAAGCCATAGTTTCCAGTCCTCCTAATCTTGCAATGGTAAGAATGATACTTTGCATGCAGCATGGAAATTTTGCTGTATTCCTATTGAATGTAGAAATTACCCAATGAAAGAAATCTGTGGGATAGACAGCTGTTGTCCTATCAGTGTCTCTTCTCAAATTTCCTTACCTATTATAAATATTAAGGCAATCTCTACAGAAGAAGCTTTTGGTAGGCCATGGACAGAAACACAGATTTGTCCTGGGTAACCTAGATAAAGCAGCATGAGAGCAGTCACCTAGCTGAGTGAAACATATCAGCACAATAACAAAAAACAAACAAACAAAAAATTCCATGCCTTCAGAAAAGCAGTCTGAGGAAGGCAAATGGGTGAGGAAAGCAAGACACATTAGTGGATCATGAAGAGTCTAAGGTCTCTCTTACCCTCCCTATCTAGAGATAGATGGATAGATAGACAGATAGACGCTTTTTTTTTTTTTTAGCCATTATGAAATTGAAAAATGTTAGTGTCTACTGATTAGGGTTGTGGTGGTTTGAGTAAAGAGTCTGGAAATGACTGATCAGGAGAATAACAAAATAAAGGGCTTTGGTGTTTAAAATTGTCAATTTTACAAATTATTCAGCATTTTGTCCTTATAAATAGCAATTATTTGCCTTTTTCAGAGTTGAAAATTATCTTTCATATTCAAATATTTAAATATACAGTGCCATCACTGGGGCAAAAAAAAAATCCTAATGTCAGAACAGATTTTTATACAAGGAATAATTTGAAAGTGGTGGATTAGTTTCCACCTTTTGAAACACAGTGCTTTCTGTAATCTTCAAACATTATTTAGGATAATGGAAGCCATCATCCTGGTTCTCAAATGTTAGCACTTCCATTAGAATTTGCAGCTACCTCTTATTTTTTATATTAAAATACAAGGCTTAAAAGGTATTATCTTACTAAAGGGGAGCAATTGTAGAGATGATTTGATTGAATAAAGGGAAAAGCTGTACAGGCCTTTTAAGATCAAGGATGTATTGATGGAAAGCTATCATTAGAGACAATTAATGTTCTCCAAGGGAAGAAATTGATTATGGACAAAGATGGACCCTAAGGAGCAGATATGTCTTAATGCTCTAAGGCCTTAAGGATTATACATTTCATTCACAGCATCTGTATTTTAACCCTTTGTAGTGACTAGAATACTAGCTTATTGCAGAATGGTGTGAATTAAATTGAATAAAAGAGATTGTGCCTTGTAAATTATGTTTATAATGATTGGCATTTGATTCTTTAAGCAAATTAAATTTGTCGTACCTTTTCTTGATATTGCCCTTTAAATCAAGACATAGATTTTTGGAAGAATGAGATTAAGTAGTGATGGCCAGTCTTTGGCATTGTGGAAGTGTGGTAACGCCCAATAATTATGGTTAAAGACATGCTTTCATAAGGAGCCCCTGAACTTCAGCCGCCTTTATGTTTCCAAATAACATATCCCTTTAACTTTGCTTGTCCTTCCTATAGGTCTTGTACAAAGCATTCATCATGTTGTTAGCCAGTCCTTAGTAGCTGTGGATCACAATTGGGTACTTAATAAGGTGGCAACCCTACTGGGAACATTTCATGTAATTATTCTTAGCAGAAAGAAGATTGTTATGGCTCCCCCCACCCCTTTTTGAGTTTGGCAAAATTCCAGGTGATTTAGTTTGGACTCCTAAAAACCTGTTATATATCACTGGAGAATTATACTTCATGAATAATCTCCGTCCTCACTTTCCTGTAGTTATGTTGCAGGCCCAAAGAGTGAGTATAACTGTACAGTTGGCCTCCTCAAACCTGGGACTGGCCTCAAACAAGAGGGTAATGCAAATTGATTTTTTGTCTTCAATATCTGAGGGTGTCAATTTGAGCTT
Source organism: Marmota monax (assembly GCF_021218885.2). Classification (NCBI taxonomy): domain Eukaryota; kingdom Metazoa; phylum Chordata; class Mammalia; order Rodentia; family Sciuridae; genus Marmota; species Marmota monax. The sequence continues at coordinate 7,632,529 of NW_026694232.1, forward strand.
TTAAAAATCATTCTCTGTCAAGATTTCCTCTTTGATGGGATATAATGATTATTGTTAAATAATAGGAGAAACTCACCTATTGAAGTAATAAACAGCTCTCTCTCTGGAGAGCTCTGCGATTTTAAGAATCCGTTAAAGGAAGGGAATTTAGACCCTGGACCCTAATTTTGGTCTTACAGAGTAGAAAGAACTATCATTAATTAGCCCAGATCATTAAAACAGTTTGCATTTTAAATTCCCACAATTGAAAGCTGTATCTTAATGCTCTGGGACATTAGAGATTATAGATTTCATTTACCACCACTAGATGAATTTTGCCCCGAATTTTCAAACTAATTACAAATGGTTATTTGAAGGAAACAGTGGGCAAATAAGTATGATACATTATATTAGGGTACTATGAGATGAGATGTTCTGTTTTCTCAGCTGATATTGCCAAGTAGTGTCTCTGAGGACCCCACATTTATGCAACTCAAGTTCATATATTTTGGTGCCTAGGTGAGTGCCTTTTCTTGAAAGATGGGTATCTTCCTATGTGAGGATTTAGTTTCCTATATGGTTCCTCCTCAAAGAAAAATAGAGCCCAGGAATATCCAAAAGTCTAAATCAGAGAAAGATTTTGGTTAATTTTCCATTTAATTCTGAGGAAAATAGGAAGGGCATAGTGGTTGTCTATAATTATCATTGGCCACATTGCTATTGAGAAGTAGCAAAAGGTATTTTAAGAGAGTATAATGTGAGAAAAGAGTGAGTTTGGGGTGACAATAAAACTTAAGTAGAATGTTCAACTAACTAAATGCCTCAGAGGTTTTGAACCTGTGTGTCTAGGGAGTTGATGATGCCATTGACTCAAATAAAATATAAAATCAGGAAGAAAAATAAGCTAGCGGAAGGAATATTGCTTTGGGGTTATTGGCCAAATCCAGGTAGAGACACCCAGCTGAGATTTCAAAATAAAGGTCTGGTTTTTAGGAGAGGGGTCAAAGTTTAGAATACTGGTTCAGAGACATGAAAAAGAATTAAGAAGTAAGAGAAAGAACACAATAATGCTAAAAAGCATGACCTATGAGGGAAGAAACTTTCAGGGAGAGAGTGGTCAGGTGCCTAGGGTCAGGGAGACCACAGAAAATGGGAATCTAGGAAAAGGGCATTGCATTTGTTCATTGATAGCCTATTGGAAACTCAGATCTTTTGAAGATTTAATTCCCATCCCCCTAATTACTAGGTGAACTGTGTATCCTTGAGGAAGTTACTTAATCTTTCCTGGCCTAAACTGATTCATTTATAATTTCATAATATCTCAATATATCCTTTAAATTTGTTGCAAGGATTAAATGAAACAATCCATGTAAAATGCGGAGTCTACCAGGTACTTAAGGAATGGTAGGGGTCATAACCAGAAACCTGGGGTCAAGACATGACTAAAGGGTCAGAATGTAGAGAATGGCAGTCCACTATTTAGAAGAAAGGAGGTGAAAGGTTGAACATTTTGTGGTGGAGCCAGAGATTTGAGCAGCTTAAAGGCTGAAATTGACGAGGCACCAGTCATACGTTCTATACCCTTTACATAAGAAAACTCATTTACTCCTGACGGCAACCTTGAAGGACGGTAATATCTTTAGAACATGAATAAGATGCATAGATGGGGGTAACATTCCCTGAATTACATAGCTAATAAGTGGTTGGGCAGAGATTAGAACAAGGAGTGCCTGACTCATGAGTCTTTTAGCTGTTTCACAGATCAGTAGGTGGAGATGCAAGAAGATTAAACATAAGTAAAGAACAGAGCTATGATCTGAACCCGTGCCCATCTAATTCTCAACTATCTACTTGAGATACAGGTAATGTATCCTTTCTAATTCCCAACTATGAGATCTTGGTAGTGAAACAGGATACACTAATCAAAAATACTGGAACTATTGCATCATCATGGTGACCTATGACTTCTGCAGCCAGACCATATTGGAAAGGCTTCATGTAAGTTATCCAGAACAAGGTGGTCAGAGAGTCTGGGACACATATATATTCTACTTCATCAAAGCCTGTGAAATGAACTAAGATGCTATAGCACTTGCATGCTGTGGGCAGAGGACGAGGGACATAAATGAGACTGAGTCTTCAGGCTCATTAGAATATAGCTTCAGATCCTCAGAAAGGAGTTGTTCACTGTGTGCTGAGGCTGCTTCCTGGGGAATAAAATGGTGAAAACTGACCCGGGTCTGGACTTCTGTGTCTGTACCTGCACAGAATTCAGCAAAAATCACATGTATCCTTGCTTTAAACTGAACTTCTGGGGACTATCTTGGAGACTGATGACTGCAGAGCCATGGATCTCAGAGCATATTCTTTGGATCAACTGCATCAACATCACTTGGGAACTTGATAGAAATGCATATTTTCTGCCCCACCTCAGATGTCGCGCTGGCTCATAAACTCTTGGGATGAAACCTGGCAATCAATGTTAAGTCCAGGTGAGATTCTCACCCATACTTAAGTTTGAGAACCACTGTCTGAATCTAATCTGGTTTCCAAGAGTAGTCACACACCACATAACAACATTTCTTATAATGAAGCTGAAAAATTCCTATCTTCTAGTGATACAGTAGCTGTCTTAAAATCATAATGCAACACATTACCCATGTGTTTATGTCGATGTTAGTGTAAACAAATCTACTGTACTATAAGTTATATAAAAGTATAGTAATACAATTACATACAGTACATCATACTTGATAATGATGATTAATAACTATGTTCCTGGTTTATGCATTGACTATGCTATATTTCTTATTATTGTTTTAAAGTGTACTTATTCCTTCTACTTATATAAAAGAAAGCTTTCTATAAAACAATGTGCCTGACTGTGCCAGAAGCAGCCTCAGAGAGCTCGTGTTTACCATGTCTCTTGATCATATTGAACGGCCACACCGAGTGACTACAACATCTAGGGTGTGTAAGTACGCCCCAGGATGTTCACACAATGCTGTGTCACTTAATGAGGCCCTCCACATAACATATCCCTGTCCTTAAGTGATTTTTATTTCTTTTAGTGACTATGGCTTAGCAGCCATGCAGGTCAGATTGTGGGCTAGATCAGTGGTTTCCAGGCTTAACTGCCATCAGAATCAACTGAAAAGGTTGAGATTTTATTAACTCCTGGGAGCTGTTTTTTGAAATTATTTAATTAGACTAAGGTGTGGCCTAAGCATTTAATTCTAAAATACCCCTGGTGATTTTGACATGTTTTGGTATAGAGTAGGGGCAAGTTGGTTAAAAGGCAGGTGACAGGGCCCTGGCCTCTAATTCAGTAGGTCTGAGGTGGGTCCAAGAGTCTGTATTTCCAGTAAGTCAAGTGACACCATTGGTGTTCATCTAGGGACCATGCTGAGAGAATTCCTGGTCCAGAAGTTAGACATTAACTTTCAGCAGGTGGTGAACTGAGCTGATTGAGCATTCCCATTCTCACTGCCAGAGGGTGTCTGCCAGACAGTCCTGGTGATGACTCCATTCATGCATCACATTGGCAAGGGAGACTTGGTTTGGCAACACCTGTGGCTGGGCAGTGTTTCTCAGATTTCAATTAGTGAATAGTTCCACCAGGAATCTTGCTAACGAAGGTTCTGATACAGCGGGGCTGAGGCTGGGCCTCGAGAGCCTCCATTTCTTATAAGTTCCCTGATGATACCACTGGTTCATGGGCCAGGTGGCATGGCAAAGTTCTATGAGAGTGTTTATTGACTTGGCCTGATCATCCAAAACACCTGAAGTGCTTTTACCACAGACTTTTGGCTTCACCTGAGACATACTGAATTAAAATCTTCAGGAAAAACAGCCTAGATATCTGTATTTTTCTTAAACAACTTTTTAACTTATTCAACAAAGATTCATTGAACATCTACTTTGTACCAGGCTCTGTCCTAGATGTGGATAAGGCAGATGCACCATTTCTGATCTGATAGAGCTTACATTTTAGTCAGAAAATTAACAAATAAGTTAATTTTAAAAATAATACATAATATGACAACAGTCTCAAAGGACACAAAGCCAGGATTGTGTATCTGAGTTCTGGAGTAAAACAGCCTTGGACAGAGTATTCAATAAAGGCCTTTAAAAGAGGAGAGAACAGTTTGTTTATGTGAATATCTTGGGGGAGGAAAAGCCAGGTCTTGAGATATGGACTCTGACCAGTGTCCTGCAGTTTGGGGATGGGATGGTGACTACAGGTAGGGAGGGTCACTTTTGGGGAACATGTCGAAGCTCTTTCTTACCAGCTGTCCAAGAATCTCATCATATTCATTTTGAAAACATCATCAATCATTCCATCATTGGTCTCTAGAGGAGGAACGTGGAAGCTATTATAGAGTTCCCTACTGACCAATAAAGAGAAATTATCTCTGAAATTCATAGGGATAAAATTACAATAATTTCCTTCTAACTGTTAAACTAGGCAGAAGTGATCTTGTCCACAGCCAGAAAGTAACAAAAGGATCAAAGATCTATATATTCTACTTGGAATGTTTGTACAACTTTGAAATTTGTACAGGATAATAAATTCTTTTTGGAGGGTTTGTGTGATTTTTTTTTCCTGAAAACCCAAATGTATTATTAAAAGAAGCAAGAAATGTAAAAATAATCAAGGAAACAAAACAATATCCAGGGCGGTCCTGTGCAGTCACAAGAATGGGGTCCAAATTAGAATAAGTTATACTCTATCTCTTTAGAATAAGTCAAAACACACTCTACTGTCATGTCTATTTAAAAAGAACAATTTTTTTAAATTTAAGAAATCAAGGGAGGAATACATAGGTTTTCTGGGACAGCAGTGCATTTAAGTGTTTTTAGCATTAAGTTACAAATTTGTTTTGTGGCTTACATAGATAATAATTTTAAGAGCTTACTTTCTCTATACAGAGTGCATTCAAAACTACCTAATGGCAGAAGAAAAATAAATAAGAAGAAATCTTTGGGCAGAGGCAGCTTTCACCTGTATTATTTTTTTTTCAAGCTGTGAGCACTCCTTAATTACGAGTTTAAAAAAAAAACACACACATTTAAGATTGGTAACATATGTTGTTGTCAGCATGTATTTAGCACCTGCAGAAATGAACATGAAAAATGTGACAGCGCATAGGTGGAACACCCACTGCCTTGACTGTGAACACTGTCAACAAATTTTACTTTGTTAATTTTTTCTTATTAAAAAAAATCGAAGAAAAGAATTTAATAGCGCAGGTGTTCAGAGCATCACAGCAAGATGATATAATGAAGGGGGAGGTTATAAACCTTTAGCATGAGAGCCAAGGTCTGGATCTGTGAATCTTTCAGCTTTGCCTGTCATACACTTCCTTCTAGTTCTCTTTCAACAATAACAACAACATCCAAAAAACCTCTCTCCATTGTTGGACTCCATGGGCTCAGTGGTCCTGCAAGGCATTTGCTCTCAGACTAAGGGTGGGAAGTTGCTGTGGTTCACTCACTCACTGCGGGATCCGCAGCAGGACCCGGTAGTCAGCACGGAACACAACTGTCTGCACAGGGTGTAGCTGGAGAGGCTTCTCTTGGGCCTTATTTTCTAACAATGAAGTGTTGTCATCACTGTGGGTAGGAGGTCCCTTGCCAACTCCTTCCATTGTAAAGATTCTGCGAGTGCTGGTTCTGTGTTCAGGACTCTGTGACTGCTCTTATTTTGGAGTAAAGGCCATTTTATTTAGCCAATGGCATTCCTTACAACACAGAGCAGGCTTGGGGGGGGAAATACTGGAAAATGATGCTACCAGGGCTATCTGTGCACTTTTCTCTAACTGGTTCATTCCACCATAGAATGAACCTTGGAGGTTGCTTTTTCTGATCTCCCCTTGTTGATTATTTCATTTCCTGATTCTTCTAAGCCTGTTCATTCAAAAAAGTAGGAAATGATTTTCACTTAAAGAGACATTATCCACCTCAACTCCACAAAGTGAATTTGCCAAGATTATTAATAAGCAGTGAGCCAGGTATTGTGCCAGGCACCTATAGTCCCAGCTACTCAGAAAGCTGAGACAGAAGGATCCCTTGAGCCCAGGAATTCAACCAGCCTGAGCAATATAGTGAGACCCCCACCTCCAAAAATAATATATAAACAAACAAGCGAACAAATAAATACTGGTAGGTATGTTAATTTCTACTTTGGAAACTTTAAATCAAATTACTTCTATAATTTGATTCCATTCTCACACCTCTTACACTTACTGGAGGTATAACCACTGTTAATCATTATTCTGAGCAGGTTGTAAAAAAGAAATTCAAAATCCCAAAGTATTCCAGTGGTGCAAAATATGAAGATTCACATTATATTTAAGTTCAGCCAGGACTGTGCTTCCCCCAGATTCAGGCAGTCTCTTGATTAAGTCATGGCTCTGGCTGTGTGGTGTGGGAACCGTTTGCACTCCTCACAGCTGAGAGAAGACCCTGGAAATGACACGTTTTACACCTCTTCGATGAGACTCGGGAGCTAGAAAGCACTTCACTCCCGTCCCTCTGGGATGAAGAATCTGTTTGCAGTAATCACTGGCAGTGTTGACAGAATGTTCAAAACCATCTGCTCAAGGGCAAGTGTTAACTCTATCAAATCCTAATATTTTAAGCACACTGATCCCTAGGCCCAGGAGACCTCCTGATAGAGCTCTCCTTGGGCTGTGTGTCAACCTGCCATCAATTATTATCCTAGTGCAGAAAGGCCTGATGCACCAGCCAAAATGCAGTGAGGAGAGACTATTAGAATGAGAAATGCAGCAACAGAATGCACTTCCCTCCAGTCTTGTTATTAGCTGTGATGGTTCTGAGGCTGTCTGATTCTTCCAAGACTGACTTGGTAAGAAATGCAATTATTTTTGCCTTTAAATTAATTGTTTGCAAATGGGCTTCCTGATTCACTAGATTAGCAATGCCTAGCAATTACAAACCCATCTTCAACATGGGTTTGTATAAATTCATGAGGACCTACTGTGCACACATGATTATGTACAAATATGAACATAGCCAGGCGTAGATCACCAGAATAAACTCTTTTACCAGAATTACTTGGTAAAAGATAGAATTCAGCAGGTAGATTTTTGGTACATTACTCTCATAGTAATAGTCATTAAGTTGTTTAAACTGCTCAAAATATTTATTTGCTTATTGTTATAAGCTTTGGTAGTACAATTGCTTATGTTTCAGAATTAAAGGCATATAGAACAATGAGGGGGGAAAAAGCATATCACAGTAAAAATGTTACAAGGCTTAGTAGGCTAAAAATAATTGTTTTTGATAGGAAGCCAGAAGAGAGTTTCAAGATAGGTCCAAGCCATTTCTCCCTCAAGCCTTCCATAAAGTATGTCTCTGCTCCTGCATCCTTGTTAGGAACATTTCAGTAAAACTGATTATCATCTGCCATGGTGGCTTGGAGGACTTAAGGGAACTACTGGGAAGAAACTGAACATGAAGTCAAAGCTCTTAACACAAAAACTCCAAAAATTCAAATGGGACATTCTTGACTTTTTGTTACCATTTTTGTGTGCATGAGAATTTCATCCTATGCCAATAGACTATTCCAGACCATTACAGAGAATCAATAAGTAGTACGTGTTGAGTAAAAGCACATAGGCATTAATAGTAGTAATTCATAGGAGGTACTGTTATTATTACAAACCTTATTTCAGAGTTGAGGAAATGGAGATTTAGCTAAATGGCTTGGCCAAAGTCGCAGTGAGGAAGTGATAGAGTGCAGACTATACCCTAGGCAAAGGGCTTCAAAGCTCATCCAGTCAACCCAATGCTGAGCCACTGCTAAAACAGAACTATTTAATGTTTACAGAATTCTTAGAGGCCAAAGAGCATAGATGGGATTGTGTGTTTTCTTTTAGAGTCCCCATGAGTATTACCCACTGGTCTATTAATCAGACACGTATTGAGGGCCAAGTCATGTGCTAACCAGAGGGAATATGGAAATGGATCTCATAGCCCAGAACAGCAGTTCTTCACTTTTGATAGTTGAATATTCTTTTGGAAATCTGGAGAAAACTATAAACACCATTTCAAAAAATGTTTAAGTGCACAATTTTGCATGCATTTGCAAAAGGGTTTTTCAGGGGAAAGAGGTGCTGTGAACTTAGAATTTCAAGGAGAGGCTGCCATTTTGTGAAACATGGCAAAACCTAGGTAGACATTTAATAAAAATTCCCAAGTAGTTCCAAGGGAGGGCTTGGTAACCACTTGGAGAAGTCAGGAGGATGAGTCTTGGAGTTCTGTGCACGAAACAATTAGACTGAAACCTACCTGTACGCAGCCATCTTCCCCAGCACCTAAGAGCTCTGTACTTTCATTGCTCCATCCAAAGATGACCTCCCAGGTTTCTCATCAGACAGTTTCTGAGCCTGATTTGCATGAGATATGCGTTATTTATATGATTTCATATTTGTCCCTACCATCTGGACACATCGTGTGTGGCTTCCCAGCATCACCACATTCAATGTTTTATTGTCATTCTCATTTTAACTCTGATTGTGTGTCTGTGTCTTCTGGTATGTGTTTGTGTTCGAAGGAGAGAGGGAGAAGAACACAGAGATTTAGTAAACACAGGAACACACAAACAGAGGCATAATTAGTAGCTCTAGCTAATAGAAGCTCTAGGTCATCTGGGTCTCTTAGATCAGTCATTGAAGTTTTCAGAGCTTCAGTTTCCTCATCTAGAGAAGAACACCTATTTCTCAGGGTTATTATAAAGGTTATTATGAAGGTTTTACTGTGAAAAAAAATCAGTGCTTTATCAAGCACTTTTAAAATGCACAATAAATATTAATTCCCATCTCTGTTCTCTTCCTCTCATCTTAGTTTCTTTTTATATGCTCTTTGCAAAAGGAAACAATATTAGTAACCTTGGTCCACAGGGAAGAGAAGGAAAAATAATAGCATATTCATATAAAACTCCTTGAAGAAAGGTTTCTGAAAATTAACTTGCATTTATGTTTGGCTATGTGCTGTTCATGTTAGTATTACTTGAGGCTACAAAAAATTTATACTTAAAATAGATAGACTGGCATAATAGTTTTCTACTGAAAGATTTTTAAAAGGGCGATTTAACTTTGTTTCAATATCTCGAAGGCCAGCTTTTTTGGTGTCTCCTGTAATATATGAAGAGTTGTTACAGTGGAATCCTCCCCTTAATATACTACCATTTAGCATATTACCTTCAAATACCTATGTGGCAGTGGGAATCAACCACTGTCCCAGGTCCTGACAGGATTGTTAGGATGTAGAAGAGCTATAGATTTAAGACTAAGAAACCACAAGTGATCATTTTTTTAATGCACATGTGTGTACAGGTAATAATTGTTCTAAAGAATATCCCACATTCTAAATGGAATTTAGAAATGATACAGTAGTCCCTAAATTCCCACCTTTAAAAATTAAAGATAACAAATACAAAACATGTAGTAATTGCCAGTAGACTGTAAAGCCCTGTATTAATGCAAAGGACTATTATTATCTTAATTTCCAGGGTTATCCCCAGAAACAAAATGAACACTTCTATAAGATGTGAATGTTTTTGTTCTTTGCTTAGTTACAGCATTAATAATAAAGACGTTTAGTAAACAGTGGCATCCTAAGTACAGAGCTTTCAGTTTTTCCCGGATGGCAGGGTTCTTTGTTTAATTGAAACACTTTCTGAGGGGTATAAATTTGTTATTCACTCTTACTTACTCAGTGTTGGGTTCTAAGCTCTCTCTTGGCCAGGAATTCTCTTTCAAGAATTCTGACTCTTGGTCATTTGGATTTCCTTGAATGGCAGGACACAAGAGGTAGCATTCACCTATGGGATGTGAGGAGGAGAGTGAGTCCCTGATGCTTAGAAAGAAGAGCAATCCTGGGCATTTCCTGACATTTTTCATGGGCATAACTTTGTACAGATGAATGGCTTTACCCTTTGGGAAATGAGACTATAATAGGAGGATGGCCAGCAGGGTTACATATCTTGGGTGAGCCTTGATCACAGAGGCCATGAATGTCCAAAAAGGGCAAATGGAAGATTGAAATGTGTATTCAATTTTTCTGCAGGCTGTAATGGAAAAGAGGAAATGACTTCAGTCCCCTTGGGCATAAGTGTCTTCCTCACTCTGTGCAGACATTTAGGGCATATTGCAAGCTGTGAGCTTCTCGGAGCAAGTCTTGTCTCTTGCTTTTGACTCGCCGAGCCCCTTCCCTCTGTTGCTTCATTCTTCCAGCTGCTTCTGTGAACTCCCCTCTGTCGTGTCTCATCCCCCACGGCTGCTCAAATGTGATTCCCCTGAGCCTCCCTTCCTCTCCAGCTGCATCTGTTCACCTCCCCTGCTGATCGATCCACTTCTTTAGCTCAAGGACAGCAAGAGGAAATGATTCCAGCAGCTAAACAGCTTTTATGCAGAGAGAATATTTAAATATTCTCAGTTTGCATGATTCTCCTTCACCTCATGCTATGATCAGAGGTTAATGGAGACAGTTTGGGCTTCTCCCTGTTGGTAGAGACCGGAAGACTTTCAGAAATGAAGGCCAAGATTCTGCAACAACCCTTCCTCCCCAAAACATAAATTTTTATATAGGAGAGGAGAAATATTTTCCTTCATCAAATTGGTCTTTTTTTGATTGTGGGTCCATGTTCCATTTCCCTTCCATCTCTGGATAAGGCTCCAGACAAATTAGAAGATGTTATTACTATTTTATTATTTTTAGTGGATAGAATTTTAAAATGGGAATTGTATTCTAAGTGTTTATATCACTAAAATTTATGTTATTATAATGAGTTATGGTTTCACAGAGTGCTATTTAATGGATATTTACTTTCTTGAAATCAGTTTATTTCAAATTTAACCTATTAGACACTGTTCAAAATAACCTGCCAGGCAGGGTTGTTACAAGGACTGAATAGTCACAGCCTCACAAATGTCCAATCCATACATAATACCCCCAGACACTAATTTATAAGTATATGTACATATATATGCATATCTATATACATAATCTATACATATATATCTTCCATGCATCTATCCAGTAAACATAGTCATCTTTTAGTTAATTATATAGTGTCTCCCTATAATAAAATGTCATGTTTACTTATCTATTTCCTTCTTCTTGGACATTTATCTTTTTTTAATTTATTGATTCTTTTTAGTTAAACATGACAATATAATATAGTTATATATCATGGAATATGTCTTATTCTAGTTAGGCCCCAGTCTTGTGGATGTACACGATGGTATGATTCACTGTGATGTTTTCATATAAGTACATAGGAAAATTATTTTATATTTATTCCACTGTCTTTCCTTTTTCTAGTCTCTCTCCCTTCACTCCATTCCCCATGGTCTAATCAACTGAATTTCTATTCCCCCACTGTGTGGGTTAGCTTCCACATATCACATCACAGAAGACATTCAACTTTTGGCTTTTGGGGAGTGGCCTAATTCACTTAGCTTGATAGTCTCCAGATCCATCCATTTACTGGCAAATGTCAGAAAGTCATTCTTCTTTATGGCTGAGTAATACTACATTATGTATACATACCACATGTTCTTTATCCATTCATCTGTTGAAGGATACCTAGGTTGGTTCCATAGCTTAATTATTGTGAATTAAGCTGCTATAAACATTGATGTGGCTGTGTCACTATAGTATGCTGATTTTAAGTCCTCTGGGTATGAACCAAGGAGTGGGATAACTGGATCAAATAGTGGTTCCATCCCTACTTTTCTGAGGAATCTCCATACTGCTTTCCAGAGTGGTTGTTCCAATTTGCAGTCCCACCAGCAACGTATGAGGGTGCCTGCTTCCCCACATCTTTGCCAACATTTCTTGTTACTTGTATTCTTGATCATTGCCACTCTGACTGAAATGAGATGAAATCTCAGTATAGTTTTAATTTGCATTTCTGTAATTGCTAGAGATGTTGAACATTTTTTTTCAAATATTTGTTGCCTATTCATATTTCTTCTTCTTTAAGTGTCTGCTCTGTTCCTTTGTTGGGCATTTATCTTATTTCTGTTTTCCTTTCTTCACTTTCTTCCTGTACCCTTTCTTGCTTCTATCATTTTCTTTTTTCTCTTTTTTCATTTTGAAACTTCCTGGTTTTCTTCCTCTTTCTCTGTCGTTCCATCTTTTCTTTCTCTTTCCCTTTATTCATAACTCTCAGAGGTATTGACAAGCATATTTTTTGTTCCTTTTTCCTTTTCTTGTTGAAGTATCCTATTATGAGGTAACCTCCCCCAAACAAAATTCCTAGATTCAGAAGGTGAACAATGCCTGTGTAGATTGCTTTTCTTCAAAGTTGAATGCCATACCTTCACAGTAACATGTAGTTTTGTATATGCCAGGTTCCCCACAGTCCTGCTGAATTTAAGGGTCTTTTAAAAAATAGTTTGCCCAGCTTTGACAACAGCAAGGCACCAAGAAACAGGGAGACCCTGTCTCTAAATAAACAAAATAGGGCTGGGGATGTGGCTCAGTGGTTGAGTGCCCCCGAGTTCAATTCCTGGTACCAAAAAAAAAAAAAAGGAAAAAAATACTTAGCAAGTTCAGTACGTTTTTAAAGGTCTTTGGTTCTTAGCAAGACTATGATTTCTCCATTTGCTGATCCTTAAGTTTTCTTTTTTTTTCCAGTGTTGGTGATTGAACATGCAAGGCAAGTACTGTGTCACTGAGATACATCTCTAGTCTTGTATTGAAATTTTCTTATGTGTATACCATCTATCTTCTTATACTACTTATCCAGTAGAATTTGGGAAATGATATAATGTATTCCTTTCAAACTGTTACATATTTTGAGTAGCAACCCAACCAGTGAATATTAACTGAATGATTATTTTGTACTAGGTATTTTTTTTTTAGGAAAAGGAAATAAGGATACAGTGATAAAGAACATGGTCCCTGACTTTAAGGAGATTTGAGAAATATGTCTAGGAAAAGATGACTGTAAACAAAGTGCATTGTAACATAACACATGTTGTAATGGAAATACGTACAGGGTTCGGTGAGGCTGCACTGAGGGGGATAATTAATCAGTCGAGAGATTAAAGGAAGCTTTTTATCGGGAGGGTCATAGAGGAAAATCTTACCAGTTTCATTTGTCTCTTGTTTTCTGTGTCTTTTTTGATTGTTCACCAACGCAGCTCCATTGTTCTATTTCACTATGATTCCATGGGATTTCATGACTCTGTGGTATGTAACACGGTCTATGTGACAGTGCCTCAAGGCCCATAATACTATGATGTGCTTTATATGCTCAAGGTGCAAACAGAATGTGATTAATGTTGAAGGAGACACAATCATTCTAGCTTTCATTTGGGTGTCCAGTTAGTGATCACACACAGTCCTAAGTCTGAGGTTGACGCTCTTATATACCTCAGCCAAGAAGTCCACAGAATGACCTACGGGAAAGGGGGTCTTGGGGAGAAGAATGTTCCTTCCTTTCTCCTAAGGAGTTGTCAAACTGCACAAACCCTGACTTTCCTAGTCAAGATCTTTAGATCTATTTGAGTGACAATAACACAAGAAAGGTCCTTGGTGACGGAGAGCAGAGTTCTCCTGTCTGACTGTTTGCTCACTTTTAACAGGTAAATTTTTGGAGTGAACCTATCATAGGTACTAAAGGACCACTTCAATGCTTGGTTGGATTTAGTAGTTTTCCATGAAAGCCCTCATGAAAATGTTCATCTTCTCTCTTTTAATGATCTGCCTTCCTTTCCCACCTCTCTACTTCTCTTCCTTCAATGCTTTCTGCTTTCAAATGTGATTATGTTTGTCCATATCTAGCTGCTTGAGGGCAAGGATTCTGCCATCTTTGTACCCTATATATACAGCACCAGTCCTGGCACATGAGAGGCCCTTAACAAATGCTTTCCATGGGAATGGAGAGTGCCCTTCTTGCCTGTGGGAGAAACCTACATGTCCAATGATAGGAAAACATCTGTCTGCACCCAAATTCCCAACTCCTGACCCCACTCAATTGGAGAGAATTACTGACTCCGTGAGTATGTGTCTCCACTAGAGGGCACTGTTTTGTCAGAGGCTCTTCCAGGCTTTTCTTCAATACCAAAGACAGATGCCTTAACTTCATGATCCACTTCTTAGTATTTAAGTTGATGAATGCCTCCAGCTTTCCATCCCAACTATGCTCTATAATCATGATAGTAAATTGTGATTAAAGAACAATCACAACAAGGTTAGATGCAAGCAGCAGTGTCACATTTGCTGATGTTGTATTAAGCTCTAAAAGCTACACTGAATGAAGTTTCTTCTTTCTTCATCACTTCTAATCCCACCAAACTATCTACAGGCAGAATCAAATGAGGTCCTGGGCTCTCACATTAAGCAGCTCAAGTTTGCAAATATTTCCAACTTACACGTGAATCAACACAGGGGCTATGCGAGAAGACAGAGCTGCTAACACTGTCAGTAAGCTTCCAACCATATCATTAACCCAGTGGAGACTTGGGAGGCCCACTCTCACTGTCTAAGGAAGCTGCAAAAGAGGGAGAAACCAGCAGGGAGGGCATACCTTTCCAAGTTTAAAACATTAACTCTGAGTTATGTCATAGAATTGAAAAAGGAGTAGGCCCCAGTAGGCCCTGTCAACAAGGAGCAAAACCTAAATTAGAACTCCAAGTCTTCTCACAAGAATCTTTTTGATAATATGTTAGGAAACTCTCTTTTATGTTATGCTTTGAAAGATTTTTTAAAAGTGGGCATTTATGTGTGTTTGTGCCAAATGGCAAATGGCAATGTCATCTGGGAACTGTTTAATGAAATTCACTCTGATTAAAACTGTAGGTTTAAGTATCTGTTGATTTTATGACAAGCTATGATGTTAATTGTCTTGCAGATTTTGTTTTTGTTTTTGCATTCCCAGGACAACAGGATCTTATTTGTATTACTGTCTTTGGGGAAAGAAGCAAAAATACATTTTTTTTTAAAAGAGCATATATTGTTTAAGTTAACCAGATGTTACAAGATCATACACATGCAAGGCAGAAAGTATGAGTGAAGAGTTTGGAAGACCTAGAATAGAAATTGAGGCACTTCTTCCTCACAAATTTATATCCAGAAGAAATGGATGATGGTTTTCTTCATAAACTTTATTTGAAATCTAGAGCCTACCCACCTCCCTACTCAATTCTTCCCACATTTGTATATTTGTAAATGACACTATTTCTCTTAACTATTATGCTTCTTTTTCCAGAGGCTTTAAAACTTTTAACAAGGGGAGAAATCTTTTTTTTTATTCACCTATTTGATGTAGCAGATTATTTATGGAGCCAACATGTTGACACACTATAAACTGTAAAAAATGAGGCCTAATAAGGTTAATTGTCATCTGAACCTTCCTCTGTAGGCTGCAATCTGTGAGCTTTGATTGTTTCTCTAGGGGAAACTCTGCCCAGATGGCGAAGTCCTCGAGGCCCTGACCCACAAGAGGCCTGTGGAGATGGAGAACAAGGTGCTTCTCCACAGACTAATTAATTTACTACTATAGCACCTGTTCCAGAATAGATAGGGCTGGAAGGGAAAGCGGTCCCTGGGCACAGTGGCAAGCTCGAGGGTAAATGGATTTCAGCTGATTATATTAAGCTGATGCTTTGATCATCTAAAGGCGTTAAAATGGAAATATGTTTTTTTTTTCTGGCTGTTGGCTTCTGTGAGTGTGGTTTGTATTATTATTATAAATGTTGGGTAATAGAAAAAGCTGTTTTAGATTTCAGCATGCCCCATTTCAAAAGTGTGCAATATATCTGTCTGTTTCTTTTTCCAGTTTAGAAATGCATGTTGTCATAAAGCTGCACCTTTTAAACAATTCTGCTTTCTTGTTTCCATTTTATACCAGCCAAATTACTAGCTGGAAATCAAACACCAGCACAGATTCCTTTTAGCTGGAACATTTTATTATGTACTCACACCTTTAATTCAATGTGTGTAATTAGGCTTTAATCAGCTGAACACTATTTGCAAAAAGAAAAAAAAATATATCAGACACTTCTTTAAATGAAATTCTGGTAAAGTCATGCTATTAAGCTTTGGTGACTAGTTACTGGCACGAATAAATCCTGTGTAAACAAGGCTTGGTAGTAAATGGATTTACAATGTGAGTCTTTCTGCACTCAATTTCACTTTATTGCCTCTTTGATTCCCAAAAGGATTAGAGGTAATTTTTTTCAGTCTTTTAGATGCCATAAAACTGTTTCCCTTTCCAAATTAATACTATGATCTTCCATGTAATGTGTTTGGCAAACATGAGGAATTTATAAGACCACTAGTCTTATGTTGCATAGTAATGGAGATAAGAATATGGTACCTTAGATGTCAGGGCCTTATAATGGCAGCTTTCTCCTGAGTTTTGAAAGATTAGTGTTTAGAAACAGAAAAATATTTTTCACCATATGGAAGACAGCCTAAAGAAATTTAATGATTATAGCTACTTGGTAAGTTAAATGATTTGGGCAATTCCTATTACCATCATTAAATTACCATTGAATTCTGATGCTGCAACAGTGATATGCTATTAACATTAGGATAGGAAAAACTGGATCTTTCTTTTTCAGGAAGATATAACACAGACTATGAAACAGGGTAGGCACAACAAAATTAACATAAAATCCTGAGGTTTATTTTCAGATTGTCATGAGACCATAAGGAAATAAACCTTTGGTTGTATCCTTATAATCCTTGGTACTGTCTCTTCTGTGAAAGAAATTGAAAATTTCATGGCTGCTTTTCCTTGGTTTTGTCCTCCAGAACTCCAAAAATCATCTTTAAGACTTTTGTTTCAGTAGATTTATTGGCTTAATACACATTATTTTTAAAAAATAAAAAAATACATAAATGTATGTACTAAAAATCATTAATTTCCCTATTTCTACTCTTAACCCAGTTCTTTCTATCCAGCCAGTTCTTCACATGGTCTCCTGAAGATATTTTAATGGCACTTGGTATGATCTAAAGGACATTTGGGACATTCCCAGGGATTTGCTTCTATAAGTGATACTGCCTGTAATATCTCTGGGTCAATAATACAAAGGTGCCTGCGGTACATATTCCTAGAAGTAAAATTACTGGGTCCTAGGGCCCATGCACTTTGAATTTGAAGAGATTGCTAAGTTGTTCTCCAAATATGATGTATGAGTGTGACTGTTTCCCCACGACTAGTTCTGTTTTTTTGCCAAACCTGAAGTTAAATATTGTATCTTATTATTTTAATTTGCATTTCTTTAATTATCACTGAGGTTGGAGTATCTTTTCAAATGATTAAAACCCACTTCATTTTCTTTTGATGTGAATAGACTGTTCGTGTCCTTTGCCAGTCTCTCTGTTGGGCCATCAGCGTTATTTTATGGGGTTGAAGAGCTCTTTATGGAATAAGGAAATCAGCCCTCCGTCTGCCAACATGCAGGGTTTGTCATTTTGTGGCATTTGCCTTCCTATCTGTCGCTCATTTACCATGCCCTCTATTCCTCTTCTTTTATCACTGGCTGTCTGAATTTAGGGTTGCTTAATAACTCCTGGAAACTAGAAATGATAATGTTGTGGAAAGGGGGTTAATTTAGGTGGTTTTGTAACTTTGACTTTTGATGAAGTAGGAGGAGAAAGGACTGAAAGGGCAAAATTAAAAAGGGGGTGAAGGGGACTTTAGTGATTTGAAAGAAGGGCTTTTACACTGACAAGACCTTGAAAAAATAGTGTTTATACAAAAAAAAAAGCAATTTACCCATAATTTTCTGCTTTTCTTTTGTCATTATTACAGGTATTTGTGTTAGAGTAATAATTCTTCTTCTAAGAGCTTTTGCTATAGTCGTATGTCTGTGTTTTGGACATCACAGTGTGGGGTCGTGAAACGGAAGTGATTGTGAGGCCCCACACTCTGCACACGGGCTTTGCTCCTGGGTGAAGTGGGGAAGAGAGAAAAAGCAGCCCCACTAACTGCTTTTGATTAAGCACAAGTAACATGTTACATTCAGCTCCATAATGATGGCAAAGTAAAGGTAGAGGCAGGTTTTAGACATGGATGGCTTTGGTAAAGTAAAATAGGTTTGCGATGTCCCAGAGTTACCATCCTCATTATGATCTTCAGAGTAAGGTTGAAAGCACGAGGCCTGGAACCAGACAGCTGGGATTCAAGTCCTGGCTCTTTCACTTCTTATCTACCTGGTGTTGGCCAAATTCTCATCTCTAAAACAGGAGAAAGGAGAGGAACTACTTCTGAGGATTCTTACGAAGAGAAAAGGAGATGATGCATGTGGCTGATAAAGAATCAGCTCTACTACAGTTCTTATTATTAGCTTGATTAATTGTCAAAGGGTGTCTGTAAATATTTTCCAAATCATACTCGACTTGATTTAAAGTAAGCAAATGGACATGTGTTAAAGTATATTTCAGGATTCCTTGTACCACATTTGCATGGTGTCTGGGTGAAGTCATCACATGGTAGCTTCTTCCATTTGGAATTATTATTCCAACCTTGTTTAAAGGTAAAATCTTGAGTTTGAGTAGTAGACATCAGATTGAAGTTAGTCATGGCCAGGGGCCTCTTGTATGCTGAACTAAGAGTATTGGCGAGCTTCCGGCTCCTCTGTCCCCATGCATTCATGTGTTTGCTCATGCTGTTCCCTCTGAAATACTATTCCTGCCTTTATCACTCATGTAGAAATATATATGTATCCCTCTACCTGTCAAGGGAATTGTTGGCTAGATTTTATTATAAATCACTTCTGCTGATGAGCAAGAATAATGCTAAGAAACACTGCTAAATTAGGCACGACTCTCCAGTATTATAAAGGAGACAAGTGTGTTTATTTATTAGTTTTAAGTGAATGACTTTCAATGACTCTAGTCAACATTTCTGATATGAATATTTTCATGTGAAATGATTGCTATTGTGTTGGTTAGTTTCACAAATCAGAACTTATTTGCAGAACACCTTTAGGCCAATATATCTTATCATAATATTTGCCAGTGCTGCAGATTTAACAAATTAGTTATTGTGACTGTCATTCTTCTATTAACATGAATTTACTGATTAACTAATGTATTTACCTTAGGAGAGTTCATATAGCATAGAGCCAGTGTTCCATGACAGAGTGAGTGCGTGAATTCTTAGAATTAATACAACCACCACCCATTGCACATTTTTTTTTTGGTCTGACTTTATATGCCCAGAAGGTACCTATTGGAAGGATTATAAAATAATCACTTAGGAAATTAATTAATAACAGTTACAGTCAAGATCTTGAATTTAAAACTTACTTGTTTTATGACGATTCATGAATGAGTGAATGTACCCTCAATAGAGGAAGATTACTGGGATTGTAGTTCCTGACAACTTCTTTTTTTTCCAGACAAATGAAAGTAATAATCAAATACCATTTCTGTCTATCAAGTAGATAAAAGTCCTAAAAATAGTAGTCCATGATGGAGAAGGCCGTGAGATATGTACACTGATGAATGGTTGGTGAAGCTGTATCTCAGTATAACTTTTCTGGAAAATAATTTGACAAGGCATATTGAGAGCCTTAAATGGGCTTCTTGGCAAAATGGTTACTTGAACACACACATCTAGCCCACCCTCTTTGCAGGATCCTATTAAATCACCAATAGAACATATTAATTGAGAAATGTTAATCTCTGGACTCTAGTGCTTCTATGGTTACTACTACTGATAATAATGGTCTGAACCCAGAATTCCAGATAAAAGAAAAGGCTGGAAATTGGTGAGTGAAGGAAAAGGAAAAAGTAACACAGAGTGTTTCATGTCCCAGTCCTTAGGTACTATTCTTTACAGAAATCATGTATGCATGTGTGGCAGCGTTGGGGTGTGTTAGACGTAATCACCAGCCAACTAAAAGCAGAATCATGTTTTCCAGGTGACTAGAGAAAAACAGGACATATAAGTGGTTCATAAATTTAAAAAAATGCAGAAGCTCAAGTAGATAATATTTCAAACCTGAAGTCAGGGTTGTGGGCTACATGTACAACAAAACAATTGAATTTTGTTTTGTAAAATTGAGTTTCAAATGGTGGCTATAAAAGGAGGTCCAGCAGCCAGGACAGTGGGAGGAATCATTCTGACTGTCCATGGGAAG
This sequence comes from Marmota monax, assembly GCF_021218885.2. Lineage (NCBI taxonomy): Eukaryota > Metazoa > Chordata > Mammalia > Rodentia > Sciuridae > Marmota > Marmota monax. The sequence goes on from NW_026694232.1 coordinate 7,652,649, forward strand.
GTGTAGCTCTCACATCTGTCCAAGGCCTTTGGCTATCACTAATTTCAGTTACCCAGAATGAATAAGTGGGTGCAAAACTTTCAGCCTAGAAAGAATTACCATTAAGGAGCCTCAGTTAATTGCCAGGGAAACAGGTATCCTTTAGTGGATATGCATGTTTCAACCCTAGGGAAATTTAAAATCAAGTGTAGAATGGCCAAGAAAATCAAAACCATAATATAAAAATATTTTTGTCTTCAGTGGGTATTTTTGTATGTTTTGTATCTTAGGTACATGTGCTTGTTGAAGTTAATTTGGTTTGAGTCTATTTATTCAAAAAATTAACTCATAGTGGTCTGTGATAGCCTTATAAAATCAATTGCAATATGCTAAATTGTTAACTTGATATATTAAGTTAAGCAATTTACATTTAAATATTTAGGTTGAAATCTAACTAAAGTTTAAGCATAGTGTTGCTTAAACCAAAATTATTGGTTTAAGTTCTGGCAACCAAATAACTTAATTGTATTTATAAAAAAAATGGATTTTTATATTTGTACACTTCGGAAATTTAAGTTTGTTAACTCAGATAACTGAGAAACCTAAAAAAGAAGCTAAATACATTAAATGTGTAAATGCTGTTTAAAATGTTTGAAGGTGTTAAATTAATAAATGGGATGATCATTACCCAAAGCTCCTTAGAAACAATGCTGATGTCTGTCAAACTTAGAATTATGAATTTCTTATGCTCAAAAGCATAAGATAGAACAAGATTTTAAAAATTTATACCTTATTACATTGAATACAAATTTTGAAACCGAAAAATAAGCTGAATAGTAGGTATTTCTGTATTTAAAAGCCCTCCTCAAGGATAACAAAATACATCAACAGCTATGATGATAGATAAAAATTTTAAAAGGATGAAAACATAAAAATGTAAAATTCAAGGCAAGAAGCATTGAGTGGGACAAGATCAATTTATATCAATTAAAAATACACTGTGAGATAAAATGATCATGAGGTATTATGTGCAAATAACAGCACTAAAATTCATAATTAAACAAAAACTTGCAAAATACAAACTAACAAAAATATGCAAATAAAAGGCTTTCCACTCTAAGACCAAAAGATGTTTTGCAGCCTTAAAACAAATGCATATTTTCCTACCCTGAGTTTTCATTTCTAGGAATACATTTAATGATATATAGATGCCCCTTGACTTATTTTGGTGTTGTGTCCTGACACAATTGAACATATCCTAAGTCAACATGCATTTAATACACCTAACATACTGGACGTCAGAGCTTAGCAACATGGTACACTTAGAGGATGGGTTGTTTGTCCTTGAGATCACATGATGGCCTAGTAGCTGCACCTGTTGCTGCTGCAGTGCAAGAGAGTGTCATACCACAAGGCATTAGCAATAATCAAACTTCAAAACTGAAAGCATAGCTGAGCGTGGTGGCAAATGCCTGTAATCCCAGCAATTCTGGAGACCCGAGGCAGGAGGATTACAAGTGTGAAGCCAGCCTCAGCAATTTATCAAAGCCCTAAGCAATTTGGGAGACCGTGGCTCAAAATAAAAAATAAAAAGGGCTAGGGAAGTAACTCGGTGGTGAAGAACCCCTGTGTACAATCTCTAGTGCACCCCCCCAAAAATAAACAAATTTGAAAGCATGGTTTCTGCTGAATGTGTAATCACTTTTGCAATATTATAAAGTCAGAAAATCCTAAATTGGGGACCATCTATAATTGGAAATAAGAGTCAAAGCTTTTCATGCAAGAATTTTCATTAACTGTTAGACATAATAGTGAAACTTAATTACTCAGATGCATAACTTTAGGCAGTGATGAAATCAGTATTAATTAATCATAAGAATCTTTGACCATCTGCGTTGCTATTTTGTTTATAAAATAGCTCCTAAACATTTTGGATAAGGGAATTCAACCTATACTGAGAATAGAAAATAACCCTGGTGAGGGCATTTTCTAACATGGAAGAGTTTCAGTTAGTAAGTTATATTGGGATTGTATGTTGTACTTTGAGTACAGTCAACCTTGGCTTGCAAAACCTTCACAGCTGCTCTTTGTGTGGGCCTTATTTAAACATCACACATGTAGAGAATTTTAAGCTTATTTCCATTCCATAAATCAAAACATTTTGGTTATACTTGTTATTAAGTTTAAGACTATTTGGAAACATAAAAAAATATTATTTAATGTTATTAAAATTATTTGGAAACTTTTTATTGGCTATGTTCACAGTTTATAGATGCTCAAATTTTTGTTTACTTATCTTATTATTATAGGAACATGAGTGACTGTGAAACTGATGAAAGTTGTGAGAGGCACAAGGAATTTTGCACAGACAGTCGTCTCACCTTATTCACAATTTCACTTTCTGTGGTTTCAGTAAGGAGCAGTCAAGAGTGGTCTGAAAATATTAAAAAGAAAATTCCAGAAATAAACAATTCATAAGTTCTAAGTTGCATGCCATCCTGAGTAGCATGATTAAAGTCCACACTACCCCGCTTCATCCCTTGTGGAATGTGAGGCTTCCCTTTGTCCAGTGTACTCACGCTGTATATGCTACCTGCCTGTTAGGCACTTAGTTGTCACCTAGGTTATCATCAGACTGATTCTTGTGGTAATGAAGAACTTGAGTTCAAATAACTCTTATATTACTTAACAATGGCCCCAAAGTGCAAGAATAATAATTCTGACAATTAGAATATAACAAAGAGAACTCATAAAGTTCATCCTTTAAGAAGGGTAAATATAACACAATAAGATACTCTGAGAGACTATAGTCATACAACTTTCATTACAGTACATTGTTAAAAATTTTCTATTATATTAGTTATAATTAATAATCTTTAATTTTGCTTAATTTTATAAATTAAACTTCATCATAGATATGTGTGTGTATGTGTGTGTGTGTGTATATATATATATATATATATATATATATATATATATATATATAGGAAAACACATAATATACCTAAAGTTTTGCATCATCTTCAGTTCCAGGCATCTAATGGGAATCTTGGGATTTTTAAATTGTTTCCATATATATAAGTAAACTACAGCAATTTCAGATGGTCAAAGATTCTTTTGATTAATAATGCTGATTGGATCATTACCTAATGTTATGCATGTGAGTAATTAAGTTTCACTATTATGCCTAATGTTCTTGAGCACCAACGGTGTCTACAGATTCTTTTCTATATTTGTACTGTTTTTCTGAAATGTTTCACAAGTGTACATCTTGATGGCCCCGAAGGTGGTAGTTCAGCTTTGGGGATCAGGAGCTTGGTAGACATTTCTTTATAGCTCTTGTCAAGCCTGGCCCAGTGCATTAAGCATAGTAGGCCACACACATATTTATCAAAAATGGATGGGTGCCGTCCAGTTCTGATAGTAGTTGGAAATGATTAGAAAACAGCTTTGGAGTCAGATGGGCTAGAATTCAAATCCCACCGCTTACTGATAACTGTGTGACCTACACTAACAAATCTCTTTCAGCCTCTGGTGATTCTTCCTCTATCTTCTCAGCTTTGGCATTTCCTGTTAGACCTAGGAAAGTTATTCTACCCAATGGGTCTCAGTTTCCTAATTCATGAAGCAGAGACCCCAATGTCAACTAGCTTGTAGGGTTGTCAGGAGGATTAAATGAAATGACACTTGGGAAAGTTCTTAACACGGTATAGAGCATGTGATAAAGTCTAGTTCCAAAGATGGAAGTTGTTTCCGTGCTGGGGAGGGCAACGCCAGCAAAGCAAGCACAGTATTTCTGAATCTGCTTCGTAGACTTCCAGTGAATGTCGAGTGAGAAGTGATTGGCATGAGGCTGGCTCAGTAAGTGCTGTGGATCATTTTTAGTTTTGTTGTTCTTGCTGTTGTTATTATTATTTTTTTCACCCTGGTTCAGTAATACCAACCTTGCAGGTGCTGGTTGGCTTTGATGTGCAATTGATATAATGCAAGTGATTAATAGATCATCATTTCCTTCTTTTTCCTCCTTATTTATTTTCCCTCAGATTCACAGCCCCAGTACAAAATCCTGTTGGCTGCCTTGTATCATGGTACTGAAAAACTGCTGGGGCTCTCTAGTCATGTCTGAATGTAAAAGTGGTTCATAGCAAAATACTTGTGATCACTGAGTTTCTCTCTGTATACCTCAGTGGCATTTACTACATATGCATTATGACTGAAGTGAAGATACTATTCAGATTGTGGCAGAACCAAAATAAATCAAAATTCCAAAGCTTGCAGTTACAGAAAATGAGGCCCAAAGAGGTTCTGTGACTTGCCCACGGCCACACAGCTATGTTATCTTTGTGGTATTGTGTGTTGTGCAGATCTACGGTTCTGTCTTGCCCTGGGCTTGGTGATTACAGGTCATTACTTAACTCAGGACCCATGCGAGACCAGCACCATGTCCTTTAGAAAACCAAAAACCTGCCTCATGGCCTAACTGGATCTCTCAGAAAATATATTTAAATAAAACTTCTTTGATTTTATTTTTTTTCCAAATTCATGTTATTCATTAAAATGGCTATTTAATATAAAGAAACAAATTAAACAGGGGAGGGAAAGGAAAGCATTTCTTTCATTATTTTTCCCCAGTTGCTTTTTGTGCAGGTGGGTTACTGCAGGAGTCCCCTCTCCCGAAGCCCATCTGGGATGTTAGTTTAGCTCTATTGATGTTTAAGACTCTGTCTTTCATCATAACCACATGCCAAGACAATAAGTAATTGAACCACATGTTTTGCCTTTTTAAAAAGGTGTAATCTCCTTCTGAAGTGTAGAGATGTTTAGCAGGATTTTTCTAATTTATCTGTCATCACACCACACGGGCTAGGCTCCAAGCCCCAACTGCAATGTCTCTTTATCACCGTCTTTTGATGAACACCTGTTTCCAGCATACAAATATATCTGCTGAGATGCAAAATTAAAATAATTTCAACAGTATGGGAATAATTAGGAACCTTTTTTTTTGAAAGGTCCACCTGTTCCAAATATCAAAATATCACATTTAGTTGCCTATACATCCTTTTATCACCATATATTCTTTATGCTAGGTATGTATATATTTGATAATAATTCTCCTCTGATATTCTATTAACTAAAAAAATAAATATTTTCATTTTTAAATAGCCAATTTTAAGCAATTTTTAAACAACCAGAGTTCTCTGTGTTCATTGAGAGAGAAAGAATGAAATTACTCCAAAACCTCTTACAAAAAAAAAAAAAACCTTTTAAATGCTCTATTATTTATAACTGATTATGCCTTTTGTTAAGGCCTTCTTCATAGAAACAAAAATGATTATGTGAATCTTTAGTTATAACAGATACTATATTTTCAAGAAAAAGATATAAGGTCTCTTATAAGAAAAAGTTTTTCTTGAAATTTGGTGCATTAAAAACATTAAATCAATACATTTAATATGAAGCTTTTTATAATTAGGATTTATGTTACTTTTTTTTTTTTGGTACTGGGGATTGAACTCAGGGACACTCTACCACTGAGCCACATCACCAGCCCTACTTTGTATTTTATTTAGAGACAGGGTCTCAGTAGCTTAGCACCTTGCTTTTGCTAAGGCTGCCTTTGAACTCATGATCTTCCTTTCTCAGCCTCCCCAGCTGCTGAGATTACATAAGGTGTGTGCCACTGTGCCTGGCTGGATTCGTGTTACTTTATACTTAAAATTTTATCCCCCAAGTGTATATTGGATTTCCCATAAACTATAAACTGGGTAGTTTGAGACTTCAAAGTAAAACTACATGGAAACTAAACTACCAGTTGGTGGGGTCCTCTCTAGGAGTGATTCCCTGTCCTACTATTACATGAGAGAAACCCACTTCTAGGAATTCGTAACAAAAAAAGGAAGAAAAAAAAAGATAAGCCTACACAGATTTTACACTAATAGCCAGAGTGAGAAACCTTGGTATACAACAAGCTGTGTAATGATTTCCATTTAACATTAGCCACACTGGGGTTTGTTCTGGATGAGAGTAACCCAATATTTATCCAAATATCCTATAAAGCAAACTCACAGTTGAGAGCCAAGTTGATGTAGAAATGTATTACAATTTGTCTTAATTTTCAGAATTTGAAATCCGAAGTGCCAAATTTTGGGTGGTTTTTCTGACAGTCAGGCAAAAAAGTAAATCACCAGTTGCCTGGTCCTTCCATTTCAAAGCTATCCATGAGGCACTGTGTGGCTGGTTGCTTTTTAGCTGTCGGGGACATTTTGGGCAGTGGTTATATTCACAAGACTAATTACACTAATTAATCCACACCAACGTGTGAGCAGTAAGCATGTTTTTACAATTAGGAAGTAATGTTTTAAAATCCTTTATTGGGTACATTTAGAGACACAGCAGTTTCAGATTTACCATACAATAGGGAAAGGAGTTATCCAAATTGAATAAATGTAAATTTCAGCTTGGGCAAATAAATTAATATATGGCAAATGAAACCTACACTTGTGTCACTAATACACACTTGCATAAGAAGGATTTTTCTAAGTGGATGAGTGGATTGTAGCTTTTACGGTCATTAAATTATAGGGATCTCAAATTACTTTGCTTAAATATGATGTAGTCACATCACGTTACTTCAACTAGCATTTGCTTCTGTTGTGGGTACTTGTGTTGGGCAGAGTAATAGACACCCAAAGGTTTCTACATTCTAATCCCCCAAACCTGGGTATATGTTGCTCTCCACAGCAAAAATACACTTGGCAGAGTGAGTAGGTTTAGGAATTTAAGAGGGAGTTCCTCCTGGATTATTTTGGCAAGCCCAATGTGACCACAAAAGCCTTCAAAGTCAAAGGATGTGAGAGAGTCAGAGACAGAGCTGTATAACATGAGAATCCAGATTCCATGACTGACTTTGAAGGGACATGGGGAGGCTACAAGCCAAGGAATGTCGGCAGCACCTAGAAGCTAGAAAATCTTCCCTGAGCCAGAGGCAGGAACGTGGCCTTGCTATACCTTGATTTTAGCCCATTGAGAACAGAATTATAGTAAATTTGTGTTATTTTCAGTCATGAAGTATGTGGTAAATTGTTACAGCAGCAACCAAAATTAATAGTTTTTTCTTGGTTTTTCTGAGTCAGGTTCCTCATCTGTAAAGTGCTAATAATATTAACTTCTTTTTTGTAAGAATTAATAGATAGTACATGTGACATTGCTTTAAAATGATCAGAAATATAAAAGACATCTTTGGTAAAATCAGTAAAACTATTCCTACAGTAACAGATGAGACTGCCAATATAAGATGCCATCATTTTAAAATCTCCAAATCCCTATCAATTAAGAGCTAATGACTGGAGAATATGGAGTATATCCAGCTTCATTAGAAAGCATCTGTTAGAACGTATCCAAGCAGCCAGGGAAAGGGATTGAGTAAATGACCTGGACAGTATAAAAAGCCAAGAACATAAATGATGTCAACAGGGCAACAGAGATCCAATGGACAGGAAATTATCTCAGCAGGCCTGAAGAAAGCAAGATACTGGGATTCATTAAAAGACCAAGCTAGATCATTTACAGCAAAAAATAGCTTCAATACCCATTAAACACTAGTTTCCAAAAAAAAAAAGATAAGTAGACCACTCCTTTTGCTTGGAAGTATTCGCCACTGAATTATTTTAATTTGGAAAAAAAAAATGAAAACCAACTTAAATGTCCAACAATTAGGGAATGATTAAGTAAAATATGATTTAACAATAGGATTAAATATTGTAATTAAAAGTACTTGAGAAAAGCTTTTAATAAATTTTGGGGAGAAATAGACCCATTCGTAGAGTATTTTAACATCTACTTAAAAGTTCTTTTTTAAAGAATCAGGAGGAAATTTACAAATGAAGGCGTTATCAGCAGTTATCTCTGAAGGGTAAAGTAATAGGGAGAACATATTCCATTTTTCAGTTTTCCATTTTCTAAAGTGCCCATTCATCTTCCTATAATTTCCTAAAGTAGTGCAAGCCTTAGAACATATTTAGAAAGCATTTTAAGAATGTGTACTCTGTACTAGGCAAGTTTACTCAATGTCACCATTGCCTAATTAACGACCACCTACTTCTCTCACTTCTGATTGAATTCAGTGTCATTTATTGACTAGCTGCTTTGTTCCAGGTTCCTTGCAAGGCAGTGTGAAAAATATAACAGTGAATAAAATATTTTAATTAACTTTTTTTGTGAATTTGTAAGCTAGTGATAAGGGAATGCAAATAAATAAGTGTTACTATGTAGGTTTGAGGACTAGGGAAGAAGAGGGAGGGTCCGATCAGATGCCCCATGGAAGAGGTAGGACCTTAGCAGAGTTATGAGAGATAATTGAACGTGAAGAGAGATGGGGAGGATGTGTGAGTAGAGAGGCCTTAGGAATAGATAGTGAGGAAGAACAGCGGGGCATGTATGGAGGACAAGACGATTCCCAGGCACTTAGGGTTTGGAGGTGGGAGTCATAGGAAGTTGGGATGGAAGGAGAACACAGAGTTGAACAAAAGCTGAAGGCCTACTTATGAAGTGCCTTGAAAGCTGGGCTGATAAATTTGGACACCAGCTTTGTCTTGACACTGAACAACCAAGTCAAAAATGTAAGAAGAAAAGGCATGTGATGATATGTTTGACCGGAAGGTGGTAGACGGTATGGCTACTCTTTATTCCAATGTTTTAGGATATTGAAGACATATCCGTAGAGCAGGTGGATTCTCTCATTGTTAGTTTATACTGGGGCAGGATTTTAGAGAGGTAACTCCATCTGACCTGCTCACTTTTTAAAGATCCCTGTGATCAATTTTAAAGCAGAACTGTAACTCTAAGATTCAAGATCAGTACCTTGAGACCGATCTTGTACGTTCTTGTATGTTCAACCAGCCCCACTTCCCCCAACTTCTGTAACTTTCTTTGGTGTTTGTTTGGTGTTTCTGCCTCCTCCACAGAACCATAGCCTGCAGTGGACAGGATCTGTGTCTTCTCAGGTCTATTCTTTTCTTTTCATTTTGGAATAGAAAGATGAGCATAACATTTTAGAAAATAATTGGATGGCACCCTACTCATTCGTGCCAATTCATATGCAGTACCTGCTCAGCATTTAAATGTAAAAGAGTTCTATTGACTTGAGATAACCTTGCTTGAGATATTTAGAAGGACCATGGAAACATCCTGAGTCCTTTAATGTTATCTTGCCATTTCCCCCATTTCTGCTACATTCTCAGGTTGAACATATTATTAGGCATAATGTGTTTTGCATGGTTTACAATGTAATTCTCCTTCTTTTAAAACTACCAATATAAGTGTCTGGACTAAAAAAAAATAATCCCTTTTCCTTTTAGGAGATTTCTTTCCCATTTGGTATTTTAAATTCTTTTCTGCCTCCATCAGTTATCTGATCTCTTGGCAGTTCATGCTCCATTCTCTTAGATTCTTTTTAATGGCATGTTTTCCAAGCCTTTTGTCATTAGTACTACCCTTTGGATTCTTTCCAAATTAGCAATCTTTTTTTATATAGAAAGAGCCAAAATTTGCATGCAGTTTTCCAGACAGAGCTTTCGGAGTATGGTGAATAATGGGATAATGACTTCCCACGTGAGCTCCGGTGACACCCAAATGGATTTGTAGGCGTTCATTCCCCCCACCCTGTTTTTTTTTTCCCCCTTTAATCCCAAAGGATGATGTTCACTAAGAAATGATCAGATCTTTTATTGAGAAAAAATTTATTGAGGAAAAGTTTTGCTAATAAACTACATAATGCCGAAATACTGATAATTATTTTAAAAGATGGCCATTTCTTTTGGGAAGTATTACATTTGGTGGAAACTTCAAGCACCCATTGAGTAGTCTCCCTTGAGTTTGATGAAGTAGTAGAAAGGGAGTAGAGAAATTCTCAAGGATGAGAGAGCATTGGGGTGAGGAGGTTACCACATTAATGCCACATTTAACCAGGCAGTATTGGGACTTCCACAAAAAGTCACCCAGGGCATTAGCAGTAGTGAAATTGACTCAGTTAGCATTGCTTATTCCTACAAATGTTTAAATGTGTTTATTAAACATCTATTTTGTTCTCAGTGTGTTCAATATGCTGAGCTACAAATGTAAAGAAAATTGTTTCTGAAATGCAAATTAAAACTACACTGAGATCTCATCTCACTCCAATCAAAATGGTAATTATCAAGATACAAGTAACAATAAATGTTGGTGAGGACATTCGGAAAAAGATACACTCGTACATTGCTAGTGGGACTGCAAATTGGTGCAACCACTCTGGAAAGCAGTATGGAGATTCCTCAGAAAACTTGGAATGGAACCACTATTTGACCCAGTTATCCCACTCCTCAGAATATACCCAAAGGACTTAAATTCAGCATACTACAGTGACACAACCACATCAATGTTTATAGCAGCACAATTCACAATAGCTGAGCTATGGAACCAACCTAGGTATCCTTCAACAGATGAATGGGTAAAGAAAATGTGGCACATATACACAATAGAATATTACTCAGCTATAAAGAAGAATGAAATTATGGCATTTGCAGGTAAATAGATGGAACTGGAGGCTATCATGCTAAGTGAAATAAGCCAATCTCAAAAAAATCAAAGGCTGAATGTTCTAATATGTGGATGCTGATTCAGAATAGGTGGTGGAGAGGGAGGAGAGGAGGTTCACTGGATTAGACAGGAGGGAATGGGGGCAAAGGAAGGGAGATGGGAATGGGAAAGACAGTAAAATGAATAGGACATAACTTTTCTATGCTCATATATGAATACAGGACCAGTGTAACTCCACATCATGTACAACCACAAGAATGGGAAGTTATACTCCATGTATGTATGATATGGCAAAATAAATTCTACTGTCATGTATAACTAAAAAGAATAAATTAAAAAATACAAAAAATAAATTGTTTCTGAGTATAAACCAGAGTATTTCACTTCCATGCTCAAAACTCTCCAATAGATTCTTCTCTCGTCCACATGTGACTCTGGCTTACAAAGAGCCATGTAAGCTGTATCCCACCACCTCTGTAACATATTACCTGCCCTCTCCTCTTGGGTGTCCTGTTCTAGTCACACAAGTCCTCAGGCCTTCTCCATTAAGCTAGAAAACAGAGTTTAGAGCAGACTTGGAGTTATTACTGTCTGTTAAGCTCATCCTCTGTGCCAAGCTCTGTGTTAAATTCTCTACAGACATTGTTGTATTCAAATTTTTCATTGAAATAGAAAGATGGTTATTGCTGCTCCTGTTATTTTTCTTAGTAACTGTTGTTAAATATAACTTAAAGAAGAGAAAAAGTTAGGTAACCAGTTCATGGTCACTCCTAGTAGTTGGTAGAACCTGAACTCTATATTCTAAAGATGTTCTTGACCAGGCTGCTCTGTTGAAAATTCAATTGTAGAAAAGCCATATACTGCAAAGCTTGAAGATTTATCTACTGGTTCTCTCATTGATATATTTGACGGTGATACTATGAGCCTTTTCTTAGATGGAAAGTGCATGGAAGGTACTTACGTAGATATTAGGGAAATAAACTCTTCAAGAAACTTTCAATATAGTACAGTTATTGTGTGGATAATAATCATTCAAATGGCTTCAAAGTCTCGACAGTGAACTATTCTATAGTTGACATCTACTTCAAGATGATTATTAAAACCTAAGTATTTAATGATCTTCCTTTCCCAATTTTCATTGAAATATACAAAGAAATATAAATTAAGATGGAAAACCTGTGTCAGTGCTGCAAAGGCAGAAAAGATGATCTATAGGCCAGAAACTGAATTTATATTATAAACTGCAGATAGAATTGTATATCCTCCTATTGTTGGTCTTCTTTGGCCTGGGCACCTTTATTACATAATTATGAAGTGACAGAATAAGCCCCATTTCTATTACTGCTCTGAATTTTCCCCAGAACTCTAAATAAAGAATAAAGGAAAACCTGAAAAATTCAAAATAAGTGTTAGTAATATCATTCAAAATAGAAGTGAAAAAGACACCTATTTTACATTTTTAAAATGTATGTTTCACAGAAAGCTATAGCATGATACCCCATGTGTGCTCATTAACATAATATTAAAAGACATAAGTCAATAAACTTGGAAATTTCAGATAAAACCTGCAATAGTAGTAGAAGAGTTTTGTACGTCCTTCAGAATTTGATAAGACAAAATTACAGAGAAACCAAACACTGATTACCTAGGTTAAATATGCATTTCATCCTCCATTAATAGAGAATACCTATTTGTTAAACATCAAAGTTATGAAGGTTGCTCCTATCCTAGTTTGCAAAGAAAGCTTAAATAAAAGCCAAAAATATGAATGTTTAATCTTTGGCAATCATGTGGTAAAACTAGAAATAAGAAATGTAAACAATACCAAGCCACAAGCTATTGAAGAAGTATTTGACAGGAATTAATAAAATCAAAATTTGTGGGCTGTAGCTATTAAGTCACATAGGGGAAAATTCATAAATTTGAGTACTATTATTTTATAGAAAGAAGGATTAATTAAGTAATTGATTAAATAATTTTATTTTTATTCAAAATTTTATTTTCTAATTGTACATATTTATAGGGTACAGTGTGATAATTTGATACATGTATACAATGTGTAATGATCAAATCAGGATAATTAGCATTTCCATCTCCTTAAACATTTTGAATACAGAATTTTAAAAGCAGCCAAAGAAGCATGAAAAAACACAAAGACATTATTGAAGAATAAAGCAGGAATTATTGAAGTAGAAAGGAGAAAAATAATTGAATTTATAATCCTGGAGTTCATTCTTTGAATAGGCCAATCAAATAAACAACTCTCAGTCTACATTGATTAGGAAAAATAAATGATAAAACCCAAATATATATATAAATGGAAAAAGGGACAATAATTATAATAGAGAAATTTATTAATTGTATAGTATATTAATTATATATTAATAAGAATAAAAATTTCAATGAATACATAATCTCCAAGGAAAGTATCAGTTATCAAGATAAAGAAGAGTGAATATAATATTTTTGTTTAAGATTAATTATATCTCTCTATATATACATATGTGTAGGCACTTTTGTATTAGTATTACTTCATTATTAACTTTCATTTTCTTCTATATTTTTTCTATTTTTATTTCTTCAAATTCTGAACCATAATGTGTAAAGCTTTTTTAAAAAGATTTTATTATATATGTATATAATACACATTAAGTTAAATATATAGTATTAAACATATAATATGTGTGTCTTTAATTATCAGTGAGATAGAGTTAAAAAATTATTTTTGTTAATTTTCTGGATATTTCTTAATCATTCTTTTATGAAATTTAGGGAAAAAATGTACCAAAAATCAAAATGGATTTGATTAATTTTCAGAATTTAGAGATAATTAATATTTTTTCCAGTACTGAGTCTTACAAGACAGTAATTTAGTATCTTTATTTATTTAGATCTCCTTTATGTCTGTCAGTATTATTTTGTAGAAAATATACAAATATACAAATCCCCTGAGTAATAGTGCCACTGTGAATCAGCTCATTTATCTCAAAATATCTTGGCGACCAAGGAGAAAAGTTATGATGAGTTATGTAATTATTGCTCTCTGACAAAATATGTACATTTTATGAAGAAACAAATTTTTTTATCCAACTTGTTAAAGAATTGAGTATGAATCAACTTAGCTGCTAGTCATGTGAGTTCAATACAGAAGACTGTGATTGCATATACACACTGGGGAGGTGGGGAAATGGAAGGTAATCAGGCCTTGTAGAGTGTTCTGGAGATAAAACTTGAATCAATAGAATTTAGAATACTCTGAAGAATAAATAAAAGTAGCATATGTTCAACTTTCTGTTCTTAAGACCAGTCCCTCAGGATTTTAACAGGTTCAGAGTCTGGTTCTCCCTGAATGTTCGTTCTCCTTGAACACCCTGGGAGAACAGAGTTTTGAGCATAGGCAATGCCCATGACGAATCAGGGGAGACCCCTACACAAGGATGCCATTCTTCTATGAAAGCCGAAGGTCCCAATTAGGTTCTCTCTGAAATAAGTACCTCTTAATCAGCAGTGGACTAAAACAGTGCTTAGATTAGTTCTAAGGCCAATGTCAGAAACCTTTGTCTTCTCATTATTTCCCAGATACACTTCTGCTCTCTCTGAGTACATACCATAGTCCCAACAAGATCTTGTAAGACTCAATACTGTGAAAAAATATTCATTATCTCCTGAAAATTAATGGAATCCATTTCAATTTTTAGTACATTAACTATGATTATCAATCCGTATCGTAGATGAAGAACTAACCCAGTTATCCAGCAGTGGTAGAACTAGAATTTAAATCCACCTGACGGCTGAGCCCACACTACCCCATACCACCTTGTCTCCTAAATGTATCAGCACCTATACAATCTGCCATGGCATGAGAAATGTTTGCCCTTGATACAAAGAAGGCATTCAAGTGAGAAAGGAAGCTTTGTGTACTTAGTTTTAAAATGTGAACTTTTGTACTTTCCAGTTGACTGAAAAGCATTTGTCTTATTTTTAATTCTTGCAGAGGCCCTACAATCTTGGCTAAAGTAATGCATTTCTAATATGCTTGTAACACACCTCTCAAGGTGGGGCTCTCAAGGTGGGAGAGGGACTCTGCATTTTTGACAGTTTCTCAGATGAGGCTGAGCTTGTGGTTCCATAACCCACACTTTGAGGTAACAAGGGACCAGAGGAGTATCATCAACTTCTACATCTCTAAACTTGAGGCACTTGATGAACAGTTATTAGGTACTAAATGCTAATCAAAACACAGTGTTATACAGTGGCTGTCAGCTTTGGTTGCTAGGTATAATCAGAGGCCAGAGGTATCTTATAGTAGGTATCTTATAATATTCATGCCTGTTTTATCTCACTCCCAGAGATTTTGATTTAATGAACATAAAGTATGAGCTGGGTATTGGAATTTTTTTTAAATCTTCCAGTTGATTCTAATGTGCACTTATGGTAGAGAACTAATGATCAAGTCTGAGAAGTAAAGAGGCCAGGTTTAGAGAATAGAAGAATCTCCATGGGTCTAGGGTTAGGCAAATAGGCTTTTGAGCCTAGAAGTATATACTATCCTTTCAGAGTTAAAGCTTGGTAGAGGCAAGAGAGACCACAGGAAAGAAGACTGCTTAGAGATTATTTAATAATTCTGGCAAATTAATTCTGAATTAATAATTCAAAAATTATTCTGAATAAGACAGTGAGAAAGGCGTGTCATAGAGAGAAATTTGGGATGTAGACTGAGAGGCATCTGATGCTTAATGTTAGGAGTAAGAAGAGAATGGAGGATACCTGCTAAACGTCTAGCTTAGAAGCAGGAACAAGAGTTGGGAAATAATAGTGGGTTTCAGTCATGTTGAGTTTGAATTACTTTTGAAATCTAGGCAGAGATGCCCAATAAGCTGTTAAAAAGAGGAATGGATCTCAAGTGAGAAATGCAGACTGAGGATACAAGTTTGAGTTTCCTAACCAGAAGGTAATAGAGTCATCTGCCACATAACATTTTGGTCAATGATGCACCACATACACCACAGTGTTCCCTTATTATTATAATGTAGCTGGAAAATTCCTATTGCCTAATGACATTGTAGCATTGTAGCACAATGCATCCCTCACTTGTTTGCGGTGATGCTGGTGTAAACAAACATAACAAGCTGCTAGTAGTATAAAAGTAAGGCATGTATAATTATGTATAGTACATAAACACTTGATAATGATAATAAATGAGTAGGTTGTTAGCTTGTGTATTTACTATACTATATTTTTAACATTATTGTAAATGTACTTTATTTACTTATAAAAAGTAGTTCACTATAAAATCGTGTTATGCTTTCAGCAGTCTTATACATCTTATATTTACGTATGTGTGAGTGTGTGTGTGTGTGTGTGTGTGTTTGTGGTAAGTGCTGGAGATCCATCCCAGAGCCTCACATAGTGTTAAGCAAACACACTGCCACTGAGCTACATTCTCAGCCCTAGTTTGTCTCAATTGCATCAAGAGACCACATCAAGTGATTGACCTATACCATCTAGGTTTGTGTAAATACACTCTATGGTGTTCACACAATGACAAAATTGCCTAACAACACATCTCTCAGAATGCATCTCTGTTGTTAAGTGGTGCCTAGCTTTAGTTGTATTCATCCTGACTTTATCAGAACACAATGCTGTATGACTTTGGACAAGTTATTTAACTGCACTGAGCCCAGTTTTTCCCACTGTGAAAATTGTAGAATTTACCATATATGATGGTTCTAAAATTAAATGAGAATCATTACCCGGAACATATTAAGCACTTAAATATTAGTTATCAGTGATAGTTTCATCATCATCCTTTGAAAATTTTAGATCCCTTATTCCTTATATGAAATATTTCACCCTCCCCCACAAAAAAGATGGATTTGTTTTATAATTGCCACTATTGCCAAACAGCTATTTAAAGCAGCATCTCAGAGAGATAAAGTGCTGAAAAGTTAAAAGCACTTTTGATTATAAAACAAGCAAAGATATAAGGTGATTACTCACCTCAAATTAGCACCACATTTGAAACCTTCCTGTGATTCTCTCTTGTTGTAATCCTTAAAATTCACCATCCCCCAAGAGACCCAATTTCCTTTTGGAAAGCAGTGCCGGACATATTTTTTCCCCCTGTGGCTAGACCTGCCTCATTTTACCATACTCAGCCTGTGCTCTAACTTTCATTAGAGCCCATGCCTTCCCTGACTGTGCCCTATACCATGCACAGTTTACTCAACAAGTGCCTTGCTATGAAGGAAGGCATAAATCAAAATTTTAAAATGGATTCATTTAAATTGTTAAGAGAGCCTCCTATTGCAATGAATCTGTTTTCAAATGGAGGAACCCTTGAAAGAGTTAATAATCCACTCAATTCGTCTCTTTTAGAACTATAACAAATCACACATAGCTCTCATTGGCTTACTGTGTGGTGACATCCGTATTGGTTTGAAGATGTTAATGTAGAAAACAGGATCCGTTTTCTTCAGTCTGTGAATTGAATATTTATGTACATTAAATTTTACCTTTTCTTGTGTTTTGAGCCATATCTGCCTTCACTGTTCTTTTCCACCTGTGTGTTTCATTACATTCTTGCTCTACCTTCTTTTACTATTAATTTCAGATATAAGCATCTTTCAGCATCAAAATAGCCACATGAGGCTGCTTCTTCCAGCAGTTGTCACTCATCTAGTCATCATTTCTGGCTAGAAAAGCCATCACAGTGTGAAAATTCAGTTTTAATCAGTTTACTACTAAAAGAAAGAACTTTCAACTGGGTTTCTGCAGTAAACTGAGAACTAGACTCTCCTCAAAACTCAGGCTTGCTTCCCTTCCCTGCCATCATGTCCTCTTGGGCTCTGGGACCTCTGTTCAAATGAATCCAGAACATTCACAGAAACTCAAGCCTAGGCTTCTATTGTAGCATCCTATTCTTCCCAGGTATACGTATGTGCTCATTCAATCAATCAATCAATATTTATTGAGTACTTACTGTGTGCTGGGAACAGGGGAGGTGGGGAGATAACATAATGAAAAAGAAAGATAAGGTACCTGCCTTCACAGAACTTACAGTTTAATGAGGATATAGATAGTAAACATGTTATCATATAAATTAAGGATTGCAAATTGTGACAAATGTTATAAAAGGAAAAATATTGGATCCTATTTCAGAGTATGGTGAGAAGACCTAATATAGACTTGGGAATCAGATGAACTTCTTTAAAGAAATTAACCTAAAGCTGAGGAATTAGAGATGATTAGAAAGTAGCCAAACATAGGAGAAAAGAGATTTCTAGAGTCCTATCATAAATCATTTTGTTGCTGTTTTTGTGTGGTGTTGTTTGGATTCCTATAGCTCCTTTTCTGGTTACACTTTTCATCTTGTATTTGGCCTTCTGTTTTACTGTGTTCGTGCCCTTATTAGATTCTTCTATAACTCAAAACACTTGTGGGGAATTTTCTACTTCCTTGGGTTATATTTTCTTCCAGATTGGGTTCTTCACCTGTCTTCATCAGGCTATGCTCCTGAATTCTTTATTCTCTTCTCCTTTGTTAGATCCGCATGTGGGGTATTAGCTTTATCTTGTTTGTGTAGTTACCTTGCTGTTTCTTCTTCTGCCTGAGTGTAACATGAGCAATTCTGACTTGATCTTTCATTGACTCTGTATTTATGTGGCTATATTCTTCTTTATTTCCTTCCCACTGTGTTTCAGAACTCCTTTTCTCCCTCAGCTATAATTGGAGAGTTGGAGTACTTCTCCTTGGTGTGTATTTTTCTGTAGCAGAAAGTAAATGGGGTGAGGAGTTGTTAGAATGCAACTATTCTGAGGCTGTTGGAGGACAGGATTCACCTCTCTTGCCTAAGAGCTTGTTATACTTCCTATCCAAAGTTTGCCCTATCATCGTGCCAGGGACCATCAGAGAAGGGACCAGGAAAACAGTAGTCTTGGTGCTTGTTTCTGATTCTTGTTTCACACCAAAGCATTTTACTATGACTCTTCACAGAGCTATCCACTCATCTCAGTCCACATCTCTACTACCTGCAGACAGGAGACATTAATGAGGATTTGTGTAATTTGCAGACCCTTCCCTTCTGGCTTCTAAAAGATGGAAGACTTGTCATGATGGTCTTCTGATTTATCCCATGCCTTATTTTTTGAAACCTATAATAAGTGCTTAGAACTCTTGACAAATTTGCTGGTGGTGATTTTTGCTTGATCCTTTATTGTTGTTATTTGCTTTAATTCACTATGTCAGTGTCATGATAGAAAGATTTTGCAAAATCTGACTTCATTTTACCCTTTATTGCCATAGTTTCACCTTCAAAATATTATCATTTTACATTCTTCATGCAACACAATCACAGGGGGCAGTAGAGATTTTTTTGAGTGCATTTAAGATATTTTAGAAGAAGCACCAGCAATTTGTAATGTGTTAGATGAGGAGGGTGATGGAGAGGAGCCTCCAGGATGACCCATCGTAGGAGAATCTGGCTAGAATAAGCAAATTCTAAAAACCTGGACATATATTTGCCCAGATAACTTGGTCAAAATTAGTTCACAATTTAATGGAGAATAAGAACACATTTAGTGAGTCAGCAGTGCTCACCAAGCCCTGTGCTAGAGATTTAAGTCATCTCTTTAATCCTCACCAGATCCCCATGAAGAGCCTGGGTATCCACCTGCTTCCTCACACGCGATGGAAGCAGCGCATGTGGAGGGCAGAGGAAACCAAGTATGTGTGATTAGGGTGCCATGGTGAGCAGCCAGCAGTGCTCTAGCTACGTCCATTGATGCCACCTCACTTCAAACTCAAGACTCCCACATGAAATATATTTTCTTTCTTCCATTTTTGCTAAATAAGGAACCTGAAGCTCAAAGAAGTTAAATGAAATGGTCTGGGGTTATTCCATTTCCAGGTGGGTTGAACTCTAGGGCTGGTTGATTCCCTGTTTCCTATTTTCTATCACACCCTAATGCCAAACCCTTCCCCCACTTCATGGAGGTGGGCACGCACTATATTATAATCAGAGCCCAGGAGTCACGGTTTGTTGCTTGCCTACTCTGATTCATGAATACAGGTGTAAAATAGGTCAGCCTGAGGTCAGTCAGCACTGTTTCCTCATTTTGCAGAAATCTGGGCTTGGAGCCTTGTCATCACCCAGAGTTTAGGAAAAGGAGGAGGCTTGGTTTGAGGCAAGCTGTGGTCCATCGCCCAAGTAGGGTCAAAGCCAATGGTAGATGCCATGAGCACGGAAGAACCTTCTTCTTCCTGTGTTGCCTCCATCAGGTCTTCTCTCCTTTATCCTGGTGGTGATTGTGGATCTTCACTTGTATTGTGGAGCTCTAGGAAGGAGAGGGCTCCTCTCAGCATCCCATTGACAAGTCCAAAAAGAAATCCACAAAAGAATAAAGAGTCAAGGTGGCATTTTCACCTCATTCCCTCCTTTTCAGATACTGGTGCAGCAAATGCTTTCCCACAACCTGGACCTTTGACCCTTTCGCATATACTCTGATTTTCTCCTGAGACACAGAGGTGAGATCAAGATGACTTCCCCTGGCCACCCTGCTCAGAGTGGGTTCACAGGTCACGAATTAGCTTCTCTGGGGAGAGCAGATCAAAAGCAAAAAATATGGGTCTGGAAATAGCTCATAGTTTAAAATTTCTAAACAGTCTGTGTGTGCACACACACATATGCACATTAAATAAGAGGGTGCCTTTGATACCTATCTGAGTGCTAAATCACTATATTTGCTTATAGATAAGACAGAGAAGCCTAAGATAGGGAAATAAAGTTGAAAGTGGTTTCACCTATTGATGTGCATCAGTATGTTCTGTGTAGAATCAAATGATGAAAGATTGGAGAAGGAGCAGGCAGAGAGAAAAGGGAGAGAAGAGATTCTTGCAAAAAAAAGGGGGGGGGGTGGAGAACAGAAGCAGCTGCCTCCTAATGGACTCCTAGAAAATGAGAGAGAAAGATATTTATTTCACTATTTCTAGGAAATAGTATATAGAAAGGCTGAGCAGGAGGTAAGTGTATGAAGCAATTTGAAATGAGAAAGAGAAAATTACTTCTCTGGAAAAACAGTGCAGAGACACAAGAGCCAAGAAGAAGAAAGTTTTGCTATGAATAGTCTTGAAGTTTTGCCAACATTCTGGACACATTTGAACAGAGAATACTCAATGGAACATGCTTCTGTCTGCTATAGGTAACTCCCTTCCAAGGTCTGCTCACAAATGATGTGTATTTTGCTTAGTTTTAAGTTTGTGAGTCATCTCATAAAACTTTTCCCTTAATGCCTTGAGGGTGTGGATGGGATGTGAGTACACTCTGTTGAGGAGATGGCAGTAACAGAGGTAAGGAGAGTGAAAATAGGGTATTGAAATTATGAGAAGAATAGCAAAGACCTTTGTGTCACTGGAGTATGGGATTCTTGGTGTAGAATAGAACAGGGGCTAGTTGAAAATTAAATTAGAGTAGCATGGAGATCCTCAACTCTAAGGTGAGGAGTGGGCTTTGGAATTTTTTTTTCACTAGACAGCTTTATCTTGAAAACTAACTGCACTTTTTGAGTGAGCATATGACATATTTGTCAAAGGTAGATGCAGGAACCTCATGCTCTGGAAAGAGATCAAGGTGAATGATACCAATCTTGATACCATTTACAAAGAGGTCCTAGTTGAAGCTTTAGGAGAGAGAATGTGATCCAGAGAGAAGATCTAGGACAAGAAAAGATGACCACTGGCATAGAACTAGAAGGAATATTTACTCTCAAATAATTAGGATAAGAAAGGAAACTATTTAGAAAGATAAAGTAGCAGGAATCTGGATTACATGTTGCCGTAGGAGCCAAATGTACAGAAAGTCTGTATGAAAAGCTGTGGCCAGGGCAGAAAGGAAGGGGTAAATTAAGTAGAATTTAAACTGAGAGGTTCGTGGCACTCGGAATATATTGGTCCAAAAAGCATGACGGTACAAGAACTACAAAAAGACGGTACAAGAACTGCTTTGATGGGTATAAATCCAGTACCCAAAAGTAAATTAATAAACCTAGTTCTGGTCCTTTTCTGTGAGCACCAGGAAGAGATCAATGTATTCATAGTTGAACAGACAAAGGGAGATTCTTCTGAATCTACCCAACAAGGAATTTTTAAAAACATATTTAACATTTGGAGTTTGGGGAAGCAGGAGCAACTAATGCTGCTGAGAGTCAGCAAAATGCAGTAAGATAAGAAGGACATAGCCTCTGTACAAACCATGAAAGGCTGGGGGTTTATCCTTTACTGGCCCCAACTTTCTTTCTCTTACTCATAGGATTGTGAATTTTAAAAATATTTTTTAAATAAAAAAGTGTAGAATAGGATCAGAATAAGGAACATTCCACAGATGGAATATTCTGAATTCAATTTAAAAAAAAATTTTTAAGTTGTTGATAGATCTTTATTTTATTTATTTAAGTGCCGTACTGAGAATTGAACCCAGTGCCTCACACAAGCCAGCCAGGCAAGTGTGCTACGGCTGAGCCATAGCCCCAACCCCTGAATCCAATTTTTGTGATCATAGCCAGGCCTAAGTATTTGTGAGCTTTGAGCTTCATTTCCTCGACTTCTCTGCACTAAGAGTTAAGTTCAGGCTAGGGATATAGGTCAGTGGTAGAACATTTGTGTAGCAGGTACAGAGTCATGGGTTCAATCCTTAGCAACACACACACATACACACACACAAAGAAATAAGTACTCCATTTTTGAAAGTGATAAACAATGAAGAATCAGAAGAAATAACCCCTTTAAGATTGTTTCATTCACTTGATTTTTGTACAATCCCAAACCTATGTAGGCCTAACTCCTCCTACCATCTCCACTAGCTGAGTTCTGTACACAGACTATCCCCTGTCCCTTTCTATGAAAGGAAGGTGCTGTAGAATTATGTTGATGTGCAGATGACAACTTCTGGGATAATGTGCTAAGAAGGCCATGGTGCTTTCTGAATATAAAGTAAGCTTATAAATTATATAGTCTTTAAGAGTAAAGGGGCTGGCCTATAACTCAGTGGTAAATTGCTTGTCTAACATGCACTGTAAAAATATAAGTGAAAGCAAAAGACCTGTGATAAAAGAGGAATATATTTTATTATGTTTATATTTTAAGACACATTTTAGTTTGAAACCCATTCAGATCCTATAACAATATTGCTATTATTGATCAAAATAAGTTATATCTGTATATAAATTTATATTTATTCACTCTTTTCAGGGAAAAGATTTGTGTGGTAGGCATCAGTCTTCACAAACATCTTTTTAAAGAATCCTATTTTTCCCAGTCCTTTTGAAGTTAGATTGGGCCATATGATGAACTTTAGCCAAGAGAATATGGGCTGTAATAGGACAAGTCACCTCCAGACTGAAAATTAGGGCTTGGTGTGTAACTCATCCCACTTATCTTTCCCCCTAACATAGCATTTGATAATTCCCCAGGTGGTGGTTGATCTGTCAGCCTGGATCTGGAGAGGCACCATGTAGAAGAGTGATCTCAGTCAATCAACATAAACTGGTAGCTTGAGGGAGAAACATATTTTGCTACAATTAGCTACTGAAATTTTGTACCTGTGGTACAGCTTCCAACAACTTAAAATGTTCTTATGAGTTTAAAAATGTTCTTGATCTCTGTGTCTGAGTCATATTCTTGGTAACCTGCCCAGCCTCCAGTCCTGCTACCTGCTGATACCAAACAGCTGCCTGCCTGTCTTTTTTTAGCGTGTTATTCTGCATAATGTGTTGTGAACCTCCTAACTCCTTATGTCATCCCTGTTGTTTTATATTGTACGTATCTGACTCATCCATCATCTACTACTTGTTACCATACTCTCCAGAGAGCCTCTTCTCTCTGGTAGCCCGGACTACCCAAATCCTGCATCTGGAGCTGTCCTCTGAGCATCTGGTCCACCCCAGTGTTCTGCCTCTGCCAGTGTCTATGGAATCAGTAATGCCCAGCAACTATCCGATGTGATGAATTCTAAATCACTCTACACTAATCGAGGGTAAGGTTCATGTCAGATACAACCCTATAAATAACCTCTGTCTTAGAACAGGTGTTTTATAAACATTTAATGAACAAATGCACACTTGCATCAAATTTCATTAAAATTCATTCAAACTAGAGAAGGATTCCCACCTGTTAAGTTGATCAGCTTCCATTTTGTTTCAAATTAAGCCACAAATTAATCCTAAGGGGGAGTAACTTTGGTAAATTGTATCAAAATCAGGCAATTTTCTTGACAAACAAAACATGCTAATTCTATTTTAATTAGATATTAAATGACATAACCATTGTTTTTGCATGCTCTTGCAAGACACGCCTAAACTCTTCAGTAATTCAATATGGGTAGCTGAGCATCATCTCTCATCAATGAGCCCACCTCTTATCTCAGCTGCAATTCACTAGACAGTTGGTTCAAATGGCTGCCTTCTGCTATCTGACTCTGGCTATTCACCTGGGAGCTCTATGACAAAGCCATAAAGAAATGCAGGTCTTTACCGTTCTTGGGGGTAGAGTGTGGCCAGTAGATGAGGGGAGCCTCTGAATGCTTCAGACCCCCACCTTTGACACATTTCTTCCTTTTTATCTATCAATCTTGCTTCCTGGGCTCACTTTCTGAATAAATGTCCTTCACCCAAATCTTTCAATGAGGTTTTGCTTAGGAGGGAGACCAATTAAGACAGTAGTACTTTCTATTCCTCTTTAATTATACCTGCCTTACATAGATGTTGTTCACGCTATTTTTTTAAGTTATTGTGAATTGACATTGTGATGAGGTCACCTGTTTTGATAACATAAAAATGATCTTTTGATAGACATTTTGATCACAGAAGACATAAAATTAGAGAATTTTAACAAAATATATACCAAATAAGAATCATTTAAAAGTGGAAAAAAATCACAATTACTTAATATTTAAAAGTTAACCATTCTTAATAACATTTTATATTTATTTTTAAATGAATGTTTTGTTTTTAAATCTTCAATCAATAAGGTATACCTACTATGTGTTCAATACTGTGCAAAATCTAATGCGATAGCACATTGAAAAGTGGCAGGAGGTTTACAGTCTGAAGATTTGTTTCCACTCTTGATTTTACTATGTGGTATCTAGTTCTTGGTAAATTATCTTAATTCCCTAACCCTTGCCTACGGGTTAAAGAAAATAATAATGCATCTTCCTGAAGAATGAGGCAGCCATTACTAACTTTGTAATCACCCATGAGAGTGACATGTGTAGTCTGCATTACCTGTTATATTGCATAGTTATTGAATATTACCATATTGCTACCTGTGTACACATGTCGAATCCATGGAGCATATTTTATAGCTATTTTTATCCTCATATATACTTAACAGTAATAGATACATATTATTAGTCAATTAATAAATTGATGGTTGGCATAAAATATAGGCTTATTGTCTAGATAAGTGACACAATTAGAATGTACACTTTCCATTTTGAGTTATTCATAAATGTTTTCTCAATATCTGATTTGTATGCTAAAGAAAATAGGATATTGTTAGTTTTATTGTTGTAAAGAGTAATCAGTTTTTTTGTGTGTGTGTGCGCGCATATGTGTGTGCACATGCGCATGTGTGTATGAGCTAGAGGGAAAGAATATCAATTCAGCAATGGCAATTTACTCCCGCAACCCAATTATATCTTTGGTGATTGGGATGATATCCTTTGAGTTAGGAAATGAGCAGTAACATAGAGAATAAATCTACTGTGGAGTGTTGATCCATTTTATGAACCCATGTAAAGCAGCTAAGTAAAGAATTAGTCTTGAAATTTGAACAAACAGTTCTGATGGCTGCTCTAAGAAACAAAGCAAGCAAAGTTCAGTGGGATAGAGGGTGAGAATTTTTATTTGTGCTGTTACAGTAGTGAACTCAGGTATTGATTTTTCAAGTAATTTGAAAGTAATTTGGAATTTCCAAATGATACTTATGCAGTGCTACCTGGAACCTATAAAAATTGGAAATGGGGCTCTTTTGTTATGGAAAATAAACTGAAAATAATACTGACCATCTATTTAAACATAATGTCCCTAAACCATGCCTAATTCCAGGTGGATTTCTCTTTGTGATCTACTCCTCTCCAGGACAAAGAGCAGGTTTCAGACCTAGCTGAGGTCTTTGGACCAGAGTTCCATCCAGGATTTAGAGTTACTTGGGCTGGCTGGCCCTTTCCTAGGGCTATAAGTCAAGGGGATGAGAGCCACAAACCATGAAATGCAGGCTAAATTTTGGTTACATCACTTTGTGAGTCTAGTTTTTTATATAATAGAGTTGAAAAAATGGATAAATTAAAACAGAGATGATCTCTCTGGTGTAGGCTTCCCAAATTACCACTAGTGATATGTGAGATCATTTTTGGTGGTTCGCAAGTAGTTTTTAATTTAAAATTTTACATATATGTGTTTCCGTATGTTTTAGGTAACTTCCAGTGTTTCTTAACTATTCCATTCTTTTTCCCTTTTCATAGCAATTTTAGAATAATCTCAGTGTTATGCTGGCAAGCTAACTCTCTGAGGGGAAATGTCTTTGATTTGTAGTGATTGTCAATTTTCATGAGGTAAATACTACCACAGTGACTGGTTTCAAGCACTGTGGGCTTAATAACTAGCTCAAAAATTCCTGAATATTCAAGAATTGGCTTTCATGACTTGGTATGAACTAGGATTATCTGGCATCTATCCATCAGAAAAGAAGCTTGCCCAGTGCCGTAGAAACACATGTGGCTACTAAGACTATATAAATACTTTTGTTTCAACTGTATTGAATCCATAGATATTTGAAGAAAATTGGCATATTTACAATATTGAGTCATCCAGCCCATAAATATGATGCTGTCCTCCATTTAGTTAGGACTTCTTTAATTTCTCTATCGGTTCGGTTTTTCTTTCTTCCTTTCCAGTGTACTTTCAAGGATAT
The DNA here is from genome assembly GCF_021218885.2 of Marmota monax. Classification (NCBI taxonomy): domain Eukaryota; kingdom Metazoa; phylum Chordata; class Mammalia; order Rodentia; family Sciuridae; genus Marmota; species Marmota monax. The sequence goes on from NW_026694232.1 coordinate 7,679,166, forward strand.
CCTGCTCATCTTCTTTAGTTAAGCTTATTCCTAGGAATTTTATATCTTTGATGAAATGAATATATTTACATATGAAGTATATAAAGTTTACATGTAAATGTGAAGTTTTTAAGTTTTGTGTTTTAAATATTTGCTGCTGACATAAAAGATGCATTGTGAAAATATTACGCTAACCTGTACCCCAAAATCTTCTATACCCCACATATAGTTTTTGAATTTAGACATACTTCTTTTAATTTTCTATGTACATAGTCAGAATTTTTATGTGAATAACAGTTTTATTTATTCTTTTTAAATCCAATGCCTTATATTTCTTATCACTTTGCTGAATTGTGTTTCCACAGAAGATTAAATGACATTAGTGACAGCTTGCATAGTCCAGATTTCAGAGTGGAAATTTCTATATTTACTATTAAGTTGATGTTTTGCTATAGGGTTTTTAAATTTGCTTTTGTTTTTTTTTTTGTGTGCCCTTTATTGAATTAGGGAAGTTCCCTTCTGATTTTAGTTTACTAAGAATTTTTAATTATGAATGGTTACTGAATTTTATCAAATGCCTTTTTTTCTATCTGTTTAGATCACAAGACCTTTTCTTTTTTATGCTAATATAATACATTATTCCTATCACTGTTAATATCATACCAATCTAAAATTCCTAAACTAGTAAATGCATATTACTTGTTCTGGTTTGCTAGTAGTTTGTTTAAAATTCTTACATCAATGATCATGAATGTGATTATAATTTTTAAAAATTTATATTTGTGTTAGGTTATAGTATCAAATTTATTCAGGTCTTGTAAAAGAAAATAAAATACGTTCCTTTTTCCTATTGTCTGGAAGAGTTTGGATTTATTTCTTCCTAAAAATTTGATTGAATTCACAATTAAATATAAAGAACAATGTCAAAGAATATAATAATATTCAAGTTTTATTATTTTTCTTATGCAAGTTTCATGGTGTCATATTGTTAGGAATTCCCATTAGTTCAACATTTTTAAATTCATTTAACAAAGTTATTCATAATATCCTCTTGTAATCTTTTCAGTGTTCACATGATCTGTAGTGATGTCTCCTTTTTATTGCAGATACTGATGTTTTGTCTTTTTTTTTTCATTACTGTCAAGATTGGTTTTTAAGTTTTACTAATATCCAAGAAACAGTTTCTAAATTTTATTGATTTTTCTCTGTTATTTATTTTCAATGTCATTATTGTGGTTTTAGCTTTATTTTTTCTTTCTACTTTCTTTGGACTTCATTTTGCTAATTTCTAACTTTTTGAGGAAAATGCAAAGTTCATTGATTTTGAGATTTGCCTTTTCAAACATATACTTTTAAAACTCCGAATTTGCATTAAGTATTGTTCTCATTGTATCCCAGATTTTTGGATATTTAGTAACTTAACTATGCTTCAATTGTTCATATTTGTAATATATTTAGAATATGAATATAATATTTTAACACATTAATAATTTTCAACATGTTCTTTCTGTTGAGGCAGTGCTTCACTTAAACATATATTTCTTCATTCCTAAATGAGTAAGAATACTATAGTAACAAATTTGTTACTGATTTCTAAATTAATTGCATTGTGACTGTAAAATATACTCTGTATGATCTTAGTTCTTTGAAGTTTGAATAATCATATTTTGTGGCCCATGACATGGACTTGAACCTTCTTCAGGTTTAGATGTGTTGTTTTATACATATTAATTAAGTAATTTGCAATTGATATTATTTCACTGTATCCTGATTTTCTATCTGCTTGCCTTACTATTATAAAGAGAAATGTATTCAAAACTTACACTAAAATTATGAGTTTATCTATTTAGTTCCAGATATTGATATATTTAAGGCTGTTTTATTAGATATATGCAAATATGGAATTATTTTTAAAATATCCTTCTTACTTTTTTAAAGTTCCATTTAGATATTATGGTTACACTAAATTTTGATTGGTAAATATTCTTCATCATTTTGCTTTAAATTTTCTTCTATCTATATTTTATGTGTGTCTCATAAACAGAATATCATTTTTACTGCACTCTGATAATGTTTGTCTTTTAAATTATAACAATTAGTGCCCATATTTAATTTCTGACCTATTAGAATTTATATGAGCTTTCTGTTTTCCTGACTGGTCTGGTTTTTTTCTTTTCTTTCAGGCTTCAAGTAGATGGAAATTTTTTTTTATTGTTCTATTTTCTCTCTTTCTTTAAAAGTTTTATAAGATTAACTATTTTTCAGTAATTATTTTAGGAATGAAATCATGTATTCTTGAGTTATCTAAATCTAATTGGCCCTTTTAAACTCTACCCAGACAATGCAAGTAGATAAAAGACATTAGAATAACTTAATCTCAGTTATTCTCTTTATAGTTATAATTATTTAACTCATTATTTCTTTAATTTAAATGCCATTATATTACATTTTATATATATATACACATATATAAAACAAACCAACTATATATATATATATATATATATATATATATATATATATATATATATCACAACAAAATACTTTTAATGATTCTTTTGTACAGTGAATAATTTTTTTTTTAATGTACTCACTTATTTAGTGATTGCAGCCACTCTCCAGAAGTGGGATAGTTTCTTACCCCAAAATTTGGTCCCAATGTCTAGACCAATTATTCCACACATCTCAAGAGAGTATTAAAAGGTTTATTTCTTACATAATAAGCCTGTCTTGGGACAGACCCTGCAACCCAGTCAAAAAACATTTTGAGAGATTAGGAAAAGAAAACTGGTTTTTATGGATGTTTAGAGGATAGGTCTGGGTTGAGGGTTCCTCTGCATAAGTACAGTCTTGAATGGCTTAAGTCTTTCACTGGCACCAAAGGAGCACGAGGCTTTCTTTATTAGCTTGCGCACATGTGAAACAGAAAGGGAAGAGGGAGGGATTAAAGCTTAAAAGCTTTGGGCAGTCAAACTTCAAAACATGGAGTCAGACTTTGGATTAATTAGTGTTTCCATTGCTCTTCATTTCTTCCTCCATGTCAAGCTTGCATCTGAAAGCTTTTTTATTCTGCATGCAGAATAGCCTTTGGTGTTTGTTTTAGTGTGTCTACTGCTGGGGAGTTGTCTTACCTGTTAATCTGAAAGACATTTTTAGAGGATATAAGGTTGACAGATGTTTCCTTTTCACACTTGCTGATACCATTTCATTGCTAGGTGAAGTCCTGTGTTTGCTGAGCAGTTAGCTGTGTGATGATTGCACTTTTGAAGGTAATGTCTTTCTATAGCTGACTCTTAGAATTCTTTCTCCATTTGAGGGTTTCTGCAGGTTTATCACTTAATGTCTCCATGCACGTTTCTTTTTCAGTTTTTTTCCCCTGGGATTTTTGTGCTTCTTAAGTCTATAACTTGTTGTCTTTCTCCATTTTTAGAAGGTTGTTGGTTGTTATCATTTCAAAATTTGCTTCAGCCTGATTATATCTCTCCTTATCTTTTTCCTTAGCCTTATTATTTCTCTCCTCTTTATGACTCCATTTGAATATTAGACTCCTCAGTGTATCCTCCACTTATTACCTTCTTTTCTGTATTTTCTGTTATTTCACTTATATTGGGTTCACTGAGGACATTCCAGTTACCAAAGTCTCCCTTTAGCTCTGTAGAATTTATTTCCACAGAGGACTTAATTTCAATTGTTTTCAGTTTTAATTTCCATTTAAGAATTTCTCTTCACTTATCTTCTAGAACATATCCTTTATTAGATTTATTTTTAAGTCTTTATCTAATTATGCCAAATTCCGGAGCCTCTATAGAATGATTTCTGTTGCCTGTGATTTCTGTAAGGTGTTGCTCATATTGTCTTGCTCCTGGCAGGAATATTTTTTTTTTAGTTATGTGCTAGACATTATAGCTTAATATTGTTTGTAGAAATAGTTTGGTACCCAAGATATTGGTATCTTTCTCCAGAAAGGTATCTGAGGGCTTTGGCAAAGCAACCAGGGCATAAGCACTGTTGAATGCTTGAAGGCTCTAGCAATCTGATGTGACTTTAATTTTTATTTCTAGGACTAAGATAATTCAAGACTGAGCTGTAAGAACTGGTCAACTTCTGGTTTACATAACTCCATAGGATGTTTCCTTTGTGTCCCCTTGCCAAAGCAAGATTGTGTGTGTCTACCCACCACCTTTGAGTGAGATGAGCTTATTACACTTTCCCATCTGTGTACTGCTTTCCCCTCACACTTTTAAAAATATATATTTTTAAGTTGACACATAATACGTGTATATATTTATGGAACATAGACTGGCATTTTAATACCAGTATACAATGTGTCATAACAGATATGACTAATTGGCATACATTTCTTCATGTTGGGAACCTTCAAAATTCTCTCTACTCCCTTTTTTGAAATATTTAATTAATTGTTATCAACTATAGTTGTCCTGCTGTGCTATAGGATATTAGAAGTTATTCCTCCTGTCCAACTGCACAGCTCTGCCCATTAGCCACCCTCTCTTTATCCCCCTCTCCCACACCCTTCTTAGGCTCTGGTAATCACTATTCTATTCTCTACTTCTATGAAATCAACCTTTTAGTGTCCATATATAAATAAGAACATACAATTTTTGTCTTTCTGTAACTGACTTATTTCACTTAATGTCCTCCCATTCCATCCATGTTGATGCAAATGACAGAACTTTATTTGTTTATGGCTGAACAATGTTCCTGTGTGTGTGTGTGTGTGTATCACATTTTTTTATCCACTCATCTGTGTTGGACACCTAGGTTGTTGTCATACCGTGGCTATTGTGAATAGTGCTGCAGTAAACATGGGAGTGCAGATGTCTGTACATTCCTTTGGATATATACCTGCTATTGGGAGTTTTGGATCATGTGATAGTTCTATTTCTAGTTCTTGAGGACCTCCCATACCGTTTTCCATAATGGTGGCATTAAATTACATTCCCTCCAACAGTGTAGGAGAGTTTCCCTTTTTTTTAATTATTTAAGATATTATTTTTTTCTTTATTTAGAATAACATTAGATAGCAAATAAAATGCACCATGACAAGTTTGAAAAAGCAGAAAAAAGAAAAAAAAGTTTTTTTTAAAAAAATTTAGTGCTTTGAGTGATGCTTTTAAGACAAGTTATATAGCTGCCTCTGAAATAGCAGATTACTTGTCCATGTAGATTCATCCAGACTCTGTGCTTGAGGTGGAGGAAGGGTCTGTGCACCTGATGGGGCCACACAGAGAGGAATAGCAGCTTCTCAGCAGCCAGTGCCCAGATGGATGACTGGTAGCCAGCTAGGTTTCTCTACTTGCATCTAGCACTATGTCAGATGCTCAGGAGCTTAACAAATGCCCATGGAAAGGGAAGAGACACAACAAGGCCAAGTTTAAAATTCTACATTAATTCCCTATTGCTATTATGACAGATTATCATACCCTTAGTCACTTAAGGCAATGAAAATGTAGGTGACAGTTCTGACTGTAAGTCTCAAATGGGTCTGCAGAACTGTGCTCCTTCCAAGGCCCTCTAGGAGACTCAGATTCTTTGCCCTTTCTAGTTTCTAAAAATCACCTGCCTTCCTTGGTTGGAAGTCTTTTCCTTTATCATCACATCCATCCACGTCTCATCCTTTCTCTCTGCTTCCATCTTCAAATTGCCTTCTGTCTTACAAGGACACTGTGATCATATTTAGCCCACCTGGATAATCCAAGACCTTTCTGTCTCAAGGTCCTCAGCTTTATCAGGTCTGCAGAGTCTCTCTTGCCACATATGGTAACATATCCCTTGGTTCTAGGGATGTGGGTACTTTGGAGGGGGCCATTATTCAGCCTCATATACCTATCATCCATCCAATTGATCCTCAACATAGAAATGAAGCTTAGTTAGAATAAATCATATCTAATGGACATGTGGGTTGAGATGCATACTCACAACACCAGAGTTCAAATTAGAAAGGGAAGAAAATATAATAATCACCATTAAAATCTCTATCAATGCTAGTAGCAAAGTTTGATTTTACAATCAGGTGGATATCCCCTTAAGTTATTATTGTTAAAAACTGTGGTTGGGAGGGGCAAAGAATATATTTTTTTGGGGGGGGGGCTTTAAGTATCTTTTTTTTTTTAATTTTTTATTGTTGGTTGTTCAAAACATTACAAATTTCTTGACATATCATATTCCACACTTTGATTCAAGTGGGTTATGAACTCCCACCTTCACCCCATACACAGATTGCAGAATCACATCAGTTACACATCCATTGATTTACATATTGCCATACTAGTGTCTGTTGTGCTCCGCTGCCTTTCCCATCCTCCCCCCTCCCCCCTCACCCTCTCCCCTCCCCTCCCCTCCTCTCTCTCTACCCCCTCCACTGTATAACCCTGAGGGTCTCCTTCCATTACCATGCAATTTCCCTTCTCCCTCCCTTTCCCTCCCACCTCTCATCCCTGTTAAATGTTAATCTTCTTCTCCTGCTCTTCGTCCCTACTCTGATCTTAGTTACTCTCCTTATATCAAAGAAGACATTTGGCATTTGTTTTTTAGGGATTGGCTAGCTTCACTTAGCATAATCTGCTCTAATGCCATCCATTTCCCTGCAAATTCTATGATTTTGTCATTTTTTAATGCAGAGTAATGAGAGTTTCCCTTTTTTGAGTTTTCACAGCATTTGTTATGTTTTTCTCTTTTAGTTCACAGTCATTCTTATAGGAGTGAGATGATATTTCATTGTGGTTTTGATTTGGATTTTCCTGATGATTACTAATGTTGAGCATTTTTTTTTCATGCGCATGTTAGCCATTTGTATATTCTATTTTGAAAAATATCTATTTGGGTCATTTGTCCATTTTTAAAATCAGATTGTTTTTTATTATTGTTTTGTGAGATTTTGTTTTTGTTTTGTTTTGCTTTTCTTGTTGAGTTGTTTGAGTTAATCTCTTGTTAAATTAACAGTTTGCAAATGCTTTCTCACATTCCATAGCTCATCTCTTCACTCTGTTGATTGTTTCCTTTGCTGTACAGAAGCATTTTAATTTGATATAATTTGGTGCTTTGTCAATTTTTGCTTTTTGTTTCCTGTGCTTTTGGGCAAAAATGTCTTGGCCTGAACCAATGTCCTGAAATACAATAGGATGCATTTTGACATATTTTACACAAATGGTGCACAACCTCTCATTCCTCTGGCTGTACATGGTGCAGATTCACTCCAATAGTGTAATCATACGTGTGTATGGGGTAATAACGTCTGTCTCATTCTACTGTCCTTCCCATCCTCACCACCCCACTCCTCCCCTCACTCCTCTCTACACAAACCAAAGTTCCTTAATTCTTTCCTACCTTCCCACTCCCTACCCCACTAGGGATATTCCACTTATCAGAGAAAACATTTGACTTTCGGTTTTTTGATATGGTTTATTTCACTTAGCATGATATTCTCTAGTTCCATCCATTTACTTTCAAATGCCATAATTTCATTCCTCTTTAAAGCTGAGTAATATTCCACTGTGTATGTATACCACATTTTCTTTATCCATTCATCTGTTGAAGGGCATCTAGGTTGGTTTCATGGTTTCACTATTGTAAATTGTGCTGCTATAAACATTGATGTGGCTGTGTCACTATAGTGTGCTGATTTTAAGTCCTTTGGGTATAAACTGAAGAGTGGGATAGCTGGATCAAAAGGTGGATTTATTCCAGGTTTTCTGAGGAATCTCTATACGGCTTTCCTAAGTGGTTACACCAATTTGCAGTCCCACCAGCAATGTATGACTGTACTTTTCCCCCCACATCCTCACCAACACTTATTATTGCTTGTATTCTTGATGATTGCCATTTGGATTGAAATGAGATGAAATCTTAGTGTAGTTTTGATTTGCATTTCTCTAATTGCTAAAGATGATGAACAATTTTTGTGTTTGTTCATTGTATTTCTTCTGTGAAGTGTCTGTTCAATACCTTGGTCCATATATTAATTAGGTTATTTTGGGGTGTTTTTTGAGTTCTTTTTATATCCTAGAGATAAGTGCTTTATCTGAGGTATGTGTGGTAAAGATTTTTTACCATTCTGTAGGCTCTCTCATCACATTATTGATTAACATTTTACTTTTTGAGCAATTTCATTTTTTTTATACAATGAGAGATGGTAGTCTAGTTTCTTTCTTCTGCATATAGTTGTACAGTTTTTCCAGCATCATCTTTGAAGAAACTTTCTATTTTCCAATGAATGTTCTTGGTGTCTTCATTGAAAACCAGTTGATTGTAAATACATGGATTAATTTCTGAGTTCTCTATCCTGTTTCATTTATGTATGTGTCCATTTTTATCCCAGAACTATGATGTTTTGGTTACTATAGTTTTGTAGTGTAGTTTGAGATTATTATTAAAATGCCTTTTTTTTTTGGAGGGGGCCTCAGCTTTTTTTTTTTTTGCTTTGGGTATTTGAGGTCTTTAGTGATTCAGACATATTTTAGGAGTGATCTGTTGCTTCTATGAAGAATATCATTGTTATTTTGATAGAAATAGCTTTGAACTTGTAGATCCACTTGGGTGGTATGGACATTTTAATTCTTCTACTCTGTGAGGGATGTCATTTCATTGTGTATGTGTGTGTGTGTGTGTTTTCTATTTCTTACATCAGTGTTAGGTAATTTTTGTTGTAAAAGTCATTCACTTACCTGGTTAAATTTATTCCTAAGTATTTTTTGTAGCTATTATAAATGGAATTGTCTTTTTTATTTCTTCCTCAGTAATTTTTTATTAGTGTATTAAAAAAGCTACTTGTTTCTGTATGTTGATTTTGTTGCCTGCAACCTTAATGAATATTTTTATTGTTTGAAACAGTTTTTTTGTTTGCTATTTTTAGATTTCTCTATATATAAAATCACATCATCTGCAAACAGGGCTCCTTGGACCTCCCCCTTTCCTATTTGGATGAGTTTTTTGTCTTTCTCTTGCTTTATTGCTTTGTTTAAAGCTTCCATACTACATTAAATAAGAGTGGTGAAAGTATACATCTGTCTTTTTCTTGATAGAGAAAACAACTCAGATTTTCCAAATTCAGTGCAATGTTGGCTGTAGGTTTGGTTGTATAGACTTTATTGTGTTGAGGCACTTCTCTTCTATATCTATTTTATGAAGTTTTTAATTTTATCATAAAGGGATTATGAATGCTACCAATTGCTTTTTCTGAATTTATCATTGGAATGATCTTATGATTTTTATACTTCACTTGTTGATGTGATATATTACATTTATTTATTTGTGTATGTTGAGCTACCCTTGTATCTCTGAATAAATCCCACTTTATCATGGTGTATAATTTTTTTAAGTGTTATTTGATTCAACTTGCTAGTATTTCATTAAAAACTTTTACATCTATGTTCATCAGGAATAGCTGTCTGTAGTTTTATTTTTACATTGTGTCCTTTTCTTGTTTGGTATCAGGGTAAGTTTAGCCTTATAGAATGAATTTGGGAAAGGTAGCTCCCTTTTAATTCTATGAAACAATTTAAGAAGAATTAGAATTAATACCTCTTTAACAGTTTGATAAAATTCAACAGGAAGATATCTAGTCCCGGACTTTTCTTTTGGGATGACTTTTTATTACTAATTAAATCTCATTACTTGCCATTAGTCTTTTTTAATGTATTGATGGTTCAATATTGGTAGGTGATATGTATCCAGAGTTTATCCATTTCTTCTAGGTTTTGTAATTTATTGGTTTATAGTAATTCATAATAGTCCCTAATGGTCTCTTGCATCCCTGTGACATACCATTTTTAATGTCTCTTTTTTCACTTCTGATTTGATTTATTTGGGTCTTGTCCCTTTTCTCTTGGGTAATCTAGCTATAGTTTTTGTAGTTGTTGTTGTTCCTTTTAGTTATACATGATAGTAGAATCTATTCTGAGATATCTATACAAGCATGAAATGTATCTTATTCTATTAGGATCCCAGTCTTGTGGATGTAAACTATGGTGAGATTCACTGTGGTGTTTTCATATATATACATATGAAAGTTATATCAGATTCATTTTATTGTCTTTCCTATTCCAACCCCACCTCCCTTTCATTCCTTACCCTTTGTCTCATCCAGTGAACTTTTATTCTTCCCCACCCCCTCACTTATTGTGGGTTAGCATCCACATATCAAAGAGAACATTTGATATCAGCTTCGTCAATATTGTCTATCTTTTCAAAAACAAAGTTCATTTCATTGATTGTTTTGTATTAATTTTTTAGTCTCTATCTTGTTTTTCTGCTCTGATTTTTGTTTTGTCTTTCTGTCTAAAAATTTTAGGGTTTGGTTTGTCCTTGAATTTCTAGTTCCTTGAATCACATCATTAGATTTTTATTTGAAATCTATTTTAAAAATATTGATTCTTAATGCTATAAAATTCCCTCTTGAACTGCTTTCATTTATATTATAGAATTTGACATATTGTTTCCACACTCATTTGTTTCAGTCAACTTTTTAATTTCCTTTTAATTTCTTCATTGCCCCATTGATTGTTCAATTTCTATGTATTTGTGCAATTCCTGAAGTTTTTCTTGTTTTAAATGTCCAGTTTTATTCTATTGTGGTCAAAGAAGATACATGTTTTCCTTTCAGTTTTTTTATTTTATTTGTTGAATCTTGATTTGTAACCTAACATATGGTCTAGTCTAGAAAATACTCCATGTGCTGATGAGAATGTGTATCTGCAGCTGCTAGATGAAAAATTCTCTAAATCACTGATAAGTTCATTTCATCTAAAATATAACTCAACTATAATATTTGTCGATATTTTTTTTGTCCAGATGATCTTGTCACTGATGATATGGGAGCATTGAAGTTCTCATTCATTATTGTATTACATTCCATCTCTCCTTTTACATCTAATAATGTTTGTTTAATATAATTGGATGTTCCAAATCAGAACTAGACTGAGATTCCATCTCACTCCAGTCAGAATGGCAATCATCAAGAATACAAACAACATGAGCTGGGGTTGTGGCTCAGCACTCACCTAGCACATGTGGGTTCGATCCTCAGCCCCACATATAAATAATCAAAATGAGAGTAATGTTGGCAAGGATGTGAGGGAAAAGGTACACTCATGCATTGTTGGTCAGACTGAAAATTGGTGGTTGCACCACTATGGAAAGCAGTAGAGATTCCTTGGAATGGAACCACCGTTTGACCCAGCTATCTCACTCTCTGGTTTATACCCAAAGGACTTAAAATCAGCATACTACAGTGACACAGCCACATCAATGTTTATAGCAGCTCAATTTGCAATAGCTGAAATATGGAATCAACCTAGGTGCCTTTTAATAGATAAATAAATAAAAAATGTGGTATACATATACAATGAAATATTACTCAGCCTTAAAGAAGAATGAAATTATAGCATTTGCTGGTAAATGGATGGAACTGGAGAATACCATGCTTAGTGAAATAAGTCAATCCCAAAGAACCTAAGCTGAATGTTTTCTTTGATATGCAGATGCTGCCTCACAAAAGTGGGGGAGGGGAAGAATAGAGGTACTTTGGACTGGACAGAGGGGAGTGAATGGAGAGGAAGGGATAGAAATGACAGTAGAATGAATCTAACATTATTACCCTATGTGCATCTATGATTACATAACCTGTGCAATACTACATTGTGTAGAACCAGAAGAAAGAGAAATTATATTCCATTTATGTATCATGTGTCAAAATGCATTCTACTGTCATGTATTACTAATTAGAACAAATTTAAAAATTAAAAAAAAAATAACTGAGACTCACAACTCAGTGCAGTGGCCCATCATACCTGTAATTCCAGTGACTCAGGAGGCTAAAGCAAGAGAATTGCAAGAAAAAATTAATAACAATTGGGTGCTCCAGTGTTGCATGCATATATATTTACAATCATGATGTCCTGTTGTTGAAATGATCCCTTTTTCATTTTATAGTAATGTTCTTTGTCTCTTTTGCAATTTTTGACTTGGAGTTGATTTTATCCAAGTGTAGTTATTCCTTCTCTCCTTTGGTTTTCATTTGCATGGTATATCTTTTTTTCTATGCCTTTTCTTTCAGTCTATGTGTGTCTTACAGGTCAAGTAAATGTATTATAGGCAGCTCATCATTGAGTCTTGTGGGTTTTTTTTAAAATCTCTTCAGCAAGTCTGTATCTTTTAATTGAGGAATTTAATCTGTTTACATTATAGTTTATTATTTATAAGTAAAGACACATTCCTACCATTTTATTAACTTTTTTCCTAGTTGTTTCACATGTTCTTAGTTCTTTCTTGATTTTTGTTGATCTTTGTAGTTTTTTTTTTTTGGGGGGGCGGTGGCGGTTGTATCAATGAGGTTTGATTCATTCTCTCTCTCTCACCTCACACACACACACACACACACACCTTCAAGCTAATGACTTTTGTATGTTCACATGCTTTCATGGTGGTAATTATTATTCTTTCACTTCTAGTGCCCAATATCCTGAATCATTTCTTATAAACACAGTGTGGTAGTGATAAATTCCTTCATTTTTGCTTGTTTTAAAAGGACTTTATTTCATCTTCATTTTTTAAGGCTAGTTTTGCTGCCATGCTATTCTTGATTGGCATTTCTATTTTCTTTTAGGACTTGGAATATCTCATCTTATTTTCTCCTGGCCTATAAAGTTCCTGCTGAGGAGTCCACCGCTTGCTTGGGGATTCCCTTATTTGTGATTTGAAACTTTTCTCTTGCTATTTTTATAATTATCTCTTTGTCTTGTACGTTTGACAGTTTGAAATATGCCTCAGAGTGGAACTTATTTTGATAGAATCTATGAGGGGTCCTTTGAGATTCCTGGAACTGATGTTTGTATTTTTTCCAAAATTTGGAAAGTTTTCAACAATTTTTCATAGTTGTTAAATAAGTTTCTGTGCCCTTCTCTTCTTTTTCTGAATTACATATAAAGTGAAAGTTTGCTCACTTTATAATTTCCTATTGGTCTTGTCAGTTTTCTCAATTCTTTTCAAAATTTCTTTCTTTTTATTTTTTGTTTTTGTCTGAGTATATTATTTCAAAAGACTTGTCTTGAAGCTCAGAAGTTCTTTCTTCCATTCTACTGATATAGTTCTCAGCTATATTTTACTTTTGTTTGTTGAGTTCTTAGGATCTAAGATTTCTGTTTGATTCCTTTTTATCATCTCTGTTCCTTTGCTTAAATTGTATTTTATAACATGAATTGTCTTACTTATTTTGTTGAATTGTCTGTCTGCATTCCCTTATATCTCATTAAGATTTTTAAAAAAATATATATTTTTTAATTCTTTGCAGGCAGTTTACTAACTTCTTTTTCTTTGGCATCTAATACTTGAGAGTTTTTGTATCCCTTTGGAGGCATCAAGTTACCTGTTTTGTTTTTGTTTTTGGTACCAGGGATTGAACACAGGGGCACTCAACCACTGAGCCACATCCCAGCCCTACTTTATATTTTATTTAGAGACAATGTCTCACTGAGTTGCTTAGCACCTTACTTTTGCTGAGGCTGGCTTTGAACTTGCAATCCTCCTGCCTCAGCCTCCTGAACTGCTGGGATTACAGGTGTGCACCACTGCACCTAGCTTGTTACCTTTGCTTCATGTGTGTCCCTACATAGATATTTGTGTCTCAAACTGACCAATTGCTTCTACTAATTTCATAGGGTGGCATTCATAGTAAAAGACTTTTTCCTGGTGATGTGTTCTAGCATGACAGTTAGATAAGCTGCGTTGGCTTTGTTTCTAGGTAGACACTTTGGCGTAAAAGCTGTGCAGCCTCTTCAGCTGTTATCCATGTTGATAATGTCCATGTCTCAGTAAGTGGGATGCTAGAATTGTGGGATTACACCACCAGCTGGGATGCAGCTTTTTAAGTGGAGCAGGATTGCTGGTGGCTTGGAGTGCAGTGTGCACAGCTGTGGGGGTGAAGCACCTGTCCACTTTCCATGTGTCAGTGGGGGCAGGGACACTGGCAGACCTGTACAGGCGAGGTGTGGCTGGTACAGCAGCAGAGGCATGGTAACTCATCAATTTTCAAGGGTCACATGGGAGTGGGGCCACTGTGGTGCAGCATGCCTGTAGCAGGGTAGGGTACCCATCAGTGACTAAAGACTGTGTGAGGGCCATGTTGCACCAATAGGCCAAGACAAGTTGTCTATCAGTGTCGAAAGGATTCACAGTTGAATTTGCAGGTCCTCTAGGGACTGACTTGCTCAGATGGGCCACTTAACTGTATCTCATGGTCAAGGTTGGTGGACAGAGTAGCCTACCTGCTTTTGGGGGCCTCAGTGGGCTATTCTGGGAATAGGCTGCCCAGATGCTTCTTGGAACTTGGGACAGAGTTCCCTTGCTGCTTTCTGGGGGCCCTCAGAGGGCTGAGTCACTCAAAATAGGTTGCTCAGTGCTTGCTAGAATCATGGGTGAGGCTGCCAAGCTGCTTCTTGAGTTTTGATGTGCCAAGCCACTCAAAGATGGCGGCCCAGCTGCTTCAGAGGTGCTGAGGATGGGTGGGCAGGGCTTCCAGGCTGGTTTACAGGGCTGAATAAATGAACAGCCATACTTGTTTTTAATATAAAATCTGCTTTTTAATGTTATACATATATTACTAAAATTTTTTCAATTAACTTTTGACTAGGGGAATTTTCTTCTTTTCTTTTTTTGCTTTTTAAAAATATGTTTACGAGTATATTATACTTAAATATTAATTTTGACATGATCATATATGTATGGAATATAATTTGCTCCACTTCAGTCCCTAGTACTTCCTCTTTCCCTCCCTTCCTCCCTCCTCCTGTTACCCTTCCTCTACTGATCTTCTTTCTATTTATTTATAGGTTTCTGTTTTTTTAATCAGTGCTTTATGGATAGACATAAAGGTGAAATTCACAATATTTGCTTTTTTAAGAACAGCTATGTGGAGGTTTATTCAATTGTGTATTACTCTTCATCTCTGAACCATTTCCTGGAGACCAAGAGAATAAAAGTTCCAGGAGTTTTGTGATGGATGAGTCTCCTAAAGTTGCAGAGAAGCTAGAGATGTAGTTCAGTGGTAGAGCACCTGCCCAGCCCACTGTGTGAAGAATTTTTCTTAAAGTCTAGAAAGTCATATGCAATTTTCAGAAGCTAAACCACATATTATTTAGTTTAACATTTACTAGAAGCTTTGATATTAGAACATTTAAATGAAGAGTTGTATTATTCAATCTTGAATTGTAGAGCCGTATAGGGTTAATAATCAACTCCTAGATTAAACTCATATTTTAAAAGAGGAATAAGAGAAGTGACTCAAATCATTTGAAAAACAGGAATAAGAATTAAGAATTCATAAATTATATCCTCTCTTTAGAGGATATAATTTTTCCTATTTATACATAATATTATGTTCACTACTGCCTCTGCAGACTGTTGAATCAAACCTTTGCCTGTGCCAGTGACCTATGAATAATATTAGAAGTTGTATCATAAAAAATAAAACATAAAACAAAGTCAGATGACCAACAAAGCCAAAAGTTCATCATTTAAAAAGATTAATATACAGATATGCCTGTGGAAAGATTGGTCGAGAAGACACAAAACTGGAATTGCAGATAAAGTATTAGAATGAAAATATGATATAGCCATAGATTAAGCAAGAATTGTCTTATTAGAAAATATCATACAGGACTTTATTCCATTACATTTAAAAACTTAATTAAATCAGAAAAAATTAAATTATCAAAATGAACTGAAAAGGACTGATGAACTAAATAGCTCTATGACCACATGAACTTTGAATCAACACTAAAGAATATTTTAACCCTGAGACTAAAAGAAACAGACCTTGGTTGTTGGTTAAGTACTATTTAATAAACTTATAAGAAACAGTTAATTTCAATTTCACAAGTTTCCATAGAATATAAAAATAGGACAAGCTCCTCAATATATTATGAAACTGACACAGATTTGATATTAAAAAACAAGTTTGAGGGGAAGAGCAGTATAAAGAACATATTAGCAAATTATTCCACATGCATATAAGAAGATAAAAACTGCCATCAAGTTAGATATACCCAGGATTGTAAAGATAATATGAAAGAGAAAAATGGAAGGAAAAAACCCTCTAATAACCACCATGTTCAATGGTGGGATGTTGAAAGCATTCACTTTAGAATCAGAAATGATCAGATACTCACTGTTAGCACTTCTATTAAACTACTAGCATTTAAATTAGAAAAATATATAAATAAAAAAGGAATGAGAATTGGACAGCAAAAACCAAAATTATTCTTATGTATGAGTAATGTTATCCTTTAAAAATGAATCTAAAATTAAATTTTTTAATTAATAGGAAAATTTGGCAAGGTTGCTGGATATATAATCAGCATACAAAAATTCAGAAATATTTATTGCATTTTTTTAAAAATCAGAAATTAAAATTTTTAATTATACTTTTAGTACAACTACACAAATATGAAGTATACAATAAAAGACGTGTGGTCAGTGGATTGTCAAGTTGGTTCCCAAAGATACATACACAAATTCCAGGTGAATTAAAGACTTTATAATGAAAAGAAAACATTAAAATTCTCACTTGATATTACCTTTTTGATTTTTATGTAGCCAAGGATTATTTATGCAAAATAAAAAAGCACCAACAACAAATAAAAATATTAATGAACTTTTCTATATTAAAATGTAAAAACATATTCATCAAAGACACCATTTCATAATTGAAAAGTCAAGCCATGACGAAAATATATTAGAAACACACATAAGCAACCAAGGACTAGCATTCAAAATGATAAATATTTTTAAATGATTCCTAAATATCAATGAAAAACTTACACATAATTCAATAGAAAAAAATCCCCTAAAGAGATATATAGATATTTCACAGAGGAGGACATATAAATAACCAATGGACACATGCAGTAGTGAGTGAAAAAATACAAATATAATTCTCAATGAGTTATCCACTTTATTGGTAATTATATTAAAGTCTGACGATACTAAGTACTTTCAAGGGTGTGGAACAATGAGAACTCAAATATTCCTGACAAAAGTACAGGTTGATATCATTACTGTGTAAAGCAAATCAAGCATTAATTAATATATTTGAGATGAATGAATCTTATGACTCTTAATATTTCATTCTTTGCATATATTCTAAAAAATATGTAAATGTGTACATTGGAAGAAATCTACAAGAGTTTTTAGAAGCATGGTGTGATTAGCAGACGATACAAAACAAAACACTAGAAATGAGTACAGTGCATAAAAAAATTTTGGTGAATTTATGTAATGGAATACTATATAACAGCAATAAGTGAACCCTGTAAGAATTAACACGGATGAAATTCAGAAATAAAATCTTGTAGTCTAAAAATGTTAATCATAAAAATCACATATTTTATTATTTTCTTTATATGAAGTTCAATGTTCAGGAATTGTATTGGATAATATTATTCATTCAAAATACTCACTACTCTTCTACCTCTGCTGTGAATCATACTTCCTATAACACTATTGTCCATGTCAGTCGTCTAACTGACTTTGACCCATTGAATATTAGCGGGTGTGATACATACCACTCCTGAAAAGAAGCTGTAAGAATTATCATGTGATTCTGCTATAATTGTCCTACATCTTCCATAAACATGGCATGTCCCAAATGAGGCCTTCCCTCTTAATTCTGGATTCTGGAAGGAAATTTAGGGAATAAAAGGTCAACTAGTCCACAACCAGTATAAAACTATGTAATGTAGGCAAGAAATATTTCCTTGTTTTGCTAAACAATTGATATTTAGAGATTATTACTTTAAAGTCAGTGCTACCAGTAGCAAGAAAACTCTTATTAGAGGCTGGACAGATAGCAATTCATCATGCAGAGGAAACATTTAGTGAAGGAGTAGATGCAGTATCATGCAAAGCAAAGGGTAAACTGGATAACCTATGAACTTAGGCAGAGAGATTGGAAAACACATGTACCCATCAGGAGTTGGTTGATATTGGCTCCATTTGTCATGGTAGTGGAGAAAAGAGATGATCTCACAAAAGAACTGGCCAATCTATAAGAAAATATAAAAATGAAGGAAGTTGGAAAGTTGGGATTTTAGATGGTTGGAAGATGCAACTGATTCTCACATCCAAAAGTAAACCTGAAAATATCTTCATGTGGCAAAAGTTGATTAAAATTTAAATTGGGAAAGGTGGAGATCAAATCAAAGATATTGAGTGCCTTTTGTTGAATTGATTATGGTAACAACTGGCAAATCTTTTTAGGTGGCAAAATGTCAGGAAAGGGTCTAATTATGTAGCTCCCCAACAGAAATCTAATAAACTCAAAATATTTTCTTAAATGGAGAAGGAAGAGGCATGGCTTAAAAAGAATTGTGTACATGACTATTGGCATAAAAACTGAGGAAATTGTTGAGAGTTATACTGCCAAAGGAGCCGTCAGACTATATGAAAAGAAAATAGCCTATTACAAGAGCAGGAAACAAGAATCTTAGCTCTCATATGGAAACATCCTATGTGCCCATTATCAGTTGAGTAGATTAAAAAATATGGTATATTTTCACAGTGAAGTACCATTTAGGCATAAATAAAAATGAAATCCTGTACTTTACAGCAAAATGGATGGAACTGGAGGACATTATGCTAAGTGAAATAATCCAGACACGAAAGGCAAGTACCACATATTCTCAGTCATATGTGGAAGCTAGAGAAAGTCAACTAAAAATAGAATAGTGCTTAATAGAGATTGAAAAAGGTGTGGGAAGGGGTTGGAAAAGGGGGGTTGGATTTGATCAGCCCATGTCATGTGCATGTACAGAAATAATACATTAACCCCATTAATATTTATAATTAATATGTGTTAATAAAAATAGAAGAATGAATAAAAAAAGGAAAATCTCAGCTCTCAAGGGACAATGTTCTCCATAGCCCTTTTCAGATGTGACCCAAGAAGGATAATGTAAAAGGAAGAACCGCCCACAGAGTAGTCAAGAGTTACCTGTAACCATGGAATGGGAGCCAGATAGTGAGAATAGAAGGTGCCTAGTGGAGAGTCCGCTAGGATGCACAGTAGAGGACTCTCACCACATTTGCAGAATGGGATTTCAGTTGGTGGGCAGATTTTAATCTAAGCTCATTGGTCTCCTAGTCAGAGAAGCTGCATCTGGTCCTGATGTTAAGGCTGTCACAAAATCCTGGACCTGGAATCCAGTGCTATAATGGGATCTGTGTTTTCCTTGAGGGCAGAGGAATATACTATTATGTGGAAGAGTGGGGAATGAATACTTGTGCTCAAGGGAGCAAACCGTGGGCAATTTTATTACTGTTCTCCACTAGTCACTGTTATTTCTTATAAAAGGATTATACATGTGCCTTATTTACACCCCCGGTGATAGGTCTTCTCCACTGATAACACATTTGACCAATGAAACGTTAACAGACTTGATGTTTGAACTTCCCAGCAGTCTCCAGAACCCACACATTGTTTTGCCACAGCTTGGTCTGCAGTGAGACTGAGACAGGGGCTGCTTCTCTAGATTGAGTCCTGAAGTAAAGATAAAAGCAAAGCAAAGGCAAAACCCCCAGAGACAGCTGGGGTTGTGGCTCAGTGGTAGAGTGCTTGCCTCACACATGGGGCACTGGGTTCGATCCTCAGCACCACATAAGTAAAGAAAATAATCATTAAAAAAAAAAAAAAAAAAACAGAGACTCAGCCAAACCACACCTAGGACGTGGTTAAAAAAAAATCAACATTTGTTGACATAAGTTGCTATTATACCATGACTTAATCAAAATCAAATTGATATGGGAATATTCAACAATGTGAAAATTAAAAGAAAAATGAGGTAATTTTAAACAAAAATTTACCACAGTGGTTTCCTTTAGTAAACACTTAGGTTACTATATTTTAGGAGGATAGACTTAGGTTATTACACCTTAGGTGTATTACATATAGCATGTGTGCACATGTGCCTATGAATCCATACATTCACATATTCCAAATGAAAGTGTCCTGCATGTATGTAGATACAGTCATTGTTTCTGTCAAACATTTCATAACTATACAATGGGGAAAGTGTACTAAACCTATTCAGTAAAACACCAAGTACATAGTACTACCCATTATGCTTCTTCCAGAAACCTTGCTAAAATGTCAACAGAGGAACTAAAACAACATAAAGACAGAAAAAAATGGAAGAAAAGTAATAAGAAATTGTTGATTTAATAAACCAGATAAAGCTGAAACCCACTACCAAAAGTTTAGGAAGCACAGACTTTAGGTGATTTAAATCAAATTACTCCAGAAAAGCTTAGAAATTGTAGACACGATGTCTCTCCAAAGATGAGTGTTCAATTAATGCTGAAAAAGGAGACTTAAAATCCCAGAATTCGCATCTGTCCTCCCACCCCCAGTCCTGTCCTTGGCCTTAAGCAGCTGAGTTACTTTTCCTTCTCCACCCTGCAGAAGACTGAACATTTAACTCTAAAGACGGTGAACTCCAGGACATCAGGCAAAGCTGATCACAGGGATATCATTCTTAAAAAACAGGGAGATCAAATAAAAATCCACAGCGAAAAATGCTCCTCCAGTTTTTGCTGTATTCAATGCCAGAATTACTCTGAAAGAAAAAGCAGCTAATGCCACAAAGGGATGAAAGAGATCATTCTTCTAGGGCCGTCACAACTCCTAAAACGTGAATATGTGGGGAATCTTCAATTCAGTCATTCAAGGAAAAAAAAAAAGCAGCATTTCTTGAGTGGCTAGTATGTGGCAAGAACTGTCCTGTCCAGAGGAGATGAAGGGAAATTCCCCTTGCTTTGTGAAAAGGTGAGTGTCATAGGGGATGGGGACACATTCAACAAATACACAAGTGATTGACGATTATATAAGTAGTCCATTGGCAACCAACCATTCTGGTAAATAAATATACTGGATGAAACAAAATATTTAACAACTGCTAGAGCAAGAATACCAATTAATCATAATGGACCCCAAATGGGAATGACTTGCCATTCCAGTGTCTCTCAGCTAAATAGCATCACTGACTATGATAATAACCTCCCGCTCAAGGTTTGGTTATTTAAGTTTAATGATTAACAATTTGAATAATTGTTAAAATAAAAAAAAAGACTTAGGAGGCACCTTTGTCCAAGAGGCCATACCTGTGCTATTAAAAATATTTGAATTGTACTGCCATTTTTGAGGTCAAATGATAGATATATCATGCTATTTAAATCCAATTCATTCAATGGATTTTCCACACTTGTAGGGTGGGTGCAGATGGATAAGGAACAGCAGAAATAATCATCAAACCCTGGATTATTAGATGACTGAACAATGCCACAATGCTCATTGTGTTTTTAATATGATGTTAAAATGATTATTTTAGGGGTTAGGGATGAGAGTCAGCAGTCAGCAAAATGTAGAACTGCAGCTTTTTGAGATGATAAAATTAAGGCCTGGAGCTAATATAGAAGTCCCCCCCCCCCTCTCCTTAACTGTAAGATCTGGGGTCTTAGACTTGGATTATGGAAGTAAGAAAGGATCGGGGCCTTATAGAGGGGTTTAAAGAAATCACCTACAGAGTGGAGGTTAAAAAAAGAGTCCTCTGTGTATTTTGAATTCTTCGAGAGTATCTATCTTGTACAAAGCAGCCTTTTTTCTTTCCCCTCTCTGCTCTTGCTGCCTCCCTCACGCTCTTTCTCACTCCTATTCCCCCTTCCAAACTTCAAGGTGACCTCCTCCGCGTGGTGGGTAAGTGATGTATGGGAGGGACCACCCGGCTGGGCCTACCACACTGCAAGTGCCACCCGGGGCCGGTAGGGTTCAGGAAGGCCCCCCCATTTAGAACGCTTTGTATTTTTGTTACAATTGTTCTCCCAGCACTGGATGAAAAACATGGCATGAACAATAGAGCTGTGTGAGATTTAAAATATCTGAATACATAATAATTTCACCCAGCTTTCAGGGGAAAAAAAACCCTAAAAAAAGTAAATAACAAAAACCACTCCTGAGAATGTGTGAACCTAAATTTTTGGTCACTTTGGAAGGCATTTTTCTTCTTTTTCTGGTTTTTCATTATCTAGGCCACTTGGCAATAAAACAGCATTTAATTATACATAACCGTGAAAACTCTGGTGAGAGAATATGGGTTGTGATCTAGTCAGAACTAGTCTGAGGCCAGAAATTGTTCATTCTCAATGCTGTCATTCTTATCTACTCTTCCCTATTTATTTGGTACCTTTATTTCCCTCTGCAGTTTTTCTTTCTCAACTTTTTTTTTTTTTTGTCTTGTAGATAGTCTTCATTTTCTGTCCCCCGCCATTATTTCCTCTTTAAAAGTCTCACTCTCACTAAGGTACAAGCAGTTTCTTTGCAAGGAAAAAAAAAAAAAACAGGAAAAAAAAAGGACAGAAAACTATTTGTTCTGGAAATAATTACCAAAATTGGAGGATTTTTTTTTACAATAATGTAAATTGTGGTTATATTAATAAGATCACATTTTATAGTGCAAGAGACTCTTAGAGAAAGTGTGATAAAACATGTTCCATTTAAACCTCCAGCCTCTCCTGGAAATGCACTGTGGGCCTCATTTGAATAAAATTTAACCTGCGAATCTGTTGCTCTGTACAGATTTTGAGAAAGTACTCTGTTCCTCCTGTCAGTGGCAGGCAGCTTCTCTTTAATTTTTTTCCCCAATAATATTGCAGTACTCCAGTACTCATTTTAAAGATAGATGGATTTTTTTCCTCTCATAAAGAAGAACATCGTGGGGAAAAAAACGCTGGATGTGATTTCAAAAAATGTCAAAATATGTCAAACGCAGATACCACTCAAGGGTTTCATTAACTGAAGCTTTGGTGATAAGTGTCATCTTGTCAAAGACCCACCCATCTCTTCCAATACATTACCAAATGTACTAATTTCCTTGCCGAGCTTGATGTTTATTGTATAGCTGAAATTGAAAATGGTCGGTAATGGAGTGAGCTTCAATCCAAGACCAATTCTGAATCTAAATTACTTGCTTCTTTCAATAGCATCGACAGAGGAGAGCTTTATGCACCTTGTACCTAATCAACCCTTACTGTGACCCTAAATTCAGCAGTCTTCAGAGATTAATAATAAAATCCTCAGTTCAAACAATTATTTGCCCTGAACAAGTTGCCCATTTCTTATGCTGAGAATGAAAGAATGTGACATTATTTTTTAAAAGCTCTGCATGTTGTGGGCCACCATTTATTTTTGATCTCTGACCCCCCGATGCAGCCTGATTGCAAATCCCACATGCATTCTTGAATATTTTTTGAGGGGGGTGAGTTGTGAGGAGATTTCTTTGTTAGCATTTTAACATGCCTGCTCTCATTCCATATGCCCTCACAGTTGTTTTTATCAAGTAAATGAGGTACATTCTATCGATATATGTTTCTAAGTTTTTAGGGTATAGCTCTATTGATCATGGGAAAGCATGATCTAACTGTGGCCTTGTACAAAACTATTCAGAGACACTAGAAAATAAAAACAAATTTACTGGAAAAGTCAATTCTATCTCTACTTTCTCAAATTAATAAATCAAATGCAGAGAATGTCTTATTGAAACTCAAACCATAAATGATCTTTTAATGAAATGTTATCCTCACTCTATTCCATTTGGCAATGTCGTTGAAAGCCATTGATTGAAATTATTGGAGAAACATCAGATTCTTTTACTCATATTTAAAGTGCAAAATCCATGTAATATCACCAGAGGTTTTTAAAAATCTGACATCTTCAACTTCCTTATGAGCACTTATTTATCACGTGGCTATGACAGAAAAGCTCAATCTCTGCTCTTCATAGTATCAGGAGTCAGGGGAAATCCCTTAAATAAAGCAGTGAAGAAAATATTTGGACACCCTAAATAACTCCTTTGATGCACCAGCAAAGGTTGGTCCTATGTCCAGGAGCCTGCTGGGGGAAGGCAGAGACCCTGGTGGCTTGCTGTCCTAGAAACTCTGCCTGACATTGTCAACATTTCCTCCGGCTGTCTGCTTTTGGAGGGAAACTCTCCCTGCGGACTGCCCTGGTTGACAGAATGAGAGTCTCCAGAAGATTCTTCTGCCTTTTGAATGCATTTGTTATGCCCAACAGCAATAATGGCCATCTAAGTATTGATTATATAATATGTCTGCTGAGGTGGCAAGTGCGTTATTGTTGTAAGAGGCTGAGAGGATGAGAAACTAGGTTATCTATGAACTCTCTCAGCCATTGAGCATTTCTTCCAGCAAAGGTCAATATACAAAGCTATCTTTAGACCTTGTTTCACTTTATTCTGTGATTCCAATTGATGGCTAATACAATGAGATGGCTAGCATGTTCCAAGTCCTTTGAAAACAGCCTCATGTTTACCATGGAATGGGCATAATTAGTTCATCATCCCAAGGGGAAAATAGTCTTGTGGAGGGAGCTACGTGAGGAAGACTAGGATTTGCCCAGGATGTTGCCCTATTAGAGAACCCAGATGCTAATTAGCAACAGGAATTGGTTAAGTAGACACTGAAAGGCAGTTAGGACATAATCTAATACTTTTTTCTTTCATCCAAAAAAAAAAAAAAATACAATAGATGGTGTATAGTAAGTCTGCTGTGTATAGTAACAGCAATAAGGGCACTGAGCTTTTATTATAAACTGAATTACATCCCCTGTGTGGGGACACTAGACAGCCTATCGTGTATTAAGAATTCAGCTGAGATCACAAGCTTCCTCACCTGAACCTTCTATGATGTGATGAGAATGACTTTTGGTTACTGTACATCAAAGAGGGTCTGGCAGGCTAAACAGTGATTGATCCATTCTCCTCTTTCAAGTCCTCTCTTTAAAAATAGCTTTAAAGCAATCATCTAATAAGTGTCAGAATAGAAGAGAGAAAATGTTAGTACAAGCGCTAGGCATATGTCTACACTAGCTAAATTTTCTGCGAGGTGTTCAATGACTGAACAAGGTTTTCAGAGTAAATGCTATCATCTCCTAAGAGGCAAGAAATACCAAGTGGGCTGCCATTGACATGGAAACGATGCGGAAATTTAAAGTGATTCAAGGCAAAATACTCTGATTTGCTCAGCAAGCAGAGAATTCTGTTAGGAAAATTTGGGAATGACTTTATCCATACCAAACTCTGGTATAGGAATTAGCTTCTTGCTTATGTACATAGAATAAGTTGTATTTTCATAATATTCATTCATAAAAAATGCGTTTATTAACTTTCCTTACAAGGTGAAAGCTGAGTTAAGGAGACCCACCGTGTTTGCATGGGATCATTAGAGCTCTTCACAAATATTCTGATTTTTTTTTTCTCTTCCCTGCTTTCATTGAAGTCAGGTCTGATCATATGACTTGTTTGGATAATGAAATGTGAGAAAGGTGACCTGTGTCACTTCCAGGTGGAAGTGTTAAGAGATAGTAGATAATTTGCCACATCCCTACTTCCCTGTCTTGTTGACTGTGGAGGCATATGCCAGGATGGACCCTCCTTTGACATGAGTCTCTGTGCCATCTTTGGGAGTAGGTCTCCCTGCTGACCTGCACTGTACAAGAGGCAGGAGGGAGAATGATCCTGCATTGTGTGAGGTCATTGGTGTTGTGTTGCTGTTTGGTACCACGCCATAACTTCCATTCTCCCAGGGCAACAAGCATTTGCAGAATATAAAATGCTGAGTGTGGTCTGATATGTTACCCGTTGTTAACTCTGGGCTAAGTCCTGAGAATAAAATGACTAATAAACCTGTTTTAATATTACTAATCAAAATTAGTTGATCTAATATTAATAATATTTT
This sequence comes from Marmota monax, assembly GCF_021218885.2. Classification (NCBI taxonomy): domain Eukaryota; kingdom Metazoa; phylum Chordata; class Mammalia; order Rodentia; family Sciuridae; genus Marmota; species Marmota monax. The sequence goes on from NW_026694232.1 coordinate 7,704,960, forward strand.
AATGCTTTTTGAATGAATGATATTGTTTCAGAGAAGAATTTATTGGAGAAAGAAAGAGACTCATTTCAAAAATTCCTGAGGTTTCTTATATTGGCCCAAACCCTACAACCCAGCCATTCCCTGGCTACACTGAGCACCTCCCAGCAGTGTGTTCTCACCTGAGGCTGCGTCCTCCACTTCAGTAGCCCCATCTCATTCTTCAAAAACCACTCCAGACATCTTCCCTTCCATGAAGTTTTTCTTTCTCTGCCTCTCCGCAGCACCAGGTAACACACCTCTACTTAGCATTTATTTCAGTCTGCTTTATATTATGATTATTGTTTTCATGATATGACTTCCTGTTGCAAGGCTGACACCCCTCACATAAAGGCTAAACATTCAACCTGAGTAAAGGCATCGTTTTATTCTACTTTAAATATTCTCAAATCTGACTCCCCCTTCCCATAGCTTCAGACACAGGCTAATTGATAATTGAGCAGATTTGAGGGATGTGTTTGGGTATGATCATGGATTTCTTAAAACTTATTAGTGCCCTGGTTTAGGATATTGAAGTAACAAAGAAACCCTTTCAGTTTTAAGAAGGGGGGGAGGGGGTTGTGAAGCTAGTACTTTTGGCTACTCTTGGGGGAATTTGTTCTTTCTTGGCTAAGGACCAAAGCCTGCCTCCTGAACACCCATCACACTTAGCTAATTTCCATTCTCCCCAGGGATCAAGACAGAAAAACAAAAGAGAAAGGAAGTAGGCCTTTCAGAAAAGTAACCCACCCACAAAGAGCCAGTTGAAAGGGAGAAATGAGGAGGGGAGGACAGAGCTGGTGTTTAAAAAAAAATCACTAAACAAATGCAGAATTTAAATTACATTTCATTATCCTTCTTCTCTGCATCAAACCATAAACTCTCCTGACTTGGTATCTCTCCCCAGAACAAATCCTCATGCTCAAAGCTTGCTGTCCCTGAGCAGTGATCAGAAACCCTGAGTGCTGGTGCCAAAGGTGGTGAGCCACCCTGCTCAGTCTGCTCTTTCCTTCCCAGATTCCCTTGCTCACTCCTGCCCGACATCCATGATCCCCAATGTCTCCCACTGAAAGTGCGACTCCGTGAGTAATAAACAGGAGAGAGAAACATGTGGTTTTCCCTACTGGTTTGTTGGGGGGCATGCTGTTCTATTCGGTCCATTTCCAGACTTTCATTCTCTATCTTACAGAAGACTAACTTTGGTTTTAGATAAATGATGGCAGCCTAACTCTATGGCTATTGCTGTTCCTAATGAATATTTCTCAAATTTATTTCCTTCTCTTATGATCTTTCAGCTAGGAGACTGTATTTATGTCCTAATTTTCTCAGGTCTAATATCATTCAGGCCTTTCTAAAGATAGAAATCACAGTGGGGCATGTTCACACAAACACAAACTCCTTATATATCTCCCAAACTATGAAAATCCTTGCAGTCATTCTTAAGGAATTATAACAAAAAACAGGCATCTGTGTCTATTCAGTGCCCATCATTCCCCTGATTATACCTATGAGAGATTGTTTTTCCAACAATTCCCAATGAATCACACTTTCCATATCCCTGTGCAGTCCCTTCTCACCTAGAGCCTGGGCTTGGTCATGTGATTTGCTTGGCCTCTAGGATACAAGCACATCTAACACAAGCAGAGGCATGACACATCCTTACACATAGAGGCTCACCCCCTTGAAACTCTAGTGCAGCTTCATCCAGTCTCTTGAGAATGAATAACCTCTTGGAAAGAGAAGCCTAGCCATTTGGGATGTCCCTCTGAGCCTAGCCCCAGACCTCTTTCCAGATTAATGCAGCATGAACATACCCAACGAAAGCAAGCAGAAAAAACTATCTAGTTACCCCACACTGTAGTGAGACATGGTGTTATTTTCAGCCATTGTGACTAAGAATAGTTTGTTACCCAGCAATAGATAACTTACATAGTACCTTTTATCTCCAAAATAATGAGCAACTGTACTTGTATGAAAATATTCTTTTTTATCATACTGCACAGTCCTTTGTAAATACTGCCTACTGTGCTTGTAATGCCCTCCCACTTTGTCTATTACTCTTTTGTATTCCAGGGTATGCAGCAGAGGCTGGCAGATACTAAGTGTTCAATAAAAGTTGAATGAATACATTTAAAAAGTCAAAACATGCCACAAAACCTCCAAAGGTATACACTATATCCACCATTGCTCTTACTGGAATTGTAGATAGAAAATGCATGCAAGTCACTGCTTTTATGGGGAAAACTACTGGCTTATATGCAACTACACAATCAAAGCTACCCAAAAAAATGTCTCAGCTTAAAAATATATCGAGGCTTTCATAAAAATTAAACATATTCTTTCACTTACTAAATTAGCAACTTAAAAATCATGATATCCAGAGGTAGCAAAGGTGCCTAAAGAGTAACACTCATAGGTTGCTGGTGCCAGGAAAAAGCAGGATGAAATTCTGGGAGACAAATTTTGCTGTATGCATTAAGAGCCATAAAAAAATAAATTTGGGGTTGAGGGTATAACTCAGTGATAGAGCATGAACTTAGCATGCATGAAGCTCTCAGTTTAATCTCCAACACCCACACCCCAAATACAAAATACAGTCTTTCATTGATGTGGTAAAATTCTGTTTCTGGCAGACTAACCCATAAAAATAATCTAAAATATAGGAAAATAAGTACAAGAACATTGAATTAGGCATTATTTGTTTTGTAAAAGTAGAAAAAGGTTAAATTTCCTAACCTTTTAAACTAGGCTTAATCAGTTTCAGTGCACCCATTCATGAGGCCACTTAATAGTTATAAGGACCATCATGGAAAACACAGAAGAGCCAAAGGTCAAAAATAAGTATACATAATTGTATGCATCCAATAATTGCAACAATATAAAAACATAAAAGTAATTACAAAGAATTGTAGGTCATTTCTCTCTTTTACTCCCAGATTTTACATAATTTTGTATTATTTTTGTAACTTAAAATATTAGGAGACAAAATTGTACATGTAATACTGAAAATTACAGTATTATAGAAACAATTTTGATGCTCACTTTCAAGGTAATTCTCCACCTAAGACTGACCCCTTGTAGTGACTGCTGTTCCATTTCAGAACCCAGGAATCATGGTGCTCCACCATCTGGTCTGTGCCATTTCTTTAATCAATATTTATGAATTTACTTTGCAGGGGTTTTATGCATCATTGTACCTTACAAAGTTGTGTTTAAGAAAGTGATTTTTTTCCACATTACTGATATTCATGCATGAACCTTTTACATAGGGCACTAGCTACTTATATGGAGAACAATTCCTCATGATGGAAGTACAGCTCTATTTCAGGAAGGATTCAACGTATTCCATTTAAAGAACTGCAGCCTAGAGAGAGATTTTATCCAAGTCCAAAAAGTACATGCCCCAAAAAATTACTGTAGCAAGACTTATGATAAGATCCCCAGGACTTCAACTCTTCCTGCAGGTTGGAAGACCTCCAAAATCTTAAGCCTGCAGGACTTTCACAAGGTGCACTCATACTTCCAAATATATTTCTACTGACATGATTTGCTTTCATCACAAACTCAATATGCCTAAAATGGACCCAAACATACTTTTCTCCTGATTTCTATGTTCCTGAAATTAGTATGATCATTTGCTATAGTCACTTGAACTCTAACAATCGGAAAACTGACAATTCTCTCTTTTTCTTCCACATCTATACAGCCAGGAAGACCTATTTTTCTTGATAATGATTCCCAAATCAAAAATCCTTCCCTTTGCTTTCCTAGGCCTTCATGCTCACCACTATTTCAAAAGTCTCCTAACAGGTCTGTCTTTTCCTTGCTGTCCAAGCTCATTGTTCTATGAATATGTCTAGAGGGCAGATTTGGTCATGCATCCCCCCATGACATGAAAAATATTCTGTATATTTTTCTTTCCCAACAGGATGAAGTCAACTGTAGCATTCAATGCCCTCCATAATTTGGAGGCAACTTACTTTTCTAGCTTTGTTCTCTGAGTTTGCCATATTACACAACTCCAGCTATTGATATTATAAAATATATCTCCAGAAGGATCCAACTCTACATCACAGTGTGCATGTGCTCCCTGGAGTTGTGCAACATGGGGCTCCATGACCCTATTGTCCCCCATTGCAGCCAGCAAAGCCTTCTCAGCTTCTGAATCTTGGAACTATCTTTGCCTAAAAAGCCTTGTCCACTTATTAATACCCAGCATAAACCCCTCCTCTAGATAGCCATTCCTGGTTTCCCCAACCCTTTCCAATTCCCTGGTAGCACTCTAATTACATTTCTTATGTTCATGTATTGAGATATATCAGAATCAGATTGAAGTTTATTTACTTTTCCCTTCAAAATGAAATGCTGATCAAGTTAATAAACATACCTATCACTACACATAGTTTTCTTGTTGTTGCTGTGGTGGTTTGGTGATGATGGTGAGAACTTTTATGATCAACTCTCTTAGTAAATTTTAAGTATAAGATACAGTATTGTTAATTTAGTCATCATGTGGTACATTACCTCTCTAGAATTTATTTATCCTGCAAAAGTGAGCCTTTGTATCCTTGGACCAGCATGCCCCCTTTTTCCTAGTTCCAAGTCCCTGATACCAGTGTTCTCTTCTCTGCTTCTATAAATTTGGCTTTTTAAAAATTCCACATATAAGTGTTATCAGCAGTATTTGTCTTTCTGTGTCCTACATATTTCAGTTAGCCTAATGTCATCTAGGTTCATTCATGTTGAATCAGATAATAAGATTTTTTTTTCCTTTTTAAATTTTTTTTTTTAGTTACAGTTGGACAAAATACCTTTATTTAATTTATTTATTTTTATGTGGTGCTGAGGATCAAACCCATTGCCTCACACGTGCTAGGCGAGGGCTCTGCCACTGAGCCACAACCCCAGCCCCAGGATTTTCTTTTTCTTTAAGGTCAAACGTATATATATATATATATATATATATATATATATATATATATATATATATATACACATATATATAGCCATATTTTCTTTATCCAGTCATTCATTGAGGGGCCCTTAGGATGCTTGAATATCTTGAGAATGGAGATAATGCTTCAATGAACATGGGCATACAGATGTCTTTTTGATATGATGATTTCATTTCCATTTCCAACTCAGTAATGGAATTGCTGGATCACAAGATAGTTCTATTTTTACTTTTTTGAGGAACTTTCATACTGTTTTCCATAATGGTTGTACAAATGTATGCACATTTCCGCCAATAGTGTGCAAGTGTTCAGTTTTTCCTATAATCCACATCCTAGACAACATTTGCTGTATTTTGTGATTTTTATAGTAGTCATTTTAACACTTGTTGGCAATATCTCAGTGCAGTTTTAAATTTCCTCATGATTAGTGATGTTGAGTATCTTTTGATATATGTTAGTCATTTATATATCTTTTTTTTTTTTTTGAGAAATGTTTATTTAGGTCCTTTGCCCATTTTTTTCAAGTTGAGCTGTTGTTCAGCTATTGATTTTTGGAGTACCTTACTAAAGGCTAATATAAAATATACATGATTTGAAACTATTCTATTTCATGGGTGGTCTTTTCCTTCCATTGATTGACTGCTGTGCAGAAGCTTTTTGATTTGATGTAGTACATGTCTATTTTTACATGTACTATTTGTGCTTTTGGTTTCATATCCAAAATATCATTTCCCAAAAGCAATGTCTAGAAACTTTTTTCCTGGTACATTGTTGGTGGGACTACAGGCCAGTACAACCACTCTGGAAAGCAGTGTGGAGATTCCTCAAAAAACTAGGGATAGAAATTTTGTATGATCCTGCTATCCCATCCCTTGATATTATCCCAAAAGATCTAAAATTGGCATACTACAACAAAATACAGCCACATAAATGTTTATAGCAGCACAATTTACAATAGCTAAATTATGGAATCAACTCAGATACTCATCATTGGATGAATGGACTAAGAAATTGTGATACATGTACATATATATCATACATAGATGAGTTCTACTCAGCCATTAAAAAGAAAAAAGAAAATATAGCATTTGCCAATTAATGGATAGTAATGGAGAATACCATGCTAAGTGAAATAAGCCAAATTCAGAAACTGAAAGGTCCAATGTTTCTCTCATATGCAAAAGATAAAGTAAAATGAAGGAAAAGGGGGAGGAAGGGTAGGATAATATAAAGACCCAGTCAAATATAAATTAATAGACAAGTGAAGGGAAGTCATGCAGAGCAGATGGAGGAGAATGGGAGAGGGGATGGAAAAAAGGGGATCATGAAATGAAACTGATTTTCACGTGTATAAAAGTTTGTCAGGATGAACCCCACTACTATATAAACTATAAAGCTTTAATTTTAAAAAAGCAAAATACAGCCATCCAAGGCTTTTCATAGTCTAAGATTTCCCAGAGAAGGCCAGAAATATATCATGATTAATTTGTAGTAGGTTTCAAATAAATATGTTCTGTATTTGTTAAATCCAAGAGATTGCACCTGTAAAATGTTTGGAAGAGCACAACCTAGTAAGCATCACCTAGTAAGTTATTTTACTCAATAAAAGGTAAACTCATGTTTTTAGTAAATATTTAGGGGGGAAAAAAGAAGTTTTTTTCCCTTACATTTTTTTCTATGAGTTTTAAAATTTTAGCTCTTATGTCCATTTAGCTTTAACTTTTGTATATAGTATGAGATAAGAGTCCAATTTTAGTCTTCTACATATGGATACCCAGTTTATCAAACAACATTTTTTGATGAGATTGTCTTTTTCATAATGGATATTCTTGGTGCCCTTGACCGTATTTACATGGATTTATTTCCAGGCTCTCTATTCTATTCCCTGCTTCTGCATGTCGTTTTAATACCAGAGACATAGTGTTTTGTTTGCTGTAGCTATGTATTATTTTGAAATCATAAAGTGTGATGCTTATGACTTTGTGGTTGTTTATGATTGCTTTGTTTACTCAGGGTATTTTGTGATACAATGGGAATTTTAGGATCTTTTTTTTCTATTTCTGTGAAAAAAATTCCATTGGGATTTTTTATAATTATTGCATTAAACTTGTAGGTGACATTGGATAGTATGAATATTTAACAATATTAATTTTCTCAGTCCATTATTATGGACTATGTTACTATTTGTGTCTTCTTCAGTTTTTGTCATAAAAATTTTATGATTTTCAGTATATAGAAGTTTCTCCTCTTTGGTTAAGTTTATTACTAAGTATTTTATTCTTCTTATTGCTTCCTTAATTTCATATTCAGACAGTTCATGTTTTATATAGAAATGAATGAATTTTTACGTGTTGATTTTATATCTTGCAACTTCACTGAGTTTATTATTGTTTGCACAGATTTCTAAAATCTTTAGGTTTTTCTATATATATAGTCATATTGTCTGCAACAGAGGTAATTTTACTTCTTCCTAATTTGGATGTCTTTTATTTATTTTTCTTATATAATTGCTTTGGTTAGGACTTCTACTGCTATGTTGAATAAAAGTGGTGAGAGAGAGCATCCTTCTCTTGTACCAGATCTCAGAGGGAAATCTTTCTGGTTTTCTTCATGGATTATGATGTTAGCTGTGTATTTTTCATTTATGGGCTTGTGTTTTAAGGTAAGTTCCTTCTGTACCTGTTTTGTTGAGAATTTTAATCATGAATGGATGTTGAACTTTCAAATGCTTTAAAAGCTTTTTTTGCACCTATTGAGACAATCGTGGGTTTTTTCCTTTCATTTTATTGATATGGTTTAGCACATTGATTGCCTATGTTTGACCAGCTTTGCATCTCCAGGATAAATCCCACTTGATTATGGAATATGTCTTTTAACATGCTGTCAAATGTGGTTTATTAGTATTTTGTTGAGGATTTTGCATTTATGCCTGTTATTGGCAATTAACTGTGATGTCTCTGGTCTTGATATCAATTAATATTAATCTTATAAAATAAGTTTTGAAGTATTCCTTATTCTATTTTTGGAATAATTTCAAAATTATGGGTGTTTGTTCCTCTTAAAATATTTGGAAGAATCTACCATAAAGGACTCTGGTATTAAAGTTTTTTTGTTGTTGTTGAGAGATTTTTTGATTACCAATTCAATCTCATTTGCTATTGGTCTATTCAGGCTTTCTATTGCTGAATCAGTTTTGGTAGGGTGTATGTTTTTAGCACTTTATCAATCCTTCTACATTATTCAATTTGTTGGCATATGGTTGCTCATAATAATCTTTATTATTCTTTTTAGCTCTGAGGCATCCATTGGTCTGTCTCCTATTTCATTTATGATTTTATTTGAGCCTTGTCCCTTTTTTTCTCATTCTTAGAGTTTGTCAATTTTGTTTTGTTCTTTCAAAAAAAATAACCCTTAGTTTAATTTTTGTACTTTTTATTCTCTGAGTTAACTCTGCTCCTATCTTTATTATTTCCCTTCGTGTACTTATTTTCATGTATACTTTGTTCTTCTTTTCCTAATTCCTTGGGATTTAAAGTTAGGTTGCTTATTTGAGGTCTCTATCTTCTTTATGCTTAGGCATTTATTGCTATGAACTTCCCTCTTAATACTACTTTTGCTGCATCTGATACATTTTGATATGTTGTGGTTTTATTTTCATTTGTCATAAGATTTTTAAAAATTCCCTTTGATGTCCTCTTTCACCCAATGGTTTTTTAGAAGTGTGGTTTTTTTGTTTGTTTGTTTGTTTGCATGTATTTATGACCTTTCCTGTTTTCATACTTTTATTGATTTATAATTCAATTCCATTGTGGTCACAAACAGTACTTGGAATGATTTTTGGCAAACTGTCACAGTAAGATCTTAGTCTCTGTGACAGCTTTTAACCTGAAGTCTGTTTTGTCTGATGTAAACAGAGCCACCCTTGTTCTCATTTTGTTGTTATTTCTTGGAATATCTTTTTCCATCCCTACATTTCAACCTATGTGTGTCCTGAAAGCTAAAGTGGGACTCTTACAGGGAATATATTGTTGAACCTTGCTTTCTTTTCCCCCTTGGCCAAATCACTTCATTTTTTTTGTTTTTCCAAATCACTTTACTTTACATCTTTTAATGTACTCTATGAAGTCCATAATTTTTGAAATTCTCACCTTACTCTCATAAAGAGTTGAGTCTTCATCATCAGTAGGGATACCTAATTCCTTACCTGTCCCCTGAGAGGATCTGGATATGTAAAATGACCCAGCACACCATCTGAATCATACCAAAAACACTAGAGAATCCAGAACCACATGGTTTCCCTGAAGAATTCACCCAGGATCACCTGGGATCTGGCTAGCTGGGGAAACTGCCTATACCTGGGCTCAATATGCACACCACCTCCAGTGTGGTGCACTCCGCTGCCTCCACCTGCCCATGGGCAGCATTCACTGAAGGGGTGGCTTCCTCCACCAGTGAAAGGCGCCAGCTGGGTCCAGAGCCCACAAGCTCCCAGGGCAGCCTACATGAGCTGCCTGCCTTGCTCAGATCTTGCTTTCTTAATCCATTCAGCCACTCTGCCTTTTTTTTTCTGGAGAATTTATTTATTTTTGAGTTTTATGCTGTTTATTACCACTGTTACTACCTTGTATCATTTTTTTTCCTTTTTATTGTTTCTTTTTGAGATATAAATAACATTAAGATTCATTTTGACAAAGTTATAAAAGCATGGAATATGATTTGTTCTAATTTAGCCCCAGTACTTCCTCTTTCCCTCTTTCCCACCCCTCCTCCCTTCCTCTGTGCCCTTCACTACACTGATCTTTCTGCTATTTACTTATAGTTTTTTTTAAATTAGTTTCTTGTGGATATACATGATGGTGAGATTCACTGTGGCATATTCATTTAGTACATAGGAAAATTAAGTCAGATTTATTCCACCGTTCTTTCCTTATCCCATCCCTCTTTCCTCCCTTTTAACCCCCTTAGTCCAATCCATTGATCTTTCTTCTATTTTTTTAGCACCCCCCCCCCCCGATTTTGGTTGACTACAAAATTTATTCCATTCAAAAATCATCATTAATATGTAAGGACTACCTTCTGCCATTTTGTCGATTTTTTTTCTGGCTCTGTTGTAATTCTTTAGTTCTTCCTTTCTTGCTATCTTTGTGATTTGATTTTTTTTCATAGTGATATGCTTTAACATCCTGTGTTTTATGTGTCTACTGAGGATTTTTCCCTTTATCTTTACTATATTATTTTCATAGTAAGAAAACATATAGAGTTATAGTAATCTGTTTTAAGCTGATATAAACTTCAGTTGCATACAGACTATACTTTCTCCCCTTTTCACACTTTATATTACTTATGTCACAATTTCCATCTTTTGTATTGTATGTCTGTTTGAAAATTATATAGTTATTTTCAATAATTTTGTCTTACTTTTTGTTCTAGAGTTAAACGTGATTTACACACCACCCTTATGATACTATTATAATCTGACCTTGACTATTTATCCTTAACAGTGAGTTTTATACTGTCATACATTTCATGTAATTAGTTAGCATTTTTTATTTTCAATGTGAAAAACTCCTTTTAGCATTTCTTGCAAGTCAAGTCTAGAATTCCTTCAGCGTTTGTTTGTCTAAGAAAGTTTTTCTCTCTTCTTCATTTTCTAATGATAACTTTTTTAAATATAGAATTCTTGTTTAACAGTTTTTCTTTTTTCTTTCAGCCCTTTGAATATATCATCTCACTTTCTCTTGGCTTTCAAGGTTTGTCCTCAGTAATTCACTAATAGCCTGGTCGGGGTTTCCTTGAATATGATAAGTTGCCTTTCTCCTATTTCCTTCAAAATTGTCTTTTTCACTGAGTGTAGTGGTTCTTGCCTATAATCCCAGCAACTCAGGAGCCTGAAGTAGAAAGATAGCAAGTTTGAGGCCAGTCTTAACAACTATTTCTCAAATAAAATAAAAAGGGGCAGAGAGGTACCTCGGTGGTAGAGCATTCCTAGGTTAAATCCGCAGTACCACACACACACACAAACACAAAATCTCTACTTTTTTCAAGATCGTATATTTTAATAATTTCATTAAAATGTGTTGGTGTTATCTTCTTTGGGTTGATTCTGTTGTGGAGTTCTGATGTTCAATTATACAGTTATTTTTAATAATTTTGTCTTAATTTTTGTTCTAGTTAAACTTGATTTACATTACCACCATTATGATACTATTACATTCTGACTATTTATCCTTAACAGTGAGTTTTATACTGTCATACATTTCATGTTATTAGTTAGCATCTTTTATTTTCAAGAATGTAGATATCCAAATTCTTTCCAATATTTGAAATTTTCAGTCATTATTTTTTTAAATAAAGTTTCTGGCTCTTTCCTCTCTCTGTTTTCTCATTCTGGAACTCCCATAATGTATACACTTTTTTATGGTGTCCCATAAATTCTTTAGATTTTTCTTTACTTTTTCTTCATTCTTTTTTTTTTCTCTCTCACTAGATAACTTCACATCACCTATCTTTGAGTTCACAGATTCATTCTTCTGCTTGATCAAGTCAGTATTGAAGCTCTCAGTTTTTTATTCATTCATTATATTCATTAAATCCAAGATTTCTGTTGGTTACTTCTTTATGATTTCTATTTCTGTTGAACTTCTGTGTATGTTTGTGTTTTATTTTTTTGATTTCATTTAGCTGTTTGATGCTGCTGTCTTATAACTTGTTGAGTTTCCTTAAAACAATTATTTTATCATTTTGAATTCTTTTTCAGGCAATTCGTAGATTTCCATTTCTTTGGAATTGATTTCTGGAGCATTCTTCATTTTCTTTGGTGGTGTCATATTTGCCCAATTCTTCACAATCTGTGTAATTTCACATTGATGTTCATGCTCTTGAAATTAAACACCTCTTTCTGACTTACAGGTTCCTGGCAGGGATAGATCTTCTCCTGCCAGGTTCATGGACTAATAGGACTGCGTCTAGGATTGTAGTCAAGCAGGGCTGGAGCTGGGTCATGTGGCTGTTGCCAGGTTCTCATTAGAATCCGTGGTTTCCCAGTCTGTTACAGAGGCATAGCAGGCGGTTTCTTTTCTGATCCTCCTGCCCAGAGAGGCAGGGAGGTGGGGAGGTACTGCTTCTGGGATCACAATCAAACAAGGCTGGAGCCAGGACTTGGGCTGCTTCTTGTTCTGCAGACAATTCTGCAGGTGGCAAACTTGTTATCAAGGGTGTGGATAGTGTGACACCAACCAAGTCCCTGAAAAGACCTCTGGTATGTCCCTGGGTAGATTCCAGACTCTAGTAAAATAAGGCTGGGGCCAGGTCACAGAACTACATCAGGGTTTGGATTTGGATTTCATGTTTGTGAGCCTGTTAGCATGGGTGCCACTGAGTGTGACTCTCATCAGGTTCCTGACTGAACAGAACTGCCTCTGGAGTGTTTAGAGTGGGGCAGGAACCATGTCATAGGGCTGCTTTAGAATCTGTCCTCATGTCATGGTCAGAGGTCCTGTTACTGGTACTCAGCTGGGCATGTCTCCTGCTACGTCTCTTAGCAGGCAGGATTGACTCCAGACTATGGTAAACCGGGGTCACAGCTGGATCACAGAGCAGCTTGGAGATCCACAGTCAGAACAGAGGTTGTCAGGCCTATTATTGGGAAACAAAAGATTATATCTCCATCTAGGTCTCTGGGTGGGCAGTACTGATTAAAAGGCTGGAGTAGAGCAGGGCTAGAGCACAATCACTTGGCCACTTCAGGATCCATACCTTATCTAAGGTTAGAAAGCCTATAATTGGGGCACAGACAGGTATGGATGTTTGTGGGTCTTTTGGCAGGTGAGGCTGATTTTAGGATGAACTGTGGCCATGTGAGACTAGAACTGGGTCCATAGGGGAAAGAGTGGCTTTCAATAAATGTCTGGGATCACATATGGCAAGCTATAATTGAGGTGTGAGCTTGTTTTCTCAAAGCCACTTTCCTAGGTCACAGGCTTCATCCAGGTTTTGAAACTTCCTATCTGGGTCCCCAAACTCCCCATAGACACTCCCCTCTTCTCCGTGGATGGCTTATAGATGATAGTTTGTGCCTGGGATGTGAGCTAGGGACCACTTGTTCTGCCATCTTATTGACATTACCTGTAGAAGACTTTTTTTCAGAAGTGTTTTTAAATCCCCATTTTAGCATTGTCTCCATGACCTTAGATAAGGTACTTAAGCCTTAATCTCTCTGTAATCTAAGCCTCAATCTCTCTGTAAAATGGAGATAATATCACTATTGTAGTCAGTTTTTTGTCACTGTGACAAAATAGCTGAAATGATCAACTTATAAGGAGGAAGGTTTCCTTTTCACTCACTTTAAGAAGTTTCAATCCATGGTCACCTGGTCATATGGCTTTGGAGCTGTGGCAGCTCAGTGTAGTGTGGCTGGAGTGAGGTAGAGGAGGCCTGCTCACCTCATCATGGCCAGAAAGCAAAAGAGACAGGAAAGGGCCATCGTCCCTATTATCCCCTTCAAGGGCACACCTTCAATGACCTAACTTCCTTCCCCGAGGAGGTTCCACCTCCCAATAACACCACAGGCTCAGACCAAGCCTTCAATACGTGGGCCTTTGGGGGTTATTAAGGATCCATACTTAGCAGGTACCTATCACCATAGAGCTTAGAGAAGATGAAACAAGATTATGAATATTATACTATTCTCAGCATGGTTCCTAGCATATTGTGAGTGCTCCAACATGGTACTTGTGGTGGCAAAGGTGGTGCCTACCACTCACATGATGGTTGTGATTTTTACTTACTCTCCTAACTGGAAGTAAAGAACTTGGGGGAAAGATTGTAGGTCAGGTCCCACCACTGATAAGCTGTGAAACCTTGAACAATTCTCTTTACCTCTCTTGGCATTGATTTTCTTTCCAGTTAAACGATCAAATGATATAATGGGTGAGAAAATGTTTTGTAGAGTAGGAAGGCTACATGGATATAAAGGAAGGACATCACCCCAAGCACCTGGATGCCAGGGGTTTCGGTACCTCTTATTCTTCTCAGGGCCTTTGCACTGCCTGGTGGATAAACAGTGCTTAGGCTGCTGTTAATGTAACCTGTTGAATATGAATACAACTTTGTACATGAGTCCAGAGTCATGAAACATGGTTGGTTATATGCTTGAAAAATTGTAGAGGTTGTTTCCATCAATGCCTGACTTCACCCTTCCATGAAGTCATACCCAGAGTAGGATCAGTTTTTGCTTACAATTATCCTCACTCCAAGTATGTGGGGCTTTACACCAGCTAGGTATCCTATAATCTAACTAAATTCTGACATTAACTACCCATGCTTGCTTTCAGACTCCACAGGTTTAAGGACTCAGTCCTACAAAGACCTCACTTCAGATACCAGTCTCAATTCCACATTTCTACATTTACTGTCTATAAATTGGGTGTTCCTGTGACGCCCCACTCCTCAGTTCAGTACATTGCTAAAATGGATAAAAGAACTTGAGGAAGTACTTTATATACTAACTAATTTCTTATAAAGGATACTATAAAGGATACAGATAATCAGCCAGAGGAAGAGGTGATTAGGGTGAGGTCTGGAAGTGTCCAAAGTGGACTTGGGATTCATCACCCTCCTGGGACATGGTTGCATTCACCAACCCAGAAGATCTCCAACTCAGAAGATCTCATTATTTAGGAATTTTTATGTGGAGGTTTCATTACATAGGCATAATTATTTAAATCCTTGGTCACTGGTGATCAACCAATCCTTGGTGGTCAATTCAGTTTCAACCTCCTGTCCTTCATCTGGAGGTCAGGAGTTGGAGTGGGGTCACAGTATGGCTGAATCCTCTAACCGTGCCTTCTGGTGACCAGTCCTCATCCTAAAGCTGTCTAGCCACCCTCTCTGGCCACCAGTCATCTGTAGCATGTAAATGGTATTTTTATCACGTCAGCAATTCCAAAGGTCTTAGGATTTTGGTACTCCTCAGATGATAGATAGATAGATAGATAGATAGATAGATAGATATCACACACAGAGTCAAAAGGAATGCAATAGCTGAAGTCAGATCTGTACCCAACTTGTCAGATTTTCCTTTTAATGATTTTTTTTGCTAATTCCTCACACTAAGATATAAATGAAAAACAAATACATATTTAAATGTTATTAACTTTTAATAGATGCCCCAAACTTAGAAATCTAGTTAAGGAAGTTGATGGAAAATTTGCCTAAAGATTGTGGAGAACTAGGATTATGACTATTGGAATTGAACACCGTTTTTCAATTATTTTCTTTCTTCTACAAAGAATGGAAAGCACTATAGCATGCAGCCTGGTTCCTGTTGGAAAGAGTTTATGGATAATGACTGATGGAGGGCCAGCGAGTAGATCAGACACCTCGAACTAGAGTGGAGAAAGGGAAGAGGTGGGGAGAGGCATCCTCTAACTGGAAAGGTTTGTTTGTACCTCTCTAATGCCACTTCTGCTATTGTTATCACACGTACTCTGTTTTCATCCTCCTTTCCCCTACCGATCTCTGTTGGGCATTTATTTGTATCACTGCCGCTAACACCACTCAGACACTGGGAGTTCTTTGAGCTGAGGAACTCTGTCATTCACACCTTTGAATCCTCCTTAACTCCCTGTAATTCATTATTGGGCTTTGATGGACAGATGGATGATGGAAGGATAGGTGAATATAGATGAAAGGAAATATAGAAAAGAAATAAATTCTAACAAACTCAGAAGTAGTGAGGAAGAAAAGCATAATCACATACTTCTCTGCTGTTAGGTTCAAGCATATTTCAGTGACTTTTTAGAGATGTATTGGGTTCATTTTATTTTAAAATCCTCAAAGATTATCAACTGATGGTCCTTGGGCTGAATTCAGCATAGGCACCTGTTTTGTTTGCCCTTGTCATATTGACCTATCTTTAAATAAACAAAGAATTAAATTCATATTATCTTGAATGTATTGCCAATATAATTGAGAGATGAATTATTTTAAAAGATTTTAGATTTTTTGAAAACTCAGTAATGGTGGAGCTCAAATTATCATTCCCTTTGGGTAGGGAAGACACTGTCCTAGGTGCTGCAATAATGAACAGTGACAGAAATATAGGTGCCATTTATCACTCATGTTCAAAAATTTTTAAAACCTTGCTAAGTATTATGGGCTGTGCAACTTCATATACCCTGTGCTACTTCATATATACTCTGTGAGTTGGGTACTAATTTTATCACCATTTTATAGCTGAGGAAACTGTGGCTTAGATACTGGGTAATTTGTCCAAGGTGAGAGTTCATATGTATTCACAATCCAGATATTTCTGCCTCCACAGCGTGTTGTGGGAACTGCGACACTGCCTTTGTGCTCTTTCTTAACACATAAATGATGAAATCAGAACCATAATATGCTTTTTTCATCTCTTAGAAAAAGCAAATAAATATTGATTAACTACACTCAAGCAATTGTAAATTAGGCAGTTTTGAAGTGCTCCAAATCTTGCCTATTTGTGTTCTTGTGGTGGTAGGCTGTCATTAATAATATGCCTGGGTAAATTTCCTCAGCATTTGGTAGTTTGAAACATCCAACATACAGGTGGGAGGATGTGTATAGCAAAGAAGTAACATAAAATCTCTTTCTTGTCTTTTCAATTGAACTTATTGTGACATGTGGGAAATTCATTCTGAAAGATGGTGGATTTCTTAAATGGTGGCTAATTCTGATGCATCTGCAAACACTTGACTCATTGGGTACCCGAGCTCCTTCTGTAATCGTGTGTGCAGAAGGGGATGTTATCACTGAATTAGGGGAATTAGAGGCATCTAAGCCTCTAATTTCACTGTTTCAGACACTAAGGCCCTCTTGCAGCATGAGAAAGTTCCTTTGCACTCCGTTTCCATTTAATAGCCCCCATGTCTTCATCAAATACATCTCCCTGGTTTAAATTTTTCCCTTATAATATTTAATTTTCTCCTGTGCCTTCTGGGAAAAAATTATGTATTCTTAATGAAGTCTCCCCACCATTATTATGCATCATTTATTATAACAACAGACCTTGACTGTTCCATACTCAGCTGAAGGCACATGAGGCCATTGTCAATACCAAGGGCTGTGCATGAAGCAAACAAAACTTCACATGGTGTGCCTTCAGTGTGAAAGAAAATTGCTTCATCTGAGAAGTAACCGACATAATCAGGAAGACTACTGCTTAGTTCTGTATGAGAATGCCTTTAAGAACACAACCAAGATGGAAAAGCAGTTATTAAACCAACTTATTGCACATTTCATTGTTATAAACCTTCTAAGGAGTTATAGCTCAAATGGCAGCTTGGCCAAATGGGAATGTAGAATCAGTTAAATGTATTCAGAGACAATTTCATAGTGGGAAGATTATGTTCTTGAGGTTAACATAGACATTTGGATTTGATCAAAACTTACATTCCTGAGAACAACCTGGGAATGCCTTAGTGTTGAGATTTCCAAATGCCAGTTAATGTCTTCCTCTGTGTCCAGGTCACTGGTTTGTGTCATTTTCATTTGATAGCTGCTCTAAGAAGCTCCTTCCTGAACCTTCCTGTGGTAACTGCCTAGTAATATGATTTGAGGGGTGTTGAAATCCTCCCCCAAATCCCCACCCAAGAATATACACCCCACATAATTTCCCTCTGGGCTAGGAATTCCCATCATTAGCCGCTGCTCAGGTGGTAGAGACCTCTGTCCTTGGAAGAGGTAACCCATTAAGCACTATTACATCTGTCTCTGACAAATTGATACATTCAAGATTTTCCCTGAACTTGCTATGAATTTTCCCCTCGTGCATCTGGGTAGAGGACATTTGGAATGTTCTTACATGTCTTTGCCCTTTGTCCAATTACCACTCAAAAATAAAAGGTCTGGCTCAAATGTTATAATAAAAAATTAAAAAATCATCCTTGCCACAAAAGCATTTCCTATCCATATTAACATCTGTGGAGCAAATTTATTCTTCACTAATTTAATATTAAGGAAGACCAAGATGCTAGAAAAATGTTGGAAATAGAGAAATAAAAACAGATGTCTGCCCAGGGGTCCTTACATTCCCCAGAGCAGCTTTTTCCAAAGTGATAAATATACTCAGGGGTATATGTAGTGATGGTACCTGAGGCACTATTTTAAAATTTTCAATTGTTATTTATCTTACATTTACTGTCTAATTATGATAAATGATCCCAATTTTCTGATCATAGGAATGACATGAAGCTTTTTTTAATTCTAATGTATTTAAATAAAAGACAAAGTAAGTGGAGTCAATGGAAAATTCATTAAAAAGTAACACAGGTAATTAATTCATAGGTATGGCCCCATACCAAGAAAACAATTCATACATGTGAGAAAAGTCATTAAGGAAATAGGTGAAAAACAAAAATTTAGAAAGCTGTTTTGGGAGAAAATTCTAGAAATACACAAAATTCTAGAAATACACAAATACAACTAGCAAAAGGCTGTGATATAGTTATGAAAGTACAGGTATAGCCTCCTGTCAGGCACCAACTGTCTGTGATGGAGGATAAGAAATAAACTAACTTCTGCACCTTATCTTTATAAGGCTTGTTATGAAATTGTAAAGAATCTGGAATATGTGGTAGGAATCATAACTGTTGTCATTAATGAAATATCCCTGAAATCAGTGTCATGACAATTAGGGCTTGAATTCCACTAATACTCAAACTTTAAAATGAGCCTGGAAGAGAGAGAGCAAGAGAAAGGGCTTAGGCAGAGAGACAGCTGTCAGATCCTGTGCATCAGCTGTGTTGGCTTAGAAATTCAGAATCTCAGCCCTCACCCTAGACTCCTGAGTCAGAATCAAAAGCTGCATTTTAACAGGATCCCAAGATGATGTGTTTATATGTTAGAATGGGAGAGTGTTGTTGTTAAATACTTCCACTTCCTCTGTTCCTCTTATTCCTCCTCCTCCTCCTCCTCCTCCTCCTCCTCCTCCTCTTTCTCTTCCTCCTCTTCCTTCTCCTCCTTTTTTTCCAGACAAGAGGACCTTGTCATGCAAATGCAGTCACAAACTTCTTGTCTTGAAGCAACTGAAAATAACCACAAAAAGATCATGGTGAACCTGTGCCACACACTGTTCTTTTCTTTTTTGAATGATTTATTTATTCTAATTTGTTATACAGGATGGCAGAATGCAATTCATTTCATATTACACATATAGAGCACAATTTTTCAAGTCACTGATTGTACACAAAGTATTTTCACACCATTCATGTCTTCATACATGTACTTAGGGTAATGATGTCTAACTCACTTCACCATCATTCCTACCCCCTTGCCCCCTCCCTCTCCTTTGTCCTATCTAAAGTCCCTCCATTCCTCCCATTCTCCTCTGACACATACCGTTCTAAGCACTTGACATGTATGAATTTATTTAATCCCTACAACACTATGAGATAGGTACTACTGTCATTCCCATTTTACAATTGAGGAAACAGGCACAGAGAGGTTAAGTTGCTCACCAGGGTTTATACAGGTAAGAAGTATAGGTCCCTGAACTAGAACCTAGGCATTTGGGATCTAGAACACTTGCTTTCCACCACCATGGACTCCAGCTTCCCGCTTCTACCTCTCCAAATCATGAATGAGCAAAAAACATGATCCAATCAGAGAGGGACCTGGCTCTTCCCTCCAAACCCCCAGATTTCTTTGAGATCTACAAGTGAGTCTAGGGGTACAGGTTCATAGGCTGTCTCCCATATTGAATCTGCCAGAGCCTCTCTCAGGTGCTACACAGATATTTTACTCTCTAGGGACTTTTCTAGATACACAAAGTTATAAGATTCATCTTCTTCTCTCTCTTTTCCTGTTGAACTCTGTGACTCTCTCATATGTCTTACCACATCCTTCATTTTATTAATATTGGGCATATGCCCCATGTTAGGCTAGATAAATACTCTTTGAATAAAAATATTGACCATAGATTATGAGCTTTTCTCAATCTGTTTTCAAATTGAACTTGCTGAGGCACATTTGTTCTGCTCTCTCTCTGTGGAATGTCTGGGCATTTAAGCAATTCTATAGTAGTATGTCACAGATTTTTGGAAGCAGTCCCTTTTGCCCTAGAGCAGACCACTCAGAAATCTGATTCATCCATTGATTTTTCAACAAACACGAAAATCAATAAATCTTGTATCAATAGCAATGAATCTCTTCCTGGCTATCCTACTCTATGCATCTGTTATCTCTTTACACCCATATTTATTTTATGTAAAGGTATTTTAAAGCACAGATTTTATTTATTTATTTATTTTTGTTGTTTTTAAATATAATTTATTTTTAGAGCAGTTTGAGTTTCACAGAAAAACTAAAAGGCAGGTAAGAGAGTTCCCATATATTACCTGCCCCCGCCACCCTGAGAAAACATCCCCTACCAAATCATACATTTTATATGAAGTTTGAGGCCAGGCTCAGTAGATCACAACTGTAATCTGAGGGACTCAAGAGGTGAGTCAGGAAGATGGAAAGTTCAAGGCCAGCTCGGTAAAGTCATGAGACCCTGTCTCAAATAGAAAGGGCTAGACATAGCTCAGTGGTAGAACACCCCTGGGTTCAATCCTCAATATCAAAAAATAAAAATAGTTTGAGCCCTAACCATTATCCAAAGGAGCTCATTTTCTAAAAATATGTGTCCTTTATGTGACACTTTACTTCCAGAGATGCTAAGAAAATATACTAGTTAAAATCCATTTAAAATGTTAGTAGAAACAAGTTCATGGTATACTTTTAACTAAACAAAAAGTGTGTATAGAATAGGGTACCCAGAAATAGACTCACACAAATATGACTGATTTTTACAAAGGTAAAAAACAAATCAATGGAAGAATAATCTTTTCAACACAGAGCGCTAGAGCAATTGTACAGCCATGGGCAAAGAATAAAATAAAATAGATAAAAATAGATATTGACATAAATCTCACACTTTATACAAAAATTATTTCATAATGGATCAAATTTATATGTGAGATGTGAAACTAGAAAATATGTAGAAAAAAACACAAAATCTTATTGCTACATAGAGTGTCCTTGTATATGAAATAGTAAGGATGATCCATAAGGAAAAAATTGATAATTTGGGCTTTGTCAAAATTAAAAAACCTTTGTTCCTCAATATATCCAGTTATGAGGTAAAAGGACAACATACAGGCCAAGAGCATTTGCAAATTATACATCTCACAAAGGACTGGAATGTAAAATACATAAAGAATTCTCAAAGCTCTGAAAGAAACAAAGAATTTTTAAAAAATCAAATTAGAAAATGAGCAAAAGACCTGCAAAAAAATAAACAACAACACTTTATCAAAGAGAGAATGGAGATAACAAATAAATACATGAAAAGGTGTTTAACATCATTAGCCATTAAGGAAATGCAAACTAAAACCACAATATATTCCTACACACTTTTTTTTTTTATCATCAATTAAAACTGATGATAGTACAAATGTTGGTGAGGACTTGGGGGAGCTCATTCTTACATTGTAGGTAGGAATATAAAAAGTTGCTCTGGAAGAAAATCTGGCTGTTTCTAAATAAAATATTAAATATGTAATTACTACACAACACAGCAATCACATCCCCAGGCATTTATCATGGAGAAATGAAAACTTATGTCCACCCAAAATCCTTCACATGCTTTTTCAGAGCAGCTTTGTTTGTAATAGTTAAAAACTGGAAATGACCCCAGTTTCCTTCAACAGACAAAATAGTTAAGGAAACTGTTGTCTATCCATACCATGGAATACAACTCAAACATCTAAAGAATGGATGGTACATACCATAATGTAGATGGATCTCAAGGGAATTATGATGAGTGAAAAAAAGTCAATCTTAAAAGGTTACACATGCATGATTCCACTTATGTAAGATTTGCAAAATGACACAATTATAGAATGAATTATACAGAAATGGAAAGCTGATTAATGGTTGCCAAGGGTTAAAGATGGAATTGTGAGAAGTGGAGTGGGGATGACTATAAGGGGGGAGCACCAGGGGTCTTTGTGGGGATGGACTAGTTTTGTATCTGAATTGTGGTGATGATTATGCAAATCTGTACATGATATAAAACTGCCTGGAACTGCACGAAGAAACAAACATACAGGTAAAATCCTCTGAATTCTGAACAACTCCTGTAATGTGTTTCATAGTAGTGTACAAATGTCAGTTTCCTGATTTTCATACTGCACATACTACATTTATAAAAAATGTAACCACTGGGGGAAGCTGGGAGAAGGGTAAACTGAACTTCACCATCTTTGTAATTTCCAATAGTTCGTAATTATTTAAAATTTTTAGAAGTCCATAACAATTATTCTACAACCATGTACATACAATTTTAAATAGATCTCTCTAATTTGAAATATCAAGTCCTAATTATAATGCTGGAGGAAATGCTGAATTCATTTGAGGTGGTATAATTGTGTCTCAAGGGCAAAGTATCTTGCAACTTAGATTTAGCCAAGATCTAGACTTAAATTTATTAAGATTGAAGATTCAATTTATAGATAGTTTTAATCTAATAAATTTAACTCATAGCGTTAGTGTTTTTCTATAAAATTAGAAATATTGCATTTAACATTTATAATATTAAGCTAATTTGTGATATTAAAATTTTGTTGACCACTCAAGTGCATCCAACAGATTACTTTCCATTTCTCATTTAAAATATAATTGATAAAACAGTTTAAAGTTATAAACTTAAAAGTAAAAGAGAATTTTGTTAAGATCATAAATATTACTGGATGCTTAAGAGAACTTAAATTCATCTTATTAGAATTTTAATGTAGAACTGTGACCACGGACAGAAAAGGCCCAGCGGCCCTCGGCGGGACAGAGCTTCCAATCACTCTTGCAAGGTAGGCGGGCCTGCGACCCACCGGCAGAGGAGGAGCACCGACCTGCTGAGAGGCAGAGTCGCCCCCTCCCCCTGCGCCGGCAAAGTAGAGGGAACTGTGACCACGCACAGAGCAGGCCCAGCGGCCTGCTGAGGGGCAGAGCCACCCCCCATCCCCCGCCCCTGCCAGGTGACCACCGACAGAAAAGGCCCAGTGGCCCGAGGTGGGACAGAGCTTCCAATCACTCCTGCAAGGTGGGCGGGCCTGCGACCCACCTGCAGAAGAGGAGCAGCAACCTGCTGAGAGGCAGAGCCGCCCCCTCCCCCTGCGCCGGCAAAGTAGAGGGAACTGTGACCACGCACAGAGCAGGCCCAGCGGCCTGCTGAGTGGCAGAGCCGCCCCCCACCCCCCGCGCCTGCCAGGTAGGGGAACTGTGACCACGGACAGAAAAGGCCCAGCGGCCCTCGGCGGGACAGAGCTTCCAATCACTCTTGCAAGGTAGGCGGGCCTGCGACCCACCGGCAGAGGAGGAGCAGCGACCTGCTGAGAGGCAGAGTCGCCCCCTCCCCCTGCGCCGGCAAAGTAGAGGGAACTGTGACCACGCACAGAGCAGGCCCAGCGGCCTGCTGAGGGGCAGAGCCACCCCCCATCCCCCGCCCCTGCCAGGTGACCACCGACAGAAAAGGCCCAGTGGCCCGAGGTGGGACAGAGCTTCCAATCACTCCTGCAAGGTGGGCGGGCCTGCGACCCACCTGCAGAAGAGGAGCAGCAACCTGCTGAGAGGCAGAGCCGCCCCCTCCCCCTGCGCCGGCAAAGTAGAGGGAACTGTGACCACGCACAGAGCAGGCCCAGCGGCCTGCTGAGGGGCAGAGCCGCCCCCCAGCCCCCGCGCCTGCCAGGTAGGGGAACTGTGACCACGGACAGAAAAGGCCCAGCGGCCCGCGGCGGGACAGAGCTTCCAATCACTCCTGCAAGGTAGGTGGGCCTGCGACCCACCTGCAAAAGAGGAGCAGCGGCTGGCTGAGAGGCAGAGCCGCCCCCTCCCCCTGCACCGGCAAGGTAGAGGGAACTGTGACCACGCACAGAGCAGGCCCAGGGGCCTGCTGGGGGGCAGAGCCGCCCCCCACCCCCCGCACCTGCCAGGTAGGTGGAACTGTGACCACCATCAGAACAGGCCAGACCTGCAACCAAGAGACAGAACAGGCCCAGTGGCCTGAGGAAGGGTAGAGCCGCCCCCCCCCCCCGCACCTGCAAGGTAGGTGGACCTGCGACCCACTGGCAGTACAGCCCCAGAGGCCTGCAGAGGGGCAGTGCCGCTGCCTGCACCTGCAAAGTAGACAGAACTGTGACCACCCACAGAACAAGCCTAGCGGCCCGCAGAGGGACAGAACCGCCGCCCGCGCCTGCGAGGGAGACTTTGCAACTATACAAGACCAATATAAATATATAGGGGGAAAATTCAATAGCACAACAGTTTCACTAAGTAGAAAGGAATGCGAACAGTATGAAGAGACAAGGAAAGAAAGGACCACAAGCAATGCAGGTCAACTCAACGTTAGAAGAGGTAATAGCTGCAGCAGATGGAATGTCAGATAAAGAATTCAGGATATACATGCTTCAGATGATCTGGAGTCTCAAGGAAGACATCAGACAGCAAAATCAGACAATGAAAGATCACTTCAACAATGAATTACATAAACAAATCCAAGAAGCAAAAGATCAACTACACAGGGAAATAGAGGTTATAAAAAACAAACAAACAGAAATCCTAGAAATGCAGGAAGCAATAAGCCAACTTAAAAACTCAATTGAGAATACTACCAGCAGAGTAGAACACTTAGAAGACAGAACATCAGACAATGAAGATAAAGTATTTCAACTTGAAAAGAACATAGACAGCTCAGCAAGACTGTTAAGAAACCATGAGCAGAACATCCAAGAAATATGGGATAACATCAAGAGACCAAATTTAAGAGTCATTGGGATACAGGAAGGGACAGAGTTTCAAACCAAAGGATTGAGCAATCTATTCAATGAAATAATACGAGAAAACTTCCCAGACTTGAAGAATGAGACAGAACCCCAAATCCTAGAAGCCTACAGGACGCCGAATGTGCAAAATCATAAGAGACCCACACCTAGACACATTATAATGAAGATGCCCAACATACAGAATAAGGAGAGAATTTTAAAAGCTACAAGAGAAAGGAAGCAGATCACATTTAGGGGTAAGCCAATCAGGATAACAGCTGATCTTTCAACACAGACTCTGAAAGCTAGAAGATCCTGGAATAACATATTTCAAACACTGAAAGAAAATGGGTTCCAACCAAGAATTGTGTTTCCAGCGAAATTAAGCTTCAGGATGGAAGATGAAATTAAAACCTTCCACGATAAACAAAAGTTAAAAGAATTTGCAGCTAGAAAACCATCTCTTCAAAACATCCTTGGCAAAACATTACAGGAAGAGGAAATGGAAAATAACAATGAAAACCAACAGTGGGAGGTAGGACACTAAAGGGGGGAAAATAATCAAAGAGGAAAACAAACCATGTTTAGTAACATAAATAAACAAATATGGCTGGAAGAACAACCCATATCTCAATAATAACCCTAAATGTTAATGGCTTAAACTCACCAATCAAGAGACACAGGCTAGTAGAATGGGTCACAAAACAAGACCCAACAATATGCTGCCTACAGGAGACGCATTTGATAGGAAAAGACATACATAGGCTGAAGGTGAAAGGTTGGGAAAAATCATATCACTCATATGGACTTCGGAAACAAGCAGGAGTATCCATACTCATATCAAATAAAATAGATTTCAAGCCAAAGTTAATCAAAAGGGATAAAGAGGGATACTACATACTGCTCAAGGGAACCATACACCAACAAGACATAACAATCATAAATATATATGCCCCAAACAATGGTGCAGCTATGTTCATCAAACAAACTCTACTCAAGTTCAAGAGTCTAATAGACCACCATACAATAATCATGGGAGACTTCAACACACCTCTATCACCACTGGACAGATCTTCCAAACAAAAGTTGAATAAGGAAACTATAGAACTCAATAACACAATTAATAACCTAGACTTAATTGACATATATAGAGTATACCACCCAACATCAAGCAGTTACACTTTTTTCTCAGCAGCACATGGATCCTTCTCAAAAATAGATCATATATTATGTCACAGGGAAACTCTTAGACAATACAAAGGAGTAGAGATAATACCATGCATCCTATCTGATCATAATGGAATGGAACTGAAAATCAACGATAAAAGAAGGAAGGGAAAAGAATACATCACTTGGAGAATGAACAATAGGTTACTGAATGATCAATGGGTTATAGAAGACATCAAGGAGGAAATTAAAAAATTCTTAGAGATTAATGAAAACACTGACACAACATATCGGAATCTATGGGACACATTGAAAGCAGTTCTAAGAGGAAAATTCATTGCTTGGAGTTCATTCCTTAAAAAAAGAAAAAACCAAGAAATAAATGATCTCATACTTCATCTCAAAATCCTAGAAAAAGAAGAGCAAAGCAACAGCAAAAGAAGTAGAAGGCAAGAAATAATTAAAATCAGAGCTGAAATTAATGAAATCGAAACAAAAGAAACAATTGAAAAAATTGACAAAACTAAAAGTTGGTTCTTTGAAAAAATAAACAAAATCGACAGACCCTTAGCCATGCTAGCGAAGAGAAGAAGAGAGAAAACTCAAATTACTAACATACGGGATGAAAGAGGCAATATCACAACAGACACTTCAGAAATACAGAAGATAATCAAAAACTATTTTGAATCCTTATACTCCAATAAATTAGAAGATAGTGAAGGCATAGATAAATTTCTTAAGTCATATGATCTGCCCAGATTGAGTCAGGAGGATATAGACAACCTAAACAGACCAATATCAATTGAGGAAATAGAAGAAACCATCAAAAGACTACCAACTAAGAAAAGCCCAGGACCAGATGGGTATACAGCAGAGTTTTACAAAACCTTTAAAGAAGAACTAATACCAATACTTTTCAAGCTACTTCGGGAAATAGAAAAAGAGGGAGAACTTCCAAATTCATTCTACGAGGCCAACATCACCCTGATACCTAAACCAGACAAAGACACTTCAAAGAAAGAAAACTACAGACCAATATCTCTAATGAACCTAGATGCAAAAATCCTCAATAAAATTCTGGCCACTCGGATACAAAAACTTATCAAAAAAATTGTGCACCATGATCAAGTAGGATTCATCCCAGGGATGCAAGGCTGGTTCAATATACGGAAATCAATAAATGTTATTCACCACATCAATAGACTTAAAAATAAGAATCATATGATCATCTCGATAGATGCGGAAAAAGCATTTGACAAAGTACAGCATCCCTTTATGTTCAAAACTCTAGAAAAACTAGGGATAACAGGAACATACCTCAATATTGTAAAAGCAATCTATGCTAAGCCTCAGGCTAGCATCATTCTGAATGGAGAAAAATTGAAGGCATTCCCTCTAAAATCTGGAACAAGACAGGGATGCCCTCTCTCTCCACTTCTGTTCAACATAGTTCTCGAAACACTGGCCAGAGCAATTAGACAGACAAAAGAAATTAAAGGCATCAAAATAGGAAAAGAAGAACTTAAATTATCACTATTTGCAGATGACATGATTCTATACCTAGCAGACCCAAAAGGGTCTACAAAGAAACTATTAGAGCTAATAAATGAATTCAGCAAAGTGGCAGGATATAAAATCAACACGCATAAATCAAAGGCATTCCTGTATATCAGTGACAAATCCTCTGAAATGGAAATGAGGACAACCACTCCATTCACAATATCTTCCAAAAAAATAAAATACTTGGGAATCAACCTAACAAAAGAGGTGAAAGACTTATACAATGAAAACTACAGAACCCTAAAGAGAGAAATAGAAGAAGATCTTAGAAGATGGAAAAATATACCCTGTTCATGGATAGGCAGAACTAACATCATCAAAATGGCGATATTACCAAAAGTTCTCTATAGGTTTAATGCAATGCCAATCAAAATCCCAACGGCATTTCTTGTAGAAATAGAGAAAGCAATCATGAAATTCATATGGAAAAACAAAAAACCCAGAATAGCAAAAACAATGCTAAGCAGGAAGGGTGAATCAGGCGGTATAGCGATACCAGACTTCAAACTATACTACAGAGCAATAGTAACAAAAACAGCATGGTACTGGTACCAAAACAGGCGGGTGGACCAATGGTACAGAATAGAGGACACAGAAACCAATCCACAAAACTACAACTACCTTATATTTGATAAAGGGGCTAAAAGCATGCAATGGAGGAAGGATAGCATCTTCAACAAATGGTGCTGGGAAAACTGGAAATCCATATGCAACAAAATGAAACTGAATCCCTTTCTCTCGCCATGCACAAAAGTTAATTCAAAATGGATCAAGGAGCTTGATATCAAATCAGAGACACGCCGTCTGATAGAAGAAAAAGTTGGCTACGATCTACATACTGTGGGGTCGGGCTCCAAATTCCTCAATAGGACACCCATAGCACAAAAGTTAATAACTAGAATCAACAAATGGGACTTACTCAAACTAAAAAGTTTTTTCTCAGCAAAAGATACAATAAGAGAGGTAAATAGAGAGCCTACATCCTGGGAACAAATCTTTACTCCTCACACTTCAGATAGAGCCCTAATATCCAGAGTATACAAAGAACTCAAAAAATTAGACAATAAGAGAACAAAAAATCCAATCAACAAATGGGCCAAGGACCTGAACAGACACTTCTCAGAGGAGGACATACAGTCAATCAACAAGTACATGAAAAAATGCTCACCATCTCTAGCAGTCAGAGAAATGCAAATCAAAACCACCCTAAGATACCATCTCACTCCAGTTAGATTGGCAGCCATTATGAAGTCAAACAACAACAAGTGCTGGCGAGGATGTGGGGAAAAGGGTACACTTGTACATTGCTGGTGGGACTGCAGATTGGTGCAGCCAATTTGAAAAGCAGTATGGAGATTTCTTGGAAAGCTGGGGATGGAGCCACCATTTGACCCAGCTATTCCCCTTCTCGGTCTATTCCCTAAAGACCTAAAAAGAGCATGCTACAGGGACACTGCTACATCTATGTTCATAGCAGCACAATTCACAATAGCTAGACTGTGGAACCAACCTAGATGCCCTTCAATGGATGAATGGATAAAAAAAATGTGGCATTTATACACAATGGAGTATTACTCTGCATTAAAAAATGACAAAATCATAGAATTTACAGGGAAATGGATGGCATTAGAGCAGATTATGCTAAGTGAAGCTAGCCAATCCCTAAAAAACAAATGCCAAATGTCTTCTTTGATATAAGGAGAGTAACTAAGAACAGAGTAGGGTCGAAGAGCAGGAGAAGAAGATTAACATTAAACAGGGATGAGAGGTGGGAGGGAAAGGGAGAGAGAAGGGAAAATGCATGGAAATGGAAGGAGACCCTCAGAGTTATACAAAAGTACATACAAGAGGAAGTGAGGGGAAGGGGAAAAATAATATAAGGGGGACAAACGAATGTCAGTAGAGGGAGCAGAGAGAGAAGAGGGGAGGGGAGGGGAGGGGAGGGGAGGGGAGGGGAGGGGAGGGGGGATAGTAGAGGATAGGAAAGGCAGCAGAACACAACAGACACTAGTATGGCAATATGTAAATCAATGGATGTGTAACTGATGTGATTCTGCAATCTGTATAAGGGGTAAAAATGGGAGCTCATAACCCACTTGAATCAAATTGTGAAATATGATATATCAAGAACTATGTAATGTTTTGAACAGCCAACAATAAAAAATTAAAAAAATAAAAATAAAAAAAAAAATAAAAAAAAAAAGAATACAAACAACAATAAGTTTTGTCGAGGATGTAGAGGAAAAGGCACACTCATACATTGCTGGTAGGACTGCAAATTGGTGCAGCCAACATGGAAAGCAGTATGGAGAATCTTTGGAAAACTGGGAATGGAACCACCATTTGACCCAGCTATCCCACTCTTCAGTCTATATCCAAAGGACTTAAAAACAGCATACTACAGGGACACAGCCAAATCAATGTTTATAGCAGCACAATTCACAATAGCTAAACTGTGGAATCAACCTAGATGCCCTTCAGTAGACGAACGGATAAGGAGAAGATGTGGTATATATATATGTATATAGATAGATAGATAGATAGATAGATAGATATAGATATAGATATATACACAATTGAATAATATTCAGCATTAAAAGAGAATAAAATCATGACATTTGCAGGTAAATGGATGGAGTTGGAGAATGTAATGCTAAGTGAAATTAGACAATCCCAAAAAAACAAATGCCAAATGATTTCTCTGATTTAAGGAGGCTGATTAAGAATATGCTGGGGTGGGGGATGGGAGGAGTAGATAGGGGAAAGGGTGAGGAAGGGAAAGGGAGGGGGCATAGGGGTAGGAAAGATGGTGGAATGCAATGGTCAACATTACCCTAAGTACATGTATGAAGGCATGAAGGATGTGGCTCTACTTTGTGTACAACCAGAGATATGAAAAATTGTGCTCTATATGTGTAATATGAAATGTAATGCATTCTGTTCTCATATATAACAAATTAAAATTTTTAAACATTTTTTTAAAAACTCAAATAAGTGAATTGACACTTCTTTATACATTGCTGAATCATTGCTACTTTGGGGAAGAAAGAGAGCCTTTAAAAGCATAATCCAAACAATATGTGTCAAAGTTGCGAGGGATTAGCATTATCAACATTAAAGACAACAATTAAGACCAGAAAAAAAAAAAAAAAAAAAAAAAAAAAAAGAATTTTAATGTAATAGATTCAAAAAGTTATTTAAGTATTAGAGAAGATTTACTAAACAATTGAAGTATTTGAACTATTAATTTTGCATTTACCATATGTTATATGTTATGCAGCATTAAGTTTGAGGAAATTTAGTTTAAGTTGTTAAATGCTTTTAAAAGTGATTAAGATATATAAGTAGAATAAGATTTGAAGTCAAACTTAGAAGCTTAAGGAAAAACTGGATTTATGAATGTGTGACTTCAATCAATGAATTTATTAATATTTTTAAACTAGCCTCAGAATATTCCCTTTTGTGTATCCTGAAAAATACCCAAATCTCATATTTATTCTAGAGGATATATGCATATATTAGGTATATAGGCTTTCCCCCCAAAATTATGAAACAGTGGATTAACATGAAAAAAATAATGGTAGGAAAAATAGGAAAACAAGAATATAATTGAAATATTTATGAAACTATGGATTAACAAGAAAAATAATGGTGATAAAAATCAGAAACAAAATAACAATGTAATAATATAACTTACATATACAGAAAATTAGGTAAAAATCTTATTTATTTAAACTATTCTGTATTTTATGTTAATTTACAACCTCATCCACTGAATTTTCTGTCTCTCTACTTTTGTTCAGTAATGTGTTTAAGCCTGGGAAACGGTTTCCAGAATGATAATTGTTTCCCTTCCCTGAGTTTTGGTGTCAGAACCAAGTGAATGTGAATCCTAGCCATGATTCAAACCAGGCATTTTGACTTGAGTGAAAGTCATTCAACCACCCAGCACTTGTTTCCTTACCTGTAAAATGTAACTAATAATAATACTTGTCCATATGACAATATTTGTTACACAGTAGGCATTTTATTAAAGAAGGCTTCCCTTTCCTCAACCTTATCCATAGTGTAAACCTTGTACCTGATCATGCTTCTCCCTTAGCCTGTGGCCTGAGTCAGCCCACTTGTTGACTCTGGTAAACTAGGTTATGCATTTTATGTGTGAATTTCACCTTAGCTTTACTGTTGTCCAGTCTTTGTTCTCTCTTGCCTTGCCTTTCTCTGGCATGTGGCATAGCTCACATTGCCTGTGTTCAAGAGCTACCTTAGACCTTTTGTAGAAAGTGTTGGGGTAAAAGATACGGAGTACGTGTTGGCTGGTTCGCTTCCCCTTCACCATAACTAGACACCCAAAGAGAGCCTGACTCTCCCTCCCTCTCTCTGCAATAGATAGATCTTTCTGGGTTTAAAAGACACCACCCTGCCTCAAGAGGCCTGCAGAGTTCCATTTAGAGTATGTCTAATAAAGAAGTGGCAGAAGGAATCATCTAATACATTCAGCACTCGATTCCTCAAGTGACTATTAGCTGCTCTGTGTAAAGCCCACAGCTCATTTTTAATCTTCAACCAGCTTTCACCTGTCATCCAGCTGGTTTCTGCTTAAGGAACTAAAGTGATATTTATAAGTAACTAGGCAAAATACAATTAGGAAGGAAATCTGTATTAGAAGAGGTATATATGATATATTCCAAAAATAAGTAGGTGATCCAAATCTAATCTAATATTTTTGCTTTCCCTTACCAGTTATCTATCATTCATTAAAGTCACTGGTCAGATGTTTCTTTTTTTTTCCACTGAAAAGCACTGTCATTGAAAGAGAAATAAAACTAATATTCCCTAAACATTAATAGTCAAAAAGCCATATGCAAATAAGTATGAAAATATTTTCAGTGGCTTTTGAATGGGATCAAGATATGCATGTCCTGTGTATATGCTTAAAGTCCTTCTACCTGGTCAAAATGCTTTCAAAAGAGAAAGAATAGCTGATGCTTCTTGTTCAGACTGGAAAGTATTGTGATTACACTGAAAAGCATGGCCCCTCTTGAAGTTTAGATTTTTACTTCCTTTCTTTGGGTATAAAGCAAAAAGGAGGTTTCTCTTAGAGTCCTAATAGAAGCTTTTGAATGATCTGCAGAGGTAGCATTGAGGTGAATGGAGTCCATCAAGATTTGCCAGAAGTATGAAATAATTATCGAAAGGATTCCATTAGAGACGAAAGCTGACTGGGCTAATAGAGACAGGAAAGGCTGACCCTTTTCAGGCTCTTAACTTATTCTAATGGATGGCCTTAAGTTGAAATCAAGACTCAACTGGATCACTGATTCTTAAAGGGAAAATATTAAGCATAGAGGCATATAAGCAAAAGCTGGAAAAAAATGGTCAGATAGATTTATTTTTACTTAAAGCCTCAAATGAAAAATGTATTTTCTTACTCTTTTTTTGAGCTCACAGGAATGGAAGCTAAATGATTGGATATAGTCTCATGAAGTTAAAATTAGTTTTAATAAAGAACCTAAGGCTGCTTCTCACATGTACAGCATGGTCATAAATTCAACAAGAAGAAAAGAAATCCACAGGTTTTTAAAAGATAAGTGCCATTATACCTACCTATTAGGTAAAGCAGAACATTCCTTGGCTAACATTTGACTCATGTTTTATATCCTTCACTTTGCTCTTGGGGGGATTGTGGAAATGCTACTCCAATACCGAGTTTTGGAGGTATACTTTGCAGTATATGCTTCCATGGCAAAACATACTCACGTACATACCCAGGTCTGTACGTGCACATGCCCACATACCTAGCCAGGGAAAAGTGGATCAAATCTCTGAAGTTGTCTGTAACTTCCTGAGTTTACTGTAAGCAGTAACTGATGCCTTTGCTTCTGTTTGTTGTAAAGCACTTCATTGCATCTGGGTAAAAGTGCTCTGAATGTCAGATTGGTAATTAAGTAGTACATTATGGAGGGAAAATAACTAATAATAAAAGTACTGCCAATGTCTGAGTGCAGGGTCAGCTGAAGTCAAGGGTGACAAGGACTGAAGTGAAACTGTGGATGAAATATTTTGGATGTTATTTTAGTTCATGACAAGAAGTGATCAAGAAATGCTTGGTAGAGTGCTTGCCTTACATGCACAAAGCCCTGGGTTCAATCCCCAGCACTGCAAAAAAAAGGGGGGGGGGCTGGTGATATCAAAGTGGAAGCAACTTTAAAATCTCAAGCATAGCACTAGAATAAATTTTAAAATCATTATCACTTAAACATGCATATTAGACTTTCAATACAATGGTTAAGGACAAAAATCATTAATAAATTAATGAGTCTCTGGAGTTTCCTAAGAATCACACATAGTTGGTATAATATTATGCAAAGGATAAAAAATAATCTCATAACAAATAGTGACTCAGCAGATTCTAAGAAATACATTTCTATGAAATTTTTCTAATTTGGTGATATTGGCCATGTTATATTATTATATTGTGTGCAAGTATCAATATGTAACAAGTTCAATCATTATGTACAACTAAATGCACCAATTAAAAATGTGGAAAGAGAAAAATGAAGAACACTTTTCTAATTTATTTTTTTAAGTGCAAACTATTTTTAGTTATTATCAAATAATATTATTATAGTCAATAAATAGATATTTGTTAAACAAATATATAGATGCATACAAACACCCAAATATATATGTACTTATAATAATTTATTTTTATGTATATATATTTGGGTAAAGCCATGTATGATTGGACTTTATTAATAAATATAAAAGGATCTAAATGTTACTCTGAGTTCTTCAATTTCAACACAACTCCATGTGTTTGTATTATGTTCATATAGCTATACTTTCAAAATAAACTGTCATATACGTTTTTTGTTTGTTTGTTTTTGCAGTACTGGTGATTGAACCCAGGGCTTCCGCATGATAGGCAAGTGCTCAACCACTGAGCTGCATCCCCTTCATATATATTTTTTAAGATTCTTCCTCAGTAATTCTATGAAATAGATGAGACAAATATTATCATTAGCTCCATTTTACAGATAAGAATACCAAAGTTTAGAAGTTTCAGGTAATTTACTAGTCATACAACAATGAAATGGTAGAGTCTGGAATTGAATCTATCTTATTATTACTCCTAACAGTGTGGGATATAGATCTGGGTTCAGGTATGGAGAGGTTGTGATAGAGAGATGTGCTCAGTGACACAGAGAGGAAGGGATGAAGGAAAGGAGGGAGAAAATGAAAGAAAAAAAATGATCAATAGGTATAGCTTGCACAATATGGAAAAGGTATGGTGAATATTTAACTGTGTTGCTTGTAAGATGTTTTCCTGTTTAGGATTCACTTTTGTTTTTTTTAATATATATATCAATATATATATATATATATATATATATATATATACTGATATATATATTAGTTGTAATATAGTTGTTTTATATATATATATATATATATATATATATATATATATATATATATATATATATGTTGTAAATGGACACAATACCTTTATTTATTTATATGTGGGGCTGAGGATGAACCCAGTGCTTTACACATGCAAGGCAAGCGCTCTAACACTGAGCTACAACTCCAGTCCCTGGAATTCACTTTTATGCCTTCCAGACTACATGATACTCTTGTTTAGAAAAATGATACTACAACACAAACAATGAAATTTTTATACAACCCAGTATTGGCTAATGAAGACTAAGCTATTTACCGAGAACATCGTAATAAGCATGGCCTTCGAGAGCATGATGCTGGTTGAAACCAAACTAAGATGGAGAACACCTGCATTTGATAGTAGTAGATTTAGATTAAAGCTGTTGAAATAATACATATATTGGTATAGGCAAATGAAGGACTGTCTTTATGATTTTTTTGTCTATAAATCTTTTACTTGTATCTAACTTTTGAATAAGAAATACCCACTATACTACACAATATCTAGAAATGTCTCCATGGATTTTTAAGTATATAAAGTATAATTATTTCTTGATTATATATAGTAGAATTTTGATAATAGTCACAGATTTAATGTGTCTCAATGGGTTGGGATAATTTATAATTACTTCTGAGGAATGTCTTGAGAGGTAAATAAATTAATAGAGTGGAAAGCCCTTCTACAAATTTGAACCTTGCTGTGAGTGGGTTGCCCAGTCTAATACCCAGCAGAGCTCTGTCATCAAAGGTCATGAGTTGATGCATTGGAAAATATTTTAAGATATAGATGTTAAAATATTGAAATGCCTGCATTTTGCTGAGAATTTTGTTTGAAAGTGTTTACTATCCAAATATCTTTACAACTATAACGTGCCTGCAAGGCCACCTCTAATGAAGTCTGAGTGTTTAAATATCACACACTTCCATTTTTGACAGAATTGATAGTTGTAATGCTATTTTTAGTTTTGTAGATCTCTGATGAATAATTTGAAAGGGAAGATATTAAAGTATGAATTTCTGGGAATGCTGGGATATTTTTGATATGTTTATCAAAATATAAATCCTACTAATTATGCACTTATTTTACACTATGGGCCGAGAAAGAGGTTAATTCTTTTCTAATATGCTTCACAGGTTTCAATGTAGGTATCATATGCTGAGAGGACACCCCAGTTATTCAGAAATGAGTGGGCCCAAAGTGATGAACATAACCAGGGCAGCAGGACTACCAATAAGAAACTTAAACAAAGGGATTTTTAGGTACCCCAAGAGAAAAAAAAAAGATAATGTAATGGGTACAGATTCTGATTCAAATGTTCTGTTAACCAGTAAATAACATATGTAATTAATAAACTAAAATAAGCTTTCCCTGTGAGTTAACTTTGGGGTAGAGTGTTATATTCATTACACACACACACACACACGTACATATATATCTATATATCTGTGTTTATACACATACACATGTATATGTATTCACATTCCACATAGCGAGAAAGGAGACGAAACATTTGGTTTTTTAATGAAGTTAACAATTTCAGAGTATTTCTAGAGCCAAGAGTTAAAAATGTTTATTTCCACTAAAATAGACCAGTATATTTATGTAGAAAATGTTCAATTAAGCAACTATTTGACAAAATCTACCTACCCAATCAACTCTTCCTGGGATGTGACTCAAGGGCAAACAGAGGAAGGGAAGAAAGTTCCTTCTAATACAGAAGAATAATAAATATATATTTCTTAAATTTTTTGAATTGATTTTGCATTGCTTTAAAATGTAAAAAAAATGTATTTCTTTGTTTTTTATCATTTACATAAAGAGAAAGAATCTAATATTGTCAAAGACTTAGTGGTTTTGGAGATCTGAATAAAGAGTTTGTACTCAAGTTAATAGATTTACTGATAATATCTTTAGCTGAAAAACTTTTAAATGTGATTTACACGGAACAAATCAATTTTAGGTTTTAACATGAATTTCAATCTGAAGCAATGTGCAGAATTCAACTAAATATAACAGGAAACATTTTATTTAATTGAAAGTGGCATCTACATTTGCACATAAGTTTCTTTTTATAGGAGAAAAAGGGTTTTAGTATTATTTTCTTCTTATTATACCCTGGGTCTTTGTTTTAGCTAGCATTTCGTTCTTTCACTTTCATCATATAATTTTATTTCAATTCTGTATTGTTTGAGATTAACACTTGACTCCTTGTAAAATCCATCCAGTCTTTTAGGGGGCTTCTTAGTTGAATTTTTATAAACTCAACAGTCAGTTAACTAAATGTATGTTTTAACTCTTCAGTCTTTGTTTTTAGCAAATGATGAAACAGCTGACATTCGTTTATTTCCCCTTTCTGCCTTTTAAAGAAATCAGTCAAATAATACATGTTTAACTGAGATTGGGGGATAAGCTGAGGGGACCTATTGATAACTATTGTGCACTAAAATCTCTTCTTTTTGTGTATACCGAGATATAGGTTACATAAATGTCAACAGAAAATAATTTGAAGTTTTATTTTTAAATGTTGATATATGGAGATTGGGGCTGTCATTGTGCTGATAAGAAAATGAATGAAGGATTTCCCATGATAGATGAAAATCTTGAGTAAGACCTTGAATTCCTGATTTTTTCAATTATACACATTAGCATCCAGTACATAGACTTTGGCCAGGCTATCCTCAAAAAAAAAAAAGTGTGGGGGGGATACTTTCCTACTTTTCCAATAAACTATCCATCAGAAAATTATGTACTGTGACTCAGGAAAAATCAAACCCCAATGTCCACTTGGGCTGGTGCAAAATGAAGCCAATAAATTAGAAAAAATAAAAGAGCTCCATAATTGCTTTTAAGTGTTAAGTATCTAGTGTTTTACCATTGTTTGAAACATTTAAACATTTTGTCACAAATTTAAATTATGGATGGGTCACTGAGTCATTTTCTTTATAGTACAGTTTTTCATAAATTAGCCATGATCCCCATGAGCTGGGGACAGACAGCCATGTGGATGTGGGATTTAGAAGGAAGTTCTCATCTTCTGTTACAGAGACTATTGCTTCTGTCTTACTTTATTCATTTGACTTAAGACTTCAAAAACTGACTCTTTTTCTTTTGGATGATTTTCTTGCAGGTTTTGCACATATAACAAGCAAATACTGACATCCAAGATTTAAATATCAGACCTGGGTATAAATTTCCGTGAAAACAATAAAATGACTGTGTTTTTAAAATTCTCTTAAGAAAAGTTAAAATTTAAAAAGAAAAAAAAGATGTTCTTTTAAAATAATAAAATTTTCAGGATGAAAAAAATTTTCTGTAGAATTGCATGGTAAATTTGTTTACTGACAGATAGTACTAAGGAATATTACAGAATTACAAAATTTAACCTAAAAGATGATTCATTTTAGCGCTCTCATTTATAGGTGTTTTTTAAAAATCTTTAAAAAATTCCAGAATTATGTACCTTAACTAAAAATTCAAGTCACCAGGATTTATCTATTTAACTATTTAATGTGATTGGAAAACTTACTCTATGTTGAATATGGTGGGGTATGGTAGAAGATACAAAGTGTAGAAAGATCCAGACCACACTTGCTGCTCATAAGAACTATATAAGGTAATAAAGTAGGAAAGCATGCAGAAATGACTAACCATAAAGAGATTTATATCATAAAGATAATATAAGTGAAAGGAATTCTAGGGCTTCAAGGAGCAAAGATTAGAAGTAAGATGTCCCCCTCCATGGTTTATCTCTACCCCTTCTAAGGGATAAGCTCCATCAAGGCAGGGAGCTTACTTGTTCACCCTCATAATGGGCTTGGCACATGGTAAATGCTCAGTAAATGAACGATGAACGTTCTTTCTTATATAATATATGAAAGTATGATGCTGCCACTTAAAAATAGTAAATGTGTATGTTCCTCCCAACAAGTGTTTATCTTCCTCCTAATGTTCATATCTGTTCTTTCATTGACTATCCCATCAATATGTACAACTATGATGCACCAATTTAAAAAAATGTGGAGAAAAAAACCATTCTAGTGATGTGCTAGAGCACAATACTCTTATTTTACCATATTGAAGCAAAAGGCAAAAACAAAAACAAACAAAAAACACTCTCATTTATCTTTCAGCTTAAGGTGTGCATTCTGCAAATCATGCCTTCTAAAGTATAGAGTTAGAAACATGGATGAAACCAATCTCATTGTTGCTAACATGCTCCTAGAACACATAACACATGGATTATATAACTTGCAAGATGCCTGTGTTTTATAATAACACTTGAAAAAGAGAAGTTTATTCACTTTCCACTGTGAAACATTTGGCTTCTAGGATATAAGTTGCTATTTAAATCTTCAAATAAATATGCTCACAATTAAAGGACATGGGAAGATTTTTAATAAGAGGATATTGGTACATAACCATTCAAGAAACCCCAGTGCTTTTAATTATGATGTTTTAAAGAGAAAAAACAGAAGGAAAAATGAAACACCATCTATAGGTCATGTTTCAGTGCAAAAGTACTGGGATGAATTCAAAAAAGTGTGAGTCTTCATATGTAAAATAAAATGAAAAACAGAAAGAATAATCATCTTAATTTCAGGCATAAGTTCTTGCTCTAGCTGGAATTATGCAGATAGTTTTATTTCTTCTTTATTATTATATAAACATAGCATGGTGGTATTTTAAATTTGTTTAGAAATGTGAATGAAAGCCATTCAATTAATGTCATATTCATATTGAAGA
Source organism: Marmota monax (assembly GCF_021218885.2). Lineage (NCBI taxonomy): Eukaryota > Metazoa > Chordata > Mammalia > Rodentia > Sciuridae > Marmota > Marmota monax. The sequence continues at coordinate 7,744,679 of NW_026694232.1, forward strand.
ATACAAAGAGTATTTTTTGAAAAAAAAAAGGTTAAACAGGACAACACTAAAAGCCAATTTTTAAATAATTTTATATAGCATATTATTTGCTTAAAATGGAAAATACATAGAAAGTGCTTTTTTACATTTTTGCTTGACTAATATTTAATAACAGGACTATGTTAAAGTGAGGGAGAGAGAAATTAGAGTTCACCTCTGAGCTCTAAAATGTGGAATAACATATCATGTATTCTACTCCAGTTAGAACTCTGAGCATATCTAAAATACATATCATTTGATAGAAAATAAAAAATTAAATTTTCTTACCTTTTACCCATAATGGGGAGAGACCACTAATATAAATTTAGAGAAGGGTTAATTTGGATAATTATAGACACCATTGATGTTCACATGCTGTGGCTTACCTGAATATTACATAAACATGTGGATTTAAGAATGAAAATTTCATATCTAACTATCCATAGAGAGTCGAACAGAAAGCAGAGGAGAAGTATATATTTAAAATTGAGGTTATACTCTATTTATGTACGATGTGTCAAAATGCATTCTACTGTCATGTACAAATAAAAATAAAATTGAGGGGTAATAAAGATGATATAGCATTTTATTTTGTGAAATTCTCATTTAAAAATTATTTAGAGATGCATATTATGAAATGTACCCCAGCTCTTTCAGGCACTTACACTGTTAAAGTAAACAGATTAAACTTTAAAAATATATAATTGCACATGGCCATCAGAGGAGTAGTCCTGTGTCATCAATTATACAAGGAATTTGAGACACTTTGTACTTTAGAACATCCTAATGATAATTATAAGATTTTCTTGAAATAACATCAAACTTAGTTAATTATAAATTATTGTTACAACATGCAAAGAAGTTATAGTCTGCTAGTGCTAGCAAAAAAAAAAAAAAAAACCTGCTAGAAAAGGAGAAATAAAAAGAAAAAAAAAGAAACCCTAACCAATGTCATGTCAAAGTAAGTATTCATGTTTGTGGAATTAAACATTGAAAATTCTGTTGATCTGATTTATTATGCTGATTTGTGAGTCAGCGCAGGGACTGTGTAATAAGTAAAAATTATGTGACAAAAATAAAAAAATTCTCACCTAATGCTATAGAAAGAACTATTGAATATTTCATAATTCTGAAAAGAACAGGCCACAAAGTACATCTTCTGGTTACAAAACAAAAGTCTGGTAAATGTACCTTTGCATGGCTGACTTTGAAGTCCTTCCTTATAAATGGGCAACGCGTTTTACATTTTTTTGGTTCTTTTCCCCAAGTGCCTTTCAGTTGTAACAGTCTGAGTTCAGTTTCCTAAGAAAGAAGCCCTTCTTTCTCATTCGTCACATCTAAGAGGTTAGAGAGTATGTTTAAACAGATATATTTTCTTTTCGTCTAACCTTGTCTGGAAGATATAGGAAAACTAATTTGCCTTATTTACATATGGCACAATCTATCCAGTATTCAAGGGTTTGTCAGAAACAGGAACCTTGTGCATTTCCATGGTAACCGATGGCATGCTGACAGTATCTGGCTTGTTGCAGCTTCGTCTAGGCAGGCCGGCAATTAATCAGCCATCTACATGCACAAAATTCTTTGTGAGTGAATGGCAGCGCGCCTCTGTAGTGCTGTCTGTGCTTTTACAATTTTGTATTCCTGCAGGGCAAAGTACTTTTTTGTCTCTTCTATTCATTTTCCATAGCTCCCCAAAATGTGCTAGAAAAGAGTGTGAGGGGGTGGGGAGAGGGGAAACGCATCTACCTGTAATTTCAAAATGACATTATTTCTTCCCAGCATCAAATATGCCAGGATGTGTTTCTTCCTTTTATTCCATGCTTCATAGTGGGTTTGCCTTTTATTTTTTTCTGGGTTTTCCTGGGTTTGAGCTCCATGGTCCCTTACTCTGTATCTCAGGGTCCGTTATTGTTAGTGCAAGTAGGGCATACCTACTGAAGCAGGTCTGTGCATCAATTATGGCCATGCCTGGATCATGCAGTAGGAATCCTTTTACATCCCTTATCTGGCTCTGTCTTCTCAGCTAAGCGGAATGGATATTATTCCCATTTTGCAGACTGAGATACAGAGAAGTTAAATGATCAGTTGGCTTTGCAGGACAAGTTTGGGTCAAAGGCTCCAGGGCTCTTGCCATGTGCTAACAAAGACGTTTGCAGATCCTCTTTGAATACAATGATGTTTTAAGGTGTAGGAATCACTATTACTTTACTTCAATATTCTAGAGTTTTCTTTCTCAAAAAAAAATCTTTAAAGAAGAAATATTTTTTTATTCAGTTGGAATCTTACATGTTGTAGAATCTGGGTAAGAGCATGAAGAAGTCAGGCCTTAGGTGGTTACTAGAAAATTGTGAGGATTTTGCCCACCACTCTTACCTCGTCATGTCTGGAGAAGCCACTTAGCTTCTTTGTGAAATGAAGAGAGTGGAAGTGATTGTCTTGAAGGGTCCACACAGCACAGCCAGTCTGTGATTCTCTATGTTTTCTAAAGCATTACTGTGGGTAGTGAAAAAGTAATTTGGGCAGGTAAAAATTAATATCCATAATTTGTTCATTCTTTTGTCCTTGAAAGATGACAGAATGATTTGCATTGCATTGAATTGAATAAATTTCTTTTTCAAAAAGGAAAAAGAACTATTTGACATCTGGGTGGTTGACAAATCTCAGAAGGTCAAAGCTCAATGAATTTAGATTTGGACATTAGCATTTCCACAGATTCCACAACAGCAAAGATTTGGTTGTCTTCAAACTTAAGTTCAAAGCAAAAGAAAACTATATATATTGGGGCCTAATATGTTAACTTTATGAAAAGTTTCATGCATTGGAAGAAAAGTTTTTAGCGGGTAAGTTTTGATGTAAAAAAGAAAATCTAATAATAAAGGCGTTTGTTCATAAAGTGGAAGGAATAAAGGGGAAAATGCTTTTAATTCTTGATTTTTTCCTATTATAAATCTCACCATTTGTTTCTAGAATGGAAATATACTTGTAAAATCTATATTATATATAACTTCCTATCACTTTATTAAATTTATTCAAGAAATAATTAATTATTGTGCAATTTTCCTTTAAAATTAAAAAAAAATCTTTTATAAAAATGAGACTTCAGTTTGAAAATGAATCTTATTTCAATAATAAAAATAGGGACTCTCTTTCAGACACATATTGTCATTCTTCCATTCTGTTTCACTTGTTTTAGGAATGAGAGTCTCTAGTGTAGCTGTTCTTTCCAGTGTCATCTTCCTGTTAAAAACAAAAATTGGGGTGTGACTTATTACCAACTATTGTCATAGTTTTGTAAGTGCTGCAAACCAAGGATTTCATTTTGTCTTCTCAGTTTCTTAAAGTGAAACTTTCTTATATGGGTGCTAACTCTAGTATACAAAATAATGTCTCATCTAACACTTTAATCCATTTTAAAACATTCTCCCAAATGCTGTGGTTCCTACAATTAAGCCCTTTGTCCTTCCAGGTTTTTAAAAAATATTTTACATTTATACAGGAATGAATCCATTGTTTTTTAGTACAGTGTACCTCATACATAGTATGTGGTCTCTATATTTTTTTTTTTGTCTTAGAAAAATCCAGCTGAAACCTTCTCTACTTTAAGCATATTCTTTTTTTCTAACACTTCTTCATCTTGTTTTGGGCTTTTTTCATCTAAGGAGGGAGCCCATCACACCACTCACCTAGTCCTTCAGCAAGCATTTACTCACTTCCATTATTTGTGTGTTTGGGAATCCACCACTATTATACCATCTAATTTATGGAAAATATTCTCTATGATACCAATTATCTTGATATTCAGAGGTTTTATTAGTATGAAATAAAATTTATATGCTGGAAATGGTACAAATATGAGGTATTTAAAGTAGTCAAGGGCTAAGGGTACAGCTCAGTAGTAAAGCACTTGTCTAATATGTGTGAGGCCCTGGGTTCAAACTCTAGTCCTGGGAGAAAAAAACAAACAAACAACAACAACAAAAGTGGAGGAGGAGGAAGTAGAGGAAGAAGAAAGGAACAGCATTAACGTAGTCAAATTCATAGAAAAGAATACCAGGGGCTGGGAAAAAGGGAGAATGAGGAGTAACTGTTTACCAGGTAGCAGTCCCCTTTGTGGATGATGGAAATATTTGGAACTAGTAGGGGGAATGGTCATACAACATGGGAAATATACTGAAAAGCAGTATGCTGTATACTTTAAATGGGTGAATTTATGGCATGTGATTTATATCTTAGTAAAGCTATCATTGTTAACATAAAACTCAATGTTAAAACTTAGAAAATTTTATGCAAAACTCCAGATTGTCTTCTCTTGAAAAATCCTATGACCTGACACACCACACAGTCAGTCCCTCATGGGGTTCCTCATTGTGTAATGAGTACATTTTCAACTTTGCAAAATAAAAAGTTCTGGAGGTGTGTTTTACAGAAATGTGAGTGAGTGTACTTAGCCTTACTGAACTGTACACTTAAAAATGACCGACAAGGTAAATTTTATGTTGTGTGGCTTTTATCCCCAATAAAAAAACAATATGAACAAGTAGTTTCCCCCCACCAAAAGGATGGAAGTAGTTATTGATAATGTTCTTATGAATATTTTCCTAATTATCACTGTCACTGTCCTTATTAATTGATAGTCCTAAATTTTTGGCCAAAGTTAAGCATAAGCAGAAAATACTTGATTTGTACAATTAATGATATATATTAGGTCAAACCATATACAATCATGATATTCAACTATTGACCGACAAAATGGCAATTTTATATGATTCAATCTAGCACTTAGGAAAATATCCTAATGTGGCTCAAATATGGCTTATTGATTTGCTTTTGGATACAACAAAATTAAATACAAAGTATACTTTCTTTTAGCTTCTTGAAGATACACTGCAGGGGCCAATGGGAATCATTCTGTTTCACATGATTTCTGGCTCCTATACTTCCTAACTTATCTTCAACCTGTTTTCTTATCTGTGAACCAAAGATGATAAATAGGTTGTTGTCTGTTTCATATGACATAAATGATTAAAAACACCAAACCCAGAGCTTGGCACACAGTAGGACCCCCAACAAATGTACTTTATTGATATCAATATTTGAGACAGCAGAGTTAACGGATATCAGAACCTGAGTTATATGTGAATCCTAGCTGCCCACCTTGAACAGATAACTTCTCCCTGAACCTCACTTTTCTTATCTGACAAGAGTTATCTCAAAGGATTATGATAATTAAATACTATTATCAAATATAGAACACCTCATCTAGTTTTGAGCACATCTTAGGTGTTCAACAAATTACCCTCACTATAGACTTACTGTTCCAAACTTTTTTCATAATCCATTTCCCATAGGTTGTTGATCTGGGAGAAGGAAGAGAGTAGAAAGAGAACAATGTTCTTAGGAACTAAAAATATACCTATATTCACTCCTAGAATATTTCTCCCACTTCTCTTCCTATCCTTCCACATACTCCTTGATCCTGAGGTGATTTCTAATCCTATATAGAGCAAAATTCACCTGACCCCCCACTCAAATCTGTCATGTTCTTGAAGTCCAAGCAGCAGGGTAATTAGAAAGAGCCCTGGGTGGGCTCCAACAACTGGGGTTTAGGCCCCAATAGTCACTAATCTGTAACCTTAGTCAGTCATTGTCCCTGTAAAGGGTTTAGAGAAGATACAGGTTTCTAAATTCCTGGTTTTGACAAGTCTAAAGTGAAGTGAGGAAAATAAAGAATGCTTTATATGTACAGCTGTAACATTTTTCATCTGTAACTATTTCTGTATCTACACTGCCATCAAGTTGTAGCTCTCTGGTTGCTTAGGAAAGGTTATCCTTTGCTATGATGATGTTCTTCCTTTTTTTCTTGTTTGTTTGTTTCCAAACATCTTTTCATTTCCAAAATCACAAGAAAATAGATGATAGATTTTATGTGACATCTTCACTTGGTCACACAGCAAAACGAAAACCTGGCAACTCTCCCTCTGTCCACATAAACCTTACACTGCCCTAAAAAATCCAAGAGTCTAGGCCTTCTGGATCAATTAATTCTAAGGACTTTGCTCAGTCTGACACTGTGTTTTTCTAGTTAGAATTTCTCTGAGTAGTGGATCTTTAAGTGACTTGGGGATGAGAGAGGCAGTCCTCTCAGACTCAGTGAAATCTGAAATTGTTCAGGTTTTCTCCCCAAACTTTTTTTCTTCACTAGCACAGTAGAGTGGAAAACTTATAAGACAGATAAACTTTCTTTTTCTGTTGGGTTCTTTGCATATCCTCATAAGAAGGAGCAAAATGTGTTAGGTTAGAGAGGAGAGCGCGTTGACTAAGAACTGTAAAAACGAAAACAAAACAAAAATGCATTGTCACTCTATTTCTGTTTTTCTCCATTCAGGGCATAACAGCAGGGGATTTTCTTTCAAGGCACTTACAGTAACTGGAATTATACCTTTACAAGGTATATGGTCTTGGGGTTAATGTCTGTCCTCCTTGTTTGATTTTAAGTTCCATAAGGGTAAGGATGGGATTGGTTCACTCACCACTGTGTAGCTGCCACATAGCTCTGCAACCATGAGTAGAGTGACATGTGTCAGAAGAGAGGGGAGACTCTCAAGTTCTATAGTGAGATCAGGGAAACTTTTCTGGAGAAAAAAATAGCAGGAAGTGTAGGTTTCAATGGTGGTTAGCATCTTGACATACAGATATGAAAGATTATGTTACTATAATTATTGAATCGAGAACATTTTTTTGGTATTTTAATCCTTTGAAAATTAGTATTCTCTGTATATAAGGCAACTTCCAAATAATATTTAAAAAAAAAACTAGAATGAATCAGACCTGCTATGTAAAGCCAGTCTAGGGACAGGGGAGTTCTGCCCATGAGAAAGGTAGCACATGGGAAGGATGGGAAAGTCTTCACTGCTGAAGTATATAAAGGGTTAAATATTATTCCAGGAGTGTTAGCTGCAGAGACCAGCAGGGACAACCTCATTGTGATGAAGAAGCAGAGAGGGAGAAGAGCTTAAATGAGAGATAAGGAGCTCTGTTTCCATGTACCTGCAAAGTAATTGATCAGGTAGTGAACTTGGAGACAAATTGTAGACAGGAGGCAGCGCGCCATGCGTAATGAGCCTTGCTATTAAACAGAGTTGGGCTTCACCCTCAGCTCTACCACCAACTAGCTGGTGACTTAAGGAAAATTAGTTACACATACTGTATTTCTGTAGTCAAATGAAGAAAATAATATTCCATTAGATTTTTGTAATAGAAACATTTAAATAATATTTGTAAAAGGGACTGGCACAGAATCTACAGCACAGCAAAGCATTCAGGAAATACCAGTTTCCCTGAGCACCTTCCTTTGTCTATGTTATCTACCTTAAATCTTAAATTTTACTCCTTCACAAGGAGGTATCTCATCCTTGGACTCTTCATATTTCCCCAAATCTGGAAGCATATGTCTGAATGATTACCAAGGAGTTTAATAGTAACACCAAAGTAGTCGTGCAGAGTCAAGCCTTGATAATTCATGCTTGAAATCTTTGCTTCTGTTAAATGCTTAACAGAATTCATCCACTTATTCTGTCTTCTCTGTCCTTTCCCCAAATTAAGTGAGAATTAAAGGGCAGGTTTACAGCTCAGATACAGATGACCTTCTATCAAATTTTCTATTCAAGTAGATAAATTCAGCCAGGCCCTGCCAGGCGAGAGCAGGCTTTGCTATGGAAGGAGACAGCTGGAAGGACTATGGAGATTAACTGGAGCAGAGGCCAAACCGTTCATCAATGGGTGCTGAGAAGCAGCATCTTATGTTGTTCCAACTATCGGCTTTGCAATCAGAAGAACTCTGCTTGAGCCCCTGGTCTGCTGCTAACTAGCTAGCTGATCCTGAAGAGGACCTAGTATCTCAATAAGCCTCTGAAAGAAAAACTTAGCTTCTTGAATCGTGCTGCCCCAGTCTAGTGCTTGTCGAGTGTTTGTTGAATGAATAAATGCTACAGAAAGTGGCCTTAATAATTAGTTTCCATGTATTTGTGTTGCAGTCCCTTATAACTGTGGATATAAGTCCACAGTCTATACCAAGTCAAATGTAGTTAAGTTATTCCCCAGCACTTAGCCGGGAATATATGTGTTCCTATTGTACAATGAAAGCAATTGGTCTAGAAGACTGACACATCAGTTGTCATCTTTAATGTTACCTCATCCTCCCCCCATGGCTTCATATATCACCTGTCAGGTAATCTTCCAGAGAAGCTTGACTTTAACAGTTTGTTCTGTGGTGTGGATGATGAATGGGATGGGTTAGATCATTTAATTCACTATATGGCACCCAAATGTTATAGCTGAATGAAAAGAATGTCTGACAAATTGTTTGTTGTCATTAAGGTTTATTTCTCAAGTGCTTTAGATGCCCCCCCCCCACCTTATTCATTGTCCAATACACAAAGCTAACTATTATAAAGAAGACAATACGTAATGGATGCTAGACAAATGATAGTTGAAGCTGTCTGGTACATCCCCCGATAAATGAGAGCCGAATTATAATGTCATTAGATGGTGTGCCTCGAGTTATTATAAAGCTGTGCTTCCCACAACGTCCTTCCTCTCTCCTCGGTGTGGTTCCTCCTGGCATCTGTTTTCACTGGGCAGCTACAATTGTTTTCATAACAACCTGAGCTCAAGTTCTCAATCTTCTGTTATGCTAGTTTTAAAATCACCAACCAATGCCCAAAAATGTATGCTTTGGGCATTGCACTCATATGAATATAAGCTTATATAAGCTAATATAAGCTATAGCTTACAATTATAAACGTTAAAAATTTATACAAACGCAAAAATTATTTTTTATTTATATAAGACAGTGGAAGGCATTACAATTCTTATTACACATATAGAGCACAATATTTCCTATGTCTGGTTGTATACCAAGTATATTCACACCAGTTCGTGTCTTTATACATGGATCTGAATAATAATGTCCATCACATTCCACCGTCATTTCTAACCCCATGCTCCCGCCCTCCCCCTTCCACCCCTCTGCCCTATCTAGAGTTTGTCTATTCCTCCCATGCTCCCCCTCCCTACCCCACTATGAATCAGCCTCCTTATATCAGAGAAAATATTTGACATTTGGTTATACAAACGTATCTTTATATAGTTCATAGGGAGACTGAGTGTATATATTCACAAGTCCCCACTTAACTTAATCTCCAGGGCCTCTTTTCTCCAGGCACAGATGTGTCCTTATGTCCATTTCATACCCAGTCCATGGAACATGTGAATACTTGATTGAAGAAAGAGTAAATGGATGAATGAATGGTGGAAGTACATTCAAATGTACAGGTAAATGTACATTCTAAGTACATATTAATGTATTTTGCTAATGACTTGTTAGCTTTCCATTGTTATAATACACACCTGAGATAAATCAGCTTAAAGAAGGAAAGTCAATTTTTGACTCACAGATTCAAAGGTTTCAGTCTCTGGTCACTTAACCCTGGTGCTGGAGACTGTGGCAGCACACATCATGGCAGAAGAACATGGTGGAGGAGGCCAGTTCACCTCATGGTGACTAGGAAGTAAAAGAAAGAGGAAGGGCCAGGGTTCCAATGTCTCCTTCAAGGGCACTCCCCCAGTGACCTAACTTCCTTATGCAGGCCCTACTGCTTAGAGGTTCCACCACCTCCCAATAGTGTCATAGGCTGGGGATCAGTCCTTCCATACATGGGACTAGGAGGACATTCAAGATCCAATCTAAAGCACTTGAATGTAGACAAAATGAATCTTACTTCTATCACAGGGAAGCTAGGATTCCTTGACATGTTTGCAATAATAGAATTATCTTGATTATATTTTAAAATAGTTTCATGAGTTCACTTATGTTTCTTAGATGTAAACAGTTGGATTTGTGTGTATGAACTACAGAAAAGCAAGTTTTATTCTCTCTTTGGTATTTGGTGAAGCACCCAGCAGAACTACTCATTCAATGATGATGGGTACTTAATAAAGAATTAATGGCTGTTACATTGTCTCCTTAATTAGAGCTCAGAGAAGTACCACCCAAAGTCTCTTTTACTGTTATACATCTTTTTTTAATATTTTATTTTTTAGTTGCAGCTGGACACATATCTTTATTTTATTTATTTTTATGTGGTGCTGAGGATTGAACCCAGGGCTTTGTATACGCTAGGTGAGTGCTCTATCGCTAAGCCACAATCCCAGCCCAGTAACACATCTTTTTTTTTTTTTAAGAGAGAGAAAGAGAGAGAGAGAGAGAATTTTTTTAATATTTATTATTTTAGTTTTCGGTGGACACAACATCTTTGTTTGTATGTGGTGCTGAGGATTGAACCCGGGCCGCTCGCATGCCAGGCGAGCGCGTTACCGCTTGAGCCACATCCCCAGCCCGTAACACATCTTTTTTAAAAAAGTTTTTTAGTTGTAGATTGGACACAATACCATTAATTAATTAATATTTTTAATGTGGCTTCTGAGGATCAAACCCAGAACTTCATACATGCTTGGCAAGCATTCTACCACTGAGCTACAACCACAGCCAAAATAATACATCTTAATACGATCCTTCCATTTCCTTGATTGTGAACATTCCTAAGTCAGATGTATCTGAGTTCAAATCCTAACTCTGCTAGTCAAACTACTTCAAATCTATGCCTCAGTTTCTTCATCTTTAAAACGGAAAGAAAACTAGTATCATCATAGAATTGTTATGAGAACTATGTACCCATAAAGAATTAAGAGCAGTGTCTGGCACCCAGTAAGTATTTTTGATAAATATTAGCTACTATTATAAAGTTGTTATAAATTTTAGTCTTATTATTTTCATAAGTGATAAAACAGAAAGAATTAAATGTTCCTGATCCCTCTGGCACATCTGTTTTTAGGCCCAGCCTGGCCCTAAACCAGTACTATGCAAAAAGAAATAGAAGGGAACCACATATATAATTTAAAATATTCCGTTAGTGGTACTTAAATGGGTATAGAGAAAGAAATAAATTAATTTTAATAATATGCTTTTCTTTAATATTCTGTGTATCCAAAATGTTATCATTTTAACATGTAATTAATATAAAAATGTAGTGAGATTATTACAGTTTTTTTTCTAATTAATGCATCAAAATAGAGCGTACATTTTATCCTTACAGCACATCTCAATTTAAGAGTTAAATTTTTATCAGAAAGGGCTGGTTTAGATTTAAAATTTATAGGTGAATGAATAAATTAACATATCTAAATTATTCCAAACATAGGCAAAAGTTTTCTATTCAATCTAATTTTTAAATTTCAATTTCAGTTAAGTTTTATTGAATTAAAAACTCAGTTCCTCTGTCACTAGCCATATTTCAGGTTCTCAACAGTCCCTATGGCTAGTGCCTCCCTAACTGGACAGTGTAATTCTCAGCACCTCAGGCTGAACATACCCCACCCATCAGAAAATGGAGCTGAATCTTAAACTCTAGGGTTGGTATACAGGAGGTTGCACAGGATGGAACTAAGAGAAGAGGCTGCATCTATCTATATTACATCCCAAATCGGCTACAAGAGAGAATAATGGTGGCATTACCAATACCAGTTATAGTGTCCTCTGTGCTACCTGTTCTGACTGGCAGATGGGCCTACCAACCTGTGCTTAGAATTCTTAGGCAGGAATCACAAGCCACATCATTCTTTACTAATGACAAATAAATTCAAATCTTCAACCCTGATGGTGAATGTTGCTCAGAACCAAGTTTCTCTGAATCGAATGGTTGATTTGTCATTTACTTTTACTGTATACATTTTACTTAAAAAAATAACCTTGTTTTGACTTTATAATATACAGCTTTAAGACATAGTTTTAATTAACAAGTATATTTATTCCTTCAATGACTACTTAATGAGTTTCACCGTAAATTGTAATAGTCAAACTTTGTCCTCATATAGCAGTTATCTTTTGGGGCTATGGATTAGCAAAAGGACCGTTGCCTCTGAAGGTGACATGTCTTGGCAAATAAGGGCAATTTGGGAGCTATGGGAGCATTAATGGGAAGTGCCTCAGCCCGAGACGAAGCACTGAGAGATGGCATCAGGAAAGACTTCGAGGAGGATGGAAATAGGGGGAATGATGAGCAAATATTCAGGGAAGAAATTTTAGGAAAGAGGAATTAAATGTGTGAAAGTCTAGACAAATAGCAAAGAGAGGAATGATCATGGGCAATATGTGTGCTAAACTAGCAGGATCTTGCTGAGTTAGAAAAATTAGGTCCAGAAGTAAACCAAAGCCAGATTACCCAGATCCTTGTAAGCACTGTGGAGAGACAGGGAAGAGCCAGGGGAGGCGTGATCAAATTTGCATGTAAGATGGTGCACCCCTGTATTCCTGGACTTTGGAGGCTGAGGCAGGAGGATTGCAAGTTGAAAACCATCCTCAGCAACTTAGTGAAGTCCTAAACAACTGAATGAGACCCTGACTCAAAATTTTTAAAAAGGGTCAGAGATATGGCTTCAATCCCCAATCCCCATCCCCCCAAAAAAATTGGATTTAAGAAATATGACTTTTCCTGTAACATAGAGGGGAGAGGCAGACAGGCCAAGAAGCAGAAGGCTTGGGTGGAGAACATGACCCAGTGATCAAGGGAAGAGGTGAGCATGATCTAGACCTGAACTTTAGCAGTGAAGATAGAGAGAAGTAGATGGATTGAAGGGAGATTTGGGAGGACAGTCAGGAACATATACTATCCAGAAAGTAAGAAGTGTTCCTCATGTCCTGAAACTAGATTACTGGTGACCTTGCTGAGGGCGATTTCAGGGGTAGGATCAGAAACCAGAATGCAGTGGGGTGATGAGAAAGTGAGAGATGAGAAAAGTGGTTCTCTTTGGCTTCTTACTTAAATTTCCCATGTTAATTTTGAACCATAATGCAGTGTAGGAGGGAAGAATACTGTTTATTTTTCTTTGCCTTTTCATTTATTTTTATTAGTGCATTATAGCTCTACCATAACTGTGTGGCTTATTTTGACATATTCATAAATACACGTAACATAATTTGCTCCATCTCTGTCCCCAGTCCTGACTCCTTTCCTTTCCTCCTCCCTCCCCTAATCCCCTTCCTCTACTCTGTGGTCTTCCTTCTATTAATTTATTATTTTTAAAATTGGTGCATTATGGAGATACACACACACACACACACACACACACACATATGGAATCCATTGCGGTATATCTGTACATGCATAGTTTGGTCAATTTAATTCCTCAGTGCCCCCCATTTCCCATCCTTCTTCTCTCCCCCTTGATCTCCTTCCTTTTCTCGACTGTTCCCCTTCTGTTTTCCTGAGATCCATTTTTTAAAAATCCCTTATTTCTCTAGAGAGTATGGTTTCTCGTGTTACATGTCTCAGCAACCCACTCCCACATTTCTGACCTCAGTCAAGTGCTACAGTCTAGAGCAGCCACAGCCATCTGTCTTAGGTAGGATGCTAAGCCTTTATTTGATAATTCTTTTGTCAACAAGCTCAAAGTAGAGACATGAGGAGACCAATAGAAATATCGGTTCTTGGAACCTCCCGACTAGGAATGCAGAGTAGAAATTCTCCTGTACTCCAGTCTTTCCCTGATGTAGTAAATGTAGTCATGTAGTCATGTAGAAATGCTCCAGTAGACAGATTACTAGTACATTCCCCATCTCCCCGCATTCCCTGTCCCTAGCCCCTTTGTTGGTTTGTGTGGCTAGGGTCAAATCTAGGGTTCGACTTGCTGGGCAAGCCCTGCACCTCTGTACCACCCCAGTCCTCTTTTCCCCTTTTGTTCTCTCTTTTTATTTTCTCCTTTGTATAATCGCTGTTAAAATTCGAAGTTTGAAAATTTTTAATCAGTAATCAGAAGTTAAGTTTTATTGGAATGAATGGTGGGTAGAAAAGAGACAGAGGGAGGAAGGGGCCAGGGTTCAAGGGTCAAGGTAAATAGCTGCAAAACACAAGTCTCTTTTACCACAGAATTTTTACTCAGTGTCAGTGGTCCACCAGCTTCACTGCTGCACCAGTCATTCCTATTGGGAATCACAGGAGAGCCACTTGTGTCACATACTCAGGTATCCCCAGTGGCCATCTTGTGGAAACCTTCAATGCAAGGGATGGACACTTGCAAGGGGAGGTCCTAAGAGACATTACCCAAGAAGGGCAGGTCTAGAAAAATTTTTGAACCATATCGATCATCTTGTTAAAACTGGAATTCAGCCAGATGTTTACATAATGCCTAAATCGATGGATAAATGGATGGTGGGGAAGAAGGGAGGAAGGAAGGAAGGCAAGAAGGGGGAGGGAAGGAGGGAGGGAGGGTCATAGCAGAGATCCCATTGTTATCACCCCCCCCCCCCCCCCGTGAGGCCCTTGTTTTCCCATTGGAATATGTCACATACCAATTCACTACATTTACGTGAAGAAAGCACAGGTTTAGAATAAGATGCCTATTACCTCCTTACTTGTGATATTGGGAAATTCACTTTCATTTTCTGAGCCTCATTTGCTCATCTGTCAAGCGGTATTATACTCTGACATTACAGGAACGTTATATGCATAAGAAATCTTTTGTGCAGGAGATCATGTATGTAAATTTTGATGCACTCTACATACATTAGTTATTGTTCTACATCTGAAGATGATTTATCTTCCCAGAAGGAGGATTGCATGGATATAACCTATTGTGAACAGGGGTGAGAACTTTTAATACACTAATAGCCTCAGGCCTCAAATCCTGGAGAGCTTATTAGTGCTCATTAGGGCCCATGTAGTAAGTCCTTGCTAACTCCTCTGAGCGCTTTGTACACTATAATACTCTTTCTATACTGTTTTCAGTTATTTCCCCCCATACTTTCCTCAAAAGTGCCCACATTCTCTCTTGTGAGCTCTTTCTCCATGCTTGGCTCTTGCATGATATAAAATAAATAATCTTGCCCACTCCCACCCACTGGCATGCTAATATTCAAGCAAAGTTTTATGATTCTACTTCCTCTCCAGAACACTTTGACGAATCTACTCTGAGCGCTAATTAGGACCAACTTGAGCATACGTCAGCAGCCCTTTAGCCGCTCTCTTTGAAACAGTTCCAGTCAGTCCTTTTAAACGGACTTCAGAAAAGAACTCAAATTAATTTGCTCCTCCATGTCCTACGGTTCCAACATGGATTTTTTTCCCCCTAGTGACTTCTGGTTAGCAATCAAAGTGCTGTTTTTCTACATTATGATTTTAACTCAATTTCCTGGGAGCAGAAGGATTCAATCATTTCTTCAAAATCCATAATTTTTTTTTTGTCTTTTCCATTTTCAGCTTGCTTCCCCCAAATCTGTTCCCTTTCCACTGGAGTTATCTCCTGCTCCACGTAGGTTCCCTTTTGAGGGTGACATTCCCTTATGAAGAGTTTTACTGGAAAATATTAGGACAGGAGCATTTTTGTGAGGTTAAATCCTTCCTGGTCAGGATCAGCTACACAATTTGTGGATCCCGATGCAAAGTGAAATGCAGGGATCTTCATTTATTAAGATATAAAATAAAAATTAGAAAGAATTTCAAGACAGCAACAACAGAACATCTGAGCAAACGTGGGACCCTGTGAGACTGCATGAATCACAGATAGGAAGTTAGGCCTGTGCATAACCATCATACATTGATTGAAATGGAGTCTTGTTCACTTTGCCAACATGGAGTTCATGTTTTTAAATACAAGCATGCCTTTGATAACCTCCTATTAAAGGACCCTATTAGATGTGCAAATTCTTAATCTATTTGGCAACCTTTATATATTACTTTTGTATGGATTTTTTTTGACACCCTTTATTTTAGTCAATGCTTACTCTTAACTTTGGGTTGTAAGATTAATTGGAACATGTAGGGGAAGTCAAAGTCTCCTGGAGTCATATTTTAATGACAGCATTGAACCAGAACTTGCATTTATTGCAGTTTCATTTGTTAACACATGTTCATTTGTCCTGTTGACAGCTTTAAAAAAATCTAAAAACACTAGAAAGGCATAAAGGCAAAAGAATATGCGGTCTGGTAAAACCCTGAAGCATTTCATGCATGTTTGGGGCAGCCTGCGGTATCTCAATTGATTGTAAAATATATTTAATGCTAAATTTGATGGCATCATTACAGTGCCTTGTGTTCTTACATGCATATTTTCGGACCTTCTGCTCCTCCACCTGGGCTAGCCACCACTTAGCTCGGCAGGAAGCTGAGTTTCTATGCTTATCTGCTAGGCTGGGGAGAGCGAGTGGTGTTGATTTTGCTGTATGTGGCCAATTATCTTGACCTTTATGATAGATCAAGCCGTGGAGGGACCAGGAAGCCGAGTCTCCCTCCCATTTACATCTCCTTCTCCGGAGAGTAGCACATTGAGATCGTGACAGTTTGTGGTCTTATATTTCACTCCCTGGCAATGCACATCTTGAGACACTGTGATTAGCATCCCTAATTCCTAAAAATTGACTTGCCTTGTTATAACTAGAGAGCTGTAGCCTAAAATACTTCACCTACTGTTCGAAAGGGTATTATTTTAGTGCCCTGGGGATAGGAAAAGTTTTCAACCCACCAGTGTAGGGATTAGTTTTATTTTAAAGTATTTACAGTGTTTTAGATAACTTAGCTAAGAATGATCTAAGTTCAGTGGCCTCCTAAGAATCTTTAAAGATGTGCTCCAAGTCTTATCCGACAATAATCTTTTAAAGAATGCATGCGTTCTGTATATATTTGGACATCAAATCTACTTCCTTCATATGTCAGGGAAATTAAGGCACCTTTGACATCAACCAAATACAGAGGATGATTTCACTTGGACAAATATATGTTGTTTTTTTAATAGAATTTCTGACTGAATCACTAGATTTAGTCATGTGCCTATTGCATAAAATATACTTTTCCTTGTTTTTCACATCCCTGTCCACGAAGCAGATAAAGGCATTTCCCTTTTTATTAATTGAGCACTCATAATTACCTATAATAATTTTAGAGAGATATATAATTTTATGATTCACTTAGAGTTGGGTTAAGATTTTATCTCCAAGAGATTAAAAGAGCATCTTCTCTCCAAATGATCTCTATTCACTTGCTTCTTGACTGACCTAACCAGTCAGACCAGTTTATATTTAGATCATCTGAATCACTCAGCTAATGTGAAAAGGTTTTTAAAAAAAATCATTGAATTAATTGTTCCACTCTTCTAAGAGTGTTGGCCAGACTCACTAGACTTTTTATTGGTAATTGGGAGGTAATGTACTTTCTGTTTCATTTACAAGCGTGTCTGATGAAGGTGCGTGTCCAGGGCTTCTGTAGAAGACATGTGTTCTCGTTTTCCTTCATGGTTCTTCACTGTCCCCTCAACAGCATCAGCACTGGTGAGAGCTGGAACCAGACAGCCTCCATTCCCAGCCATGACTGCAACTCTCCTCCCCAAGATTGGTTTTTCAGGAAGAGAAGCTCAGACATAGGAAAAACAAAGTTATATTGACAAGTCAAACCGCTTAGTCAAAGAGCTGTTTTGCTTCTGTGAGTTTCTAAAATGTTCTCCCATTAATGGCTGCACACAGAGCAGCTGCCTGGATATTCAACCTAAGCCAACAGAGTGACTCTGCCAGTTATTGCCTGAGTGCCAGGCTACTGTCTTCCCTGTTGTACCTGCAACTCACCGGCCCTGCATGTGAAAGAGAGCTTTTAGGCAATGCAGTGGAGGCGTCAGATGTCATGGGTTGAACATGTTCCAGTTGTAACCTTCTTCTATAGACATGTGGTGAGCGTGTGTTAGAGAAGAATGATAAACTATAAGGTCATGCACTTAGAGAAGCAGTTACTGTGTTTGCATTCCTTGGAGTTTAACTGAAAAGAGCTCCAATACAACCCCAAACTATTAAAAAAGAATACAGCAGTGAAGCTGCTATAGTCAGCAATAGTTATAAAAGTCAGCAATAGTTATAAAAATGATATAGAACAGTTTCTCGGACACACGATTATTGACTTTTGGGGACTGGTCTGTGTACTATGGATCGTGTAGCACATCCATGACCTCCACCCAATAGATGGCAGTAGTCCACATTTTTCCAGTGTGACAACTAAAATCTGACTCCAAAGATTGAGAAATGTCTTCTGGGGGGCAAATCACCATCACTTGAGAACCACTGCTATAGACCTTTTCACTATGAAAAGCACTTTGATCTTTTCATCCAGTCTCTAAGGGATTTTTTTTTAAATCCCTATTTTACGAAAAAGGAAGCTGAGGCTCACAAAGTTGAAGTGACTCATCCAAGGTCTCATATGGAGCTGGAATTCATACTCCTGCATGTCTTCCGAAGCCACACCAGAGGGTGCTTCTCCTTACGTGACCAGGGAAACAGGTATCTGGTCCTGAAACAAATCCTCTCCTCTTCCATCCCCTGCTGCTTCTGCTGTGATTTGGGTTTCCTTGATTTATGTAAACGGAATTGAGCCAACAGAATTCTCAGCCTCCCAAGGGTCACTTAAGGTTCAGTGTTCAATAAGGCATTGGTTTCTCTTTTGGTCTTTGGTCCCGATGGCTCCTACATTTGAAGTGACGACAAGACTAAATCAGGTTGCTGTTGAGAGCTGCAGAATTTTTCCAAGAAGTCTTTGATTTCAGTAAGGCGAGAAATAATTTTAGTTTGTCAAGGCTGAAGATAAAAATCTCTCTTCACCTTAAACTTTCTTACCCCTTCAAGGCCATATGTATAGCTCAGACTCAAAAGCTAGTTGATTAAAAAGTGAATTTAGTTTTCTATGTGGAAGTTTCTGGGCAATCAAGAAGAAAAACTTTCAGAAAGTATCCTCGGATGACGCTTTTAAAATCACGTTTAGGAACTAACTTTTAACAGGTTTGTGTGGACACATTAATGCAGTCTGTGACCGCTCAGTAATAAGGCTAATAATAATTTAAATATTTATGCTTCTCAAAAATGAAACTTTTTTTTTACAGTACCAGAGAGCAAATGGAGCATCTCTATTGGCTATGTCATGAGACTTATGGTTTGGGAATAATTAATAAATAAACAAACAGTAGTCTGTAATGCTCATTTACATTCTAATAAACCTTTATGTTCTAAGTAGCAGCAAGCCAAAACTATAGTGACTTGGAACCATCATTAAAAATTATATAAGGAGACTATTAAGTGGCAAAATATTTAATGAGTATTTCCATAATTGCTCTCAAATGAGAATCCTTTATATAGCTCCTCTCAATTGGTTTTAAACAAATACATATGGTGGTTAAGAAAAAAAAAAAAAAATATATATATATATATATATATATACTAGAAAGGAATATCCCAGAAAGTTAATGATTCTCTAAGAGTACTGAGATGATAAAGTGACTTTATTGTCCTTTGTTCCTTCCACATTGTTCTGATTTGAGGAAGTGTCTCACAAAAGCCCCTGTGTTAAAGGCTTGATGCCTGACCTATGGTGCTATTGGGAGATAGTGGAGTATTCAGGAGGTGGAACCTACTGGAAGGTCTTCCAGTCATTGGAGTGCACCCTTGATACAGATATCCCTTTCTTTTCTCTTTCAATTCCTGACTGCGAGGTGATCAGCTATTTGCCCCTCCATGCTTTCCACCATGATGTGTTGACTTATCATGGGCCCAGAGGTAATGGGGCCAATCAGTGATAGACTGGACCCTCCAAAACTGGAAGCAAAAATGAACCTTTTCACTTCATAAGTTGATTATCTTAGATATTTGTTACAGTCACAAAAAGCTGATTAACCCACATATGTTCTGATTTTCTGCAGTAGAACCATATAATCAACAATGATGCTGTGTAAAATTAAATGTTGATAGAATAAATTTTAATGTGCCAAGAACAGCCTGAGATTGCAGCCATGTTTAGCTAAAGCTGTATGTACTCAAGAGGAATATTGAGTATGATGTAGACGTGAGAATCAGAGCTCCTGTATCCCTGTTCCACTTATGCTGCCCAAGGGAATCACTGGCCTCTCTCTGGACTAGAAGGAAAGCACCAGCCACCAAAATATCCATATAACAAACAGGCTGGGAAGTATTGTTTATAGACAAAGGAGTTCAGCCTCACATGGACATCTGGGCTCAGGTCTAAAGATGCTGCTGATTTCACTGGTCAACATCATTAAAAGTTCTATGTCCATTATTGCCTATTAGCCAGGTTAGATGAGAGCATTTATCCTTATATCTTAGAAACTCATATACTGTACCTTGCTGAGCTGTGCTTAAATCATGCATAGGCAAACCACACAGAATTCTGTATAGAAATAGAAATAATCACTGTATCTTAAAAAATAGAAAATAAAGAATTTTTACTCAAAAATCCAAGAAAAGCCTTATATAATATGTAAATGTTATATCACATTTAGGTCTACATTTAATAAATACAGTCACCACTCAGTGTCACAATTGGTTCTAGGACCACCACAGATAACAAAATCACAGATAACAAAATCTGCAAATGCTCAAGTCCCTTATATAAAATGACATAGGGTTTCCTTATATAATCTTTAGATTACTTATAATGTCTAACACAATATAAATGCTATGCAGATATTTTTAACACTTATTGTTTAGGAGAAAATGAAAACAAAAAAGTCTATGCATGTTCAGTACAAGTAAAACCAACATAGACCTAACTACATAGTACAAGAACTAGACACAGGGAT
The DNA here is from genome assembly GCF_021218885.2 of Marmota monax. NCBI lineage: Eukaryota > Metazoa > Chordata > Mammalia > Rodentia > Sciuridae > Marmota > Marmota monax. The sequence goes on from NW_026694232.1 coordinate 7,765,373, forward strand.
GTGGGGAAAAAGGTACATTCATACATTGCTGGTGGGACTGCAAATTGGTCTAACCACTCTGGAAAGTAGTATGGAGATTCCTTTAAAATCTAGGAATGGAACCATCATTTGACCAAGTTATCCCACTCCTCACTATATACCCAAAGGATTTAATCTCAGCATAGGACAGGGATGCAGCCACCTCAATGTTTATAGCAGCACAATTCACAATAGCTAAGCTATGGTACTAACCTTGATGCCCTTCAATAGATGAACAGATAAAGAAAATGTAGCATACATATATACACATATACCACACACACACACACACACACACACACACATACATACACAATGAAATATTACTCAGCCATAAAGAAGAGTGAAATTATGGCATTTGCAGATAAATGGATGGAACTGGTGACTATCATGCTAAGGGAAATAAGTCAATCCCAAAAAACCAAAGGCTAAAAGTTCTCTCTGGAATGCAGACACTAACACACAATAAGGGGGTAGGGGGGAGGGAAGAATAGAAGTTAATTCGATAAAACAAAGGGGAATGAAGAGAGAGAAGGGGGATAGGAATAGGAAAGATAGTAAAATGAATTGACATAACTTTCCTATATTCATATATGAATACACGACCAGTGTAACTCCACATCCATGTACAACCACAAGAATGGGAAATATGATATTTATGTAGAATACATCAAAATATACTCTACTGTCATGTATAAATAAAAAGAACAAATAAAAATAATAAAAAGAGAAAAGAAAATGTGGTGTATATACACAGTGGAAGTATTACTCAGCCATAAAGAAGAATGACTTTATGACAAATCCTGGCAAATGGATGGACCTGAAGAATATGCTAAATGAAGTACGCCAAACCCCCAAACCCAAAGGTCAAATGTTTTCACTGATACGTGGAAGCTAACTCACAGGAGTAGGGAGAGGGGAAGAATAGATTTCAGTAGATTAGACAAGAGGAGTGAATGGAAGGGGAGAGGAGAGGAGAAGGAAAGACAGTAGAATGAATCTGAAATAATTTTCCTATGTACTTCTGTGAATATACCACCGTGAATCCCACCATCGTGTACATCCACGATGGGGTCCTAACCAGAATAAGATACAGAACATGCTTGTATAAGTTTATCAAAATGGATTCTACTGTCATTGTAACTAAAAAGAACCAATAAAGAAGAAGAACTAGACACCAAGTAAGCAATTCTGGAACAGTGCATGCCGGAGAGGATGATGACCTTGTGGGAGACTGAGGCGGGGCACGTCCCCTGCACTTCACTCACCTGAACTGAGCATCGTGTTAGATGGTTGGAAAATTCGTTTTGTTTTGGGGAACTTTGTGGAATTTTTTAAAAAATATTTTTGGTTTGTGATTAGTTAATGCCAGGGATGCAAAACCACAGACATGGAGGACGTACTGTACCTTTAGCTTCTCAATTGTGGCTTTCACCAAAAAACATAAAGACTTCTAATTTAAAAAAAAAAAAATACTTGATGTTATCATATTCTACCAAATTGAAAACAGCTTAAGATACACATCCATTTTTTCATCTTATTTATTTTCCATCTTATTTATTTTCATAAATGTAAATGACAATATAATGTCTGTCTAGGCAATTTAGGAAATATAGAAAAACTTGAGTTAAACTGAAAATTTAGCGTGGGCTAGGGATGCAGCTCTGTGGTAGAGCACTTGCTTCACAAGCACAAGGCCCTGCTCCACCAAAGAAAAGAAAGAAATAAAATGCTTAGTATTCCCTCTACTCAGAGATACTGCTATAAATACTGCAAAATATATCCTTTCGGGCTTTTTCTATATACATTCCTTCTACACTTTAAAAAAATACTGTCATATTGTAGGTAATGGCCTTTAACTTGTATTTTTTAACTTAACACATTTAGAAAATATTTGTGCCATTCAATATTCTTTGCAGCATCCCCTTTAATGGAACACAATTTTCTTCATTTGGGTCTATTATACTCTCTTAAGCCAGTCTCCTTAGTATCAGACACTGAGCTCCTTTCCAGGTTCTACTATTATGAACAGGGTTGTCAAAAACGCCCCTATATCTCTGCACATCTGTGATTTCTTCTTAGGATAAATTCCTAGCAGTGGAATTACTATGTTAAAAGCATGAATTGCTAAGGCTTTTAATTCATATTGCAAAATTGCTCTCAAGAAAGGTACTATCAACTTCGGCTCCTACCAGAAGGACAGCCGAGGGCTCAATGCCCAGCATCCTCACTGTCACACTCTCATTTTTATAAAGCAGCCGCCGCCATGCTGATAGATGAAAACAGCATCTTCTTATTGTTTGAATAAGTATTTTGCTGATTATTACTGAGGATGAACTTTTTTTTCCACATGCCTATTGATCAATTAAAATTAGGCTCTTAGAAATTTCCTATCTTGCCCTTTGTTCATTTTTCTTTTGCCATGTTAATCTTTTGCTCATTGATCTACAAGAGCTTTTATTATATTCAGAATATTACAATAAGAACTTTTTCTTTTTTTAATTTTAATTTTTTATTGTTTCTTTTTAGTTATCCATAACATTAGGATTCATTTTTACATCTTTCAAAAAGCATGGAATATAATTTGCTCAAATTCAGTCCCCAGTATTTCCTTTTCCCTACCCTCCTCCCTCTCCCTGTTCCCTTCCCTCTATTCTACGGATCTTTCTGCCATTTATTTTTAGATTTTTCTTTTGTCTGGTAGGTCAATATGATGATGGTATATTCATATATGTACATCGGAAAGTTAGGTTGGATTAATCCCTCTGTTCTTCCCTTTTCCGGTCCCTTCTCCCTTCTCCCACCCTATTATTCCCCTTTATGTAATTCACAGGTTTTTCTTCTATTTTGGACTAACTTCCACATATCAGAGAAAACATTCAATCTTTGGCTATGAAGCCTTTTTTAATACTTCATAGCCTCTGTGAAAGTTAGTAAAGATGTAGGCAAATGATTTCTTTACTAGAGAGCTTCATATTTCTTCATTTCAAATAATGTGCGAATTATATTATTTCTCTTTACTGTCCTTCATTTTAAGCACTGAATGTGATCATTTTAATAATTCAAAGGATAAAATAGCCCAATACTTGCAGAAGAAATTTAAAGGAATGAGTGGGGTTGGGAAGAGGGAGAATAAACTTTCAAAATGCGACAAAGCAGAATCACTCATCTTGGCTGAGGTCAGGTTAAAGAGAGAACTTAGATTTAGCAGAAAAAGGTGATGGAGGTTGTTTGAAGAATATAAATGATGTAAGCATTGTGATGTGTTCTTCTAGGTGATTATAATGCATGCTTTCTTAGAATGTTTTTAACAATGTCAACTAGAGGGGAATGGAATCTGGGTCTTTTATTTTTGTGCTACCAATGCCTGTTCTCAAGGTACCCGTGGGAATGAGGAATAACACTGGACCCCTGGCCTAGACCTCATACTCACCCAGGGCCTACAGGGGGGCTGATGTAGTCAGTCACAGAGGGATTCCACCAGGTATCAGAGAAGATAGAGCATCCTGGTACCATGCATACCACTCAAAGAGCACTGCAAATTGTCGACTTATAAATATATTTTATGAAGAAGTCAGACAGCATTGTACTTTTTGTGTCTGTTTATTGCACTAATACATTGGGTATAATTACATTAAATATAGAACAAATTGGAAAACTCTGATTTAAAGCATTTTTGACAAACCAGGAGACTCAAAATATGAAAGGGCCTGGGCTTTGACCAACCTCTGACAGGCATTTATCATGGATTAACAAATTGGAAATACTAAAAAATCCCCTTATGGGGTTTGTTGGTTTGCAGATTATTTACCTGGATATGTAATTGAGCAATACTGTGTCTGACCTGCTAGTTGTGATTATGGGGCCTCCCAGGGGATCGTATTAATACCAAAATTACTTAGTTTTTTTTTATTAATCAATTATGGGCTTCTTTATTTAGGGCACGCAGGGAGTTTGTAGCAGTAAAAATCTACAAGAGCTTTAAAACTTCTTATTAAATCTTCTGAAGGATTTTTTTTTCCAAAATGTGATTAATAATAGAGTTTTATGACATGATAAGGAAGCAAAGTGTACCATTTGTAATTCTAAAAGAAAATTACAGGTAACTTAACTCCAAAAGCAGCAATAATTAGAATAGCAAGAGGTACCAAGATAGAGTGAATTAAATCCTTTGGGTATCTTGTGGTTATTTTGGAGAAATTGTTACCTGCTTTAATCATCTGGATTATATGTGCTGGGAATGTTCTAGTGATTAAGGGTTAGGTAAATGTATAATTTGGCTCTGGATGTCAACAGGATCATAATTCTAGATAATAAATATTGCCCATTACTGATGATGCTTGCATAATTAACAAAGTGAAAAAACTGTACAAGTTATGACTTGGATCTATCAAAATATTTATTTATATTAATATATTTATGTTAATAAACTTCTGTGAGGGAACATCATTGATTTGTCTTTGATAGTTTTATTTCCTCTCTTTTATTTTTTCAATTCTTTAATTCTTCCCAGTGCAAATAGACTGAGAAATAGAATCTTGAAACTGATATTTTTGTTTGTCTGTTGTTTGCTTTAGAAAAGCTCATCACCCTTTTGGTTGATATCAATATAACAGGGAAAACAGTTTGTTATTCCCCTGGTTAATACAACTTTATTAAATTAACAGTATAACTGCATACTGATTAGCCCATTCAAGATGCGTCAAGGGTAGAACCTGGTATTGAAGAGAAAGGTAAAAGGTAAAAGGACTCACTCATATATTTGTATAATTTTTTAAAGCCATATTAAGTGTCAGATACATTAGGAACCAGATGACCTAGGTGTGTGAACTTATCTGTTACCTGGCCAATACCAGCCAGCTGCTAAATTCAACTTTCAGTCTCACTATGAAACCACAATTTCAAAGTTGGGTTTGAAGTTAATTAAAATAAAGGGAACCATGTGAATGATCAAAAAACATTTTCTCATATGAATTTTTAAAACCTAAAAGTGTATTTATTGTTAGTTTTTTCTTTTTAAATTTTATCTTTTTTTTTTTGTTATACATGACAGTTGAATCCACTTTGATAGAATTACAGAATATATCTTATTCTAATTAGGACCCCAGTACCTCTCTTTCTTCTGTTTTCCCACTCCCTGTCCTCTTCCTTCTATTGATCTTTCTGCCATTTACCCATAGTTATATTAAACATTTTAAAATTAATTTCTGTAGTGTACATGTGGTAAGATTCACTATGATGTATTCATATATACACAGAGGAAAGTTATGTCAGATTCATTCCACTGCCTTTCCCTTTCCTATCCCCCTTCCCATCCCTTCATTCCCCTTTGTATAATGTTGAAGGACACCTAGGAGGAGGGCTCTATGGCTCAGCTATTGTGAATTGTGCTGATATAAACACTGCTGTGGCTGCATTACCATAGTATGCTAATTTTAAATCCTTTGGATATATACCAGGGAATTGGATAGTTGGATCAAATGGTGGTTTCATTCCTAGCTATTTGAGGAATCTCCATACTGCTTTCCGGAGTGGTTACCCCAATTTGCAGTTCCACCAGAAATGCATAATGTATCTTTTTCCCACATCCTCACCAACATTTATTGTTACTTATATTCTTGATAATTGCCATTCTGGCTGGAGTGAGATGAAATCTCAGTATAGTTTTAATTAACATTTCTCTAATTGCTTGAGGTGTGGACCATTTTTAAAATATATTTGTTGACCATTCATATTTCTTCTTTTGAGAAGAAATAAAAATTTATTTATTGAGTTGAGTTTTGTGCAGGGTAAGAAATAGGGGTTAAATTTCATTCTACTACATATGAATTTTCAGTTTTCCCAGCACCATTTGTTGAAGAGGCTATCTTTTCTTCAATGTATGTTTTTGGCGCCTTTGTCTAGCATGAGGTAACTGTATTTATGTAGGTTTGTCTCTGTGTCTTCTATTCTCTTCCATTGGTCTTCATTCCTGTTTTGGTGCCAATACCATACAGGTTTATTTTTTTGTTTTGTTTTATTTGTTTGTTTTACTATAGCTCTGTAGTATAATTTATCATCTGGTATTATGATCTTTCCTGCTTCACTTTTCTCACTAATGATTTCTTTGGCTATTCTGGGTCTCCTATATTTTTCAAATGAATTTCATGACTGATTTTTCTATTTCTATGAAGAACATCATTGGAATATTAATGGAAATTGCATTAAATCTTTATAGTACTTTTGGTAATGTGACCATTTTTACCATATTAATTCTGCCTATCCAAGAACATGGGAGATATTTCCATCTTCTAAGGTCTTCCTCAATTTCTGTAGTTTTCATTGTTAAGGTCCTTCACCTCTTTTGTTACCTTTATTGCCAAGTATATTTTCAAGATTTTGTGAATGGGATAGTTTTCTAATTTCTCTTTCAGCTATTTTGTTATTAGAGTATAGGAATGTGATTGATTTATGAGTGTTAATTTTGTATCCTGCTACTGTGCTGAATTCATTTATGAGCTCTAGAATTTTTCTGGTGATGATTTTTGGGTCTCCTAGATGTAGGTTCATGTTATGGGCAAACAGAGGTAGTTTAAGCTCTTCTTTTCCTATTTGTGAATCTTTAATTTCCTAAAAGCATATTTATAAAGCCTATTTCAAGTATTGCGAATGCTGTATCTACCTTAAGATTAGTCAGTATTTTAAAATATTTGCTACAGTAGTACAAATGCTATCATCTGCAGTAGAAAAGTGACTTGATTTTTAGATCCTAGAAAACTGGAGTCAATACTCCAGCATATAGGCACAGGCAATGACTTTCTCAATAGGAACCCTAAAAGCTCAGGAAATACTACCAAGAATTAATCAATGTAATGACATCAAATTAAAAAGCTTCTGCACAGAAAAAAAAAAACAGGAATGCAAAGAAAGGACCTATAGAATGGGAGAAAAATCTTTGTTAGCTACTTTTCTGACAAAGGATTAGTATCTAGAATATAAAAAGAGCTCAAAAAACTTAACATCAATAAAATGAATATAATAAATTGGCAAGTGAAATAAATAGACACTTCTCAAAAGAAGAAATACAAATGGCCAACAAATACATGAAAAAATCTTTAACATCATTAGCAATTAGGGAAATGCAAACCAAAAACTACACTGAAATTTCATCTCATACCAGTAAGAATGGCAGTCATCAAGAATACAAATAATAATCAATGCTGAAGAGGATATGGAGAAAAAGAAACACTTTTACACTGTTGGTGGGACTATAAATTCCTCAAAAGATTGGGCATGGAACTCAACTGTACCACTCCTCAGTATTTATCCTAAAGAAAATGTCATCATACTACAGTAATACATGCACACTTATCTTTATGTCAGCACAATTCACAATAGCCAAATTGTGAAACCAGCCTAGGTGCTCATGAACAGATGAATGGATAAAGAAAATGTGGTGTATATATATATATATATACACACACATATATACATACATACACACACAGTCAAGTTTTATTCAGTCATAAAGAAAAAATGAAATTATATCATTTTCAGGAAACATATGGAACTAAAGACCATCACGTTAAGTGAAATAAGCCAAACTCACAAGGCAAAGGTTGAATGTTTTCTCTCATATGTGGAAGCTAGAGAGAAAAAAGGAAATGAAAGGTCAAGGGTCAGGATCTCAGGAAAATCAAAGGAAGATCAATAGAGGAAAGAGACCAGGAGGTAGGAGGAGGAGAGTAGAGGGGAAGTGCTGAAGAGTGATGCTGGCCAAATTATATGTTTATTGTACGCCTGTATAAATATTTAACAACAAATCCCATCATTACATGTAACTATAATGTACCAATAAAAAATGTGGAAAAAAGTAAAATAAAATCCCTTTGAATTTTATATATAAAAAAAAGTGGACAGACATGATTATACATTTAGTGAAGAACTTCTTGAACTATGGATTTATTATAAATTTGGGTAAATATACACTAGGAATAGAGTAACTGCACAAATTTATCTATTCCAGTGACTAGAAATGAAATGCATGTGAGACAATGAAATTAATATATTTATTAAAAACAGACAGGATCTGACCCATCACTTGCATGACTCAGCCTTAGTACCCCGCCCTAGTCCAGGCCCTGAGCAACATATTTCCAGCCCAATAACGTCTGGCAACCATTGTTGTTCCACTCCTTGGCAAATAAGGGCTGTGTTGGGTGGAGTCTCAGGAGCCTGGGACTTACTGCCAACAGCTGGGTATTTACCCACTTAGGGAAATACTAGAAGCACATTAGTTCTAAGAAAACAGTAGATTGGGGGAAAAAAAAGAAATGAAAAATAAAATAATTGTTTAAAAAAGAAAATAGTAGATTAGAATCAGAGTAATGAGTCCATGTTGGACCCAAATGGAACTAAAAGGTGGGAAGACAGCCAAGGTATAAAGTTAAAGAGACAAAGATAAAAGTTGCTGCTGAGAAAGATCAGTAGAGGAGAGGAAAGGGAACAGGGAGGGAGGGGGTGGATGAGGGAAGTAGTGGGGACTGAATTAGAGAAAATTATATTGCATGCATTTATAATTGTGTCAAAATAAATCCCAATGTTATGTCTAACTAATATGAAGCAATAAAAGATGGGAGAAAAAATGCTGTTGAATGAAAAGGTGGGGAGATGAACCTGCAATGATAATTCCTGAGTCAACTGTGGACCTCTACAGAGTCTTTTCTTTCCCAATTCTCACAACTTCTGTGAGAGCGCCAAGAACTTTGAAAGTGGCGGTCAAAGGTAAATGATTTATGTTTTTTGGCATTTCTAATCCTCTAACAATACTCACAACCAGCCATACACACTGAGGCAAGTGAGCTCAAGGTACTAACGATGCCCCCTACCTGGTGGACCCAGAGTATGAGAACCTCAGTGAGTACAGCAAGACCAAGAATGGTCTCTCAGAAGTGCTTTGGCACTGGACCAGGCAATTCCATGTATAGGGCTCAAAAAGGCTGCTTAATTTGTTCAAATAAACTGATAAAACTGAATGAGTCAAACGCAGGAAGGCTATGATTAAGTGGTAATTGGAAAGCTTGAAGGGTGACTAAATTAACAGTCTCCTGAACTACCAAAAACTTTTTTCTATACACTTCCAAAATTCACCTGGCTTCAAAGCTATTGAGTTTGAGAATCAGGAGAAAACACTAGCAAGGAAATCCCACCCAGACAAGTCTCTGCACATAATGTTGTTACCTCCATCACTTCTATCACCACCAAATTTGTAGGGGCACATTTTCTCAGGGCAGTTTGTCCAAGTGAGCTAATCAATCTGAAGACAAAAGCCTCTTCTAGAAACTGCCATCACTAGGAAATTTTCTCCTCCTTGTGATGAAAACAGGAATTTGATGCTCCAGGATCCAAATCAGCTTTGTTCTATTTCTACAGAGGAGACTGGGTAGAAGGTACAAATGAGAGAGGAAGAAAGGACCAGTTTTTATACTTGCATTCGTTTAATTTCTCAGGAGACTTGTATTAATAGACTATACTTTTAGGAGAAGTAAATTAACTTTATACAATGTTTAAGGAATATTGTATATGTGGGATCAGATGAGGGGAAAGGATAGTTTTGCCAAAGGCAACTGTTATCAAGGTTCTGAAATTAATTGGATGCTTTAATTGAGGTAGATTACTAGCTAATGCTTGCTTGAATACAGTAATTCTCCTATTAAATTATCTTTGAATAATTACCTGAAATTTCTCAGCTGCAGGGACTGATGGCTATTTAATTGCACAGTGATGTTGCTATATAATTACTTAACAAGGTGTCCTGTAATAGTTTAATTCCCCTTTTACTGAAAAAAAAAGTGGATGATAAAGTAACTACAAATATCCCTTTCATAAAAAATAAATTGCCATAGGTTTTTTCCCCTCAAGGATTATTTATTATTTGAAAGTAAATGAAATTATTTCTAAATTTTTATTTATAATTCAAATATTGATTATTTTTTAAAAATAGCATAGAGACTCTCTAACACACTATACCTTAGATAACATTTCAACGAATTCGAATTATCACTTTTAATTTTTGCTTATCACAGACATTCTATGTTTTATTATTAAATATTCAAGAAATTACTTCCTTCTTTTCATTTTTATCACATATTTTATCTAAGTTTTTCAGACCAAGTATGTAGCCATTAAGTGAATAATTAAATACTTTTAATATGTGGCCATATGTCACTTGACAATGGTATAACAGAAAATGAACTGAATTGTCTGGAATTATTTGGCAAACAATCTACAAATAGGTAGTTTCCACAAAGACATCAATTTGTTAGCACTTAGAATATTGCCACAAACATTATTGGAATAAGAACAAGTATCATTGAACTATTCTCAGGTTAATCTAATTGACTCCTACTCTAATCAAAATCCTACTTATGGTACAGTTTTGAAATCAAGTGAAAATGTGGCACAGAATACCCCTTGTGATTATTGTACAAAGAATATAAGAAACAGATCACCCATATTTTGGTAAAACTATACTCAGATGTTACTGCTATCTATGGACCAGACACCTGAGACGTATACCAGATGGGTATATGTACAACTTGACTTGGGAAGATTTTCCTTCGTGACAGGAATCCAAAATCTAAAAACTTTACAGACGTAGAAGCAATGAATTTTACAACTAATGAAAACTATCAATAGGACACTAATCTTTGAAATTTTATGATTAAATTGGCGTTTTGAAATTCTGTTGAATGAGGAAGCAAAGGCTAGATGTTCAATCATTTCAACCTTTTGACCTGTTAAGAAAAAAAAAAATTAAAGCCAAACAGAAAGCAGTTCCTGCAGATTCTGTCAGGAAGAGGGAATGAAGTGATATGGGTGAGGAAGGGATTAGAATGGTGGAAATGGAAGGGAGAGAGATGCAGAATGAAAGGATGCTCTTGGTGATCCCTGAAAGGTCACCTACCCCAAGATGCAAATCCTTGGTTGCGTATCAATATTGCGGTTGCCACCACTATTTGGGATCCACATAACTTTTCTATACTTCTGGTATTAAGAACAGGATTCTGTTTCCAACCAGAGTGTTGAAGGGAAAGTGGGTAAAACACTGTCTCTGGGAAACATTGCAGACACCTGGCTAAACCCATAGCACGCATGAATATGTGGCATGTCCTCTCAAGTAAGTGTCCTACTGAGATGCTGGGGCAATTCCAATCAGGTACAGGACAACCCTCCTGTGATGCTGGGCCCATTTGCATGGTGTACACTCTAGTAACTTATTTTTCTCTTAAATAGCACTCTGGGCAATAAAAAATAAAATAGCAACTGCTGGGCATGGTGGTGCACACCTGTAATCCCAGCAACTGGGGAGGCTGATGTGGGAGATTTTGAGTTCAAGGTCAGCCTGGGCATTTTAGCATAACCCCCGTGTCAAAATAAAACAAAACACCACAAAAATAAAATTAAATTAAATTTAAAAAAGAAAAAAAGCAGAGGCTTTCCATAGACAGTATTATTTCTATTTCTCAAGTAACAGAAAATTAGTTTCTGTATTTTTTCTTTAATTCATTCAGGAAATAAGTCATGTGCTTCACCAAGAAATATAGTATCATCTTTTTTTTAAGGTCTTAATTTTGTTTATTTAAAGTTGAAGTTCTGTTTCAATAACATGATTTAGTCAGTGGGTGTGGTAGTCTAATACCACTGTTGTGTTTGACTTCAGAATCAACTATGTTCATTTTTAAAAATAGATGTAGTCCTTGAATAAATGAATAGTCTGATTTATTAAGAATGTGTGTCTTTTCCTCAAATGGAAATGTGCATCTCAGAAGTAATTATACAGGAAATCTTCTCTCGACCCACATATCCGCTCACCCCTAAAATAAAATAAAATAAAATTTCTTCATGTGGTTCCAAAAGGAAGGAGACATCGTCTCTGTTCCTCGCCTCAATAATGCATTCTGCCAAAAGACAAATGTCAAATTAAATGGACAAGACAAAATAGAAATGTCTCTATTAGGAGCAGGGCTGCTTTGTCCTCCAGGGTGTGGACGTGTGTTTACAGTAGTGTCACTCACCGAGCAGTGACTAGGATCGATTCTTCATTGGGATTCGCGTTTCAGCCATCAATGAGAGACCACAATTAGGTCGAACTTTGATCAATCTTCCTGCCAACAGATCTGGAATCACATTTTAAGCCTGATCTGAGCTCACGTTCTTCTTTTATTCCAGCACAAAAGCTTGGAACCACAGCATCATTGAAGTATCCTTGAAATCATTTGTGTTTCACTGGTGATGTGAGATATGGCAATTCTTTCATTTCACAAACTAGATGGGCTTTTTCCCCCACTTTTATCTAAAGAGAATTACTTAACCTTTTATGGCCTCATTCTCTCATCAGCAGACCCAGAGTTTTAGATGATGATGAGTAGTTCCCAAACTTTATTGTGCTTAATAATAACCTAGGAGCTTGTTAAAAATGCATTTTCCTAGGCTCTGTCTGTCACCTGTGATTCTGGTTCAGTTGATCTGGGTGGAGCTCAGGAATTTGCATTCTGCACAAGCTCCCAAGGTGACTGATCGACCATACTATGGTCAACACAGCTTTAAATGATCTCTGAGGTTCCTTCCAAAGTCTCACTTCTGCAATCAACTCATGAATCTTAGAACTGGAAGGTCCGAAGATCAAATTGTGCTGGGCATGGTGGTGCACACCTGGAATCCCAGGCACTTGAGAGGCTGAGGCAAGACCTTCGGAGTTCAAGACTAGTCTGGGCAACTTAGCAAGACGTTATGTCAAAATAAAAAAAATAAAAAGGTCTGAGGATGTAGCTCAATAGAAGAGGGCTTGCCCAGCATGGGTGAGGCCCTGGGTTCAGTCCTCATGCACACACACACACACACACACAAACATACACACAAACAAACATACACAGAAACACAAAAGAACAGAAAGAAAGGCTAGAGAGACAGTTTAGACATAAGGCTGAAAAAGTAAGGTAACCTAGGGTCTAGTGTGTGGAGGTTCATAGATGTTAGGGAATTGAGGCTTTTTAAAAAAAACTTTTCTACTTTTTTTTCTTTTCATTACATAGTCAAACCACGGCAAAAAGGCCAGCTGTGTTTATAATGGACATTTCTTTTTTAAACTGATAATTCTACTCCTTGAAATTTAATGCATAAATAGAAATAAACATTAGAAGATAGGTACAAGACAGTTCACAGAATTATTTGTGACACTAATATTTTGTGAACATAAATGTTCAACAATAGGACATTCTTGCAATAAATCTTTGCATATGCATATGATGGAATATCATTTAGCCATTAAAATGTTTTAGAAAATATTTACTTGCAGGAAATTATTCATGATATAATGTTAATGTTTTAAAGGCAGTTTACCAAGCAGTGTACTTAGTAAATTCCAATTTTACAAAACATGCTTAAAGGTAGGTGGTTATATATCTCTATTGAAAAAGCAGAAAAATTAGCAGGATTCCCACAGCAAGTTACAAATTTGTCCATGATTTTCATTTTGGTCTTAGTTTCTTTGTGCTCTTATAACAAAATGTCACTGCCTGATTGGCTTATGGACAAGTCTAGGAGCTTTACTGAAGACTAGCTCCTAAAATCCAGTTATATTTTTGAAGCATATGACAATTGTGTGAATAGAATGAGGTTTTCTTGTAGACAGAATTTGAAATTGTAGAGGCGGGTGACTTTCATTCTAGTGACAGCACTCTGGATGTGCTCTCTGAAGATGCTGTGTTGTATTAGTCATGTGTAAAGAAATAATAAAAATGACAGACTCATAGAGTGCTTCGTATGTGTTCTACGCGCAACCTTGCCATATAATATTCACAGTGACCCCCCCAGTCATGGTGTTGGTAACATTATTCCCATTTTACCTGTGAAAAAAACTGAGATGTGGAGGGGTTTAGAGATTTAACCAAGGTCATCACCATTACTTAGCATCACCATTACTTAGTGTCTAGAGCCCCACATCACCATGCTGAAGCACTGCACGAATATACACACAACAGACTTGAACTTCAAGCCTTACGGTAACCCTGAGAATTATCACTATGCCCATCACCAGATAAGGAAACAGAGTTTTAAGAGAACATAGAATATCTAAATAGAGGATTTCTAGGTAGGAAGAAGGGACATGCAAGTGGCTCCCGTTATCCTCTGTCCCTGAGTTTCCCTTTTCCCTAATGCTTCCACCCCAAAGTCCCCCACAATATAATTGTTCTACCCCTCCAAGGTCAGGTCCAAATACAGAGTTAACTTTCATAAAGAAGGACTCTCCTAAATGCCAGGCAAGTACAAAAGGGTGGGTCTCCACAAGTTCAATTTTTTCAACTATAAAATAAAGATTACAGTAGTGCTCACATCATACAGTTATGATGAGGAGGAAATGACATCATTCTTATAAAGCATTTTACAAAGTGACTGGCATATTCCAAATGTTCAGTCAATAGCAACAGTAATAATAATAGGGAGGAAGTAGGTTTTAGAGGGGACTCTAAAACATTAGGCCAGTATCAAACTATACTCCATAAATCAGTAGTTCCTTGAAATAACATTGGAGCCAAAATTACATATAAGAGGTTGTAAGGGGAATGGGAAAATAAACAAGGAGAGAAATGAATTACAGTGGATGGGGTAGAGCGAGAAGATGGGAGGAGAGGGAGGGGGGATGGTAGAGGATAGGAAAGGTAGCAGAATACAACAATTACTAATAGGGCATTATGTAAAACTGTGGATGTATAACCGATGTGATTCTGTAATCTGTATTTGGGGTAAAATTGGGAGTTCATAACCAACTTGAATCTAATGTATGAAATATGATATGTCAAGAGCTTTATAATGTTTTGAACAACCAATAAAAAAAAGAAATAACATTGGAGCTCTATAATAAGGAAGTGGGAAGTGGAGGGTAGTGAAGCAAAATAAATGTTGAAAACTTTGGTTTAGACAACATTCGGCAGGATTTTTCTTGTAGATCTCTTCCAAGCCTGTAATAGCCAGTACTATTGATGAAACTGTGGAAGTCAAGTTTCCCCAACCCATTTGAACATTTATATTTCTGAAGACCCATTAAGTCCTGATAACTCTTTGGGAAACTCCACTGGATGAAATCCTAGGTAGATCCTAAATTATTCAGAGAAGTAGAAAATTCTTCTATTAGCAAACAATGTGCTTCTGAATCTTTGTGGTAGAAGAGGAAATGGTATATTCTATCCTTCTCAGATTCTCCTAACAGCCCATGTGCCAGAAAAACCTAGAGTGCAATTGACTCTGGTAATACTTGATATTAACTAAAACAGACCCACAAACTAACAAAGCCCCAAGCTTATTAGATAACGTAAGGCATAGGTGCCGCCACACTAAGCTACTGCCCTCTTTTCAGCCTTCTCTATCTATCTACCTTTTCATCCCTCCTCACCTGCTTAGCTTCTACACATCCTTCAGGCTCAACTTTCTGATACTACCTCTTCAGAAAGCCTGTTCTGCATCAGATGCCCCTTAAGACCCTGTATTCACCCCATCACAGGACCACCCCAAAATGTCAGTTCCTGGATGGCAGATATGATGTCCTATTCATCATTGAGTCCCCAAGGGTTGACATAGCATGGGGCCTGGAATCAGTGCCAGATAGATGTTAGTAAAGTGAATCTCAGCACAGGATAAAGCTAGGCCATGGAAGGATGGGGAGGGAGGGAGTCCTCCCTAGGAGAACAGGAGAGGAAAGGCTCTAGGTGGAGAAGCCTGATGAGCAGATACATGCAGGATGGGCTTCAGTATGGAAAGGACATCAGTAAAGGATGCAAAGATCCTTGTAATCCTAGGAATCAACAGGGAGGAAAATCCTTAGGATGACAAAGAGAGGGTCCTGATTTTGCCAAGCATTGCTTTATTTACCCTCATCTGTTTATGCCCTTCAGTGTGTGCAGAAATTTTTTTTCATAGGCAAGTACAGTTATTTGCAAGTCAGAAATAGAATTAACAGAAGTCAATACTGCTTTGCATGATTTGCAAGTTTCCTTAGAAAATATGGCTGACTGTCCCAAGAGGAGCTCCCAGGTAATTTTATGGGAGAAGTGTGACTGATCCATCTTTATGTGGAATTATATACTGCCATTATTAAAGTTTGGGCAGGTTTCTCAGGGTACCCTGAGGCCAGTTCCCAGCTTGAATCCTGAAGAGCAGTTAACAATGAAGTCCACTGACCATCTCCTAACTGGTCTCCTCACTTCTTTATCTTGGCTAACTTCAACATCATCCGCTTAGTTTTCTGAAATTGGAAATCTCCAACTGTCCTTGATTCCCCAAGTAAGTCCAATGTGGCATTCTGTGGTGTTACTTATTAAATAAATGCGCCTTCATTGAAAAATTGATAGGCAGATAAAAGATAAAGGAATGGAGAAGAGTCACTTGTGATCCCACTGATAACATTTTCTAGTATTTTTTCCTGAAATGTCTATCAAGTTCTGAACATAACTTTGACTCCAGATTTTTGTTTGTTTTTTTTCAAATCTGTCCTTGACTCTTTTGCCTGCCATCATTCACTACGACTTTTCTCGTCTGAAATAAAGTATGTCCTCCCCCGAGGACATGGGGTGATCAAAACACATATGAGCTATGCTATCATAGAGGATGCAAGCAATGTATATAAATCTTTTTCTCCCTTCTTTGGCTCAAGAAGTCTCAGACAGCTCATACTCTTTCTTTCCTCTTAACATCATTTCTTGGGGACCATTTTATCAGTTCTTTCTTCCTTTTTATGTTATATATTATCTCATTGTATCCTAATAACCAACCCCTACTGGTGACTAAATGGGGGCCCTTCCACTCTTTTACTATAGCAAACAATACAGTAAACAGCCTCATACATACATCATGTCATACATGTTGGATCAAAGCCATAGAATAAATTCCCAAGAATAGGACATGGGTAGAAGTTGCCAAATCAACCTCCACAGAAGTTTACCAATAACATTCCATCAGTAACCTATCTCTGAGAGTGCTGATTTCCCCACTACCTTAAAGCTGTCTTTATTCTCTTCTTAAAACCACGTGGTGGCCTAGGGAAATCCCCTAGCTGATTGAATTGAAGATGAAACAACATGGAAGGATTCTTTCAACCTCTGGCCACCAAGAATCTTCATGGAGGTCTGCATTTATTTTTAAGGTGTCTTTATTCCTGAAAGAAAAAGAAAGAAAAACCCACGATGCTATGATGTAGGTGCCACAAAGAGGAACAGATTTCTTTCCCGTGTTTCCAGCTAAACAAACCACTTAAAAAGATACATGGCGCCATTAAGGGTTGTTGGAGACGTGGGGGAACTCATCGTTGATGTGCAATCAAATGGCCACTTGGGAGAGCAATCTGTGCACTTCCTCCCACAGAGCAGCCAGTTTCAACTGGAATATATGCAGGGCCCCTTTGCAACTTCTTTGTGTGGAGGTTCGTTGCCGTCTTAGAGGCTGCGGCGGGTTAGGAGGGAGCACCCATGTTGTACAACAGTGTATCCAAGCTGCCCTTTCTGTCTACCTATTTCTTTCCCTGCTTTCACCCCTTTGTATGTTTTTAATGGGGATAAGTGTGAGATGTGCTGGAGTGCAATCACATTGTGGTCTTAAAAGGATCTCTGATGATAGAAAATATGTCAATTTATTATTTCCCTCAGGACAGAGAAAAAAGTACAAAGGTTCAATGGATGATGAAGATAATACTTGTGCACTGTATAGCATTTTCCAACAAAGGATTTTAAGGTGATTTTCCTTTAAAAAAAAAATACTTTAGTCCCATTTTGTAGGTGGAGAGACAAGAAGATTTTGCAGTGACTAAAATGTCCTAGTGGTGGGACCCTGCATAGAGTCAGCATCTCTATGATCCTTTCTGGGCTTTTTCACTCCCTCTAGTGGAATCCGGTTCTTCACATGAGAGTTTTGTACGGTAATAGCAAGCACTGTCCTATTGTGCAATCTTTTGGGTCCCAGAGGCACAGTGCCATCACATCTTCAACTGGATGGCTATATCTCTGATCAGAGCTATCTCATGTACCCACAGTTCCAGTTGCCTTGCACAGCAATTAGCCCAGTAGATGCTGAGCTGCTCTTGCACACAGGAAGTATGCCTATGCCGAGCCCAGCAAGGAGGTGGCCACTTGTTATTTGTCACTCGGGGTCATTCATAATGAATCAACAAAGCATTGACAATAGTTTTCTTGTAAACTGAACAAACCTTATAAATGGTGTGTGGTCTCCCCTCCCCCATGAATTAGTTCCTTTGTCCTGAAATGTGTGGTTAGCCTGGATACTCATTCTGCTTTGCTGGAAGAGTGAGAGAGTCTGGGGAGGCACCCGGACTGTGCAAGACAAGTCGGCATTTTGGTCTTCTGTATCAGAAGTGGAAAGATTTCGTTTATGCCTTGAAAAGTCAGAGATTAAAAAAAAAAAAACATAGATGGAAAGCACAGAAAACTTTCTGGACTATCTGAGTGATCCGTTTTAGGGCATGAATATGATTGCTAGTTCCTGTCTTTCTATGTGCAACAGAGAAAGGAAATTAAGACTGTAGAAACAGTTTTTAAAACGCTTTGTATGGCTGCTTGAAATTCTTTGTATGATTGCCTGTTGTTTAAAATCCTAAATAAGGAGGGCGAAGGTCCTTAGGAGGAAACTAATTGCTTTAAGCTTTTCCTCCCCAGTGTATGCGGGTCTCTGCTGCTCCATGATCGTGGATACTGAGCCACTGAATGAAGAAGCAATAGCTTCCTTAAAATAAATGGACAAATATCATCTACTGCTGGCATCTTCCTTGGCTCTGAGGTGGAGGGGGGGGCGAGATATTTCATGGTGAACTTCACCATAGCTTAGAGTTCATATAATGAACCTTAGGATCAAAACAGTGAAATGAAAACTCACAGAACAGAAAGCAGCAAATCTATGTAGAGGGAGGATTTTTGAATCTTGAGATGTTCAAGTATTGCTGCTTGTCTTTATGAAAAGGCAAATTATGATGGCATAATTTTTGACATGTTGTTCCCAGATAGAGTGCCTGTTGGGATGTATATTAGATCAGATTGATAGATCGTTACCTGAAAAGAGCTGTAACACTCCAACTCGAGTTTATGCACGAGATTATTTACAGAAATACACCATATTCACGCTATTTCATCTCAGATATAATTTTACTTAATGGCAAATTTTTATTAAAGTATTTAAGTGAGTTTTTCTCTTTTAAGAAAATTGCCAAAAATCATTGCTAAGACACGAAAACAAGTCAATGATTAAGATCACATAAACCCATGTAATATGTATATTCAGCCCAGAATTGCTTTAGGGTCATTGTAGCCATAGAGTTTTCAAATAAATTATTTGAATATAAAAGTAGATTATGTATTTCCCCTGTGGCTGGCCAAATGTCTTTTCAACAAAGGGTAAAATAAGAAGGCTATTTTTTGTGTAAAAGAGTGATCTTTTTAGTCATGCTTGGCTGCCTGTTCAGGACTGTCTCCATCTATAATGAGATATTCTTGAACTCATTTGAACCAGAAAGTTTAGTAAATTTGTGGTACATTTTTACATAAAATATCATGATTTGCTGAAAAGATCAGGGCTAGAGTGAAGGGAGGATAGCTTAATGATTGTTTTCATTTCTAGATTATAATTCTGAGCTGACATCTACATTGGACAATATCTAGAATATTGAAAATAAATTTACTTTGTTATTTAATACTTTTGAGGAGTTCTAATTTCAGCTCTCAGCTTTAAAGTATACTTGCTATTAAAATCTTAGTTGAATTTCAGCTTCAGCTGTCATAAAGACTTTGTGACAATAGTTCTTATAGTTGTATCTTTCATAGTTCTTGACGCTGGAAGGTGCTGATGGCCCTTCTGGAAAAATGTGGAAAAGAGTTTCTTATAAATTTTATGGCTCTGCTTTGAAGTAGATTTGACTTATATGCTAATTTGTAAATATTAACTTTCTCCTTTTCTTACTAATATAGTGAAAAAAAATATCCTGAGTGTGGAAATGCACACAGAAACAAAAACACGCACAGTGGTGTAAGGGAATCTTTTTGAAAAGTGAAAGTAAATTTTGACATGATTAACATAACATGTTTATATTATTCCCTCATGTTTTATATTGTCTACATAGAGTCATTTTTCTAATATACCTGGTCATCTTTAAAAACTCCACATTTTTTTTTTGCAATTACAAGCATACATATTAGTTAATAAATCTTAACTGATAGAAAAAACAATCAACTCCATATTGTATTCATTTCCAGGCTTCTTTCTCTAATTGAACCTGGACATGTCACTTGTTTTATATTTGGATTTCCCTCAGGCTCCCAATTTTTGTTTTAACTCCTCTAGAAACACTGATTTCTTCTATTCTTTCTCCTTTCTCTGATTTTTTACAGCAAATGATGTGTCATATCTCTCCTGAAATTGACCATTCTTTTCAGAAGATTTTTTTTTCCTTTTGCCTGTGGTGCTACACTGAAAAAGTCACTCAGCCAAAATGAGTTACTTCATTTCCAAATAAAAACAATAGTGTTTTCATGCCTGCACTTATTATTATTCTGAGAATGTACTAATTTGTTACATCCAAGATGACGGTTCATTGGGTCCGTGAAAAGGGCAGTGTGCCAAGTGTAGCAGGGAAGTAAAGGGCTCCTTTCATGGGAAGTAGTGGGACAGAGAGGAGCTGGCAGTTCTTGCGGGTATCAGGAGGCACGCTGCCAGGGGAGTCATCCCAGTATCAGGGTCTTCTGTATCAGGGTTCTGAATCAAGCTAAAACTATGATTTTACTAAATGTCAGCCTGGGCGGCCAAATTTTGAAACCCGCTATTGCTAAGGAGCAACTGATAAATGTTTTATCTCTGTAGGCGCTGGCTGATGTGGCACAAGGATTTTGAATGTGTACAGTACCTTAGTGCTTTTGGCATTAAGCTTAGATAATTGTCTACTTACCCTGAGCCGGTAATAGCAAAATACAAGTGAAGAAAGATATTTTTACAAAGTAAAAACTACAAAATAGATTTATCTATATTACTAAGGATTTTTTTTATTGTTGTTCTTCTCCCCTATTAAATTTGAATGATAATGAAGTTTGATTCTGTACCTTTATTCTGCTCTAAACCAGGGTGGTCTCATAATTTTGTTTTACATGCATGACATTGCTTAAGGTCATTAGTTGTAAATCGTAGTATAAAAAGGCTGAAAATATATTCAGCACTTTGTAGTTTCCGAATACACATTTAAGAGCTGCTATGAAGTCGAGACCTACATGGCAGATTTTCTGGCACTGAATGGTCAATTTAGTGATGTAGATTAGTGAATCCAAACAGTAAGTGGAAAGAGACTATAATAATGCTTTGATATGTCCCTCTGTTGAAGCATATCCTGATTGATCCATTTTCTGTTATTGTAATATTTTTCTTTGCTCTGTGGCAAAATGCTCTCTACTTTGTTATTTTTTAAGAATATAACCCAGAAAAAAATGATCCGTTTTAAAATTTTTCATCTGCTTTCATACCACTTAATAAATGAAAAACAGATTTGGATTGATGAATTGAATTTTATTTTGTTGGAATAAAAACCTTCCCTTTGAGAACATTTGCTTTGTTCCATACGTTATTTGTCAAGTTTTCGTTTAATCTAAAGTTTTAATTCATGGCCCTTTTCTATTTTAAAGGGGGTATACTTTAAACAACATTTAAATAGCAACCATTTAAAATAATAATAATAATAAATAATAATAATATCATTATTTATCTAAATCTTGAAACAAGTCTTACTTAAAATATGACTGACCTAAATTTGTTGCTCTGAGTCATATTTAGTTTCTATAACTATTCATGTTCTTAGAGAATGAAAACCAGATCTTTGCTTCTTGTGTTGTTCATGAGTTACAAGTTTTATTTTCTTGACAACTTACTTCAAAATTAAGGGCTGTGTAATTCCTTTCTAATTCCAAATGGAAAGAAACTGGCTGAATTCATGACGAAGATAACCTGAAGTTGGAATTGTTGAAAAATAAAAACAAAAATACACCATTGTAACAGATTTTAAATGAAGTAGGTTATCAAGTGGACTGCTAATTTTTGCCTTTCCAAAATGTTGGATATTTAACCCTCAGAATAATTAAATATTTGTAATAAAGCAGTTAATTCAAGCAGTTTATTGCTGTAATTTGCAAAAGTACATTGAGCTGCTTTCTTTTCAGCTCATTGATGGAGGAACAAACATTTCTTTAATAAGACTACAGCACATTCTAATTTTGTTGCAAAAGCTTAGATAAGGATCAGGCCCCCTCTGAATCACTGCATTGACCTATGACATTGAAAGTGCTGAAGCTCTTTGGCAAAAGAAGAGTTAGACATTCATTATTATGCACAGGACTTTCCAGTTCTAAAGGGGCTCTGTGCTTTCTCTCAGATAGACTTTGTTTGTTGGAAATGAGAACTGTATTTTGGCAGCAAAGGACCAGAACTGAAGCTACTCTGCAGGCAGACTCATTATGACATAATCCTTCATTAATCCTCATTCTCTATTAATAGATCATGCAGAAGTTTTGCTTTAGTTGATCATCTTCATCAAGAGCTATGAAAAAACATAACTGGTGAAATGCTCACCTCTGGTTTAAAGAAGCTGGTTTATATTCATCTTTATTAGTTACAAACATTAATGGTAAAAATAATCTCTTGGACTTTGTTTCGTGTACAAAATGACATAGGAGCACCTAAAAATCTGATGTAACTAGATCTTGGTGTTTTGGAGGTAAAACTCATCTGGGAAGAAAATATACCACTTAATAAAAAGGAAAGCTTTATCAGGCTAAAATTTCTCTCTGGTGAGATACAGTTGTTCTGGTCGTACAAGTGTGGGAATAGTAACTAAACAATCCAAGTTCCCATATTGCTTTAGAAAACAAGTTATCATACAAAATGTTTGTTGTGAACTTTCACTGATGAGATTGGGTAAGTCTTGAGATACTAAACTTTTCAAGATGGGGGTAGGGTGGGGGTATCACCTTTAGAAGGACACATGTGATCTTATTTTTATTCAAATTATCTATGCAGATTAGAGATTGGAGTTGTAAAATTTTCATCATACCCTTTTGGAGAATTTCGAGACTTATATGTGAATGTATCTAGAAAAAATAAATAAATAAATGTGCTTTGCTGATTTTTTGTCCTTTGTTTTGTCTAATTTGGTAATACCCTCGAGGTCATGGTAAGTCAAAAGTTGCCACAGTACATCTGGTTTATCGGTTCACCGTGATCACCTTCCTGAGCACCATGGACTGCTAACTTTCCCCAACTCTGTAACTATCCCCAACTACGGGCACCAAGTCTCTGACTTGTCTTTCTTGGTAGATGCAAATTTTAATTTGAAGGTGTAATTTAGAATTGTTAGAAGGAGATTTTTTAAAAGTTTTGTTAGTTGTAGTTGGACACAATACCTTTATTTTATTTATTTATTTTTATGTGGTGCTGGGGATCAAACCTAGCATTTCTCATGTGCTAGGTGAGCGCTCTACCACTAAGCCACAATAATATATATATATATATTTTTCATTTTCACTCAACAGACTTTGAATATTATGAAATAATATGCTACCCAGAGGAAGATTATTTGGCTAAACAGTGTGTATATTTTCCTAGAAGACTGTACTAGACAACATTTTTCTGGTATTGACAGGTGATTGTTCTGATAGGAGTATGCTCATTAATGCAGATTGTTCCTCCATTGGAATTTACTGACAAGACCAGATTGATCTTTCATATCACTAATACTTGTAGTATTAAAAAATATGCATACTACAAGAAATTGTAGGAACATATTTTTGTGTTCTGTACATATTTTTTAATTGAGCAAAACTCCATGAAATTAAAGAAGCTGTCTGTGGACACACAAATAGTAGCTGAATTTGGCTCCTAATTCAAGGCTTTCTATTCTTAATTCTTTTACTTATCCTATAATAAAGAGAACTAAGATTTATTGAACAACTATTATAAACAGACCATCTCCCTAGGCATTTTAAGTAAGTGATCTAAATTAATTTTTAGACTAATAATCAAATTTAACAAAAGAGAATCACCAGGGAACACTAAGGCCAAAGTTGTATCTGTTACTTTTCAACTTTGAAAAGTTCCCTAAGCTAAATCAGAGAGGTCAGAAGACAGTCCAATCAGGCCTGTAAAATCAAAATATATCTGGTGCTTGTGAATGCCTCTCCATTTGTTCATCACAAGTGGATGGTGAAGTAATATAGAATGTACCTGCAAAATATTAAGCCTTCAAAAGGGAATCTTCATAATAGTAAATGTTCATACTCTTAAAAATCTACCAAGTAAGAATTTTGAAGTTACCCTGGCCAACC
The DNA here is from genome assembly GCF_021218885.2 of Marmota monax. Lineage (NCBI taxonomy): Eukaryota > Metazoa > Chordata > Mammalia > Rodentia > Sciuridae > Marmota > Marmota monax. The sequence goes on from NW_026694232.1 coordinate 7,789,780, forward strand.
CAAGACCTGAAAATATGAAAAAGCAGTCAATCCCCCAGGGTGGGCAGCTTCTCAAAAATATTTGGCTAGATCATGATTTACTTGCTTTAATCCAAGGTTTCGGTTGGCCATGATAATGTGTGACAGTTTGTGTTTAAGAAGATTCTACACAACAAAAGTATTATTATTGCATATGAAAAAAATAAGGATTAGAAAATGTTTAAGAGAGGTTGAGGCTATAGCTCAGTGTTCGAGCATAGCATGCCCAAGGGCCCTGGGTTCAAACCTTAACACCAGTAATTTTTTAAAGTTTAAGAAATTAATTTAGCTGGGCATGGTGGCGCATGCCTGTACTTTCAGCAGCTCAGGAGGCTGAGACAGGAGGATGGAGAGTTCAAAGCCAACTTCAACAAAAGTGAGGTGCTAAACAACTCAGTGAGACCCTATCTCTAAATAAAATACAAAATAAAGCTGGGGACTCAGTGGTCGAGAGCCCCTGAGTTCAATCCCAGGTATCCCCCCACAAAAAAAGAAATTAATTTAAAATCCAATAAAAATGTAGATCACAGCAATTTGGTCTTGGCTTTTCTTGTCAAATTTTCTGATGATTGAATATTTAAGTGGCACAGAGTTTCCCATCAGACCATTTTAAGTTGTTGTTAGACAGAAGTCATCCTCCCCTATATTATTGTCACATTGCTGCTGTAATGAATTCCCATAAACATAGTGGCTTAAAACAAGGCACTTTATTATCATTCACTTCTGGAAGTCACATATCTGAAATATGTCCCCAGGGCTACATTCCTTCAGGAGGCCCTTAGGAAGATCTGTTTCCTTAACCTTTTTAGCTTTTAGAAACTACACACATCTTTGGCTTGTGGCCCTTTTTTCGGTCTTCTAAGCCACCAAGCAGCATAGACTCCTCAAATTTCTTTCTTTCTATCCCTTGGCTTCTGTGGCCACCTGGCTTCTCCTGCATCCCTCCCATAAAGACCCCTGTGATGACCTCAGGCCATCAGGGTAGTCCAGGATAAACTCCCCATCTTGAGATCCTTAACTTGATGGCTTCTGCAGTGTCCCTTTGCCATTTAAGGCAACATTCACAAATTCTGAATAATAAGGTCTGGACATCATTGGACCATTATTCAGCCTATCACACCGAGACTCTCAAGGAAGAATGGGGACTATTTTCCATCTTCCCAGACATCAAACAGTGCTGAAATCACTGGTTCTCCACTTTCTCTGGGGAATTTTGTTTTGTTTTTGTTTTTACTTAATTTATTTATTTTAATTAGGTATATATGATAGCAGAATGCATTTTGATTCATTGTATACAATTGCAGCACAATTTAACATCTCTATGGTTGTACACAATGTAGCATCTCACCATATGTGCATTCATACATGTACCTAGGGTAATGATGTCCATCTCATTCCACCATCTTTTGTTTTTGTTTTTGTTTTAATCCTAATGTCCCAGGCTAGTTACCTCAAGTTTTTTGGGCTGAGTCACAAAGTATCATTTGTTTTTTCAAAGCTCCTCAGATGATTCCAATGTGCAATGGAGGCTGAGAACCACTCATTTTGATGCGTCCTTTTGACTTAAAGAGCCTACTGACATATGGCAATGATGAATGAAAATGCTTCCATTTTACCATCTGACTTTAAATTTTGTTGAGAAGCAGCTGCATTAAAAGAACACATATTTAATGACAATATTTTTTAGTTTAGATTAACTTTTGGGGTACTATGATCAAAAGAACAGGACAAAGATAACCTGCTCTGAAAGTATCAAGTTCAAGTACAATTGATTTAAATTATTTGTCTGTAGATGAATCATGAATTTGTTGGATTTGTAAATTAAAAAACACTTTTTGTGTGAACTTCTCCCATAGTAGTATGACTTCAATTTAACATCTCATATACTGTTTGAGCTGTAAATCAATGAGACTGTAACTCCAAATTCTAAAACTAGGTGAAGAAATGTGGCAAACGGTGCATACATACTAAATTTCTGGATTACATAGGACATTTTCATAGATGGGGATGGCAAAAAATGAATCATTTGAAATTAAAACTGTCCTCTACTCTAGAAGTAGCCTTTGGTTCTAAGTCACTTGTTAGATTCCTGGTAATGATTTAAATAATGGGAAACATTTATTAATAAATAAATGCCAAGTGGTAAATTTAAAAAAATGTGTAATAATACCTAATTGTTTAACTGCGTGTGTATCAGGACAAAGAATTTTGACAAACACTAAAATCACTTTTAAAAAAATTTCCCATACAGAATGTGTTAAGTCAGTGCATATGTAATAACTAATAGCTACAACCTTGCACCTTAAATAAATTGCCTTATTTAATTCATCCTCACAGCAAGTGTTTGATAGGAAAAACTGCTCCATTTTACAGATGAGAAAACAGTACTAGAGAAATTTAGTAACTCTGTGAGAATCATACAGCTCATAATTAGCAGAACCAGGAAGAATATCTATCTTTAACAGCCCCAGTTCAATTGAGGGCATGTTTAAACTGTCTTTAAAATGCTCTCAATTCACAGGTGTAAGAATTATAATCCCAGACTACAGAAAAGAACAAAAGCTTAGATCCAGGTTGGGTTGTAAGAAATATGAGATGAGAATAAGAATTTTTTCTACAAATGAGATATATTTCAGAGGGTTTGATTTTTCTTTTGAAATTATATCATGAGCTTGTTTAAACTGTTTTTAACAGATTCCTCTTTGTATGTGTCCCACCTTGAAAATCTTGATCACTTAGGAGTAAATTAATTTATTCCATTTCACTCAGCCTATAGACAAAATATCCAAATTTTATTTTTACCAATCAGCATTTCTCAAACTGATCCTTAAATGGCAATGATTTGAATTTCCTGCTTATTAAAAATAGACTTCCTGGATCTCATTTTATATCATCTGAATCATATTCGCAGGGGTCAAGGCCTGGGGAATGTCTCTCTTTTTTTAGCAAACTCATCAGGTTCTTTGTGATAGAAATGAATTCCGTTTGCCCAAAATTTAGATTCTAAAGTCAACTCATTGTAAAGATTCCAAACAGAGAATACAAAGCTTCAGAGTACTAGGAAAACAGGAGCGATCTACTCCATTTCTATTCTTCTATCCTCCTGTTCAAGGACTCCCCCCGCCCCCGCCCCTTTCTTCACTCATCTAATGTTAGCTGAGGTTTCACAACACACAGTCACTGTGTGGGCCTGGGATATGTGACTGTTGTCAGATAGTTGTGGGACTCTACGTACTCCATGCCCCTGCTTTTGCATGTTAGAAAAGTCCTGCTGCAAAGAAACTTGCTGGATATTGTTAAATCCAGCATTCTCGATATAATCTACAGAGTAAATATATATTTAAAATAATATTGTGTAATAATATATAAATGTATCCATCTATATTCCATATAATAATTAACATTTTTTTATATTTTTTCATATGTAAAGGGTGTGTGTGTGTGTGTGTGTGTGCATGTGTGTATGTATGTATGTTCAAATATTATCCTGGAGAATGCCTTTAGAAAAAGTGGATATGATAATGACATATTTACTTTTTACATACAAAAAGGCAATCAATAGTGGGTGAAATTTGCTAGTGATGCATTCACTACCTTTTTTGAAGCACCGGTGCTGAAGAGGTAAAGGGTAAAAGGCCACTGGCAGATTTTCCGTGCCCTTAACTCCAGCTCTTGGGAGACTTGACCTGTAGTAGAGGCATCGGAGTTTCTGTGGAGTCAGACCTTTACTTTTTGTAAAAAGGATCCTAAATTAAAAGTTTCTACTCCTCTTTAGAAAGGCACAAATTCAGCCAATTCATCTATTCTATTATAAATTTCTATTCTATTATAAATATAATAATTCACTGTCATCATCTTGGTCTCTGTCTTGTACTATTTTTTCTGTTTGTCTTTTTTTTCTATTTTTAATTGATGCATTATAGTTGTATATAATGGTGGGATTTGCTATTATATATGCACACAGAATATAACAATATAATTTGGCCAATATCACTCTCTAGTATTTTTATTTTTGTAATTATTAAGCAAATGTGTACTCTAAAAACATGCAAGTCAACAAAAGCAAATCTAATATACAGTGAAAAGCAAAAGGAACTTTCTATTTCTATTATGTCAGTCCTATTTCCCAGAAGTGTTTCTGGATTTCTTTTCATATTTTTTTCATATGTTTTGTGTGTGTACATATAATGTATAGAGAAATAAATATGTATGTATAAGATGCAATAATATATATAATATAAATATATATTTTTACAAAGATGGCCTCATACCTAAATTCACTTATCAAACAGTGAATATTTAAATATATTAAGTCAGATTTCCAAAATTCCCTGGGAATAAGGTTCAAAGTTTCCTGATGCACCTTTCACAATTTTTTAATGTACAATTGCCATAAACTCTGTAAACAATGACACCAGGGCCTGGTCTTAAAAATAATTCAAGTGAATGAACTGCTTTCTCAAACATCTGGGTACAGTTAGGTAGAAAGGTTTCGGCACATTATTAAATGAGAATGGATTCTCAAGCATTAGTCACAAGTGTGACACATGATTTTTCACAATTGGGTTCTATAGAAACACATTTTCACAAATCAAAAACTCTTTATATATTATAGGATATTACTATTTAAAGTAAAACTGGTGTAAATTATATTTTATATCTAAGAATACTATTGAAAAATAAATAATTCCTCCCTAATTCATGAGTCTTAGTAATCCAATTTTTTTATAAATCAAACATGAGATTTGTAGAAATAATGACCCAAACACGGGGCTAACAGAATCTTACTCTTGCAAGGTTTATGTCCTCTTCATGATCAGTAAGAAAGGCAAAGCTAAATCTTTAAATAAAAGAGAATGCTCCTCGAACAGTTTCATTTCTCTCCCCTATTTTTCCTGAAAGACATGCAAATGGAAGATTTGTCTAGTTATACTGAATTGTTTTGGGGCAAAACTTGCATTTGAAACGAAGTATTCATTTGACAGTATTCACCATCATTACATTTTAAAATTGTATTTACAGAGAGTAGAGGTGTGAGATGGGGAGATGTTGGTCAAAGGGTAAAAATTTTCAGTTATAAGATGAACAAATTCTGGGGATCTAATGTACAGATGGGTGGTGATGATGGTATTCATTAATTTGATTGTAGTAATCATTAAATCATTTTTACAGCTTGAATATGATCAATATTAGTTTATCAGTTAGATATTATAAAATAAAAAATATAAAATATGTTTATAGTCTATTATAAAGTGAGTCATGCATTTGATAAAATGCTCAGGCAGAAAAAAATACTCAAGTAGTAAAAAAAGAAGAAGAAGAAAAAAAAGAAACCAGAAATTAAATCTCCCTGTTCAAATACCACTCCCCCACCCCCGCCCCCACACACACACAAGCATAACTGTGGATAACAGTGTCTTGTTTTTATCCTTTGGGGGGTTTAGGGTCGATCATATAGCAGACCTATGTATCTTTTTTGTTAGTTCCCATATAGGATCATACCACACACCCTATTCTGAACTTTCTCATGTTTACTTAACGTTAGACCTCTTATCATATTGGCATAATAAGGTTTATTTTATTCTTTTTAACAAGCACATTACATTTCTTTTTATCATTCTGCCATAATTAAGTGAACCTAACTTGTGTGAGTGTTCTCAGGACACTTAGGCTGTTTCTGTTTTCTTGCCGTTATGAACAATGCTATAATAAACATCCTTATGCATTTGTCTTGGCATAGCTTTGCAAGATATCAATAAGATATATTTATAGTAGTGGTGTTACTCACATAGATTAAGAGGCTCTCTAATAGTCGAGGTCCAAAAGCACGTCATGAAGCAAGAACTCTCTTGATACTGGTAGTGGGGGTGAAAATTCGTACAAACTTCTGGAAAGGTAATTGGATTATGTCTTGACAAATTTTGGAATTGACATACAGTCTTATCTATAAATTCTGCTGTTATAAATTTACTATTAATATAGAGGATTGTTTCTTAGGGATACAACCTCTACCTTATATCATCTAAGATTAAGAATATTAAATCAGAAAAAGAATGTAGAAAATATCTACTCCAAACCCTGGGTCCCATGGAAGTTAAGTTACATAAATCTAACAGAGAAATTCTGCACTCGCTGTGAGATATTTTAAAAGAGTGGGATAATTAAACACATCCGTTTCCTCTGGGTTTCCATCTCATCTCATTCAGTCCCTATGTTGCTGTCTCTCTTTCTTGCTGTGTCTGTCCTTGTGTTGTTTTGTTAGAACTTTATCAAAGGTGTAGCTCTGTAGGTTTCATTTCCCGGGAATACTTTTCACCAGAGGATGGCTCCATTCAATATGATTGAGGGCCAGAGAGAATAAGAGAGTAACCAGGGTTAAACCTTAGGAAAGTGGATCGGTGGCCTGGCATCTATCCTTTTATGATGGTCAATGAAAAACTGTGTTTCTCTGCTCTCATGCAACACTTCTGACACCAAATGTGTGAGGTTTTCCTTTGCATGAAGCCATGTTCCATCTCTCCATGCCAGCAGTGTCCTACAATTCAATTACGACACTAACAACTTGGAATTAGCACAGATCCCACACATTAAGGGCTCAGTCTTACAAGTCTGCATCCTGCCTCTGATGCCAATCCCAAGACTCAAGTTGTCACCTGTACTTCTGATTCACCAGGTATAAATTGGTGGTTCCTAAAGCTCCCTCCTCAGTTTTGAAAATTTCCTCTAAGGGCTCACAGGTAATGTTTCTTTGTGTTTAATAGTTTATCATAAAAGTTATCATGAAGGATACAGATGAATGGCCACGTGAAGACCTACATAGGGTACTGAGCTTGGAGTCTTCTGTCCCCGGGGTGTTGGAAGGCACCACCGTACTGTCACATAGGCGTGTTCACCAACTAGGAAGCTCTAACCCTCATCTTTTAGGGATTTTAATAGATATGGTCAATTATTAATTCATTCTCCAATCTCTCTTCCCTCCCTAAAGGATGATGAGTGAGGCTGAAAATTTTTTGCATCTAAACATGACTTGGTCTTTCTGATACCTAGTCTCCATCCTGAAGCTATCCAGCAATCTCTCAAGAGTCACTCTATTCATACAAAAGATGCTTCTATCATTCACTTAGGAAATTCCAAGAGCTTTAGGAGATCTGTGTCAGGAACAGAGATCAAGACCAAATATTAGAACAAAAGAGGCTCCTAGCACCCTATCACTCAGGAAATCACACATGTTTTAGAAACTTTGTGCCAGGAACTCAGAGCAGAGACCAAATATATGTTCTTATTTTCTCGTAGACAGGAATTAGAAAGGGTCAGAAATCAAGGGTGGTGTCCTTACCAAGCAAGACAGCTCTTGATTGGGAATAACTGTAATCTATCCAAAAAGTAAAAACATCCACCATTCATAGACTTGTAGAAAATATAATGTTTATGTTAATTAGAAACCAGAACATCAGGAGGTATTATTTTGCCATCCAACAAGTTAGCAGAGTGTATTTTTTCATAATACTTAATGCTATTGATTCATTTGAAATGGGTGCTCATGGTGGGGGTGGGGAGAGGCTGTGAAAGCACAGTTTCAAAGACTTAAAAATTGAAACATTTTGGCCCAGTCATTCTACTTCTAGGAATTAAGCTTGAGAACATGTTCAGAAGATGATGTTGCTAAACTCACTGGGATGTTCCCAACAACTTTATTTTTTAACTGGAAAAAAAAATTGAAAGCAGCCTAAAACAAGTAATGTGAGTAAAATTGTGGCCAGGTCAATTAGAGGATGATTATCCAAACTGTCATAACTTAACAGATGGTATGACCTACTTGTAAAAGAAAGATGTGAAAGCATGCATACAATGTGATTGATAAACAATGTCTGCGTCTGAATAAGTTCTGGAAGGGAAGCACACACACACAACATAGGAGGTCCACTTTGTACCAGCACAGGAACATGCAGACTTTCCTCTTCATCTTCACAATATTTAAAATATTTTATTTGATAATAATAATAAAATTAAACCAATAAAAAGTTTTATAAATATTTTCAATTCTTATACTATTTTTTTCTGTTTGTCCTTACCTAGAGTCTGGAAAAGGGATGTTGTGCTCAATATGTACAATTTTAGGTAGATGTTTCAGAATTTAAGCACAATTTCCGCGAGCTCTCTTAAATCATTTTGGAATAAGAGGAGGCTAATGATGTGACAAAAGAATCAAATCAAGTAAAATTTTCAAAATGGTTGCTTTTTTTTTTTTTTTTAAATGTAGGGAATGTTACAGTCGTCTGAGTTTCAACATGTCCAATGACAGGAAAATCACCCGCTCACAAAGCAGTATACTCCATTTGTAAATCACCATCCATTTATTCCACATGTATTGAGCTGATTCTCTTTAAAGTGGACAGTCCCTGACCGCAGCAAGACTGCACATGGGGAGGCCAGTTAGGAAGCTTTCTGTTTAGGGCAGGTAAGAATAATGAGGGTTGAGCTATGTCAGCACCCAGAGAGGGGAATGGGGATCAAATTTAAAATGTATTTATTTATTTATTTATTTTTTAAGAGAGAGGAGAGAGAGAGAGAGAATTTTTTAATATTTATTTCTTTTTTAGTTATTGGCAGACACACATCTTTGTTTGTATGTGGTGCTGAGGATCGAACCCTGGCCGCACGCATGCCAGGCGAGCGCGCTACCGCTTGAGCCACATCCCCAGCCCCTTAAAATGTATTTAGAAAACAGGTCAGCTAGACTTGGTGACTAGCTCCAGCCTATAGCCAAGGAGAGAGGACTGGATTCCATTTCTTAATAAGAGTAGAAAAGAAGAGAATCATGGCAGGGGGATGGGGGGACTGATTAAAGAAGGGAAAAAAAGTTAAAAGAAAAAAAGAATCATAGGCATCTTTCATCTGTCACACCCTCTCTCCATTTTCTATAATTTTCTTTTAAAATATGAACTCATCAGAGAGCCTAGACATACACTTCTCAGTTTAAATGCTGACTTCTCTCTTCCAAGGAAAGATAGCTTTTTTAGTTTTAAGGATTTTCCTTTCTTTCTTCCTTCCTTCCCCCCTCCCTCCCTCCTTCCTTCATTCCTTTTTGGTTTGTTTTTTTAGAATCAATCTTCTCTATTAAGATCTGGGTCCATAGAACAATCTAGACTTTGTATCTTAACTTTTAAAACTCCATTTATCTCAGTGTTTCTCAAAGGTTAAGGTGTACACAAATCACCAAGTGGTCTTGTTAAAATGCATATTCTGATTCTGTAGGTCTGGGTGGGACCTGAGATTCTGAATCTCCAATAAGCTCCCAGGTCATGCAATGTTGCTAGTCCTCATGGTACAGGTGCCATTGCAAAAATCTAGAGTGTTCTATCCAAGTCCAACATTGCTTAGGTCATTTTGCTCCATGACACATTACATCAGTTCTTCATTTTGTGAACAGAATAAAGTCCAGAATATTATACTCTAAGCTTTTTCAAGTGATAAAATTAGAAATAAGTAAAATCCCTAATATATGTACAGAGAGATAAAGTTACCTATCAAATACACCTGTCACTATGCCTTATTTTATAAGATGTAAAATATTGCTAAAAAATATATAGGGTCGCAGAGCAGCAACATTAAGCAGGTGCCATTATCTTCATTGCATAGATGAAGAAAGATAAGCCCAGAGAAGAGAAAAAGTGAGTCAACCCAGGTCAGACAGCTGTCTGATGAGCTTCATGTGACAAATATTGCTTATCCACTAGTTATGTGAACCAAAAAAACATCCCAAGTATGGAGCATTCCAAATATCTGGGAGAATAAAACTTAAGTCAGGTTGCTGTGCATTTAAAAAAAAGTGTTCCACTTGGACATGAGAAAAATCATTCTTGATATATTTTCTGTCACTAACCATAGATAAAGAAATACTCTAACCACTCCCTAGAGTCCTCCAAATAGCTATAATGATATGAGCACTACAAGTCTCCCCCTTCCTTCTCTAGTCCCCAAGAACAGGCTTAGGTATAGGTTGGTACTATCATGTTGAACTTTCATTGAGAGCTCTTCTTCTTTGTTGAACACCAAGAGTCAGGTCTGGGGGTGGGGGGAATCTGTAAGTACTATAATTAAATTTAATTTTAATTCCTGGGAGTCTTCTCCCTGATGCCAGGATGCTCCTTCACTCTCATCAGTTACAGCAGCATTCACAATGCTTCACCAGATGCTCTTGGGCAATTTTTGTGAGGCTTGAGGGTTACCTGTTCAAGCTTTCTCAGAAACTTGGAGTTAAACTAAAATATGGTTGAATTGTGAAAAAAGGGTCACCAATTCGAAGAAACCAGTTTGTATTTCTCAGGATGGGGGAAACTTTCAGGGATTGGACTTTTCTTGGTTTTCAAGTTGTTCTTTTGTTTTAGTTTCTTTGTGATTGGTTTACAATTTATTATTCTCTCATCTACTTTCAATATTTGTCTTTACATGTGTTCACACATAGTACTATATGTGTTCATTCTGTTATGAATAAGAGTGATAAGACCCAAAAAATGATCCTTCTAACCTATCCCAGTGTTGTTTAAATTAAGATCTTCTTTTAAAATCCACTTTATGTTGCCTAGAAGTCACATTTTGTATTACTCATTATAATGATGGTTTACCCATATAATAAGAGTAAACCGGATAGAACAAATGGAACAAAAATGGAATCTGAGGAGTCAGGCATAAAGAATTAAAAAAAAAAAAGCCTACTGGGCTGGGAATATAGCTCAGTTGGTAGAGGATTTGCTTCGCATACACAACTGCACAACGCCCTGGGTTGTGTTCAATCCCCAACACCAAAAAAAAAAAAAGAAAAAAGGCCTACGGTGTGGTTTGTTGTAGGGAGAACAGAGGGCAAGGGTCTTACTGACTGACTGGAGGCTAGAAGGCATTCAGATCTACCTGAACACTTAATGAGGAGGAGGAGGTATGTGCATAGTGTACAAAAATTTCATCCTCAGGATGCTCACTGTCAAGACAAGGACACAGAGAAGAGCAAGGAAAACAAAAGGCTATGTTATGAGAATTCCATCAGGAAGAGATTGCTTGCAATGGACTTAGAAGAGGTTGGGAAACTTCATAGAAACAATTGCATTTGAATCAAAACTTAGAGGGTGAATTGGAATCTGATAAATGGGAATAAGTGGTACAAAATTGGAGAGAAAATACTTTACCACCCACACAAGTGGGAAAATGAAAGGCACAAACAGGGAATGTGTAATTGAATTGAAAGATGTCAATGGAGACTAAGAACTGAAAACTAGAAAAATAAACCACCTTTTTAAATGCATTTCTCAGCAGTATATGTCTAAGACCAATGTTTTTCGCTTTTTTTTTTAAGTACTTCCTTTCTGTGGGGACCCTTGATTGAGAATCGCTGTACCAGGTCTTAGAATTTTGTACTTGTTGTTAAGTTTAAGAAAGAAAATTTTAATTTTCCTTCTTGGACTCCACAGCTCTGTCTTCAGGATAGGCCCTGTCACTTTTTTGGCATTGCTTTGATTTGCATATTCTCTTGAGATGTAGCTTTCTACTCTCTTAAAGATTAGTGGGTTTTTTTTTGTTTGTTTGTTTTTTGTTTTTGTATTGTAAATATGAGAAGGATAACACAATTCAGGGCTTACTAAAAGAATTATGGGAGCCATTGGTATGTCTTTTCTTTTTCCTTTTCCTTATTATCTTTACTTTTTATTTTGTTCCATCTTGTAGTTCACATAGGAGGCATCCATTTCTATTATGAGAGCTGTTGAAAGACCCTGATTAAAAGGATTCTCTTTGAATTAATTGGACATGATCAGAGATGCCATATTCTGACTTTTCCCTGGACTCCAATGTAAATATCTATTTTTATTTTATAGACATTGCAAGTTCAAGTTCAAGATCATTAGTTTCTCACTAATTCTAACTGACTTGTATCATCTTAACTAAGTTGTATCCATTATCCGGGCTTCAATCACTTCCATAGTAATTTGGACATCCCAGATTATTCAGAATGCCAGTCATTCTAAATTATATAAGTGCCTTAGTCTCTAAATTTGTTTCCATACAGTATATTAATTAATTAATTAACACATTGATGTTTTTGATGGAGGTATTGAATGGGACAGGAATTGAGGGACATGTCTTGGCATTTGAAAGCTCCTCCTTTATGTCCTCACTTTAACCTCTAAAAGCAGAAAAATCTGGCTTTGCTGAGGATTTAAAAGGCTGCCTTAATTTCTAAAGCTCTCTTCAGGCTTATATTTATTTATTATCTTAAGATCCAGAGTTTTTATTTTTAGAAAAAATGCATCATAATTACACTTGGGCTTATAAAACTATAGTATTACTATAGTATTTTACTCTATGATCTTGCCTATAGGTGGAATCTTTAAAAATTTAAAAAAAAAAAGGTGAATCTTATAGAAACAGAGTAGAAAGATAGTCACCAGAGGCTGGGGATGGGGAGAGGAAGAAATGGATAAAAGGAAAATGTTGATCAGAGGGTACAGAGTTTCAATCAGACTGCAGGAGTTTTAGTAATCTATTGCATTGCATGGTGACCATAGTTAATAATAATGTATATTTTTCAATTGCTAAAAGAATAGATTGCTAATGTTCTCCCCCACCAAAAAAAATGATACATTGTGATATGATAGATATGTTAATTAGTTTGATTGACTCTTTCTAAAACGAATACATAGATCAAATATCACATTGATCCCATAAATACATACAATTATTATTTGCTAAATAATTTTTTTTAAAAAAAGAAGCTATAGTATTCCAAATTGCTGTACTGTGTAAGGTGATTATTCATGTGCAAATTGAACACATTATCGGTCACAGATAATTTTTCACCCAAATATTTACTGAGAAGGGTAGCGGAGTCCGTTCTCACCTTCCTACTCTTTTTCGAGATTCGAAGGCAATACATTTTTCTTTTGCCTACATCTGCTCCCCTCACCCCCTCTTTTTTTGCTCACAGCATGGAAACTACAGTTACAGCTCAGCCTGTTTTGCTTATGGAACTGTGCCAGAAGCAGTTTTGAAGGTGTTTTAAAAATGAAGACATCTGGCAGCTGGCATACTTACAATTCATTTGCCAAAGACAAGTTGCACGCTGCTGGAATTTTCAGCTGAGGGTCACGCACCAGGTAAGAAGGCAGTCAGGTGGAGCCGGTGCACAGGAAGCCACATGCTGAAAAATCGTTGGCTCTGTGAGGTTGGGATGGGCTAAATCAAGAAGCACGCTGTCTCCTTGTCCACCCACCCCCTGGGTCACTGTACCCATTAGAAGGAGGGAAAAGGGGGAAAAAAAATCAAAGCTAAGGAAATTGACAATGATTCACAAGGCTGAGATATGTCAATCGAAGTCCTGGCAAGTGGGCAAAAGGAAAGGATGCAGAGGGGACAACAAAGATGAAAAACTGAATTTGACATAGTTCTGGATAAAAGTGCTCCTCTCAATTGATGGTTCAGTGTTTCCAGCAAGAAATAGCCACAGGGGTTACAGGTTTACAGCTTACCCCATAAGTAAATTACTAATAGTGCCACAATCAATGCTTCCTGACTAAAAATATACTTGATGTTTGATAGTGTCTGTATAGTATTTCATGTTTCCTGTTTTAAAATAGTTTCTTGTAACTAGGAATCATTAAACAGTACACCACTAAATGCTACTTTCCAAGCAATTGGTTTTTGTGTTTTTATACTTGTATTAAATAAGATTATAGTTATCTTGTTTTGTTTGTTTGGAATTTTGTTTTGTTTTTGTTTTTGGTTTTCTTTCTTTTTTTTTTGCCACAACAAGAAATTTAAGATGTAAATACAGAGTTTCATAATGAGATTAACAACTGAGCTAACACGGCAGGGGAAGGAAGTCATCTCACCATGTGTGATGATCCCTCTCTGACAAATCTTCGCACTTAAAAAATTATGTGGACCATATTTGACATGTAAGCAAAGAAATTTATGTTCCTAAAGAAATCATCAGAGATACTTGTACTAGCCCTAGATATATCTCTACCCAATAAGTCTAGGCATTTTTCCTTCTATTCTAACTAGAATTGTCTGTCTAAAGCCTATTCCTGTCTTCTTCTTAAAATATTACATATGGAGGCATCAGTAAATGGAGAAAGAAGGAGGTGGTGTGCAGTTAAAACTTTGTTATTAGAGAAAACTGATCCTCATCTAATCTCAAATGAAGAGAGTTACTGGCCTAAAGAGATTGAGGCCCAGGTGTAGGATCTGGTCCAAAAATACATGTTTAGCACGTTCATGATTGACCAGCAGAACATTTACATTTTTAAAAAGGGTTTAACAAGATAGTTTAAATTTAAAAGAAAAAAATTTGAGCCGGTGCAGTGGCACATACCTATAATCCCAGCAGCTCCGGGAAACTGAGGTAGGAGGATCACGAGTTCAAAGCCAGCCTCAGCAAATGCCAGGCACTAAGCAACTCATTGAGATCCTGTCTTTAATTAAAATACAAAATAGGGCTGGGGATGAGGCTCAGTGGTCGAGTGGGCCCTTGAGTTCAATCCCTGGTATTCCCCCCTAAAATTATGAATTTCCAATTTCTTTTTTAAAATCGCAAGATCAAGCCTCAGGATCCACAGTCCATCATAAGTCTGGTGGCCCTTACTCCCTTCAAATGGTGCAAGGCAGTGTGGGGGTCTTTAGGGTCCTGCTGCATTCATTCTCTCCCCAAGGCTGAGTGTGGGTTGTCACTTAATTGTGTTCTCACTATTGCTTTTTGGAAATGAAAAGTGAAACATTTCTTGTATCTTTGGCTACAAGTTAAAATAGACTAGAGGGTGGGCTTTGCTTATACCAACCAGGGTGGCTGCCTCTGTGAGACTCTCTCCAGCCCTTCCATTTTTAGTTCATTTCCTCTTTACATGAGGCACCTCCTCTGCCCATTTTAGGTGCTGAGTTGAGACTACAGAAGTTCAAGATGTTCCCTGGCCCAGCCTAGGGTTCTTTAAACCTATGCCCCCCCACACACACACACACAAAAAAAAAAAAGCAAACTTGAGTAATTTTAGCCATGTGGCACACACGTGTAACCCCAGCAACTCGGGAGGTTGAGGTAGGGCAGTTACAAGTTCAAGCCCAGCCTCAGTGCTTAGCAAGGCCCTAAGCAATATATCAAAATAAAAAAAAAATAAAAAGGGCTGGGGATGTGGCTCACTGGTTCAGCACCCAGGCACAAAACAAACAAACAAAACAAAACAAAACAAATAAAACCTATGTGTACAGCCCACACCAGAAGAGAAGTAGTTACAAATGAAGTCTTCTTAAAGATGCCCACCTATAAACCATTCCTGGCTTTCAAAGTTTGGAATGGGGTGGTGAACTCTTTAATGTTTTATCACTTTAAAATGTCCTTTTTCTCCACAAAGTTATCCATTACTGGTAGTGCCTTTGTAGATTGGACTCTGCTTCTTTCATTGGAATTTAGCAATTACAAAATCTAAGGATAGTTTGTTTCCAAGAAGGGAAAGGGATAAACATTATGGAGAAAATGGTACCCACTGGAATGGAGATGTCTGCCTGGTGATTTTGGTGGTCAGATATGAAGTCAGTGAGGCAGTAACTACTCTTCTTGGGGTCATACAGTTAGCGTAAATGCTCCCTGAGAAGAATTTTATGATTCTTACAATTATAAGCTATGTGAAGTACCAGCAAACTGCACTTTAAGTAATTTAAACTGGAGTTTCAAAAGATGAATTATAAATATATTGAAGTGGGCTATAGAAAGAATATTGATGATTTGTCAACTCTTCATATTTTCTTTTCTTCCTTCTTTTTTTTTTTAGTTGTTTATGGACACAGTATTTTTATTTTTATTTGTTGATTTTTATGTGGTGCTGAGGATTGAACCCAGGGCCTCATGTGTGCGAGGCAAGCGCTCTACCACTGAGCTACAGCCCCAGCTCTCTACATATTTTCTTTTAAATTTGTTTGTTTTGTTTTGCCAGTCAAGTCTATAGAAGCCAGTTTCAAGTCCCTGCAATGTTTTCCATCTGGAATATAAAGCTCTCCATTCAGATATTCTAATATACAAAGCCAAACCCTGAGGAGTGCTGGTTCATTACAGAGCATTGTGCCTTCTAAAATGGTCTGGCAAAATAATTCCACAGCAACATTATCTCTCATTTTCCTTGTAGATGTTTTTAGGTCTTTTATTTATACAGAAGTTCATGACTAGCTTAAAGGAAGCAAAGTATAGCTTATAAACAGAAAATATAATCTCAGTAAAAAGGAGTTGATAGAGTAGAAAATATAGATTTTTGGAAAGAGATACTTTTTTCAAGGAACAGTTATTAGCCTGTGTGTGTAGATGGGCGAGTGTATGTGTTGACAGTTGAGCATTACAGAATTTATTCCTTTCAACATTCAATTAAAAAATAAAGTCAAGTTACTTTGGAAGTGAAATACAATTAAATTGGATAAATGTGAGGAAATCTGCATGTGTTCGTATAAAAACCAACCTAAATCTGGAAAACAGGGCAAGTTACATGTTGTTCCATGATAAGAATATTCTCTAGCACTCTTTCAATAAGTTTTATTAGATACTTACTTAAACAAGTTTTATTGAACACATGCTATGTATAAAGTGCTCCAATTCAATTCTAAAAAGAAAATTACAATCAAATTTCTCAAAAACCCATTTTACTTTTTTAGTTTATGAGAATATATTTTATATATTGTATATTTCTAAAAATGCATTTTATATTGATACTTATTGACAAAATATAGCTAATGTTTGACATTTGGATGATAGTTTGTAAGTTATATTGTAATTATTTCATGATTTTTTTTCTTGATAATTGTGTTGTGACTTAAGAAGCGAGGTGAGAATTTTTGCCACTGTTTTGTATAATTCAGAAAAAGTAAGTAATATATTCAAGAATGAACAACAAAGAAATAAGTAGTAGAAATATTTTTCTGTGCTTTGTCCAGCACACTGTGCTGGGAGATGGTTATGTCCCCTCATAACTTATTGGTATTAAAATAAATTATTAGTCAATTCAGATAGCATAAGCTAGGGCTTTAGTTTAAATTCTGGGTCATTCATCCACTCAACCCATACCAAAAACATGCTATAAGCTAAATGCTATGGGAGGTGCTGGGTCCTCAGTGGAGTTGAACATAAAATAGATGTGGTAATACAGTTTGCAGGCTGGTGGGAAGACAGACATTAAATAAACTGTCACATTTTTATGTATTTCAGGAGCACAGCAGCCATGCTCCTGCCCTGGTGACATTCACACTTACAGATGTCTTTGCTTAGACTGCTCTTCCCCCATATACCTACATAGCTGCCTTCCTTGACTCGGAGGTCACCTCAGTTGAACCATGTATGATTCTAAATCCAACCAAATGAGCATGCAAATGGGAACATCAAATGAAAGCATTTTAGGAAATAGATTCAGAAAGAAATGTTCAGCAAGTCCTCAAAGAAAGCAAAAAAAAAAAAAAAATTCAGGAGAAAGAAAGACATTGAATACCAAAAGTAGGAGAGAGAGAGAGAGAGAGAGAGAGAGAGAGAAGCAGAAGAAAAAGGAGAAGGAGAAGCATCCAGTAAAACTTATGACTAAGTATAAATGCTTAGAGTCATATAATTTTTAAAAAATATTAATGATCTGGAACTAAACTCCAAATGAGTTCAACATATGATTTGAAGGTGAAACCAACAGAGGAAGAAAATGATAGGATTTGGGGGTTTGTTGACTTTTATTAGAGGAAAGTATTGAAAATTCAATGTTAAATGATACAGGAATAGGAACAACATATAATTCTTAAATCTTTGAGAAGGAAGGAAAAAGAGGAGAAAACTCAATCAACCACCCAAAAATATAGGTGAAAAATTAGAACTTTTAAATATAAGTATTAAATATTTATAGTGGTAATAATTCCTATAAATATTAATATATTAATAATCACTATAAGTGTAAATGTTAATTTTCCTATTTAAGGCAAAGATATTTTTTAAATGGAACTACTTAATTCTATTTGAGATACTTCTAAAACAAAATGACATAGGCACAGCATGATTTTAAAAATTAAGAGGTGGGGTTGGGGATGTAGCTCAGTGGTAGAGCACTTGCCTAGCATATGTGAGGCCCTGGGTTTAATCCCCAGCACTGAAGAAAAAGTAGAGTAAAATAGAAAGATGGACAGGGGTATTTCAGAAAGATGCTAATGAGCACAGAGAAAGATCAGTTAAGGAAATAAATTAATATACCTCAAGTTAGGTTTAGGGGCCAAAATTGGTCAATGAGATGAAGATTTCACATTATAAACAGAACAATCCATCGAGATATAAAAATCACAAAAGTTGTATATTTAACCATGGAACTTTGACATATATTCAAC
The DNA here is from genome assembly GCF_021218885.2 of Marmota monax. NCBI lineage: Eukaryota > Metazoa > Chordata > Mammalia > Rodentia > Sciuridae > Marmota > Marmota monax. Next base: position 7,808,170 of record NW_026694232.1, read on the forward strand.
AAAAACTATTAGAAGTACTGGTAGATATTGCTAACTCCATAACCATTGGAATAATTTAGTGGACCTCTTTTAAAATCTGATGATTGAAGTGGCCAAAAATAATATGTATAGACAGAACTTTAATAATAAAGCATTTATGTATACACACACTTATCCAGTAGAGAATACACACTTATCATACACAAATGAAGTAATTATCTTTTTACTTTATCACTATAATGTCTCAGAAAATAATCTCAGTAAATTTCAGAATAAAAAAGAAATTACACACATGCTCTACCTTCAATTTAAAAAAATCAGAAATTAATAAACTGATAGGTAGAAAAATGTATCTACTTAGAAAAAGCTTTTAAAATCTTTTAAATATGAAAAAAGTAGTTAAATATTGCCCCTGTCATGGATAGGATAATTCAATGTTTGGGGCACACTTTGAATTGAACAGTCATGGAAGGCCTCCTGAAGTTGGGCTTTTTGAGCATATTTTTAAAGAGGGAAGAAGAAAGCCATGTTATCATTTAAGAGGAAAAGATTCCAAGAGGAAGAAAAAATTGGTACACACACATAATCCAAAGTATGCCCCCAGAAGAACAAGCAGTGCTGTGGATCAGAATGAACAGGAAGTAGAAGACAAGGTCAAGGAGAGATAGTGGGCCAAATCATACTAGACCTTATAGACCATTGTGAGAGTCTTGATATTTTACTCTGAGTGAAATGAGAAGTTTCAGTGAGTGACATGGTCTTAGTTTCATTTAAGTAAGATTCTAGTTGCTGGATCAGCTACACTGACAGAGGACAAGGACAGAAGTAGGGAGTTAAAAGTTAAGAGTTTAATAAAATTTAATACACAAGGTCAGAGAGAATTGACAGTGGCTTAGCCTGAAATAGTGGCAATGGGGCTGGTGAAAAATAGTTGAATTCTGGAAAAAAAAAATTGAAGGTACAGCCAATAAGTTTTGCTAATGCACGAGATATGGGGTGTCGGAGAAAGAGGAATCAAGCAAGATTCCAAAATTTTGAGCCGATGGGACTCTTTGAGAATGGAGTTGCCCTTAACTGAGAAGGGGGAGCTGGTTTGAGGTGGGGTTGGGGAGAGACTGGGGTTCAGTTCAGTTTCATTAAGTTCAAGATGCCCAGGTCTCAAAGTGGAGATGGCAAGTGGACATTTGAATGTTCAAGTTTGGATTTCATAAAGAGGTTGGTAGGAAGATGAAAAACTGGGGCATTGTCAGAATCCACATGCTACTTGAAGCCGTGAGATTTGTGATGGGATTACCAAGAAAGTCATAGAAAAGGGAAGAGCTTAGGAGCAGGCAAGGAGACTGAAAAGGAGCAGCCAGGAGAATAGGAAAAGCAGAGGGAAGTATGATACCTTAAAAAGCCCAGGATAGGAAGAAAAGGAAAAGAGCAAACTGAGTCCAGTGCTGCCCACAAATCAGCAGAACACAATAGCTGAGATAAAGTCTCTGAAGCCCTTCTGCCAGGTTCGAATCCAGCTCTGCCATTTATTTTCTGTGACCTTGAAAAAGTCACCAAACTTTTCTTTTTCTATCGCCATCGGTTATATGAGGATTAGAACAACTCCTATTGCTTGTGTTTGTTGTAAGACTTAAATGTCTGAATTTGCTTAACAAAATAGTTAGAATCCAGGCATAATGTTTCACACTGGTGATCCCAGCCACTTGGGAAGCTAAATGGAAGAATGACCAGTGAGGTCAGTCTTGGCAGCATAGTGAGACCACATCTCAAAAAAAAAAAATCTCCTAGAATATAGTGAGTATCTAATAAATGGCAGTTGTGGTTAGTGGTTAAAATAACTATTAATAAGAAGAGAAGGTGAAGGAGTGGGGATCGCTCTAAAAGGGCTGACCTCCAGTTAGTTGCCTTATGTTAAATTTATTCATTTGTTATTACATCTCACGTACTAGAATGTGAGCTCCACAGAGAGGGCCCTTGTTTTATTCCCTGCTGAGTCTCCATTCCCTCAAACAGTGCCTAGCGCATGGTAGTCATTTGCTCAATTATTAAGTGGGTAACTAATGTCTGTGAGACCCAGAGAAGTTAAATAAATTGCTTACCAAGTTCATGATGTCAGTGTTGGATCTAAAACCTGAGTCTCCTTGTTCCCAATACAAAGAATATTCCAGTCTGAGGATAACCTAGTTTTCAGCATTGGCATCCTGCTCTCAAAGCAATACTTTAAAAGTTACAGTTGTTTTCAAAGGTTGGAATGAGATAGAAAAGGATGGAACACATCTCACTTCTTTCCAATTATTAACATCTTCCTAAATCACTGAAAACACTTCTTACTCTGATGAAAAGTTAAATTTTGTTGATAATATGGCTGTTAGATAATGAAAACCTGAAAGTCCAGAGAAGTCTGTAAATGATCTAAAAAAACTAGTCATTTGTTGAACAATATAAATAAAAGAGAAATGTTTGAAAATGACCACACATCTTGACCTTCTTCTTGTAACACACACCCTGTCTGATTTTCCAAGGACTACTGACAATTGAAAACATGCAATTACTATTTCTTCAGGTAAAAAGTTAAATTATGTGTAAATGTAGCAGATATTTACTTCCAGAAAGTTCACCAGTAATGGGACTTTTTAGGCAATTAGAAATAACCTCGAGTCTCTTATTCCTAGGTTTAATACAAACTAGATACAGCTCAAGATTGAAAGGTTAAGAGAAGAGATGTATTTCTCTGTAGTATTTGCTCCTGGATGGTGAGTGGCATTATAAGTAGCAATGAATTACTCTGTCTGTACATAAAACTTCCACTCTAGCTTATTAATCTTTCACATCATCTAAAAAAAATAGAAACCTTTCTTCACATACATAAATAAGTGGGAAATTTTGCCTAAAAGAAGGAAATTGAAATCCACTTTTATTAACTCAAATTTTGTAGTACTTCTTTTAGTTCTGTGAAACTTCTTAACTAGCAGTGAGGATGTAGCTCAGTGATAGAGAATTTGCCTAGCATGATCAATCTCCAGTATTGCCAAAAAAACTAAATTTAATTAAATTTTAAAAACCACTTCATAACTAACTAGAATTATAGAAATCATTTTAGAATGTCCAGAGATTATAAAATAAAGTGAATTTCATAAGATTATATAATGTGTATTTAAACCAGCATTAATAGAGACTTATAACATGCCTGTATAAGACAGTTAAAAATTTGGTCTTCAACCATAAAACCATAAAAGAGGGTTTTTTTGTCAAGTTTCTGAAAAGCACAACATTATGAAATAAAATAGTTTGCTTGAGACTTCTTTCCTTATTAAAAATTGCCTCATTATTTGACCTAGTCATCCCACTTCTGGAAGATTACTCTAGAGAAATAACCAAAAGGAATGAAAATTCTATATACTAGAAGATGTTCATTGTAGTATTATGTATATAATCATAGAACTGGAAAAAACCTAGATGTTTAACAGTAGTGGTATATTTAAACTGGAGTCTATCCACTTAATATAATTATATGTAATCATTAAATGCATAATATGAAATCCTCACTGTATAGAAATATACATTTAAAATATGCATTTCATTAAACAATTCAATCTCAATTCAGCTGTTGTCACGTATATTTATAAATATGCACACCTGTGTGTGTGTGTGTGTGTGTGTGTGTGTGTGTGATATGCTACCTGTCTGGGCTTAAGGGTGGGAAAAAACAGATAAGTTGCATCCTTTATAAAATCTTGTCTTCTGAATGCTTAATTTTGTCTGGTTGAACTATATGACACATGTATAAAGACTTTTAGGTTCTCAGGGTAATTATAGGTCATACCTAAGTAATCATCAGTTAGGCTTTCTCATTCATTTCAAAAAGCAGAAAAATTTACTTTATTGATTCTGAGTATTCTGCTAGTCTCTTCAAATCATTCTTGAATCCTTTTTCAGGCAATATGAAGTGCCTCTATATTTTAGTACACATCTTTGCTATAGAAATGTGATTTTCGGCTTTGCAGCCCAAGCATGCGTTCCATGTATGAATAGGAGGCTTTGTGCCATAGAAGTAAAGTCATCAGCTTCTATGCTATGAAGAAGAAATGTTCATCTTCTAATGTGCATATATGTAAGCCACCTCTTTACAATCAGCCCCCTTAAATGGCACTGAGTATGCTTCTGTGTATGACACATCAATGTCCATTAATTGCATGAAGAGAGAACCGAGATTCCAATGGCAAAATCTGTAAAAGTAGATATACAAAGAAAAGTGGAAGCATCTGTTTAATATATACGACATTAGAATTTCATTTTACCTCTGTGATGCTTTTGTGTGGCTGCAGTGTTACAGCAGAGCACATAAGCATAGCCGTGCAGTGTCAGCAGGTGCATGCCACCAAATTACTGCTTTTAATTTGCATATTCATCTGCTAAGAAGCATGTCATTATCATATCAAAGGGATACTAAGCAACATCTAGCTTGGAGAGATGTGGCATAGTTTCAATAGGAGCAATTAATGCAAGATGAGGACTCTCTTTCTGTCATGTCTCCCAGGGCTAGCTGTAATCGGGCTGATTATTGGATACCAATAAGACCGAGGGCCCAGTTGGCACTGAATAAGAGAAGAACTGGAAAGAGAGCCTGCTAGTCCTTTCCACTGTACACTTGATGGCAACGTGACACACTCTGGTCACTCAAATGAATCCTGTTCATTTTATAGATGTTGTCTATATGAAACCATCTGTTTCAGTTGTTATTAAATGACCAAATGCTGCCCTAAAATACTTATGTATTTTTTACAAAAAGAATAATCTTGATTCTGGTGGTTATGAAAAGAAAATGGGTAAGTGGCATTTAAATTTGGGTTTACAGATATGGATTTTAGTGATTAAGTAAATTTCATTTGAACAAACATTACTCTCTTCCTTCAAACATTGGAACACCTAAAAAGTCAGACAGTATCAGGCACTAAAGACGCAGATATAAACTAATCACAGTCCCTGATCTCAACAAACTTACAACCGATCAGAGGAGGCAGTTATAAAACACAAAACTTGAATAGCATTTACTTTTTTATTGTTCATGAACTTAAAAAAGTTCACAAACATGCAAAACTATCATTTTGAAATGACAATAAGGCCACCTGGTCTCATTTTTTTCAAAGTCTTTAAGATCAGGATTTTTAATTTTAGTTTAGTTTTAGAAATGATCCTACTCTTTCTTTTTAAATGGTAATAGTTTCAAACAATGTGCAAACTTGAATATTTGAATGATAGAAGTATAGACAATTTTTTTTAAATAGTGCTATTGTGTGATCTTTCACCGGGTGCACTGGTATAAGTAGTGCTTAAAAAAAAAAAACACTATCTATTAATAGCTTGCATCCTAAAGTCTAGAATGGAATGTTACATACACACACTTTTATTAATTTATTAGACAATTAATTTTTGAACACTTATGTGCCAAAAACAGTTATAAGCACTGAGGATATATCTGTGAACAAAATGAGCCTTTGCCAGCCCCTTGAGATGACATCCATATATATTCTTACCTGTGAATGTATGCAAAGCACATGTCTAATCAGAAGTTCAATGGCATTCACTCAACAAGAATCTCATGAGCACCGTATGTGTACTAAACCAGGCAAAGAATGGATATAAAGATTACCTTAAAAACTACAAAGCATCAGGGGATTCTAAAAAATAAATAAATAAAAAATAATTTTTTTAAAAAGGCTTCTAAATGGCCAGAACTGAATGGCTTACGTAAAGCAAAACAAACATATTTTATGAGTATTCAATCTTCCAAGTAGTTTCAGACTTCTCCAAAACCAACCACACATAGCCCTAGTAAGTTTATCTACTCCTTTAACTTATCAATTGGCATGAAAATTTTAGTATGAAAAATTAGACCTTAGAAAGCAAAGGTGCAGAAACTTTGCATCTTTCATCTTATTTTTTTCTCAGAGGAGTCCTCTAAGACATATGCTAATATACCCAATTTTTAGATAAGGAAACCAAGACTCGGAGAGTTTGTGTCCCAGGGTGATCCAGTTGATGTCTTAGTGGCATTATTTTTCCTCTTTTTTTGGAGCTGGGGATGGAACCCACAGTCTTCAGCATGCTAGGCAAGTGCTCAACCACTGAGCTGCTCCCTAGTTCTCCCAAGGTGATCCAGTGGCGAAATAGCTGGGTAAAAATGGACCTCAGAGCTTCCAATGCCAAATATGTGTTCTATTCACAGCACGTTCATTATAATATGGCATTCAATATCCCAGTCTAATCTATTTTTTTGGCAATGCGCATGAATATCAGAACTAACTTAGATGGTTATAATTAATCATTTTGAGCCAGAACAAAATTTCTCCAGTGCCATTCTTTTACCTTATTATGGTGAAAGTTAAGAATTAAAATGATGTACACTGTATCAAAACTACTATTAGAAAATTTAAACAACTGAACAAAAAAGTATAATTTATTTACCTGCATGTTACCACTCAGGTTGGTTTTTCACCAAATGGAAAGGTTATTTTTAATCTTAAACTTATTAATTAAAGTTTTAATTAAACATGCTAAGAACTATAGACTTATTGTTTGGTATTTTTTTTTAAGTTAGTTGTTTGGTAGGTTTAAAAGAGCTGCTGACTAGGAGTAAGAAGATCTGGATTTAAATCCTGGTTATTGTGGAAGATGCATAGCTTAGCAAAGGCTTTACACTTGTCAAAATGAGGAATTTAATCTAGATACTATCTTAGATTGCTTCCAGCTTTCTATTATTTTTTGCAGAATATCTCATCGGGGCTTTACTTTAAATACAGTACATGAAATATTTGTATAGCCCAGACTTCCTGAACCGTTCTTTCCTGCAAAGAAATAAAGTTGTTATGTTTTTCAACAATGCCTTTGAGCAAAACTTCAGGAATGGTAATTACTGATTGTGACTCTCTCTCAGGAGTTGATTGCGTTGCTACACTGAATGTTTACTTATTTCTTTGTTACCAAGAACTAAGGGGAAAGGAGAAGAGAAAGCAATGAAGCAAGGAAGCTATACCTGTGTGCACATCCACAAGTAATCATATTGTTGAATTCTATAAATTTTAGGATTTTGTTTCAACTGTAGAAGAATAAGGAAAATGCTGCCCTCCGACAGGTGTGCCTTCCCTGTAAAATTATCACAAAGTGAAATGAAGAGTTCTACAAATGCAGGGGTTCCGCAGAAAAGTTGACTTAAGTATTTCTAATGTTCTGCCAGTGGGAGTCCATTTTTTATAAATCCATCCTGAATCAACCTTTATTTATAACTACTGTATATAATCAACTCATATTTTATCACTCAATTATCATCTACTCTAAGCATTTGGAAATTTTCTAAGTGATTTGGTTAAACCCACATTCATACAAGGAAGTCTTCAAGATCAATTTATTGTTTTTAAGAGAGCTTAGTTAAGATCAAAACCTTAACTAGCCTTATAACTTTTGGGGGCATACTGCACAGAAGGCACCTTTCACAGAGAAGTCCCATCAGTCCATTTGGCGCACTCTTGCCTCTCTTGGTACCACTCCCCCAAACTTCTGTATGGTGATTGTATGCCTCAAATAAATGCTAAATTTTTAAAACTTGAAACAGTATTTTTTTACCCATAATTCATAAAGGGAAGGGTTTTTTTTCTATTTTCTTTGTGGCTTATTATGATGACAAATTCTCAGCAAGTTCATTTGCAAACACATGACCTCAATTTTTAGCTTCTACAGTAGGAAATGAGAACCCTCAATGCTCTTGTTGGAAGAATTCAACATGCTTCACATCTACCTTGTTTAAACAAGGAGTATTATTATATGATTTTTTAGGTTTCTAAGAAAAATGGAAAGGCTGCTTCATTTGTGTGTGTGTGTATGCAAATATATGTATATATATATATGCTTGTATATATTCTCAATAATGAAGCTAGCTGGCTAATTTATTGGATATAGTAGAATAAGAAAACATGATGTTTTTTAGAAGAAACCAGATTTCATCGGTACAATTCAAATGAACATAGACAACATTTGTCATATCCAAAACATAAAAACAAAAACAAATATTAAGTGATGACTATTACAAGCACTGGGAATTGAAGCTAAAACAAGACTTCTAGGTACATGCATCAGATTTATTATTAATAGGGGACAGGAGGTAGGAATAGAGGAAGATAAAATTGTGCCATTGATAACAGGGGAAAAAGTGCATGATGAACATATTTTGTTTTAACTACATGAGATCTGAAAAGTAATAGATTCATTATAAACTTACATCAGAATAGATCCATTAATATCAGATCATAGCTGAAAACCCTTGATCCAGGAGCTGGGGTTGTGGCTCATTGGTAGAGCCCTTGCCTAGCATGTGCAAGGTGCTGAGTTCAATCCTCAGCACCATGTAAAAATAAATAAAATAAAGGTAATGTGTCCAACTAGTTGTTTGTCTATTTTAAAAAGTAAAATCATTTCATACTTAAAGTATCTAGATTTCTTGATTTTCTTTTAAAAAAAAGAAATCAAAAGGTCTTTGAGAATTGACCTATATTTTTCATGACAGTTTCCAGGAACTAAGCAATTGATTCCCTTTTGGATTGAGTCTCTCCTGTTTTGCCACAGTCCCTTCCAGCCTCTCTTGTCTTATACCCAGGCTGAGTACCTACCTAATCCCTTGTAGGCATTTGAGCATCCAATCCCTGATATCATTAGCATTATCCTGGGTCACTTCTTTTACTATGGTAATCCTTGAAAATATTCCAAGACACATATACCATTATTCACATTCCAGAGACAAGGAAGCCAAAACTCTGGGAAATAAGATTATTTGCACAACTGTTCACATAACAATAGACTGTCTTGTTCTTTAGTACCTGGGTTTCCAAATAATACTTTAAGGATTAAAAAAGTTTAGATTAGTCATTCTCAAATATAGCTGCATGTTAGAATCACCTGAAAAGCTTTAAAAATGTGGGAGCCCCATCCCTAGCCACATAAATCAGACATTCTTAAGGTGAATCCAGTCATAGTTTTTTTTGTTGTTTTTTTTTTTAGTTTCTCATCTGATTTTAATTTTTAATCAGGTCTGTGAACTCCTACTTTATATCAAAAGACAAGATAATTTCCAGTTTGCACTTAATTCTTTTTTTTACTATTTTAAAAATGTAGACATAGACATTTGGCATTTCAAAAACAATGCACTTATTGAATGTTTTACATTTGAAATTGTATACCGTCTTGCATTGTACAAGAAAAACATTAACAAACTTCCTACACAGAGTTTGAATTGACCCATTTCTACACGAAGTTTGTCTAGCCCTATTTGCTAAAGTACTGAAACAAAGCAAATATTTGAATCCTGGTGGCTATTTGCTATGGGTATCAAGTATCCTCACGTGGCTAGATTTCCCCTTTGCACAACACCTAAGGCCCAACCAGTCCTCTGACTACATTCAGCAATTAAGTATTAGTACAGGTCTCATGGGTAAAGCTTGATTCTTTTCTGACGCCTTTGACCTATTTTAGGTGCTACATCCAAAGCCCAGTTTGGTCAGTCAGAAAATAATGAAACTGGAATTGAGTCTTTTTTTTTTAAACAAACAAACAAACCAAAAAAAAAAAATCATTCCTATTTACAGGTCAAATTGTCATAGGCATCCTAGTTTACATGTGTAACTTGACTGTAATATCAGTTCATTATTATATTTGATTAAATTGTTGGGAAAATTCAATGTTATTTTCCTGTGGATTGATGCAAACATCACTGGATCTGAAGGAAAGGAGGATGAAAGTAGAGAATGTAATTATTTACTCATGGCAAATTGTGACATAATTTTTGCTTTAAAATAAGCTCCATGCATTATAGATGAGTATTTGTTTTTAGAGGCCTCATTCATTTAGAGAAAAAAAAAAAACATGAAAATTACTTCCTTCTTTTAGAATGTGTCTTTACCAGTAAGTGTACTAGAGATGAGTCTACATTAAAGTGGTTTTGATAGAAAAAGCAGCACCATCTAAAATTAGAACACTTACTTCAGACATGACTTATTATGATGTATCATCAAATTATGAAGATCAACTATGAAGCAAGGCTTACGATTGCAAGGGTCTCTATTTCTGTGAATAGAGCACTAGATAGTATATTTCATAATCTGTATATTCCTCCAAATTTAGAAGCTAAAGAAGCACTGGAGTTTGCTATAATTAAGGCTATGGGTATATAGAAGCCTCATATAGAGGTACATGTTAAATAATCACTCAGCATGAACAGGCTCTATCAAAATCCCCTAACCCAGATAATTTAACTCCTTAATTCTCAAAGTATTTTCATAAGTAGGCATGCCAATAAAAACCTATTTTTCATAGAATACAGAGAAAGAGAATATGCTTTGCTGAAGGTGAGGTTAAAATTAAAATAAAATTTAGATCAGGTTGTGGGACACAGTGTTTTAGCCTATATGAGATAAACAGATGATAGATAAATGGATACACACATACTACACTATATACATATGAATTATGTATATATACATCCATACACATTCCAGATATGGACATTTAATACTTATAAATACAATAAAGTTTTATATTAATGTCATGATATCAAATTCTACATGATGACAAATTTTAGTTAGAACCAAATTAGTTTTGAACAACCAAACCTAATTCAGACCAACCTGAACAATTAATGAGATTTACTAACTAATGTAACCACAAAGTCTGGGGGGGCGGGGTGGAGGACACCTGGCTTCATTCAGTGACAAGTGATATCATCTGGGCTCTATTTTGGCTTCCTTTTCAGGTCATCTCTGCTTAGCAGCCCCTCATCACCACTACCACCACTTCCTTTGTGACAATTTAGCAATCCCTCTGAAAAGAATTGCTCTTTCTCAGTAACTCCAGGAGAAAATTCCAGGGCACGACCCTGATTAACCCGACTTTGGACACTGTGGACCCATATCAACCACTGCATTCTGAGGGGTAGGGACCTCTGATGGCCCAGGCCTAGGTGATGTATCCACCCTATGTCTGGGTGCAGAGGTGAGAGGGGAAGAGTCATTCTGCCTCCCTCAACCACAGGAAAAGTGCTATCTCCATGGAAAGAAAGGTGTTTTACCAGGAGAAGGTAGAGAAGGCTAGTAGCTACAAGAAAACAATTCATATTCCATTTCTACATATGAAGCCTTTTATCTCTCTCCTCTGCCTATCAGTGTAGCCTAATCATCTCTCATTTTCCATGACCACCTTAACTTTAGCCAGACCCATTTCCTAGAGTTTCCTGAATGTGATGTGTTATTGACTAAATTAATGAGCAAGTATAGGTCCCTCCATGCTATAACTGAGTATATGGAAAAACTTGGGCTTTTCTGGGTTAACTGAAAACTCCAGATATCTTAGAGATAATACAGTTGTTCCTAAGTAATCTTTATTACTCCATGAAGTGTTGAATGAATATGAAATTGGGCTCTTTAATGGTGGCTTTACATAACATGAATACTTCTATTTATGTATCTAAGTATGTGTCTCCTCCCGAAGAATAAAGGCAAGAATCCAATCATTTTTACAGCCATAAAGCATCTACTATAATGAAAGTTTCTGAACTAAAATGAACAGGTGACTACATTGCTTAGGCAGAGCACTTTCTGCTTTCCCTCGATGGCTACTTTCCCTTGAGCCATTTTATCAAATGCTGGAATTTTGATGCACATATCTGATGAAGAGACTCTGCTCTAATAGGAATATCCTGCCTTCATAGTGGTTGTCCAAAGCAGCCTGCATACTAAAAATTGTGTTGCCTTGTTTCTAGATTGAAATCAAGCCCTGGAATATTTTAGAAATCAGAGTGCAAGGGTGGTGAAACTCTTGGTTAGAGATTTTCCTTTATTATTATTTGCAGGCAGATTGACTTAGCCATTTTTTAAAATTATATAGGAATTTTTTAGACAGAAGTAAGATAATGCACCAATTAAAATTTATCCTATGAACTTCTTCTCTTTAAATATGGGACAAACCTGCGATATATGTTACTCTTCATAAATCACATTAGTATAGGAGTTTATGGCCTATAAATTGATTTCAAATTCATAAATTTAGTAATACTTATAATTTATGTAGAAAAAAATAACACCTGGTGTTTTAGTTGACAAGTATAAAGTAAATTAGCAAGTGCTTAGTTGCCAAGAAACCCAATGCAAATTCAGACTACATTATCAGAACAAGATGTCTGGACAAAACAAGTGCTAGCTCATTGCAGTCTGTGCCAGTTAGAAAACACCAGGGATACTGTATTCAGCTCTGGGCTTCAAGTTTTAAGAGGAACATTGATTGACACAACTGGAGTTTGCCCAAAGGAGAACAACCCAAAGAGTATGAGATCTGAGATGGAGGAACATGAGGAACAGCAGAAAGAGCTGAAGATATTTATTCTTTAAAAAATAAACTTGTGGGCTGGAGTTGTGGCTCAGTGATAGAGCGCTTGCTTAGCATGTGTGAGGCACTGGGTTCGATTCTCAGCATCACATAAACATAAATAAACAAAATAAGGCTATTAAAAAAAATTAAAAATAAACTTGCTATGTGTGGTGATACACACCTATAATCCCAGGGGATTGGGAGGCTAAGGCAAGAAGACTGCAAGTTCAAAGCCAGCCTCATCAATTTAGTGAGGCCTTAAGTAACTTAGTCTAAAAATAAACTATGAAAAGGACTGGGTATATGGCGGAGTGGTTAAAAGCCCCTGAGTTCAATCCCTGGTACCAAAAAGAAAAAAAAATGAAAATGAAGCAAAAATAAACAAACTTAATTGAAAAATTAATAATGTGATTTTAAATATTAATAGTTCTATCATAAAGAAGAATTAGACCTTTCCACATGAGCTAAAAGCTACACATTTCCATTTAGTATTTTTAAATATCCCAATAAAACTTTTGTTTTCAAATCACATAATGATTTACTTATCACTGCAAGTTATAATTCAAGGTTTGCATGATCATCTTTCAGAAATACCAGTTTCACCTTCTACTATGTGACTTTTGACAAGTTATAGTACCTTTTTGAGCCTCGGTCTTCTAGTTTTCAAATAGGATTTGTAAGGCTGTTTATTGTAAGGATTACATGAGTTAATGCAAGTCAAGCCATGAGCACTGTATCTGCTCACAGTATGTGCTCAATAAAAAGCAGCATTGTTACCAGAGTTGCTGGAGAGAGCCTTCTCTAAATCATGCAAAAATAACAGAAGAGGATAATAATGTCAGTCAGTAGCTCCTTATACCTTCTACACAGCCAAAAATTGACAGAGATTAGAATGGAAACCTGTGTCTGCAATAGTATTGGACAATGATTGATTTTAATTGAATGAGTCTCTTGTTCTTCAATTTTATTTGAAGTCTTAGTTAAGGAAATTACCATTTGTTAACAACAAAAAGTTTATTAAATACCTCTCTGGCTTTATGAAATATCATGGAGGATTATTTACATACACATGAGAAGCAGAGTTACTCAAGAGGAAGTGGCAGAAATGGAGAAGGGTGCAACAGAAATGTTAATAGGCAGCCCCAAGGCAGCATAGAATTAATAGGAACTGATTCTACTTAGATCACAAATATTTATTAAGTCCAGACTTTGAAGAAATAGCTATAGGAAGTGATCTGTGCCATGAGGATTTTATTTAGTAATTAGATGTAGAAATATGTAACTCATCAATTTGGAGGAACACTTTAAATCACGTGCAGAGGACAAGTGGGGCAGGAAGCAGTGGTGCAGATTAGGGGGCCGGGGGAATGTCACAGGATGACAGAGGTCGTTGGTCCTACACTTCTCTAAGTGGTGCAGGGAGGCTGAGCATTCTAGGAGTGATAGTGGTCAAGGTAATGAGACATGAAGGAGTGTCAATCTCCCAGGGATGGCAGTTGTCTGACATGGTTTGGGTATAGGAAGTTGTAGGAAATAAAGGCACAGCAGGAGATGCACCCAGAAAGGTAAGGGGTTTCAGATGTTAAGAAGTGGGAAATAAGATGAAGGAATGGGATCAGGAAAGGATTGTTGGGGAAGTTCCATGAGAACATATTCACTAGTCCATGTCATCTCACAGGGAATTACTGATGGCTTGTGTGGGCCAGAGGGTAACAGAATACCCCAGAAACGTTGCTGGAGTTGGTTGAGACAGTAAGTAGAGGTCTCAGACTAAGGAGATGAGAAAAGATATCATTCAAAGAACCACTGAAAGGCCTCAAATGAGAAGTAGAATAATGAAAATTGTGTTTGAAGAAAGTTAAGCAGTTGAAAATATCAGAGGGGAAAAAACAAGATGCAGGAAAAGGAGCTATGAGCTGATGGGAAGTAGGTGGGCCTGGGTGCTCCAACCAGGAAATGGAGAGGAAGTAGCAGGTTGGGAGACAATATGGAGAATATACAGAAGGATTGGTTAAGAAACATGTGCGTGTTAAGGAGAGGTGTGTGTGTGTGTGTGTATGTGTGTGTGTGTGTGTGATGTCCAAATTTGGGATGTATAATTATATATACCCAAGGGATGCTATAGCTCAGGTTGGCCTTTTTGTTCCTTTTAGGTTCCTATAGTCAACCACTGTCAGAACAAAGAAAGGAAGGAGAGAGAGGGAAGGAGGGAAGAGAAAGAAAAAGGGGTGTTACTTGGTATTGAATCTAGGGCTTTGTGCATGCTAAGCACATGCTCTCCTATCAATCATAACTTCTGAACCAAGAATGTAGTTCCTGCACTAAGGAAAAGAATTTCTGTACAATGAAAAAATTTTAAAAGGTGCCTAGTGATTATCAGTTTCCACACTTATATTTGTGAGGACCAAAGCAACAGAAAATAGGCTTTTATTTTCTGGAGCTTTATGATCAAATTTACAACAGAATTCTTGTTATTTACAAACTGGACGATTCTAAAGATAACTGTAGAACAATCTTTGGTGTGTGTATGCGTTATGACTCTGGGCCAGTCCTGAATTAAGAATGCAACCCATTCTCTTTTAATTGTCTTAAACGGAAAGCATCAAATGTTCTCCATATGCTTTGAATCGGTTATCCAAGAATTTATCTTTTTTTTTTCATGGATATAGTCAAAGATTTTATTGCATGGGTATTTTGTCTCCAATCACAAAAAGAGGTCATCTATCTGACCCTCTAGATGAAATAAATTTATGTTATTCTGATATAACTACATGATATACAATAAATGTATACTATACAGCTTAATAGAAATGTTATATCAATATACAATGCTTATAACATAGGGTTAAGAGAAAAAAGTACATCCAAAAATAGTCTATACTGCAGAATCCTACTTTTATAAAAATAAAGGTATATTCAGGAATGTTTGCTTACACATAGAAAAAAGAATGGAAGAATATTAATAAAAATATAACAGTTATGTTGATGACTTTCATATTCTTGTTTAGGTCTTTTGTATTTTCTAGATAAGCATCTAGAAAATGATGCTTTTTAAATAAAGGAGAAATACTTAATGTTTATCCTTTTAATGGCATTTCAGTAGACTTTTATTTTGAAGTTTAAAACATCAATATATTTATCAAACCTAATTGGTGGCTAAAGAATTTTTTTAACAATATAATTCTTTACTTATGTGAAATTCACTTCCAACAGCAAAAAAAAGGGTATCATTTATGCTCCATAAAAAAGATGAACAGTTTAATTGTAGTTGAGAAATTATTCTATTTTCCTATAGCTCTGTAATCAGAATAAATCTTTAGGTCTTTTGGTTCTGTCTGATGGTCTCAGTGCTACATTTGTCAGGTGTATTTGTGGAATGCACATGGAGTAAATTTGAAAGATGCCTGTGGTCTAAGAGTGATAAAAGGGGATTTTCTGCTTGTGCTGTGCCCTTTGAACGCTGGTACAACCATGTCAAGAAGAGAAATAGCTTCTAAAGAAATAACCAAGAAGTTACTTGGGAGAGAAAAAGGAAGGGGGAGCTTTGCTATTAGAAAGTTCTATAATAGCATGTTTTCATGCTACAAATGGAAAAACGACACCTGAAGAGCTGAACCGAGGTTCTGAAATGCCTGGGGTGTGAATCCCAGAGTCTCCTGAGCAGTGTGAAGAGCAGGTGAAGTGTGGCCAGTGTGTGCAGAGAGGCCAGCAGACCCTGGACTGGTCCTGTTTCCCAGGGCCCTGTGAGCCTGTCCTGGGTGTGGAGAGGGGTAGGCTCGGGGGGTAGAAGGTAAATGAAGCCAAACCTTGAGAAGTGTGTGGGAAACGCAGAAACATGAAATTTGATGTGCTGTGCTGATCAAGCTGTTCCCCTTAATGAAAAGAGTTCTGGTTTCTCATTGGTCAACTCAGTGCAAGATGAAATAGCACAGATGAGAGGTTAGAGAACAATAGCAGCCACAATGACCATGGGAGCTACCTTTAGAAAGTGATACTGGAACCAGAGAAAATGGGATCCTTTTGCAAACCATACCAGATTAAATGTCCCAGTGCACAGCTGTGATCTTTACCTCCCAGTGCCAACTTTTACACCCTGTCCTCCAAACAGGCAGGATTACACACTGGACACACTGTTTCCCCACCCTCCCTCCTCACACACACTCCTCTTTCCCTGCAAGCCTCTTCTTTCTCATTGTTGGATGTCTACACACAACTCTCCTTCAAAATCCATTTCATGTGCCAGTTAGTCTGAAAAGTCTGGGTTGATCCTTTCCTGTCTGGCAAACTTCCTGTTCTCAGCTGCTTCATTTGTCCTCCTGTTAATTCTCTTTCAATTTGATATGACCAGTATTGATTTATCATGCACAATGTATGATACACTCTAGAAATACAAACACACACACACACACACACACACACACACACTCTATCTTCAAGAAGCAAACAACATAAATGAGAAATAAGAAAGCAAATGATAATCCACTGTGAGTCAAAATGAAAAATTCAAGAAGAGAAGCATATACTCAATACACCAGTATCTCAAAGGAGTGATCAGTCCCCATTTCAGCAATGGTCCTACCAATCACCAGGTCGGTCGCTTTGGAGTCCTGTCACTGCTTTATCCCCTTCATCCAGTTTATCGGCTGAACTTCCAAAATATACCCTGAATCCATCTTCTTTTCTCCATTTCCATCCTCACTACCATCTCCTAACTATCAGTCTCCCTGTGAGTCTCTCTGCTTCCACTCATGTGTCCCTGCAACCATTGTAGCTACACAGAGAAGTCAAGGAAACCTCTCTAGAACATTGACAAAAGCACCTCTTTCTACAGCTTACAACTTAACTCCAGGGGTTTCTAGCTTTTCATAAAATCTAAACTTCTTCCCATGGCCTACCAGGTCGTCCATGATCTAGGCTCCTCCCTCCTCCAAGCTCACCCTGTCTGCTCCTTTCTAGCTGTACTGTTCCCATTTCTGTTCTCAGATACATCACACTGGTTCTAATCTTGCTATCTTTGTACTATCTGTTCCTCCCATCAGAACATTCTTCCCCCAGATCTTCTCATGGCTCTTCCTCATTATTAGCAATGTATATTATGCCCCCGCTTTGATTGTTCAAATTTCTTTTCCCTGATCATCCTACTTGAAGTACACAATACCCACTCCCTACTCTAGAAATGTTAAAATCTGAAATTAGCTAGTTCAGTTATTCACCTCTTATCTATCTCCCCCTCTAAAAAGCCAGGAAACCCTGCATTTCACTTCTACCTATTAACTAAGTTTAGCATAGTCCTAGGTATCTTGTGAGTATTTAGTAAATATTTCTGAATAATATTAACCACAGTTTTTACCTATAATAAACCAACTGCGTACCAAGCACCACTCTAGTACTTACACATTAATCATTACAGCTTTGCAACAATCCTCCAAGGTGGGTTACTATTATTATCATGATTCCTTTACAGATAAGGAAATAAGGTACTGAGAAGCTAAGTAAACTGTCTAAAGTTAAAGAATTATTAAATGGCAAAATTAGCATGCAACCCAGAGTCTTACTCTAGAGCCCTCACTTTTAATCCCTACAGAATATTATTTCTGCAAATGACTCAGTGTAGAACTCTTCTTATATGGAAAGAATGGATGATTGCTCAGAGGGGAAAAAACAAAAGGCTACAGTGGAATTTTGAAGGAAAACCAAGAGTTTCTAGGGAATAAAAGGCTGAAAGGTATTTTGAACTAAGAGAAGAATATATTCACAAGCATGCGTTTATTCTTTTCTTTTGTAATGCTCATTTGTGGAAATTTTCCTTTCTGCATTTGCATATACCTTAAATTTAAGTAACATTTGTTATGTTATTACACATGCCCTGAGTTGTGCACATAGATTATTTTTAACATCTTTTCCTAGAAATGGTTGTGAGATCTATTATCTATTTAAAGATATATATATATATATATATATATATATATATAATTATATATCTATATCTCTCTATAGATAGATGTCTACATATATATTTTAACCCTCATTCAAGAATTTTAAATTTCACTGGACTTCACAGGTAGAACAGGAATGATATCCTCTATCTCAGGTTGCTGGGGGTACTCCAGGAAATCATGTATATGAAAGACAAATGCAGACTATAAAGCACTAAAGAAATACTCATGTTCTTTTCCTCATTTAGATTAATAATTATAATATTTTCCCCCTACTTTTAAATCCAGATCTTTCAATTCTTGATTTCTTTTCTTTATTCAGCTGACTTAAGTGGGGCTAGTTGGTTCATTTAGGTTATTCAACTTATTTTATTTTGATAAGACCAAATTCTTTACTAATCCTAATACCTTCCCAATACATTGCTGATCTTTGAATTGGGATTGCTTTAATCTGCAGATCAATTTGGAGACAAATGACATCTGAATATTGTCTGTCCAATTAAGTATGATAATTCTCTTTGTAAGAGATCCTATGCATTTTTCCTAAGCATTTAATGATTTTTGATGCTACTGCATATAGTATAATTTTTAAAAGTCATTTTATAGTTGCTTTTTTGCTGGTATATAGAAATAAAATTTATATCCAGCATTTTTAAAAAATTTACCATTTCCAAGAATTTATCTGTAGATTATTTTTTATTTTCTACATACACAATTTTGTCATCTGAAAATAATAATTTTATTTTTTATTTCCAAACATTATTACTATTTTTTTTCTTATTGCATTGTTTAAGAGCCCAAATACAGAGCTGAATAGTAGTAATAAAAGGCATGCATATCTTATTCCATATTTCCAAAGGAAAATCTTTCAAAATTTCAAAATTAATTCTTATACTTGCTATGGGATTTTTGTAGATGCCCCTTATTAGTGTTTAAGGAAGTTCCCTCCTGTCTTAGTCTTCTTAGTCTCCAAAAAAATATTACCATAGGCTAGGTGGCTTAAATAACACATATTTATTTCTCATAGTTTTGGAAACTGGAAGTTCAAAATTTGGGTGCCAGCACAGTCAGGTTCTGGTGAAAACCCTCTTCCTGGCATGCAGATAGCCTTGTTCTCATTGTTTCCTTACAAGGCCTTCCCATGGTGCCCACAGGTGGAGAAAGAGGGCAAGGTCTGTGGTATCTCTTCATATGATCCCATCAGGAAGGTCTCATCTCCGTGACCTCATCTAACCTTTACCACCTTGAACCCCATCACATTGGGGATTAGGATTTCAACATATGAATTTGGGCTGGAGAACAGACATAAGCATTCGATCCATAATACCTCCTTTTATTTTGTTTGCTAAGAATTTTTAACATGGATGGGTGCTGAATTTTATCAACTGCTATTTGTAGACCTGATGACCTAAATGATTTTCAAATGCTAAACCAACCTTGCATTACTACAGTAAACTCAACTTGGTCATGGTATACTGTCCTTTTCAAACATTGCTGGGTTTGATCTGCTAATATTTTGTTTATCATTATTATATCTATATTCCTAAAAAATGGGAAGGAGAGATTATTCTATAATTTTATTTTTAAATAATATTCATATTGTACTAAGTTTTGATGTCCAAGCTATGCAGGATTCATGAAATGAATTAGAAGGGTTTTTCTCTTTTTCTTTTCTTTAGAGGGGTCTGTGTAATTTTGGATTTATTCCTTCTTAAAAGTTTGATACTATTCTTCAATGAAGCCATCTGAACCTAAAGTTTAAAATCACAGATCCAGTTTCATTAATAAATATGATAGTGTTCAAATTGTTTAATTTCTTCTTGGACAGTTATATTTTTCTGGGACTCTGTACGCTTCATCTAAATTTGTTTATATATTATCATAATATTATTTATTATATCTTTTAATTATCATTTTTATATTTGTAAAATATTTAGTATTCTCTTAAGTTTTATTATTTGTACATTCTTTTTTCCTTGAACAATCTTACTTTTTATAGGTTTAATTTTCTTTGCCTTTTCTAGCTTCTTGAGGTATATGATTAAGTTCTTTATCTTTAATCTTTATTCTTCTCTAATTCATGTATCCTGGCTCTAAATTTCCCTCAAAACAGCTTTAGCTGCGTTCTATGACTTTTGGCATACACAATTTCCATTATCATTAAATTAAAATACATTGTCATTTCCAGAGTGATTTTTCTTTGACCCCTTGCATATTTAGAAATTTATTGCTTAACTCTTAACCTTTGTGATTTTTAAGCACTGCTTTTATTAATATCCAGTATATTTCCACTATTGTCATAGAAAAATGTTCTGAATTATTTTAATCTTTTGTAATTTCTTATGTCTTGCCTTATAGCTTAATATACATCAATTTGGGCAATTTTTCCATGTGCATTTAAAAATAAAGTAATATGTTCATACAGTTTTTCATCTACTTGTTCTATCAGTTATTGAAACACATATTTTAAAAACCTTCTACCATGACTCGAAATTTCTCTATACCTTCCTCTTCTCCTCTTCCTCCTCCGTGTGTGTGTGTGTGTGTGTATTTGGTGATATGAATTGAATCAAGGGTCTCGTGCATACCAAGTAAGTGCTCTACCCTGTACTCTATCCCCAAACCCTCAACATAAGAGACTGGCTTATATTTGGTTTCTATACACAGAATGATGTATTAAGCTTCAGTCTGTTAACGTTTCAAAGTTTAATAAGTAGCTGTACTGTTTCTGACAATAATGTCTTGATCCATATTCTTGACACCATGTATCATATTTATGCCTATATCTTATTTTACTTCTGTCAGTTTTGCTTTATATATTTGAGTTCTGTCATTAAGTGCATACAGTTAGAAACATTTATCATTATGTAATGCATAGGTCTGACGTCTTAGTTTCTAGTTTTGTTTGTCTGAGAATGGCTCCATCACTAAAATATATTCTGAGTATAGAATTCTATGTTGACAGTTATGTTTTTATTTTTTACTTTGAAAACATAATTACTTTGTGCCCTGGCTTTCATCATTTCTTTTGAGAAAAAGAGCTGTCTTGTTTTTTGCTTCTTTGAAGGTACTGTTTCCTTTTTTTCTTTCTGTCTTTTAAGGTTTTCTCCTTGACTTTGGTTTTCAGTTGTTCCATTATTAGGTTCTTGGGATGGTTGTGTAGGGTTTATCATCCCTCTCTAGAATGCAGCTTCTTTTAGAAAATTCTCAGCCATTATCTCTTCAAATGCTGCCTTGTTTTCTATTCCCTTTCCACTCCCTCTTCTACAAAGAAATTCAGTATGTCTTTCATGCCCTTTTCTGCAATTTTCCTTCTTTTGCCTCCCCATGGTTATTTTTCTTGAACTGTCTTCTACTTCATAAACTCTTAAACAACATCCAATCTACTATTATACCCATGTATTATATTTTTTATTTCCAGAATTTTCATTGGATTCTTCAATATAATTTTCAATTCTGTGTCAAAATTCTGCCTCTGCCTTTTAATTCCTTGCATTTATAAAACATAGTCATTTTTAAACTTATATCTGATAACTTCATTATCCATATATATATTGTATATTTGCTTCTAGTGTTTACTTTCTTACTATTTTTTGTTATATAATGTCTTTTCATTTCCTTCATTATTGTTAAGCTGTTTTGCAGCTTTGTGTCATATTATCTTTCTCTAGAGATGATTTACTTTTGTTTTGGAGAAAAAGCAAGATTAGGATCCCTTCCAATCTCAGATTATCTTAGTCCAACTAGGAAATGAATTTTTTTTCAAACTGAGCCTTAATCTCTGAAAAAGATGATCTGTTCTAGGTCAACCTGACTCCCATAACATTGACCTACATTGTGAACCAAAGACACAGGTGCTTGCCAAGACTTCACCTCCTGGGCGGTCTCAGAGCTCTGAAAGCTTTGCCCAGCTTCTCCCCTTCTTTGCACTGTTTCTGGAATTGACAAATACCTTGAGATGGAAGCTACAAACATGCTCAATTCTCTAGTTTCTTCTTTCTCTAGCTATTAAGCCCACAAATCTTCACATTTTTGAGTGCTTTTTAACATTTTTTTGCTAGGTTCTAAAAATACATTTGTCCTACTTAACCAGTTGTTCTCAGCAGGAAAATTGGTCCTGAACAGCTGAGATGGCTACTATAAAAAGTGTAAATTCCCAAGATCACTTGCCAGTTTTATTGCAAAAGCCTCTGAGCACTTCTTCCTGCTTCCAACCCTGACCCACTTCTATTTGTAACATAACAGTTGGAGTGACCCTTTAAAACATCTGTCACATCATGCCATTCTTTTGCTCAGAATCTTTTAACGACTTCTATGTCACACACACATACTCTTTAGGACATGCAAGGCCTGACATGAGCAGGCACCTCTAAGGAAATAGATCATCGGAAGAAAACAGGTAAGACAATATAGAATTTTAACTAAAAGGCATTAATAGTGACTTCACATGTGATAATAAACAGTCTTTCAAAAAAAAATATAGCAGTCATGAACCTGTATGCACCTAATATCATAGCTTCACAATATTTGAAGCAAAAGCTCACAAATTACAAGGAAAAAGTTGACAAATCCAACTCCTTAGAATGATATTTTGATAAGTTTCTTTCAGAAATTTATGAACAAAGCAGATAAAACATTAACAGTAGAAAAGATTTGAATGTAAAAAATAATAAATTTGACCTAACAGATCCATAGAAGACACAGCAATCAGTAAATAAAATAATGTTAAAGAGCACTGAACATTTATAAAAGTTGCCTATATACTAGGTCACAAAAAATACCCCCAAAAAATTAATAATAATAAAATAGATATAAATAATAAAACAGATCCTTCACATGACTGACCACATGTAATGAAGCTAGAAAGCAAGAAAAAATACTTCAAAAAAATTTTGAAAAACTTCAAAATATGCCTAATGTTTTAAAGGCATGAATCACCCTTAAATATCAAAATATTTTGAAACTAGTATTTTTAAAATTATGAGTTAAAAGATCAAGAAGCTAGACAAAAAATACCACAGAGTAAATCTAATGAAATTACAACAAAAGGAATATCAGTAAGTGTTAATAAGATAGACATGTCAAATCATTATGTGTACACCTTAAATGTATATGATTTTTATTTGTCAATTATAACCTAATAAAACTGGGGGGAAAGAAATATTAGTATTAAGAATTCAAATCAACAAATATTAAAAAAAACATTAATAGGAATTGATAAAACCCAAAAGCTGGCTGATAGCAAGACATATGAGAGAGAGAGAGAGAGATCCATCACATGGACACACATTGTAAAGGGAGTCACAATTACAGATGTGGTACAATTTTACTTAAATGATAATTACTATAAACAACTTTTGACATATTTTATTGAAAACTTAGATGAAGTGGAAAAGTTTTACAGAAAAAATATAAATTACTAAATTGACTCATGAAGCAACAGAAAATTGTAGTAAATTAATAACTATTAAGGAAATGTATGAAAATTCTCTATTTCTATCATAAGCAAGGGGAACAAAGGAGGAAGGAGTGAGAAATAAAGGAAAGAGACAGGAAGAGGAAAGGGAGAAGGATATGGGAAGGGGGGATTATACTGGCTAATTTTGGCAAATTTTTAATAAATAGTCTCTGTTCTATATAAACTGTCTTAAAGAATAGAAAAAGAGAGAAAACTGCCTGTATCAATTGGAATCCCCTCAGGAAGCAGAAATGATGCAATAGAAAGGTGTAGGTAAAGATTCTTAAATTATGGGAATTAGCTATTAGAGAGAATGAAAAAGAACTCTAAAGAATGCCCTAGGGCAAAAACAGTGGTTTAGTCAGCTTTTTTGCTGCTGTAACCAGAAGAGCTGACAAAAACAAGTTTAAGGAGAAAAAATTTACTTTGGAGCTTTCAGAAGTCTGAGTCCATAGATGGCTGGCTCCAGGTGTGGCAGAATATCATGGCGGAAAAGTGTGGCAGAGGAAAGCAGCTCAGGATATCACCACCAAAAAGCAGAGAGAGTGCTCTACTCAACAAAAACAAATATAAACCCCCAAGGCATGCCCCCAATGACCCACCTCCACCAAGCACTCCCCACCTGCCTTCAGTTAACACTCAGTTAATCTCTATCAGGGATTAATTCGCTGATTGGGTCAATCCTCTCATAATCCAATCATTTCATCTCCAAACTTTCTTGCATTATGTCACATAAGAGCTTTTGGGGGACACCACATATCTAAACCATAACAGAGAGAGTACCCAAAGAAAGAACATGCTTGAAAGTACCATCAGGGGATTTCTCAACAAGTGGAATCCATTCTCCATTGGAGAAGTGTCATTGAACTGGATGGAGGACAAGATTGCTGGGTTGATCTGGGCCAGAGCTGGTTCATGGATGGCAAGCCAAGGCTGTCCATGAGCTTGTAGGGCAGGACACTCATGGACCTTACTGAGATGCTTCCTATAGTATGTGCTAACAAAATATCTTGGAAGTTGGTTGGGTTCCTGTGGACCTCATCAGGAATTTGCTCACTAGGGCAGCTGCTACATTTGCTGGAAGCCACCATTTTAGCAGAAGGTATCTGGGGAGGGTAGGGCATCTAGAATTCACTAGGGCTGAACTGCACTAGATATACACAATTACCTCTACTGGGCAGCACAAGAACAAGAAAGAAGAAAAGTGTCCCTGAACCAAGAAGAGAGGTTTGAAAATGGTCATTGCCACAATTCACTGTTACCTCAGAATTGAAAACAAACTTTAAACAATAGTGCAATAGATAAATTGATATATGCATATAACTAAAATGTAGTTAAGATGCACTCATCTTACATTTATCAACATAAATCAAAATATAATTTTCAGTGAAAATTATAGATGTAAAATATAATATACAATTTGTGATAACTTTTAAAATATGCAAAACTATACAAATTTTCATAGCACATGTGGGAATGTATCAAATTCAAAATGTTAAAAACAGTGAGGGAATAAGATTGAAAAGGGGGACATACAGGGAAATATAATTAGATATAAAATTACTTCTTAAAAGATTGCATAAAATGGGCATGTTGACTGAAGAGAGTTAAGTACTGTGCATTCAAATGTTTGTACTCTGTTTATAATTTGACAGATCATAATATATATCAGCACATTCTCAAGGACAACAGAAATAAGTATGAAATCAATTCAATCCAAAATCTCCTAAATTTTTCTCACATACATTTTTTTTTTCAACAGAGTACTCATTGATAGCTTATAGAAACCCATTCCATGTAGCACAGATTAGTGAAGTGCTGATTTTCTCAAATGAAACTGCTTATGAAATACATAATTCAATCAGTAAATTTATGACAAGCAAAAATTATGCTATTAAAGAAATCATCCTTTGTTTAAGCTGCATTTAATTTCTCAAATGATAAACATATTTCTCCCAGTGTTTGATTTTCAAGTCATATCTTATCAACCCATTTGTTATACCTTAGTTGAAGGCTTGATTTTCAACTAAAGAATCATTTGCAAAAAAAAAAAAAAAAAGAATCATTTGCAGGAGAAAATATTACAAAAGAAAAGTGGTGTGACCTATATGTCCATTCCAATCCCACCAATTTTCCTGATTCTACACAAGCTCAATCAGTTCTAACACCCTTTAATTATCCACTAAAATAGTCATTTTCCAGTTCAAAGCATTCAAAACCTACAAGAGCTTATGTTTGGGGCAGTGATTGACAATAGTCCTTTGGAGGTGGGGACCAGAGAAATGCAGCTAATTCTTCAGTAACTATTTCTTCTTATGGATGTCTTTGTAATTGAAAACCATGAATTCAGACTTTGTAAATAGCATTCATCTAGTTGCATTTGTAAGTTTGATGCTCAAGTGAGTCAAGGAATTCATGAAAACAATGTCATGTATATCTAACAAGAACAATTTAAAAAAACAACAATGTAAATGAAAATATACCATCAGATCACTGGCTGGTACCATTTGGTATAATTTGCTGACCTCAATATTTGTTAATTTTTCTATAAACCTAAACTCCAGTGAAATCCTTATTTGTGAAATTGTAAGAAAACCTTGTTAAGGTGATTTATTACAGAGTTGAAAACTGGCACTGCCCTGAAGCATTGAGAAAGGACTGCCCACTTTCCTATCGAGTTCTGTCTATCATCTTTGGGGTTGACTCTTTTTTTGTGGTGTCACAAAAAATGTTCATTTATTCACTCATTTCACAAAGATATTTTTTAATAGGCCAGGTACGAAATAGATTTAAGGCAATATTGGCCAACTGAACTCTGCTCAGTGAATACTTATTGAACACCTACTATATTCAAGATGTGTCCTCCTCATTGATGATCATAACAGGGGTAGACAAGAAAAAGCCTTCAACGAGTCCAGTGATTAAGAGAATCATGAAATAAGTAATTATGAAGGATGAAGAGTCCAACTTTAAGGGAAATACAGGCTGATCTTTCAGAAGCTATCTGGTTATTTGTTTAACAAGTATTTTTGGTACTTAATATATGTTAGGCATTGTTATTTTTCCAGAGGCCAGAGATACAGGGAAAAGAAAACAGCACCAAAACCCCCAAAATATCAAGTGCCTGTTGTTAAGAAGCTTCTTTCCTATCAAGGTCAAACCTGTATCACTAAAATTTATCAGCTCCATGCATCGAATCAGTATTTTCCAAAGGTTGATATTTTCACCACTTATGGGACATGAAATGATGTAGGTAAAAAACTAATACAATAATAGTTATACATTTGTATTTATTATATTTTTATTCATAGCTTGTGATACAAACTTCCCATTTGCGGCAATATAAAATAGTATAATGATAGCTTTGTAACTGCATTTATTTAATTTTAAATATCTGAGTTCAATCAAAGAAAAAGTTTAGTTAAAAAAAGTATAGATTGTATGTAGACTGAGCAAAATAGATATTATATGATGCACATCATCACAAAAGTGGGGGCACAGTTTTCACCCAAAATAAGATACTATCCAGATATCAAAGTATAATTTCATTGCCCCAATTCTCAGAATGAAGTTTTTATTATTTTGAGGTTTTCACAATTATATGACAATGAGGGTGGGGTGTTAGTGAATAGGGAATAGATTTAAAATATTCTTTACTCCTCTCTTCTGTTAACTGCTTCAAAGTAGGGAAGTCTTATTCATAGTTCTTAACATATCTACACTTAGTAGATGTTAAATAAATGCTGCATAAAGGAATGAAAGAAGCAATTCATGAAGTGGAAATGTTCTCCTGCACCATTGAAGCTACAGTGAATGCCCTGGCCCCACCAAATGTTATTAGCCAAAGGGCAGGAAGGATACAGCCACTGTGAGCCAGTCCCTCTATAAGAACAATCTAGGACTCAGCCCTGAAGATTCAGATCTGCTTTTCTAATAAAGGGAACGCAAAAGGGATTAACCTTTTGCTATGTAACCACAGACCAATAGGTATATCTTACTGCCATCAAAGAACAGAGATAATTAAAATGCTCACCAAAGTTTATGTATTTTTTAGAAGACTGATTAAATTAAGATCCCATTCAATAACATTTTACCACCATTGGGATTTCAGTATTATGGGAACAATTCAAAGAAAATCCACAGAAACTGCAAATTATAAAAGGTATTCTCTTTGAACATAAATCTTCAAAAGAAAAAAACAGTGAGAGGGGCAAGTTTTGAAAAATGGCATACTAATAATTTTGTGTATGTGCAAAAAATTCTAATGTTAAAAATATGGTTGCCTTCCCTATTTACTGCAGCTTTAGAATAAAATTTTGCTTCTTATAAAATGTTAATCCCTTCCGTCTTCAACTACGGAGGAAATCATTTTATATTTTGAGAAGCTGAAGGATTAAAAGATGATTAAATTTTTACTCATCAAAAACCTTAAGAAATAGTTTAATTTCAAAGATCTAAGGTGTCAGTTATGATAAATAGTCAATGTTTTAACAGTCAGTATCTCACAAGCCTATCAGTTTAGGAGGGAGTTACTCCCTTCTTCTTTCCAAACTGTGATTGTCTCACAGTTATGAATGCCCAGAATAAGTTAATGTCCTGGTCCTCCTGATACCATTCTCAGGTTCTTGTTAAGAGTCATGGGACACTTTTGCATTAGGCAGGTTGGTAGACACCCAAGTCCTCTTGCCTCATTGGGCCAATTCCATGAGCCTTCCTTAATTATATGAAAGAAATGGGATCCAGGCAGCCATGTCTGATTTTAAATTCTCCCAATTGTTATACCTCGCACAGTAATCATCTCTGCTTTCCCTTACTGGACTATGGTTGCAAGTCCAGCAGGATAGGATGAAGATAGCCTGCTCAGTTTTAAACTTGATATTCCTCAAGTATCACGCAGATGGTTCCCTCAATTTGAACAACTGCTGAAAACAGGATTCAGTCTCTGATATGCCCTAAGTTCACTACAAAGAACTGACAAGAGGAAAAAATGGCTTTCTTCCTCTTGCTAATACATCTTTGATATGTGCTCTATCTATATCCACTTACAAGTAGTTGCTCTGTCAGTTCTTTGACCTAGGGAATCAGTCACTGAGTGTCTACCATCTCCTCTGCCAAAAATCAAATGATTTCTTAGTGCTGATGGATACTTCCATGACACACATTTTGTAAAGTCAAACTGTGGCACAAAGCACAGAGAGTATGCTTTCCCATGACCAGAGAAGCAAGGAATATTTATTCATTTATTTATTTGCATACTTACACACACATTCTTGTTTGGGGGCATGTCAGGTAAGAGATTAGAAAGCAATTTTCACACAGAACCTGGGGAGAAACATGATGTTCCTCTGTGGAAGTTACTTGATTGTTCTCCATAGTCTTTTCCTTTCAATTGGCATTTAGAGAACTAGCCACACAAGCTGCCCCACCTTCCGGCATGATACCATTTCTTCCTGTTCTCCTTATCTATAGCTGCGATGATGCACAGTTTTCTCTCTCACTTTTTTTTCTTTCTTGTGGGTTTGTGCAGTTTCTTGATGTTTGTGACAGGCCACGATAGGGGAAGCTTTTATCACCGTGGGGTTTGGAGGCCTCAGTAAATTGAAAATTGCAAATGAAATCCACTGGGCTTGAATTCATCAGCTATTATGTCAGATGACCTTTGGCAGCTGCTGATAAAAATGAGAGAATGTTAGCTCTGATCCAATTTTCAGCACTAACCATTCCTTTTCAAATCCATTCACAGTCAGGCAGCAGACACATGGGAAGTGAAAATGATAGGGTTTCAAGAGAACGGCATTGTGTTGCAGATTGAGATTTTCTCCCCCTATTTCTAGAGGTCGGCCCCCAGGCCCCTGTCTGGTATCTACCTATTGTCCAATCAGTTTCAATATCTGCTTCAGAGGACATGTTAGCCATCCTTACAGATAAGTGCTTACAGGAGAGAATGTTGGACTTAATAGTTTTGCTTAGGAGGCATCAAGGGTCGCAGTGTAGCAATATTGACTGGCACATGTTAGTTTAATCTGACATTCTAAAGAATGTGACACTAGATTCTTTCAGAGTTGTTGATCTCTAGGTGATTTTTGTTACCAGCCCTGGTTTTATAAAATTTATTTTCACACAACTATTTATATTCATGAGTCAGAGATATTCTAAAATGTCCATCATGGCCAAGCTGAAGGCAGCCTAAACTTGTCTAATGTATGGGTGGCAAAATTATGAAATAGGAGGGTGGGGGAATGACTTGTGTTTAGTCTGTTCTTGCAATCAAAGATTTATGTCATCAATACTGTTTCAGGGGGCTGCATTATTCTGGACTAAATGAGTGCCTAGAGACTGGTAGTTTCCCCCAATAAATATGTAGATTTGTGTCATGCAGGGAAACAGAATTAGACTCGTTGCTTTCTGCTGAAGTAGCATGAACCAGCAAAAAATACTGTGGATGGTTGAGTCATCAGTATGATTCCCCATCTACGAAAAACAGGAGCTATCTGAGAACAAAGAATACTAAAATTAACTTTTTCCCTCCTTTGACTGTGTTGGGGGGAAAAAAATCTCTCCTTTGGTCTTTTGAAAATGCTGAGTTCATTGAGGGAACAGTCCCGAGCAAATCAAGAAACATCAAATAATTGAAAGTCATGCATATCATTATAAGCATTCTCAAAAAAGTTAATATACTGGAAAATATGTAATCTGCATTCCTCTATGTTTTCCTGGATTTGAGGATATTTTTTTCTCATTTTTGCCCTTGACATTTTATTGATAAACATTACATAAAGATAGTTGTTGGTGTGTTACTAGGGTTGCTAAGATACTTCTCATGCCATAGCAGTTCCTTTTTGATATACTAGTCCACAGCATTATGAAATCATAAGATGTTTAGATGCTTGGATGGAGGCTGGGAATGGAGCTCAGTGGTAGAGAGCTTGCCTAGCATATGTGAGACCCTGGGTTCCATCCCCAGTGAGACACACACATACACACACACATACACACACACGCTTAGATGTCTTCTAAATGCCAATCTTTGGAATGGAAAAATACATTTTTAAGCTTCCTTCATAGGAAAAATAAACCTTTGTGTGTGTGTGTGTGTGTGTGTGTGTGTGTATATATATATATATATATATATATATATAATGAAAATTATCTGCATAGTACACCTTACTTTGTAAAAAATTAAAGCTAGTATCTCATTGTTGACTTCACTAGCTTTTCCTGGTATTCTTGAGTTCTTTTAAGAGAAGACAATTATCTGTTGTCCAATGAGAAAGCATAATAAAATGCTTAATAATGGTGCCAAAAAAAATAAAAATAAAAACCCAAATGTGCATTTAAAGTAAATTATTATTAAACAGTATTTTTAGAGACTCAAAGTCTAATTGGGAGCATTGATTGGGTCTAAAGTTAACAGAGGAACCACCCAACCAAAAGGCAAAGATTCCATATGTCCCAGCTTCGCTATAATTTTCCAGATGATCTGATTTTCTAGATGTTTATTAACCAACGAAGGCATGAATTTCCCAGTCTCATCAATTTTGACAGCCTTGTAACAGTTTCCTGACCCTGCACACCTCTCTCTGTTTGGACCCCAAGGGAAGTAAAGCCTTCGCCTGGCTGGCTCTGTGAAACACCAATATAACAGATGTATGTGGTTGAGCTAAACCATTGTGACAAAACAGAAAGCATGTCTTATCCCACTGATGAAGTCTGCACTTCACAAGTTTATCAATGATGGCGGTCACACATGGCTCCATTCATCCATATTCATATAATCGGACTTTTTTCTCTGAGTTATAGATTCCTCAAATATGTAACCACTTTTAGATTTTGCTATAGATGATGCCACTATTTCTAAAGAAATTTAATGACTTAATGATGAGCGTGCTCTTTGGGGTCTGCAACAGTGACAGCTCTAAGTCATTCAGCTTGGACCCTGTCAGCTAACGAGTCCCTGCCAGAAGAAAGAGCAGAACCCACACTTGACTGTGCCCTAGGGCCTGGCTTTCAGCCACTGTGATCTGCATGCTCAGATAGATGGAGCAATTAGATAGGCCTGTTAAGTCTTATGTCTTCATTATTGATTTATAGTATGAACTCAGCATGATTATTGAACCAGACCAGCAAGTGAAACAATTGAGTCATTGATCCTTACATAGGCATGCATTTCCAATTTAGATTTGGGAGGAAATACATGGATATATTATTATTTCTGATATTTTGTCCAAGGGCTCAAATAGAGATTTGGGTAATTCATTGTTCCTACCTCCTGACCTGTTTCTTCATCCCTACTTCTGCTATACCAACATTGTCCAATAGAACTTTCTGTTATGATGAAAATGTTCTATTCTGTCTAATATCATAGCCACATATGGCTGTAAAGCATTTGGAATGTGACTAGGGTGGCTGAGAAACTGAGTTTTTTATTTTATTCAGTTTTAATTAGTTTAAGCTTAAATTTACATAGACACAGGATAGAGCGGCCTCTCTCTAGCATACCAAAGTTTTCTCCTACCTGCTGTTGAAGACTCTCTTTAAAAAAACACCTCTTTTGACTTGGGAGGCTGAGGCAGGAGGACTGCAAGTTTGAGACCAGCCTCAGCAACTTAGGGCCCTAAACAACTCAGCAAGATCCTGACTCAAAATAAAAAAGAAAAAGGAACTAGGGAGGTAGTTCAGTGATTAAGTGTCTCTGGGTTCAATCCCCACAACCACAAAAAAAATTAAAACCACCTCTTTTGTAAAGGTTTTACTCATCCCCCCACTCAACATTATGTCTTTCTGAATGCATGTCATCGTCATTGAATGCTTTCCATCACCTCTGCCCTGTGATACTCATGCTTAGCTATACTGCAAACCAGGGGGCTGGGACTGTGTTCACTCAGTGATAGACTCTGCCCAAGACAAATATTTGAAGACTTGAACTGAGCTGTACATTTTGTAGGGGAGAACATATTGTTTTGTTGTTGTTCATTTGTTTATTCATGCTAATTTGAGAAACCACAACAGGAGTGGCAGAACACTTACCTAGCAAGTGCGAGGTCCTGGGTTCAATTCCCAGTATTAAAAAAAAAGAAAGAAAGAAGAAATAAAGAGAAGGAGAAGGAGAAGAGGAAGGAAGGTAAGTAGGAAGGAAGGAAATAAAGAAACAGAACACTGTCATCATTTTTTTCACATCCTCTTTTTAAAATGAATTTAGGAGTGTGGGATGTAGCTCAGTGGTTGAGTGCTTGCTAGAATGTACAAGAAAAAGAAAAAAGTGAATATAGGAAAAGTCCTATTGTTTTCCTCTCCTGGCTTATCTGTTAGCATGAAGGGAGGGGAAATATAAAGGGAAATGACTCTATTTTCTCTTTTTAAAGGTAGAAAACTTGGAGAAAAGTCTGCCTTACCTTTATAGAGAATCCTGCTGTACATATAGGGCTTTTTAAATGAGGTTAAATTGCTCTACCTAATACTACTTTAGGTACCTTATACCTATAGGTATCTTGTACATATAGGAATAACTTAGTAAATACTTTAGTGAATAAATCAAGAAAGTGATAATCATTGCCCAAGTTTCAGTGTATGTTTTATGTCCCTGAAAAAAATGCTTATATTGACTTCTGTTATAAAAATTCCTTACAGAACATTCACATAAAATTCTATTCAGAAGAACTCCAAAACTCATATAGCTATGCATTTAAGATGACAATTTTACTTTGAATATTTAAGGGGGATAAAAATGCTACATACTTTAGTGTGTGCTTAAGAGACATTAAGTATCTGTTCAGCATTTTAGCATTAAACTAATGATGTTGATTTTATATATATGTATAGTAACTTTGTTCTGTAGTGCCATATGACAACCAATTGACCTTGGGGAGTAGTGAGGTGATCAGACAGCTGTGCTAAGATTAAAGAGCATGCGCATTAGAAGACCTTGTTTTAAAACCAAATTCTTCCAATAACTGAGTAAAAAGAATAATTATTGTTATCACATTATATTATAATAGCTAATACTTATTAAATACATATGAAGTCCCATGCATAATTTTCAGGACTCTATGTAAATTACCTCATTGAATCCTCTAATAGCCCTATATAGTGAATATTATTATCCCCACTTCACATATGAGAAAACTGAAGCACAGAAAGATTAAATAGTTTACCCAGGATCGCACAGCAATTAAAGTGGTATATAACAGGTTTTCCATACTTTTGGGTAAGTCTAAATGTTAGCACGGTGTTTAAGCAACACATACAGGCTTTTGTCATAAAACCATCTCTGAGCTTCTTTTTTCTTCAAGAAAAGAAAGATAATGTTATTTTCCTTCCATCTTATAGAAAAGTCTATGGTGAGGGTCATCTGAGATATGCAATTACTCACTAGTTGAGTTTAGTACTTGTGCTTGGTGTCTTACATTAAGGTTGATACACATGTTTTTGTGAACAGGAAAATCAATGGCTCCAAACATTCCTCATTTGCTGGCAAGAGGTCCTCCTCACTTCCATTTTCAAAGCTATTCGGTCACCACCACACTCAAATAAATCCTGGGAGAGAGAACAATAAAGACTTGAGCCTCCCAATACCTTATTATACAGCAAATTTCTTGGGGGCATTTTAGCCTTTGTGAGAAATCCTGGAAAAAGAGGAAAAGGAAAAATAGATGGAAGAGAAAAACTAGGGTTGAAGGAAAAAGATCTCACTGTGAAGAAATACAATTGCCTCGGCCAAGAAGATTCATTCCAGCACTTTTTGCCCCTTCCATTCACTTCAGCAGGGTACTGTCAGATTCCCCAAACACAGGCTGATGAAGGGATTCTTATAAAAGATTTGTATTAAAAAAAATAATAGAATACTTTATAAAAGAATACTTTGAAATTATTTCTCATTCCCAGAAATATACACATGGAATATGTGGGGTTTTTTAATGAGGTTAAATTGCTATACCTAATACTACTTTAGGTACCTTATACCTATTCATTTGTCTGTGAATAAATTATAATACTTCAATAGGATCACAGTCCATGCACTTAAATTCATTAGTCTATAAATACCCCAAATTATGTCCAAACATGTTTTTTTTTATTATAGATCAAACTTTACTAATCATTACCTTCTGCCAACTTATTGTACTAGTTTCTTTTTAATAAAAGCAGTAATTCAGTGAATAAGAACTATGGCTTTAAGGAGTACAGGTTAGATGGAGGCTTTAAAGAAATGAAACTTACTGTAATAAAAAAAAAACATAAAATACTTACTATAATTCTTCACACCTCTTGTGAATACAGTGGAGCAAGAAGGAAAAAATTTAGTGTCCAAAGGGAATTGTTTCACTCTATCTGGCTAATGAATATTAATTATTATTCAAGTCTAAAGCTGACATCGGCCCTCCCTTTTGATAGTGGCCGATGATGTTGATGATGATGATGATGATGGTGATAACAGTAGTTTCTATTCCGTAAGTGTATACCAGATGCAAAATGCATTGTGGGGTAAATGACTGACAGCTAGTGTGTGAACTCCAGAAGCTCAGTACAAATATCTGATAGATGTCAGTAGAATCTAACATGGATCAAGGGGCTTTTCTTTGTGATTTTCCTCTAAGTAATGATTCAAGGAAACATCCTCCTTCTATCCTATATCTTTTTGCTCTCAGAGTTGTTCACTTCTAGCAATACATATGATGGAATAAAGAAATCTTTTACCTGATCCAGCCTATAAGGGACCTAGCACTTCTGTTTACACTACATTGGTGAGATTGAGTCAAATGACTTTGCATATGTCCTTGAAGAGAGAGGAAAAATAGTTTGTTTCCATGCCAAGAATAATTAAATGAATGGTGAACACACACTGTCATGTCTGCCACATTTGGACACTGTGTTGTACATATATGAATGCATTTAATGTCCACAAGAACCCTGTAAGGTAGATGCTATGAATCTTTTTTCATAGATGAGAAACCAGAGATGCAGAAAATTTAAATAAGTTTAACTGTCCAAGGTGCTAGATTAGTGAATTTGAGACCAAAATTGCAACACAACCTGTCATTAGTGGATAAGGAAAACAAAATCTTATAAAGAAACATGTAAAAAGAGATCTAAAGGCGGGCAAAAGGCATGAAACAAAGGAAAAAGTAGAGTCAGTAACTTGTTTATAAGAAATATTCAGGCTTGACACTTCTCAGAGGAGGACATACAATCAATCAACAAGTACATGAAAAAATGCTCACCATCTCTAGCAGTCAGAGAAATGCAAATCAAAACCACCCTAAGATACCATCTCACTCCAATAAGATTGGCAGCCATTATGAAGTCAAACAACAACAAGTGCTGGCGAGGATGTGGGGAAAAGGGTACTCTTGTACATTGCTGGTGGGACTGCAAACTGGTGCGGCCAATTTGGAAAGCAGTATGGAGATTCCTGGGAAAGCTGAGAATGGAACCACCATTTGACCCAGCTATTGCCCTTCTTGGACTATTCCCTGAAGACCTTAAAAGAGCGTACTACAGGGATACTGCTACATCGATGTTCATAGCAGCACAATTCACAATTGCTAGACTGTGGAACCAACCCAGATGCCCTTCAATAGATGAATGGATAAAAAAATGTGGCATTTATACACCATGGAGTATTACGCAGCACTAAAAAATGACAAATCATGGAATTTGCAGGGAAATGGATGGCACTAGAGCAGATTATGCTTAGTGAAGCTA
The DNA here is from genome assembly GCF_021218885.2 of Marmota monax. Lineage (NCBI taxonomy): Eukaryota > Metazoa > Chordata > Mammalia > Rodentia > Sciuridae > Marmota > Marmota monax. The sequence goes on from NW_026694232.1 coordinate 7,844,644, forward strand.
GCCAATCCCTAAAAAACAAATACCAAATGTCTTCTTTAATATAATGAGAGCAACTAAGAACAAAGCAGGGAGGAAGAGCAGGAAGAAAAGATTAACATTAAACAGAGATGAGAGGTGGGAGGGAAAGGGAGAGAAAAGGGAAATTGCATGGTAATGGAGGGAGACCCTCATTGTTATACAAAATTACATATAAGAGGTTGTGAGGGGAATGGGAAAATAAACAAGGAGAGAAATGAATTACAGTAGATGGGGTAGAGAGAGAAGATGGGAGGGGAGGGGAGGGGGGATAGTAGAGGATAGGAAAGGTAGCAGAATACAAGAGTTACTAATAGGGCATTATGTAAAAATGTGGATGTGTAACCGATGTGATTCTGCAATCTGTATTTGGGGTAAAATTGGGAGTTCATAACCAACTTGAATCTAATGTATGAAATATGATATGTCAAGAGCTTTGTAATGTTTTGAACAACCAATAAAAAAAAACAAAAACAAAAACCTTGCATTCCTAGGAAAATCCCTACTTGGTCAAGGTGTATATTCCTTTTCATGTATTCCTGGATTTGGTGTGCTGATATTTAATAAAGGATTTTGGTGTCAATAAATATTCTTCCTTTATTTCTTTTGGCAGTTTTAGTCTTCTCTTTCTCTTTTTTTTTCTCCTTGTTGTTAAAGTTTATAAATTCTTTTGAACTTCTTAAAGAGCCATTTTTAATCTGATTTTCTCCATTACTTTTCTATTTTGTATTTTACTGTTTTCACTCTGATTTTTTTTTTTTTTTTTTTTTTTTTTTTTTTGCTTTCTATTCACTTTGTATATAACTTGGTCTTTTAGCTTCTCAAAGTAGAAATAGATTTTTAATTTTAGATATGCTTCCTTTCTAACCAAAGCATTTAAATTTATAAATCTCTAAGTACCCTATCTAGTCAATTTGGTATGTGTTTTTACTTTTATTTATTTAAAATTTTTAAATTTTATTTTTTATATTTTCTTAACCTATTGGGGTTTTTTTTCATTTTCCATATATTTTTGGGATTTCCCATTTATACTCTCTCTCTTTGATTTCTAACTTAAATTCATTGGTTTCTGAAGACATTCACTTCAAAAGTCTTTCAATTATGGCCTAATAGATGGTTGGTCATTTTTCTAAGAGTATGGATATTCTTCTATTTGGGGGTTAAATATTCTGTATATTTCAGTAAAGTGAAATAGCTGGTAATCTACATTTTTACTGACTTTGATTTGATCTTTCAACTAATGAGAAATAAGTATAAAAACAACCGTAATTGTGAAATTATCTCTTTTTTTAGTTGTCTCATTTTTTGCTTTATAAATTTTGAGGATCTGACAAGTGCACATGTATTTTTACTAATATCTAATACTAATGTATTAAATTTACACTAATGTCAATACAATACCCTTTCTTGTTACAAAAGATCTCTTCTATCTCTTCAAGTTGGTCCTATTGTATCTTTGAAAGGTGTTTTTATAGATAGTATATAGTTGGATCTTAATTTTTTTTCTAATTAGGTTTGTCAGTCTCTGCCTGTTCATTTAGAGTATTCACATTTAATACAATTTCAACTTAATACATTTACTATAGGCTTATATTATACATATCATTTTGTTGTTTATTTTCTGTATGGTTTATGTCTTTTTTTTCATCAACTGTTACTCCTCAACTGTCTTGTCTGTGTTAAATAAAAATATTTGGTATTCAAAAAAAAAAGAAATATTCAGGCTTGATAACAATTAAAGAACTTCAATGAAACTTAAGGGGAAAGGTTTTACCTTGAAATTAAATGGTTTACCTAATGCTAGCAAGGACATGGTAGAAAAAAAAAAAAGCATTGTAAGGAAAGTGAGCAAAACATCTGTTATGGTGGTGGATTTATGGCCAATAATTTTCACTGATTCATCTTTAAAAAGTTTTCCATTTTACAAATACATACAGTGTGCATACACACAAACTCAGCCTATAACAGGCTTACAGAAAATTCAAAATTTGACTATGGCAGGACAAACAATCTACTGTTAGTTCTCAGGTCAAACAAGGACCATGTCCATGAAGGTCAACATAATAATTGAAATAAACATGGAGGCATTCATGGTCCAAAAGCTTTTACCATCTGAAACTTGAAAAAGCACTTGATCTATAGCAGTAAAATAAGAGATACTGGAATATTTCCATTGACTTATATGGTCAGTTGTCATTTTATGGTCATTCATAGAACTTGTGTCTCTTAAATTCATTTCTTTCAAGAAATATTTTAAAATTTATAAAGTTGACAGAAAAACAGCAGATTGGGAATATTATCACATAATTTTGAGAAGAAACTTTCATGTTTGCCTAATAATAATATCAGTCATGCAGAAAGCAATATAAAGATAGTAAATAAAGAATAAGTGGTTTAAATGGATCAGAACCTAAGGAAATGAGTATAGGAGATTGGCAGGTGAAGGATTAGAGCAGAGGATGGAATATTTCACAGGTCTTGTGTTTCTGATCATTCGGGGAAATTCTTTTTCAATTCAGCAACTAATTCAGAACTTTTTGTTTTCACAAAAACAGAAGAGTCTGACCACCACTTCCACGCTCCATCACTGTAGCCTGTCAGAGAACACACACATTAACAGAAAAGTCAATTCTTGTATTTTCTGCATTCCAGAAAAAAAAAGTTTTTTTCATGAAAACGTTGACGAAGATATGTTCCTTTAAGTGAATTTTGAAAGATTACATTAGCAAAGTCCAAGAATTATCTATAAATAGTAAAATGCCCTGCAACCAAAAAGTGGACAAAACTAATATATATTAGCACAAGACCAGAAGAATATAATAGAAGCAAAATAAAATCAAAGAAGATAGAAAAAGAGATCTCTAAACGTGGGAAAGAGAGAGAGAGAGAGGGAGAGAGAGAATTCTAGTCTGGTTAATTTTTAAACAGCCTAGCTTAGAGTGATCATCAGATAACTTGATATACTATTTAAAGCACCTAGAACATTTCCTAACATATGATAAGTTTTCAATATTAATGCTTTTGGCTACTAAAGCAAGTAAGCAGGTATATGCAATAAACATCCTTCTGTACTCGAAAAATTCCAAGTCTGTTTGGCCTAAATGACACAGGATATCTTTATTTTATGTGTATTTTTTTTCCTCTGAGACCACAAATGATAAATCTATTTTCTGAAAACCTAAAATTTGCAATAAAACCAGGGACATTTTCACCCCTCCTCCTGGCTTAAAAATACACCATTTGAACATTTATTTTGCTTCCTAGGACCTCAGTTTTTAACCATGTTAATGTAATATGGTGATTAAAGAGGTTGTTTTCATCTTTTTTTTTTTTTTTGCCAGTAGGGTTTTTAAGATGACCAGACCCTTCCACTGAGGACTAGCCCTTAAATTCCTCAGGCATGATCAACCAGAGCACTGAGGTTTTATTAGTGCCTTATCACTGATTTATTTTGTTTTCACAAACCTAAGAGAACTTGCACTTCCTCTTATACTTTTTTTTTTTTAAAGCACAGGCTGTGTCTCCTTGTCCTCACCTGTAGGTTCAATCGTATTTATCTTCAACCCTAAACAGGAAGCTTTCATTACTTATTACTGGTTTTACTTTGACCTGTTTCTTTGCTTCAGAAGGACATCATACAGAACAACAGACATTGAGGGAGAATCAACATCTTGCCTACAAAGCTGGCACCCTGCCCAGAGCCAGCTGCCTGGGTTCTGCCCCCTTGTCCCCAAAGAAGCTCAGCCCCTGGGTCCCAGATAACCAGACTTCCTATGTCACAATCTATTTTAAGGAAGACTTGATCAAACTGTAAACTTTTTAGGGAAAAAAATAAAGAAGACAACAAAGGGTGGTCAATATTCTCAAGGAAATCAGACCAAGTATCATGTTCTCTTTTGAAAGAAAAATTTCACATTATTGAATTCATGGTAAGTATAATGCTTACAGATTCCTTGCGGGAAATATTTATTCAAAAGTTTCCCAGATTTCTGTTTACTGTTGTAACCAAAGGACTAAGTAGAACCTGTTCATTAAATCCCACTATTGAAGTAATTCTAACTCCCACTAATGCTATACTGTAGATCAAAAATGGCCAGAGTGCCTCCTTTGCCTTTGAAGACCAGAGAACTTAGAATCTAGAGCATGTACATATGTTTACTTACGAAATGGAAAAAAAGCGGGGATCTGAAACTAATGTGGCAATATCTGGATATATGGACATGTTTGGTTGGCTTTTGACTGAGTGGTTTATTCAGATTTTCCCTTTTTCCATTTTTTGCTACCAGGGATTGAATCCAGGGTTGCTCAACTACTGAACCACATCCTCAATGTTTTATATTTTTTTATTTTTGTGATAAGGTCTTGCTAAGTTGCATAGAGTGTCCCTAAATTGCTGAATCTGGCTTTGAACTTGCAATCCTCCTCCCTCAGCCTCCCAAGCTACTGGGATAACAGGTGTGCACTATCACACCCAGCCAGATTTCCCATTTTAAGCATGGACTCTAAAACACAGATTAAATTTTCTTTTTTTTTTTTTTTTGAGTTCAAGCAAAGATTTATTGACAGAGAATATCTGCCAGGCTTCCCTTTTGCAAGGCACAACAGCCTTCTGGAAAAACTTCTTAACTATATAGTCAAATACAATGGAGTAGTTTAACAATAGCCCACACAGATTAAATTTTCTAATACTTATTAGCTCCTTCAGTTTCCCTAAATAAAATTGGCCAATTCTTGTGTATATTTTTATTGTGGTAAAATATATGTAACATTAATTTTCATTTTTTGCCATTTTTAAGTGTACAACTTATTAGCACTAATTATATTTGCAATGTTATATATCTATTCTCACTGTCTGTTTTCCAACTTTTGTCATTTCTCAAAGCAGAAACCCTGCTCATTAAGCAGTAATTAGCTCCTCATTCCCTTTCTCCTCAGCCCCTGGTAGCCTCCTTGCTACTTTTTGTCTCTTTATATTTGCCTAGTCTAGATATTTCATAAACATGAAAACATGCAAAGTTGTTCCTCTGTGTTTTTCTTATTTCACTTAGCTTGTTTTCAAGCTTCATATGTATGGTAGCACGTATGAGAAATTTATTCCTTGTTATGGCCGAGTGTGTATGTGTGTATGTGTGTATGTGTGTGTGTGTGTGTGTGCACACGCGCATGTGTGCACACCCCATTTTGGTTTTCCATTCATTGATAGATACTTGCATTCTATAGCTTTTGGCTATTGTGAGTATTCGTGCCAGACATTTTTATCCACAAGTATCTGTTTTAGTTCCCATTTTCAGTTCTTTGGTGGTATACACCTAGGAACTATGAGTGAAATCATTGGATCAAATGGTAGTTCAGTGTTAAGCTCTTTGAGGAAACTCCAGATGGTTTTCACAGAAGCTGTACAAATTTATATTTCCACCAGTGGTGTATAAGAGTTCCATTTCTCTACATCTTTGCCAATTTATTCTCTGAGGTGTGTGTGTGTGTTGTAACCATTCTAGTAGGTATGAAGTGATACCTTGTGGTTTTTACTTGAACTTTCCTAACGGCTAATGATGTTGGGCATCTTTTTATGTTTATTGGTCATTTGTACATCTTCTTGGGAGAAATGTTTATTTATGTTCTTTGTCCATTTTTAAATTGGGTTGTTTGTCTTTTTGTTGTTGAGTTGTAAGTGTCCTTTTTATATTCTGCATATTAAACTATCATCAGACATATGGTGAGGGATATGATCAGATATCTGACATTCTATAGCTTTTTTCCACTTTATTGATAAAATTCTTTCAGTTATAAAAGTATTCAAGTTTGAAGTCCAATCTATTTTCTCTTTTGTTGCTCATGTGTTTTGTATCATATCTAAAAAGCCATTGTGAATCCAAGGTCATGATGATTTATTCTTATGTTTTTATTCTAAAGTTTTACAGTTTTAGGTCTGATATTTAAATTTTTGATCCATTTTTGGTTAATTTTTTTTTGTATATGGTATAAGAGTTCAGCTTCACTTTTATGCCTGAAGAAATCCAGGTGTCCAGCCCCACCTGACTTGATACCATCTTCAAGAGTAAATTGGCCATAGATGCTTGAGTTTATTTCTAGATTCTCAGTTCTATCCCATGAGTGTATATGTCTGTCTTTATGCCAGTCTCACTATTTTGAGTTCCATAGTTTTAAATCAGAAATTTAAACTTTAAATTAAGTTTTTAAATTAGAATATGCAAATATTCCAACTTGGTTCTTCTTTTGTGAAATTGTTTTGTCTATTCAGGGCCCCAAGCAATTCCATATGAATCTCAAGATTTATTTTCCCATTTCTGATATAAAAAAGGATATTAAAATGCTGTAAGGAATTGCATTGAATCTGCAAATACTATTGAGCAGTATTAAAATCTTAGATAGGATCCAACATGGCGGCGAGAGGGGAGGCAGCGCTTTCAGTACCTCCTCAACAACGGAGTCAGAGAGACGCATGGATACGCTTAGATTCGCCTGCTGAGAAACTCCTAGCAAAATTCCACTAAAGAGAGATCGGCCGGGAATCGGTAGGATTTTTGGAGGTGACAGTCTGCCCTAGACAAGTGAATCTCCGCCACGCAGCGCAGAGGTCCAGACCCGCCAGCCGCTGCCCGCGCGACTCGGCGACTGTCGGCTGCCTGCACGCGGCCCCCGCATCAGGGCGGATAGCCTCCGAGGCGCAGCGCAGCAGGAGCGGTGCAGGGACTCTAGGAAGAGGTCTCTCGCCAAGCCTTCATGAAATAGCAAACCGGGAGCTGAAACCAACCAGAGACAGACCAGTCCCACCCCTCCCTTCGGACACTCCTGCAAGGAGCCTGGGGCCCGCCATAGCAGAGTGGTGACATCACCAGAGTTCCAATGACAGAATTCCTTCCCAGCGGAATCCACATTAGCAGGTGTGTGACTCCCACCCCCTCCAGATACAAGCAGCCAAGAAACCACCGGGGGCGTGTCTGTAGGGAAGCAGAGGGGATTCCAGATCCCCACCTCCCCTTAACACCAGCGGCGACACCCAAGATCTTAGCCGCCAGTTTCTGGGGGTGTGCCCACCAAAGGGGTCCGGAAAAATTAAACTGTTGGTTCCCAGATCACCCCACCACAGCACTGGGGCTTAGATGAATGACAGAGAGGGTGTTCATCATTCGGGATATAGGACACGCGGTGGGGCTGCAAGTGTAATCAGATCCTTGGGGAACCGCCTCTGGTGAACAGGACCTGGCTGGCTGGCTGGGAGGAGGAACAGGGGGAGGGGCCGGATAAGTGAAAGGGCTCTGGACTAACAGGATTAAGAGACTCCCAGGAGCCACCGTACAGGGATTTCTGTCAGCACATAGAGGGCAGAAGCTCAGCTCAGAGGGCACAGCTCCGCCTATTGGAAGAGAAGAAAATGGGATTCAGCCATTGAACAGGGGATGCCAGCATGGCAGAGATCTGATGTCATCAGAGAGCGGCCGAGGAGAAAACTTCATCGGTGCCAGCGGAGACGGAAACAGTTGGTCCCCTGGTAGGGAGTGTGAGTCACAGATACCCGAGTCTCTCTCGCTTTGTCGTCGAGCCAGAGGGGAGGAGCGGGGCCGCCGCCCGCGCCCGCAAGGTAGGCAGACCTGCGACCAACCTGCAGATCAGGCCCAGCGGTCTGCAGGCGTGGTAGGAGGGGCAGGGCAGAGCCACCGCCCTCGCCGGCAAGGTAAGCAGACGTGCGACAGACCGGCGGATCAGGCCCAGCGGCCTGCCAGCGTGGTATACACTTCACCCCAACTGGAGTAGGGGCAGAGCAGAGCCTTCACCCGCGCCCAGATCAGGCCCAGCGGCCCGCCTGTGTGGTGGTCAAGTGACCCCAATTGGAGTGGGGGGCGGAGCGGAACTGACACCCGTGCCCGCAAGGTGGGCAGACCTGCGACCAACCTGCAGATCAGGCCTAGCGGTCCCCGGGTGTGGTAGGAGGGGCAGGGCAGAGACTTCGCCCCCACCTGCAAGGTAGGCAGACCTGCGACAGAATGGCGGATCAGGCCCAGGGTTCCGCGGGCATGGTAGACACCTCACACCAATTGCAGAAGGGGCAGAGCAGAGCCCCCGCCTGCACCTGCAAGGGAGACTTTTCAACTATACAAGAGCAATATAAATATATAGGGGGGGAAAAAATTTCAAAAACACAACAGTTTCACCAAGAAGAAAGAAACGCAAGCAGTATGAAAAGACAAGGAAAGAAAGGACTACAAGCAATGCAGTTCAGCTCAACTTTAGAAGAGGTAACAGCTGCAGCAGATGGAATGTCAGATAAAGAATTCAGGATATATATGCTTCAGATGATCTGGAGTATCAAGGAAGAAATTAGACAGCAAAATCAGACAATGAAAGATCACTTTGACAAGGAATTACACAAACAAATCCAGGAAGCAAAGGATCAACTATACAGGGAGATAGAGGTTATAAAAAACAAACAAACAGAAATCCTAGAAATGCAGGAAGCAATAAACCAACTTAAAAACTCAATTGAGAGTACTACCAGCAGAGTAGAACACTTAGAAGATAGAACATCAGACAATGAAGACAAAGTATTTCAATTGGAAAAGAACATAGACAGCTCAGCAAGACTGTTAAGAAACCATGAGCAGAACATCCAAAATATATGGGATAACATTAAGAGACCAAACTTAAGAGTCATTGGGATACAGAAAGGTATAGAACTCCATACCAAAGGAATGAGCAATTTATTCAATGAAATAATACGAGAAAACTTCCCAGACTTGAAGAATGAGACAGAATCCCAAATTCTAGAAGCCTACAGGACACCGAATGTGCAAAATTATAAGAGATCCACACCTAGACACATTATAATGAAGATGCCCAACATACAGAATAAGGAGAGAATTTTAAAAGCTACAAAAGAAAGGAAGCAGATTACATTTAGGGGCAAGCCAATCAGGATAACAGCTGATCTTTCAACACAGACTCTGAAAGCTAGAAGATCCTGGAATAACATATTTCGAACACTGAAAGAAAATGGGTTCCAACCAAGAATTGTGTATCCAGCGAAATTAAGCTTCAGGATAGAAGATGAAATTAAAACCTTCCATGACAAACAAAAGTTAAAAGAATATGCAGCTAGAAAACCATCTCTTCAAAACATCCTCGGCAAAACATTACAGGAAGAGGAAATGGAAAATAACAATGAAAACCAACAGTGGGAGGTAGGACAGTAAAGGGGGGGGGGATATTCAAAGAGGAAAACAAACCATGTTTAGTAACATAAATAAACAAATATGGCTGGAACAACAACCCATATCTCAATAATAACCCTAAATGTTAATGGCTTAAACTCACCAATTAAGAGACACAGGCTAGTAGAATGGATCACAAAACAAGACCCAACAATATGCTGCCTACAGGAGATGCATTTGATAGGAAAAGACATACATAGGCTGAAGGTGAAAGGTTGGGAAAAATCATATCACTCATATGGACTTCGGAAACAAGCAGGAGTGTCCATACTCATATCAAATAAAATAGATTTCAAGCCAAAGTTAATCAAAAGGGATAAAGAGGGACACTACATACTGCTTAAGGGAACCATACACCAACAAGACATAACAATCATAAATATATATGCCCCAAACAATGGTGCAGCTATGTTCATCAAACAAACTCTTCTCAAGTTCAAGAGTCTAATAGACCACCATACAATAATCATGGGAGACTTCAACACACCTCTCTCGCCACTGGACCGATCTTCCAAACAAAAGTTGAATAAGGAAACTATAGAACTCAATAACACAATTAATAACCTAGACTTAATTGACATATATAGAATATACCACCCAACATCAAGCAGTTACACTTTTTTCTCAGCAGCACATGGATCCTTCTCAAAAATAGATCATATATTATGTCACAGGGCAACTCTTAGACAATATAAAGGAGTAGAGATAATACCATGCATCCTATCTGATCATAATGGAATGAAACTGAAAATCAACGATAAAAGAAGGAAGGAAAAAGCATACATCACTTGGAGAATGAACAATAGGTTACTGAATGATCAATGGGTTATAGAAGACATCAAGGAGGAAATTAAAAAATTCTTAGAGATAAATGAAAACACAGACACAACATATCGGAATCTATGGGACACATTGAAAGCAGTTCTAAGAGGAAAATTCATTGCTTGGAGTTCATTCCTTAAAAAAAGAAAAAACCAACAAATAAATGATCTCATACTTCATCTCAAAATCCTTGAAAAAGAAGAGCAAAACAACAGCAAAAGAAGTAGAAGGCAAGAAATAATTAAAATCAGAGCTGAAATTAATGAAATCAAAACAAAAGAAACAATTGAAAAAATTGACAAAACTAAAAGTTGGTTCTTTGAAAAAATAAACAAAATCGACAGACCCTTAGCCATGCTAGCGAAGAGAAGAAGAGAGAGAACTCAAATTACTAGCATACGGGATGAAAAAGGCAATATCACAACAGACACTTCAGAAATACAGAAGATAATCAAAAACTATTTTGAATCCTTATACTCCAATAAATTAGAAGATAGTGAAGGCATAGATAAATTTCTTAAGTCATATGATCTGCCCAGATTGAGTCAGGAGGATATAGAAAACCTAAACAGACCAATATCAATTGAGGAAATAGAAGAAACCATAAAAAGACTACCAACTAAGAAAAGCCCAGGTCCGGATGGGTATACAGCAGAATTTTACAAAACCTTTAAAGAAGAACTAATACCAATACTTTTCAAGCTACTTCAGGAAATAGAAAAAGAGGGAGAACTTCCAAATTCATTCTACGAGGCCAACATCACCCTGATACCTAAACCAGACAAAGACACTTCAAAGAAAGAAAACTACAGACCAATATCTCTAATGAACCTAGATGCAAAAATCCTCAATAAAATTCTGGCGAATCGGATACAAAAACATATCCAAAAAATTGTGCACCATGATCAAGTAGGATTCATCCCTGGGATGCAAGGCTGGTTCAATATACGGAAATCAATAAATGTTATTCACCACATCAATAGACTTAAAAATAAGAACCATATGATCATCTCGATAGATGCGGAAAAAGCATTCGACAAAGTACAGCATCCCTTTATGTTCAAAACTCTAGAAAAACTAGGGATAACAGGAACATACCTCAATATTGTAAAAGCAATCTATGCTAAGCCTCAGGCTATCATCATTCTGAATGGAGAAAAACTGAAGGCATTCCCTCTAAAATCTGGAACAAGACAGGGATGCCCTCTCTCACCACTTCTGTTCAATATAGTTCTCGAAACACTGGCCAGAGCAATTAGACAGACGAAAGAAATTAAAGGCATCAAAATAGGAAAAGAAGAACTTAAATTATCACTATTTGCAGATGATATGATTCTATACCTAGCAGACCCAAAAGGCTCTACAAAGAAACTATTAGAGCTAATAAATGAATTCAGCAAAGTGGCAGGATATAAAATCAACACGCATAAATCAAAGGCATTCCTGTATATCAGCAACAAATCCTCTGAAATGGAAATGAGGACAACCACTCCATTCAAAATATCTTCAAAAAAAATAAAATACTTGGGAATCAACCTAACAAAATAGGTGAAAGACTTATACAATGAAAACTACAGAACCCTAAAGAGAGAAATAGAAGAAGATCTTAGAAGATGGAAAAATATACCCTGTTCATGGATAGGCAGAACTAACATCATCAAAATGGTGATATTACCAAAATTTCTCTATAGGTTTAATGCAATGCCAATCAAAATCCCAACGGCATTTCTTGTAGAAATAGAGAAAGCAATCATGAAATTCATATGGAAAAATAAAAGACCCAGAATAGCAAAAACAATGCTAAGCAGGAAGTGTGAATCAGGCGGTATAGCGATACCAGACTTCAAACTATACTACAGAGCAATAGTAACAAAAACAGCATGGTACTGGTACCAAAACAGGCGGGTGGACCAATGGTACAGAATAGAGGACACAGAAACCAATCCACAAAACTACAACTACCTTATATTTGATAAAGGGGCTAAAAGCATGCAATGGAGGAAGGATAGCATCTTCAACAAATGGTGCTGGGAAAACTGGAAATCCATATGCAACAAAATGAAACTGAATCCCTTTCTCTTGCCATGCACAAAAGTTAATTCAAAATGAATCAAGGAGCTTGATATCAAATCAGAGACATGCCGTCTTATAGAAGAAAAAGTTGGCTACGATCTACAGTCGGTGGGGTCAGGCTCCAAATTCCTCAATAGGACACCCATAGCACAAAAGTTAATAAATAGAATCAACAAATGGGACTTACTCAAACTAAAAAGATTTTTCTCAGCTAAAGAAACAATAAGAGAGGTAAATAGAGAGCCTACATTCTGGGAACAAATCTTTACTCCTCACACTTCAAATAGAGCCCTAATATCCAGAGTATACAAAGAACTCCAAAAATTAGACAATAAGATAACAAACAACCCAATCAACAAATGGGCCAAGGACCTGAACAGACACTCCTCAGAGGAGGACATACAATCCATCAACAAGTACATGAAAAAATGCTCACCATCTCTAGCAGTCAGAGAAATGCAAATCAAAACCACCCTAAGATACCATCTCACTCCAGTAAGATTGGCAGCCATCATGAAGTCAAACAACAACAAGTGCTGGCGAGGATGTGGGGAAAAGGGTACACTTGTACATTGCTGGTGGGACTGCAAATTGGTGCAGCCAATTTGGAAAGCAGTATGGAGATTTCTTGGAAAGCTGGGAATGGAACCACCATTTGACCCAGCTATTCCCCTTCTTGGTCTATTCCCAAAGACCTAAAAAGAGCATGCTACAGGGACACTGCTACATTGATGTTCATAGCAGCTCAATTCACAATAGCAAGACTGTGGAACCAACCCAGATGCCCTTCAATAGATTAATGGATAAAAAAAATGTGGCATTTATACACAATGGAGTATTACTCTGCATTAAAAAAATGACAAAATCATAGAATTTGCAGGGAAATGGATGGCACTAGAGCAGATTATGCTAAGTGAAGCTAGCCAATCCCTAAAAAACAAATGCCAAATGTCTTCTTTGATATAAGGAGAGTAACTAAGAACAGAATAGGGACGAAGAGCATGAGAAGAAGATTAACATTAAACAGAGATGAGAGGTGGGAGGGAAAGGGAGAGAAAAGGGAAATTGCATGGAAATGGAAGGAGACCCTCAGGGTTATACAAAAGAACATACAAGAGGAAATGAGGGGAAAGGGAAAAATAATACAAGGGGGAGAAATGAATGTCAGTAGAGGGGGTAGAGAGAGAAGAGGGGTGGAGAGGTGAGGGGAGGGGGGATAGTAGAGGATAGGAAAGGTAGCAGAACACGACAGTCACTAGTATGGCAATATGTAAATCAATGGATGTGTAATTGATGTGATTCTGCAATCTGTATATGGGCTAAAAATGGGAGTTCATAACCCACTTGAAGCAAAGTGTGAAAGATGATATATCAAGAACTATGTAATGTTTTGAACAACCAACAATAAAAAAATTTAAAAAAAAATAAACTTAAAAAAAAATCTTAATTATCTTGATTTTCTATGAACATGGTATATCTTTTCATTTATTTAGGTCTTTTCAAATTTCTTTCAATTTTCACTTCCTTGGTTAAATTAATTCCTTAGTTTTTTATTCTTTTAGATATCATAATGTCTTAAGTAGAAAATAATTCTCTGCTTGGTTTCTAACTCTCTTACATTACTGAAATTTCAGTGTTATTGCTCAGCTAACAGAAACAAAAATCAATTCTGGCTAAAGGATTGAATAACTACTGATTCTGAAGTTAGTAGATAATCTTTATTAGACAGTTTTGCTTCCTTAGACTGTAATTTCTGAACTTTTGCCTTTGGATCCAGACTACACACCTTCACTTGGGACAGGATCTTTTGACTGATCAAAAACAGTTGAGTCTCTAGCCAGGTGTGCTGGTGCACATCTGTAATCCCAGCAACTCAGGAAGCTGAGGCAGGAGGATTGCAAGTTCAAGGACAGCCTCAGCAATTTAGCAAGGTCCTAAGCAACTCAGTCAGACCTATCTCAAAATAAAAATAATTAATTTTTAAAATTGGGGGACTGGGGATATGGTTGGATGGTTAAGTGCCCCTGATATGGAAAAAAATTGTCTAGTCTCTCATCTCAATTCTTCCAATTAGATTAATATTTTCTGCAGAGCCCCAGTTTCTACATTAAGTGACTCCTTCCTATCACCACAATTGTAGCCCATTGAGCAATCCTTCATGATCTACCAAGCCCTAACTTAGCCTTTTGTTCTCTCTTTTCAAGCCCCCCATCCCCTCTATCCCAAGTTTTCTGAGCATTCCTGGTGACTTGGTTGCTATGGTTACTCTGGCTTTGACAGCTTACCCTACAGAATTCTCAATGTCATTTGTGCATCACCATTTCACACTCTGTCTTCTGGACTGACCCAAGTATAGACCCCAGCCCTCTCTAAATTTTACCAAAAACCCCCATTCTGTCATCTGTTTCAATTTGAAGGTTTGGGGAGGTGGTTTGTGTTCATAACCAGTAACAACATAGAATATCAGACATCACTGTCTTAAAAAACTGCCCTCAATCATTTGCACCAGTTGAGAGTCCAATCTCCTGCCATGCTGCTTATTGCCCCTCTCTTCCACTTCACTGTTCACTTCATTATCCATAGAAGCTCAGCTCTTCTAAATCTCTTCTAAAGTAGGTTCTGGTGTCCTGTTACAACAGATTCACTCTGGGTGCTGTGTCTTACCCTTTTTTCTTCCCTGTTTCTCTGGGTGTAGAAAATAATAAAATAGAAGGTTTGTCCCCCTCATATAAATGTGGCTACTTTCCTTCTTTGAAGAGAGAAAAGGGTACAGTCAACCTGAGTTTTTAAATAATAGTTTCTCTACACAATTTGAATATTTAAATATTGTATGCTAAAAAATGAAATATCATAAGTAATAACCTAATCCCATAGTTCTCAAACTATGTGCAGAGTTGCCCCAGGGCACCATGGTGAACTCTCTGAGGTGCCATGGAATATTTTCATATTTTAGGAAAACAGACACTGGAATTACTAATGCTAGGTGTTTTCATAGTTTTAACATTAGATCATAGTACATTCTTTCTGATGATTTCATATCTTTGCAAAACTGAGTTTTCTATGGTTGCTTTGAATAAAAAAATATTTAAAGTGCAACAGCAAATAAGAATAGTAGGAACCAATCTAATTTCAAGGATTTAGAAGTTTTGGTTGGCTAGGGATGTGACTCAGTGGAAGAACACTTGCATCACCTAGGTTCAATCCCCAGCTCTGTGGAAAAATAAAAACAAAAAAAGTTTTACAGTGGACAACAGTTGCATACATCCTGTTAGTAATTTTATTTATTTAGTAATAAAATTAAAATACTTTTCTTCCAACAATGATGTATTTTTAAAAGGTTAATAATTTGTTAAGATATAAATACTTATTTACTTCTTTGGACCTTACTACTTAATAATTGAAACTACTAAGTATTTCCTTTGGTCTAGGGGTATTATAAAAAAATGCCAAGAAAATTTGGAGAACTCTGGCCCTATTCTTTTGTATATATTTGTTGGCGGGGAGGATCTACCATTATGAAAAGGTAACTAGAGTAAGTAATATTAACATCCAGTAAAATCATTGTGAAAAGCATTAATGAGGACAGTATCATAAGTAATGTTACCTCCTTTTCAACGTATGTACTAAAAGCCTTTAAAGGATGTTGTCTTACTCCATTTGTACTGTTATATCAAAATACATAAGACTGGGTAATTTGTAAATAATATAAATTTATTTCTCACAGTTCAGGAAGTTGGGGGGTCCCAGATCAAGGAAGCAGCCTCAGACCCCCTCAGTCTGGTGAGGGCTTGGTCTCTATTTCCAAGATGGCACCTTGTTGATGCATCTTCCAGAGGGAAGAAACACTGTTTCCTCATTTGGTGGAAGAAGAAATGGCAAAAGAAGGCAAACAGCTGCCTCACCTCTTTTATAAGAGTGCTAATTCTCATTGATGATGTCTCTGCTCTCATGACTCAATTACTCCCGAAAGGCCTTTCCTCTTAACACTATCGTATTGGCAATTAAATTTCAAACTATGAATTTTGCAGGATACACAAACATTTAGCCATACCAGATAAAAATCAGGAAAGTCTTAGGAGAAAGTCAAACACCGACTAATAAAATGGTTTAAACAAACAAGACACTCTGGTTAAATATTTTTCATTAACTGAATATGAATGAAAAAAAAAGTCTTAATCGTTTTTCTGAAAACTTAAAAAATATGTTGGCTATTTGTTGGTCTTGGTAGGTACAATACCTAAATAAATTTAATTTTCTCTTGGTGACTAAGTAACAATATAAAAAGAAGTTTAATATTTTGCTCAGGGCTCAAACCATAGTGAGTGGCAAAACCAGCATTTGGCATCCAGGACCACACACTTGAATACTGAGTCTTTCTCATTAGCATCAGGCTCTTTGGTCTAATCAGCAGTTATTTCAGAACCACAGGAGGTGGAGGTATTAAACATTGGCTTGACTATTACCTGATTAAAGGACATCCCCTGGAAATCAGTATTTTTTAGAGTACCGGTGAGATTGTGGAAAAAATAATTAGAAGTCAGAGCTTTAGGTCTGAGACCCAGATCTACCACTTCCTGCCTTTTAAGCCTTTCTAATCTCTTTACCTTTCCTATAAAATGGTTTGTTGTTAGAGTCAAATGAGAGAATGTATTAGTTTTCTATACACTGTAAATACAAAGCATTAATATCAAATTTCTTTTTATCATTTGGCTCTTTCTCTGAGATGTGGAGTTTAAAATGTAAAATGATAATAAACCAGAGATTCAAATTATATGACCCTATCTACCCTATGTCATGGTTATTCACACATATTTCCCCTGCAGTATTTTCTGAGTCATGGTTGCTTTAACCCTGGAAGCCATCATTAATCTATCTCATTTGCTAAAGAATAGTGACTCATTCAGAATTTCAAAAGCAACCAGTAAAAAGTGTAATTGGGTTGACTCAGAAATTCTGCTTCTAAAAATACACACCAAGGTCCATAATTCCCACGGTGTTATTTAGGGAACATTGGTTACATGAGAGATCAGTGAGGATCAATAACTTTGGGGAATCCCACCTTAAAGAGTCAGTAGTCACAGACATGTTAAAAATTCTGAGAAACCCTGTCTCCACCACAAAACGTTTGTTCAGTCTGGTTTCACTCTGTATCTCCAAATCCACGGACTCCCAAATCCATTTCTCCTGACAGTTGTGCTGTTTGTACTGTCTCAGAGTGTGGCCTCTGGTTTCAGATTGTCAGTTTCAAATTCTGCTCAGTTCAGCTGCTTAGCCATGTCCCTTACCTTCTCCAATCCTCATTTCCCTTATCTATAAAATGAAAACAACCCTGATCAAACTTCAAAGACTTGTAAACATTTATTTAAAAACAAAACAACAACACTAAGCACTCAACAAATTTAGCTAAAATTGTTAACATTCCTCAAAATTAGTATTTATAGGATAAATGTGAACATGTCATCATAAGTAATCAGATGAATGCATAAAAATGCACAACATAAGTAACTGCTGAAGGCCCAGAGATCTTCCTCATGAAGGGCCATCAGAAACACAAGATTGGTTGTAAGCCTTCAGGTAGCACGTCTAAGAGGAAGGAGATGATTTAGTCTTGGAGTTTGGAACTTTCATTTCCTTAGGAAGGACCAGGCAGCTGTATGGACATTGCTGGGATCTGTTGATGTCCAGATGTTTGTATGCACACATATGGGCCACAGAAGGATACAGGGCTTACAGACAGATAGATGAAAGATGTGCAGAGGGAGAAGAGAATGCAGGCTGGGACTGCTCCTCTTACTCCAGTCAGTGGAAGGAGGACATCTTTCTTTTCATTGATCCCCTTTCTTCAGCTCACAGGGAGAAAAAAATGTTCTCCTTAAAAGATACTGTTTGATCCCAAAGAAAGAGAAATCAGGTTCTCGTTCTTTAAAAGAGAAAGTAGAAAATTATGTGGGAAATACACCAGTTGGTTTTCTTCTAAAATGTGGGGTTAGGTAAAATTGCATAAGATCATACATACAGTGTAAATACTATAGGCTTCATTTTGATTGGTGAATTAGGAAATTCCTAAAGATATATTAGACAATATTGTCGTCCATTTATTTGTAAAGCTATTGCTTTTTTAGACAGCAAAAATTTTATGTTACTGAGGAACTTTAATCATAGAAACATCACTTTGATGTCATTACTAACAATTTTATCACATTTACACAATAGAAAAATGGAAGATTTTGTCAATACTAATAGTTGGAAAACAAATGGTTACGTTTGACTCTAATGACCCGATAGATATTTTTTTGTCTAAAAAGAAATGAAGTATTACATGTTCTACAATGTACCTTGGCCACATGCTTTCCTGTGATTAAGTTGTCTCTCTGATGTGCTAGTCACACAATTTATACCTTGATAGGATTGTATGGTTTATCAAGAAATCTTCATGCAAGGTGGGCAGATCCGCGACCCAGTGGTACATAGGCATGGTAGGAGGGGCAGGGCAGAGCCGCCGTTCGCGCTTGCAAGGTAAACAGACCTGTGACAGCCTGGCAGGTCAGGCCCAGTGGCCTGCCAGTGTGGTACACACGTCACCCCAACTGGAGTAGGGGCAGAGCAGATCCTTCTCCCATGCCCGGATCAGGCCCTGCCGGTGTGGTGGCCACGTGACCCCAATTGGAGTGAGGGCGGAGCGGAACTGCCACCCGTGCGCGCAGGGTGAGCAGACCTGTGACCAACCTGAAGATCAGGCCCAGGGGTCCGCAGGCGTGGTAGGAGGGGCAGGGCAGATCCGCCACCCACGCCTCCAAGGTAGGCAGACCTGCAACAGACCGGCGGATCAGGCCCAGGAGCCTGCCGGCGTGGTACACACACCACCCTAATTGGAGTAGGGGCAGCCACCAGAGTCGCCGCCCGTGCCAGGAACAGGCCCAGCGTCCTGCAGGCGGGGTAGTCACGACACCCCAATTGGAGTAGGGGCAGAGCAGAGCCTCCACCTGTGCCCAAAAGGTGGGCAGATCTGCGACCGACCAGCGGGACAGGCCCAGTGGCCTGCCGGTACGACAGACACGTCACCCCATTTGGAGTAGGGGCAGAGTAGAGCCGCCGCCCCCACCTGCAGGGTAGGCAAACCTGCAAGCGACCGGCGGATCAGGCCCGGTGGCCTGCCGGCGTGGTACACTCGTAACCCCAATTGGAGTAGGGGCAGAACAGAGCCGCCGCCAGCACCCAGAACAGGCCCAGTGACCTGCCGGCGTGGTAGCCACGACACCCCAGTTGGAATAAGGAGAGAGCAGAGCCGCTGCCCGCGCCTGCAAGAAAGATACGCAAGCAGTATGAAAAGTCAAGGAAAGAAAGGACCACAAGCAATGCAGGTCAACGCAACTTTAGAAGAGGTAACAGCTGCAGCAGATGGAATGTCAGATAAAGAATTCAGGATATACATGCTTCAGATGATCTGGAGTATCAATAAAGACATTAAACAGCAAAATCAGACAATGAAAGATCACTTTGACAATGAATTACGCAAACAAATCCAGGAAGCAAAGGATCAACTATACAGGGAGATAGAGGTTATAAAAAACAAACAAACAGAAAAACTTCATCGGTGCCAGCGGCGACGGAAACAGTTGGTCCCCTGGTAGGGAGGGTGAGTCACAGATACCCGAGTCTCTCTCGCTTTGTCGTCGAGCCAGAGGGGAGGAGCGGGGCCGCCGCCCGCGCCCGCAAGGTAGGCAGACCTGCGACCAACCTGCAGATCAGGCCCAGCGGTCTGCAGGCGTGGTAGGAGGGGCAGGGCAGAGCCACCGCCCTCGCCGGCAAGGTAAGCAGACCTGCGACAGACCGGCGGATCAGGCCCAGCGGCCTGCCAGCGTGGTATACACTTCACCCCAATTGGAGTAGGGGCAGAGCAGAGCCTTCGCCCGCGCCCAGATCAGGCCCAGCGGCCCGCCTGTGTGGTGGTCAAGTGACCCCAATTGGAGTGGGGGCGGAGCGGAACTGACACCCGTGCCCGCAAGGTGGGCAGACCTGCGACCAACCTGCAGATCAGGCCTAGCGGTCCCCGGGTGTGGTAGGAGGGGCAGGGCAGAGACTTCGCCCCCACCTGCAAGGTAGGCAGACCTGCGACAGAATGGCGGATCAGGCCCAGGGGTCCGCGGGCATGGTAGACACCTCACACCAATTGCAGAAGGGGCAGAGCAGAGCCCCCGCCTGCACCTGCAAGGGAGACTTTTCAACTATACAAGAGCAATATAAATATATAGGGGGGGAAAAAATTTCAAAAACACAACAGTTTCACCAAGAAGAAAGAAACGCAAGCAGTATGAAAAGACAAGGAAAGAAAGGACTACAAGCAATGCAGGTCAGCTCAACTTTAGAAGAGGTAACAGCTGCAGCAGATGGAATGTCAGATAAAGAATTCAGGTATAGCGATACCAGACTTCAAACTATACTACAGAGCAATAGTAACAAAAACAGCATGATATTGGTACCAAAACAGGCGGGTGGACCAATAGTACAGAATAGAGGTCACAGAAACCAATCCACAAAACTACAACTATCTTATATTTGATAAAGGGGCTAAAAGCATGCAATGGAGGAAGGATAGCATCTTCAACAAATGGTGCTGGGAAAACTGGAAATCCATATGCAACAAAATGAAACTGAATCCCTTTCTCTTGCCATGCACAAAAGTTAATTCAAAATGGATCAAGGAGCTTGATATCAAATCAGAGACACGCCGTCTGATAGAAGAAAAAGTTGGCTACGATCTACATACTGTGGGGTCGGGCTCCAAATTCCTCAATAGGACACCCATAGCACAAAAGTTAATAACTAGAATCAACAAATGGGACTTACTCAAACTAAAAAGTTTTTTCTCAGCTAAAGAAACAATAAGAGAGGTAAATAGGGAGCCTACACCCTGGGAACAAATCTTTACTCCTCACACTTCAGATAGAGCCCTAATATCCAGAGTATACAAAGAACTCAAAAAGTTAGACAGTGAGAGAACAAACAACCCAATCAACAAATGGGCCAAGGACCTGAACAGACACTTCTCAGAGGAGGACATACAGTCAATCAACAAGTACATGAAAAAATGCTCACCATCTCTAGCAGTCAGAGAAATGCAAATCAAAACCACCCTAAGATACCATCTCACTCCAGTAAGATTGGCAGCCATTAGGAAGTCAAACAACAACAAGTGCTGGCGAGGATGTGGGGAAAAGGGTACACTTGTACATTGCTGGTGGGACTGCAGATTGGTGCAGCCAATTTGGAAAGCAGTATGGAGATTTCTTGGAAAGCTGGGAATGGAGCCACCATTTGACCCAGCTATTCCCCTTCTTGGTCTATTCCCTAAAGACCTAAAAAGAGCATGCTACAGGGACACTGCTACTTCGATGTTCATAGCAGCACAGTTCACAATAGCAAGACTGTGGAACCAACCTAGATGCCCTTCAATAGACGAATGGATAAAAAAAATGTGGCATTTATACACAATGGAGTATTACTCTGCATTAAAAAATGACAAAATCATAGAATTTACAGGGAAATGGATGGCATTAGAGGAGATTATGCTAAGTGAAGCTAGCCAATCCCTAAAAAACAAATGCCAAATGTCTTCTTTGATATAAGGAGAGTAACTAAGATCAGAGTAGGGACAAAGAGCAGGAGAAGAAGATTAACATTTAACAGGGATGAGAGATGGGAGGGAAAGGGAGAGAGAAGGGAAATTGCATGGTAATGGAAGGAGACCCTCAGGGTTATATAGTGGCGGGGGTAGAGAGAGAGGAGGGGATGGGAGGGGAGAGGTGGGGAGGGGGAAGGGTGGAGGATGGGAAAGGCAGCGGAGCACAACAGACACTAGTATGGCAATATGTAAATCAATGGATGTGTAACTGATGTGATTCTGCAATCTGTGTATGGGGTGAAGGTGGGAGTTCATAACCCACTTGAATCAAAGTGTGGAATATGATACGTCAAGAAATTTGTAATGTTTTGAACAACCCACAATAAAAAATTAAAAATAAAAAAAAGAAAGAAAAAAAAGAGAAATCTTCATGCTACAGAGTTGAATAAATAGGCTGCCTGATGTATTATTCCTTGATGTAAAAAGGAAAAAAAAAAGTTTGTCTTTCCTGAGTATGATGATGAGTACTTGATTCATTTGTTCCTCTCTTTCTGAGGATGATTTATCAATGTCAATGATACTTAGATATCTGAGAGCAAATAATGTTGCTTCAAGTTACATTAATATGGCAACACACTAAAGGTATCCAGGGGAAAAAAATTGCTTCTTGTATGGTAACATCACTTACTTTGTGACTGAATCTCTAACAAGTCAACCTCAAGAATTCATGGTAATTTTGTGTACAAATTTGAGAAAAAGTTTGGAATACACAGAAATCTTTATTCCAGTTCACATGTTACAGTTGTGCAAAATTAGCTCAAAGAACCTAGAAAAGCAATGTAAGCCTGACTACTTTGCTTATTCATTTCTCTTTCAATTAATAGCAGTTTAAGGTCTTATGCTGATATTATAGAAATTTAAATCAAAAATCACTACTGATTATGCAAATTGAAGTATGTCAGTTTAACTGTAGCATTTCCTGAATTCATCAAAATCATCAGAGATCATGCCATCCTCTGATAATTCTTCCTTTCATCAGATGAATCTCAAAACTTTGCTCTTGCAAAGTAGCAGCAGAAATGAAGTCAGATCCATCAGCAGGCTCTGTCTGGCTGCTTGGGTCTCAGGTGATGTGAGGGGAGGAAGGGATGGACAGACCGAAGGCGCTCCTGTGGGAGGGGCTGGGGAGTAGGAAATGGCACTGGTGAGAGGCACAATGTTGCAGAGGTGGAAATTGGATTTCATGAGATGACAGGGTAAGGAGACAGTGCTCCTGTTGACTTTTTTCCCTGGGAAGTTCATGCAGATTGCAAACTCTCATAGATGTATACCGATACCTAATTGTCACTGAAAACATCTTCTTATTGCAATCTTCTGATTAGTAACAGGATTTTCCAACATGCACCTTTGCTAGTGCTCAAGAGATATGAATCATATCTTTCACTCTCCAAAAAAAGATTAGTATATTTTATTTCTTGGTCTTTTCCTTTTCTTATCTGTTTTATTCTTCTCTTTTCTTTCTTCTTATTTATTCATTTATTCGCATATGTGTTTTCAGTCACTTGTTCTTAAAAAAAAAAACAAAAAAAACAGGATGTTTCTGGGTTGAGGAAAGTTGACTCCATGTAGAAATCAAAATATAACACTCCTAATTTCCAAAACAATTGCATTTATCTGTGGACAAATACATAGAAGTCAGAGTTCTTGGACACTTCAAAAAAAAATAAAGGGATAAAAACATTCAAATAGCACAAAGGACTCCTGGGGCACTGTTTTCTGCATTGTTGCAGCATATTCATACAGAACTCTTCCGAGTCTTAATTTACTTGAGCAGCCCCTGTAAAAATTCATGCCAGAAAGTAGGAGAGAAGGTTGGCAGCCAGAGGACCACATGCCAAATGGTTCCTCATTGGCGGTGGCATCTGGATGAGAGGTTGGCCTGCCTCCGGGACTCTTGGCCAACAGTACTGTTGTCTGTACAGACGGCTGTGTATCTGTTCCGGAGTCCAACAACTGTGTGTGTGTGTGTTTTAGTAAGCTATTATTTCTGGGCCAAAGATTTCCATGGCATTGCTGCATCTGTTGGCGCCAGTTCTACATTTGGCTCCCCCCCATTCCTACCCGCTGTTACTTTTCAGTTCTCTGATCAAAAACATTGCACATACATGGAAATGTATCAAAGGAAGAAAATACATGTCTAAAGGTTTTCCTTAAAACCAACAAAGCATACATAGGTGTGACATTGACATTATTCTAGATGGACCATCTTCCTTTCCACAAACTATAAATAATATGGAAATTTCAATCTCAATGCAAAAAAAAAAAATCTTAAGCGTTTAAGGAGAAACTAATTTTAGAACTATTAGAAATAAAATGATCATCACATTCCACCATCATTTATAACCCCATGCCCCCTCCTTTCCCTCTGAGCCCTCTGGAATGTGATGATCATTATTATCCAAAGTATAATGAAGACACAAATTGGTGTGAATATACTTTGTATACAACCAGAGAAAATTGTGCTCTATATGTGTAATAAGAATTGTAATGCATTCTGCTGTCATGTATAAATAAAAAAAATTTAGAACTTGATCAAATTAAACTTTGGAACCTCATTTAAAAAAAAAGAAGAAGAAGAAATAAAATGAGACGTTTAAAAAAATGGGCTGGGGTTGTGGCTCAATGGAAGAGTACTTGCTAGCAATGTGTGGGACAGTGGGTTCAATTCTCAGCACCACATAAAATAAATGAAATAAAGGTCCACTGACAACTAAAAAATGTTGAAAAAAAATTAAAGTTGAGTTGCTCTTTCAAGGACTTCAGAGGAAAAAAACTTATTTTATAACTTTATAGAATGTAGTTACTACACTATGACACAAGAGAAATTGCCACACATCTAGGCAACTAGTTTTTCAAAACCCTACCTTATTGAGCAAGGTGACATCCTCTTAACCTTTTAAGGTCCGGCTATTTAGAAGTTACTTGTTTGAGGGTACTCTGATACCCCTTCAACTTTCAGTCAACATTTGTGGGATGATACATTTACATAAAATGCTCAGAGATGCCAAATTGAATTAGATATCTGCCTCAAAGAGTTTTCTTTTTCTTTTCTTTTGATGAAGGAAATTCAGAATTGAGTTGTAAATAGTAAAAAGAACACCAGGAATAGAAATTAAAAGTCAAATGGAGGGGCTGGAGTTGTGGCACAGTGGTAGAGCGCTTGCCTAGTATGTGTGAGGCACTGGGTTCAATTCTCAGCACTACATCCAAATAAATAAAATAAAGGTCCATCAACAACTAAAAGAAAAGTCAAACGGAAGACCAAAGTATCATGTGGCATGTGCCATATGAAATGAGAAATGTGCCAATGAAGAAATGAAGCTCATTTGTATGTGTGTTACAGAAACCTTTCAATTGAGCTCAGTGTTGTTTATTAAAGTGGAAGAGGCCATTATTTTAACTGATAGGGAAACTGATTTTGTTCATGGTCACACAGTAACTAGGACTAGAACACCAGTTCTCCCTCGACCTTATTTCTCATGAGCTTAGACTTATGACATTCTTAAAATGAAATGTGCAGAGAAATCTTTTGAAATTCCATGGCATAATTTCATGCCACAATAATGAACAGCGAACCAAGACTAGGTTCACTATATAATGTGAGCAGAGTGGAATGAAGGTGCTGCGATTACAGAGAATTCTCTGTGGCTAGAGTAGCTAGGGCAGGACTCCCAGAAATATAGTCCTATACATGTTGCAGTAGATTGAACGAAGGACATCTGCCACTACTTTTGTATCTCCCTATGGCTTGTAAAAATCTCTGTGATAAAAAGAGGCATGCCCTTTAGTAGATGAATGGATTTTAAAAATGTGGCATATATACACAATGGAATATTACTCAGCAATAAAAGAGAATAAAATCATGGCATTTGCAGGTAAAATGGATGGAGTTAGAGAAGATAATGCTAAGTGAAGTTAGCTAATCTCCAAAAAACAAATGCTGAATGTTTTCTCTGATATAAGGAATCTGACTCATAGTGGGATAGGGAGGGGGAGCACAGGAGGAATAGATAGGGCAGAGGGGCGGGAGGGGAAGGAAAGGGACAGGGGGTTAGCAATGATGGTGGAATGTGATGTACATCATAATTCAAAGTACACACATAAAGACATGAATTGGTGTGAATATACTTTATATACAGAGATATGAAAAATGTGCTCTATGTGTGTAATAAGAATTGTAATGCATTCTGCTGTCATGTAGTTAAAAAAATAAAATCAATTTTTAAAAAGGAGGCATGAAACTTTATATATGACCACAATGTCACCTTCATCTTCTGTGTAACAACAGAGTCATCAAGAGTGGCTCCCACTCAGATCCACCCCACTTACTGTCACCATCAGCAATCTGTGACCTTCTGGGAAAGATTGAGGATGCCATGATTCTAAAGTAGGATGTTACAATTGTTCAAACAGTGACAACAGGATTAAGTGACATATGCTGAATATGGTGTTGACTCTACTGGGTACCACAGAGAGAGAGGAAAAAAACCCCTCTCCCTCTTGGTAGTGAGCAAAATAAGATTGTTTTCTAAGTTAAACAAGGTAATCAACATGAACAATAGGAGCCATGTTGAACTTGATAATCAATACCCAAAATCAACTGAAAGAAGTCCAAGAATCCTCAGACCAGAACTTCTGGGACCTAAAAGAATAAACAGATGTAAGCTGGGTGTGTTGACACATACCTGGAATCTCAGCAGCTCAGGAGGCTGAGGCAGGAGGATCCCAAGTTGAAGGCCAGCCTCAGCAACTTAGCAAAGCTGTAAGCAACTTAGTGAGAAACTGTCTCAAAATTTTAAAAAAATGTTTAAGGCTAGGCACGGTGACACACACTGTAATCCCAGCAGCTTGGAAGGCTGAGGAAGGAGGATCATGAATTCAAAGAAAGCCTCAGCAAAAAAGTAAGGCACTAAGCAACTCAGTGAGACCCTGTCTCTAAATAAAATACAAAAAAGGCTGAGGATATGGCTGAGTGCCCCTGGGTTCAATCCCTAGTACCAAAAAAAAAAAAAAAAAAAAAAATTAAAGTCTGAGGATGTGGCTCAGTGGTTGTACACTCCTGGGTTCAATCTCTGGTAACAAAAAAAGAAAAAGAAAGGAAAGAATCAACACATCTAGCACAGCATGGTGGTATGTGCCTGTAGTTCCAGGTATTTGAAAGGCTGGGAAATGGAGGTGGTCACTTGAGCCCATCAGACCAGCTTGGGCAACACACAGAGACTTTGTCTCAAAAAAAAAAAAAAAAAAGGTAGCCCAGATTCTTTTTTTTTAATGTTTTTTAGTTGTTGATGGACATTTATTTATTTATTAATTTATATGTGGTGCTGAGAATTGAACCCAGTGCCTCACACATGCGAGGCAAGAGCTTTACTACTGAGCCACAACCCCAGCCCATGGCTGGCCCTACTTTTCATTGTATGTTTGGATAGCCCAGGTCTTCCCAACACTGGAGAGACCTTCCCTTCGGAAGCCAGTTCCTAGAGATAGCAAACAACTCACCTGTGAAAGTTTGTATACCAATTCAAACTCCATGCCCCCAAATACCTTCTTCTTTATCTAGTTTTTACCTTCCAGACCCTTTCTCCACCTCCCTAAGTACCTCAGAGGACAGGATCCTGACAACTAGAGGTGTCCCCTAAACCCCAAAGCCCGCTAAAGTTATTCAAACTGGTTTTCCCTCCCACTCCCCTTCCTTCCTGTGCAAACCACAACCAAGGGTCTGGCCAGTGTTTCTGCTTTGCTCTTTTGGCCTCCCAACCAACCCTGGGGCTCTCCCATGCCTCCTATTTCTAGGGATCTGTAAATTAAAAAAAAAAAAAAAAAAACACTTTTTGTTTCATGCCGTTCGTTTCTGTGTTTGCATGTCTTACCGCACCTGATGAAACTCAATCTTGGGTACACATTTATAACAATCTTTTTAAATTTTACACATTTGTTTTTAAGGGACATGTAACAATTGTCCGTGTGATAATTCAATATGTATATACAATGAGTAATGACTGAATGGGGTAATTAGCATTTCTGTCTTCAAATTTTATCATTTCTCTGTGTTAGAAAGTTTTGAATTGCTCTCTTCCAGTTGTTTGTAAAATACATAATCAATTGTTGTAACCTATTGTCACCTGGGTATGTTTCAAAACATCACCGTTCTCATCCCCATAGCAGCAAGCTAGCACATCTCTATCAGCCTGAAGTCTTTCAACAATCTAAACATACAAAAATCTCCTGGTTTCCTTTCATTCTTATAAAATAAGCTGCTCTAATACCACATCCCAGTTGCTGTGTCTAAAGGAACAGAATGTTCTGAATCAATGCTATTACATTATTATTGACTGATTAATAAATTAGACTTCTAGGTTTCTACATGAATATTATGAGCTTAGTTAATGTGAATCCATTCCTGAAAGGTTTGCTTTTGCTTGGGCTGACATCAGACTTCTGAATCTTTATATCGAGAGTCACCATCTAGATCCCTGCTTCTCAAAGTGTGGTCCTCAGGCCGCCCACCTCAGCATCACCAGGTAACCTGTTAGAAAGGAGCACAGACCTAACTGAGTCTGAATTTAATCTTGACAGGATCCTAGGAGATTTGCCTAAACATCCCAGGAGTTTCTAAACTTTGAAAAACATTCCTCACCAGTAGCAACAAACAAATTTTTTCTGGAAAGGACCAAATAGTAAATATCGTAGGTTTTGTGAGACATATGTTCTTTATTGTAACTATTCAACTCTACCATGTTAGCACAAAAGCAACCACAGAGGATGTGGAAACAAGTTAGTATGACTGTCCCAATACAACTTTATGTATGGATACTGAAATCCAAATTCATACTATTTTCACGTGTCACAAAATATCGTTTTAAAATTTTTTTCAACCAAAAAAAATGTGAAAACTATTGTTAGTTTGTAAGGTCTTACAAACATGAATAGCTGTCCATATTATCCCATTGGTCACAGTTTGCACCCCCTTGCTCTAGACCATGGAAACTCAGGGAGGGTCAAGTCATCCTATGAAGCCACTCATTGTTTGTTGACTTGCCTCAAAATTCCATATGCCAAGTGAAACTTATACTTTTCAAATTTCCAGAGATAGCCAGGCACAGTGGTGTACCCCTGTAATCTTACCAGCTCAGGAGGCTGAGGCGAGGCTGAGGCAGGAGGATTGCAACTTCAAATCCAGCCTCAGCAAAAGCGAGGCATTAAGCAACTCAATGAGACCCTATCTCTTAATAAAATAAAAAATAGGGCTGGGGATGTGGCTCAGTGGTCAAGTTCCCCTGAGTTCAATCCCATGTACCCTGCTCCCCACCAAAAAAAAAAATCCTTCAGTTTTGAGCAAGCATGATAAAATATAATTATTTTTACAATATTAAAAAATTAAACTAAGATGCTACAGGACTATAAGAATTCTAGAACATAGATATAGAAGCTGACAGAGTGAACTGGCTTCCTGATGGGAGTATAAAATAATTTGGAACATCAGTGTTCTAGTTAAACAGGAAATTTCCAAAATTTCCAGTTTATTTTATGAGTTGCATCGTTGTCTGACCATGAGCAGAAGAAAGGAAGCAATAGATCAATGAACCCTACTATGATCTGACACTTATATGCACCAAGGATGATGAAGGCTCACTTAAAATGCAGAAAGAAGCAGGCATGGAGTACCTATTACCTGATTTTTAATCCATGTTTATATGCCAAATGGCAGATATGTTCTGGTCTCTTGACTTCCAGTTACTATTTGTGCAGCAAAATAGCTGCTTGGAAGCCAGTTACAATCCCCGATCAGCACTGCCACCATCTAGTCCCCCACCAGCACAAGAGCATTCTGGCTACCAACACTGGGTTTATTTTCCCCAGTGAGATAAGGCAATTGACCCTGTAATTCTAAACAGTGACATGAAGTGAATCAAATGTAGAATATCGTTCTTAACTGTTTGAATCATCACCTCTTTGTTTCTCTTTTTGGATTAAGTAACCCCCCAAATAGGTATTTCAATCATGCTACTTTAACAACTTCACATAAGAGTAAAGCTTCCACATGTGATCTAATTAGAAATTTCTATATACAACCATTTCCTAATCAGAGTTCTATAATTTGGAAGAATTTTTCCTTTTTTCATTGTAATTAGATAAAGTTCTAATTTTATGTATTGAGCCCTAGTTCTGAAGCTTGGAGAGAGACCTAGATTCCTACATCTGTATCTCAGAATCACCAGAGACCTTTCTAAATATGTCAATGTGCAAGTGGCTCCCTAAAACCAATAGAATCAGACAATTGGTGGTAGGTCCTAATAGCTCTACTTAAAAAATAAATTTAAAAAGAACTAATAAAATTAATTAATTTAAAAGTTCCCCCAAGCTATTCCAATGTGTAGCGGTTAAGAACCACTCCTTTGGCGATTACCAAAGGTGCCATATTTTATTATTAAACATCGTTATATTTTCCTGAAAGTTGAGAGAACAATTTTAAAACCATTGTGATTCCTCATAAAACACTACTATTCTTGGAATCGATACAGATAAAACTGAAGCGTCTAAAGCAGTCTCCTTTATTTTTATTTTCATTTTATCTGAATACAAAATTGGTTTTAAAAATTGACCTCTTTTGAATTAAATATGATCCAACAGACACATATTCCCTAATGTCCTGGAAACATAGTGGTTGTACTCTGTTTAATAGTGTTTGAAAGTTGTGAGGCACTGCCCTGCTTCTCTCAGTACATCACCAGAATGAACATATAATAAATTGCCAAAATGAACTTGCTTTGCTGCAACAGCAGCGATAAAATAACAATTTTTGGTTTTGTTGTTGGTTATTAACTCTCTAGACCATCACCCCAAAGTCCTTCTTACGGTGATTTGGGGGGAAGGACAGGAGGTGCTCTTCTAGCCTCTGTCCTTCTCCACCATTTCCAACTTTTGTACCTCTTTAAAGTATCTGAGGAACTCAGAGTAGCACCTGGAGATATCTGCACCCTTTTAAGTGAGCATAAAGTTGTTTTGATCTATTTTTAAATTTTTGTCATTATTTTGTAGTCTGATGAGGAAAAATTACAATTGCCATTAAAGTAGTTTGCCATGGGAAATAGAAACCAAAGGTAATTTGATTGTTGTGTAAATAATAATTAAATTGAGAATCAATCCAGACACCCCTCAAGAGATAAATGGATATATATATATATATATATATATATATATATATATATATATATATATATATATAACACACACACACAGTGGAGTTCTACTTAGCCATCAAAAAGAATGAAATTATGGTAAAAGGATAGAAATGGAGAATATCATGCTAAGTGAAATTAGCCAAATGCAGAAACTCAAAGGTTGAATGTTTTCTCTCATAAGCAAAAGCTAGAGTACAATAAAGGAAAGGATAAGATTACATAAAGAAACAAACAAATACAAATTAATAGATGATCCAAAGGAAGTCTAGTAGAGGAAAAAGGGGAGATCAGGCATCGATTTCTATGCATGTATGAGTTTATTGGGATGAACTCAACTACTATGTTTAATCATAAAGCTCTAATAAACGATTATTATTATCATTATTATTATTAAATTGTTGATTATTGAGTGCTGCTATGCCAGGCACTGTCTGTGATAGTGATATAATGTCATTTAATCTTCACTGTAACCCTATAATGTAAGTTGGAAATGCCCCCATTTACACTTAAGAAACCAAAAAATCAGGCAAATGAAGTAACTCACCCAAACTCACAAGTACTTAATAGGATCAGTATTTGAAACCAGGTCTTTGGAACTCCAGCACCTGTAATCTTAAACTTTCTATACACAACCCCAAAATTAAAAACTACCACAGTAAGGGCTAAAAAATAAAATAAGACAAAATGGCTTCCTTCCATTACACACCCTGCCTCCCTGAACATGACTCTTGGTTAACAGCCAGTCAGCTCAAACAGGTTAATCACCTCCTGACCAATTTGTTTGTAAATGGTCAATTCAGTAGAAGCAATCAAGCTGGCAGCAGTGTTGAATAACTGCTTTGGGAAAATGGTCCCTTCAATCCTGGATTGAGACATGGGGATGGAAGAACTCAAAACAGTCGATATTTGCAGGAAAAATATCCATCCCAGAGGAAAAAAAAATCAATTAAAAATTCAAAACAAATTGAGCATCATAGACATTCTAAGTTTGTGTCTGTTTTTTAGCATGAAAAGTCCTTGATAGTTATTGTACATACATGTGAATGGATATAATGAATATACGCCTGTATGTGTATATGTATATGTATATATACACACACAGAGATTACTAGCAGGTGAGCATAAATTAAACCAAGTGTGAATCCTGTTATTTTGTAGTCTTTTCTTCCACACCTGGTGGATTTAAACCCCTACAGGTCATCTTGTCAAAATACAATTTTAGTTTTGAAATAAAATAACAGAACAGAAACAAACACAGTCCATTAAAACTCACTGCCAATGTTGCCAGATAACTACAAAAAAGAAAAAAAATGGAGTGTCTCAGACAGAAATATCAATAACTTTAATGCGTGCGATTTGTTAACAGGGAAGAAAACAAGCAAACTTGCTCTCCGCTGACTGTCACTAATATTTATTCGTCCAGTGACTGTTAATCAAACCAAGTTTACAGTCCCGTACAGCACCTGTCACAGGTGCTGATCATTAATCAGCTATTACAGCAGTTTATTCTGCTGCTGACAACTCGCAATTTTCCACTGATTCAGCTAGTTTGTCAGGTGGGAATTATGGCATAGCGCATGTGACAAAACACATCACCCTTTTTTTTTTCTTTTTTTTTCTTTCTTTTTTTTTTTTTTGCATTTTCAGGCTTCTCTCTCCTGCTTTCTCCCCCTTTTTAGACAAACAATATCTGGGAACTCAGAAGTAATAAGGCGGAATGCATAATTAATTACCCAGCTTGCTCTAATTAGGGATGAATAAGTTGCGTCCCTCTCATCATCACAAATGTGGTGATGGGTAATACCAGTTTATGCTGTATTAACTGCAAATATGCAATCCTTCTGAGAGCACTTTTGTTGATGAATTTGATGAATGTGACAATAATTAGCAGAGACAGATGAGAGCTAAATTACTACTGACAATGTAATGCTATCCTGCTCGAGGGCCTGGGAACGTGGCAGGATAACATGGCAGGGACCTGGGCCTCGTTTCTAATTAATAGTCTTTTTTTTTTCTCCCTTCCCTTTTTTTTTTTTTTTTTTTTTTTGCCAGTGGGGGGAAAAAAGGAGTAACGGTAATTGTTTTCGTCAAAGGCTGCAGGGAGTTATCAGGGTAATAAAGTTAATTAGCAGAACAAACATCCTTTCACTGCCTTACCAGTCTGAGGAAAAGAGGGTAATTCAAACTGCAGAAAGATATGACTAGATGGGATGATAAGAAGAGAAATTTTACACAGGAGACCAACAGAGAAGAATAATTTCCTCCCTCCATTTCTTTGGCTGGATGCAAGGAAAGAAATTAGCCTCTTGCAGTTCACAAAGTTGTTCGAGTGAAGAACTTTATTGTTAGGGTTTTTGAGTTTGAGAAACAAAGTTAGCTTAGCTCAAATCCCACTGTTTACTTCTTTGTTGTAAGTAGTGATGGGTGTGTTCAAGGTTGTCTCTATTCAAGTGACATTTTCTTAGACTGCAGGCATAGAAACGGAGTTCTAGTATTTGCAAAGGAGAACACTTGGCTGCATTTTTGTCCCACAGAAATCTATTCCATTCTCTGGATCTTTTGAAAAAAGTTGGAAAGTGCTAAGTAATTTCTACCAAGTAGTATTTTTCGTTCTCCTGTGTAAAATAAGAAAATAAAATGGGATTATTTTAAAAGTTTATTATTTTATTGTTTTTAATAATCTTAGAGGTCATTTTCGTGAAAATGTATCAGTATCATTTTTCATTTCTATTGCAGCATTTTAGATCTAAAAGGTGAATAGTTCAATGAATCGAAGTTTTACATTAATATTAGTGTTCAGTTTGATGAACTGTTTGACATAAGTAGATACTACATAAATGGAAGCCATACACCAGTGGTTCTGAAGATTTTACAAGTTCATATTCCGCCCCCCACAAAGGCCATAAATAGTTGACATCTAAGCATCAAACACTTGAAACACTGTTTAATTTTAAGTAAATGACACCTGGATGAAAGTTTGAAGTCTTGTAAAATAATACCCATAAGAAAGTGTCTACAGATTATTCCTTTTAGGTACATTTCAAAAACTTCATTTCATGGGTTACAAATCCTTAGATAGCTCAAAAATTTTACTTAGCTATCATGAATATAAGTGTGCCCATATTAATTTGTTGTCAGAGTTAAATGAAACAACTTTTCATAATGACTCTGCCTTTGATTTTATTTTTATTTTTATTTTTTGTTTATTGTTGGTTGTTCAAAACATTACATAGTTCTTGATATATCATCTTTCACACTTTGCTTCAAGTGGGTTATGAACTCCCATTTTTAGCCCATATACATATTGCAGAATCACATCAGTTACACATCCATTGATTTACATATTGCCATACTAGTGACTGTCGTGTTCTGCTACCTTTCCTATCCTCTACTATCCCCCCTCCCCTCCCCTCCCCTCCCCTCTTCTCTCTCTACCCCCTCTATTGACCTTCATTTCTCCCCCTTGTATTATTTTTCCCTTTCCCCTCATTTCCTCTTGTATGTTCTTTTGTATAACCCTGAGGGTCTCCTTCCATTTCCATGCAATTTCCCTTTTCTCTCCCTTTCCCTCCCACCTCTCATCTCTGTTTAATGTTAATCTTCTTCTCCTGCTCTTCGTCCCTACTCTGTTCTTAGTTACTCTCCTTATATCAAAGAAGACATTTGGCATTTGTTTTTTAGGGATTGGCTAGCTTCACTTAGCATAATCTGCTCTAGTACCATCCATTTCCCTGCAATTTCTATGATTTTGTCATTTTTTAATGCAGAGTAATAATCCATTGTGTATAAATGCCACATTTTTTTAATCCATTCGTCTATTGAAGGGCATCTGGGTTGGTTCCACAGTCTTGCTATTGTGAATTGAGCTGCTATGAACATCAATGTAGCAGTGTCCCTGTAGCATGCTCTTTTTAGGTCTTTAGGGAATAGACCAAGAAGGGGAATAGCTGGGTCAAATGGTGGTTCCATTCCCAGCTTTCCAAGAAATCTCCATACTGCTTTCCAAATTGGCTGCACCAATTTGCAGTCCCACCAGCAATGTACAAGTGTACCCTTTTCCCCACATCCTCGCCAGCACTTGTTGTTGTTTGACTTCATGATGGCTGCCAATCTTACTGGAGTGAGATGGTATCTTAGGGTGGTTTTGATTTGCATTTCTCTGACTGCTAGAGACGGTAAGCATTTTTTCATGTACTTGTTGATTGATTGTATGTCCTCCTCTGAGAAGTGTCTGTTCAGGTCCTTGGCCCATTTGTTGATTGGGTTGTTTGTTCTCTTATTGTCTAATTTTTGGAGTTCTTTGTATACTCTGGATATTAGGGCTCTATCTGAAGTGTGAGGAGTAAAGATTTGTTCCCAGGATGTAGGCTCCCTATTTACCTCTCTTATTGGTTCTTTAGCTGAGAAAAAACTTTTTAGTTTGAGTAAGTCCCATTTGTTGATTCTAGTTATTAACTTTTGTGCTATGGGTGTCCTATTGAGGAATTTGGAGCCCGACCCCACAGTATGTAGATCGTAGCCAACTTTTTCTTCTATCAGACGGCGTGTCTCTGATTTGATATCAAGCTCCTTGATCCATTTTGAATTAACTTTTGTGCATGGCGAGAGAAAGGGATTCAGTTTCATTTTGTTGCATATGGATTTCCAGTTTTCCCAGCACCATTTGTTGAAGATGCTATCCTTCCTCCATTGCATGCTTTTAGCCCCTTTATCAAATATAAGATAGTTGTAGTTTTGTAGTTTGGTTTCTATGTCCTCTATTCTGTACCATTGGTCCACCCGCCTGTTTTGGTACCAGTACCATGCTGTTTTTGTTACTATTGCTCTGTAGTATACTTTGAAGTCTGGTATCGCTTTACCGCCTGATTCACACTTCTTGCTTAGCATTGTTTTTGCTATTCTGGGTCTTTTATTTTTCCATATGAATTTCATGATTGCTTTCTCTATTTCTACAAGATAGCGTTTGATTCTAAGTTAAAATTTTAAGGCGTAGGTGATGAATCCTTTCTTCCATATTTGACAGGAATAATAGTAATTATTTATTTATTTGTTTGTTTGTTGTTTATTAAATCAAAAATTGCATACTAGGTACAACATAATATTTTGATATATGCATGTGCCAGGGAATTTTTGACTCTTATTTGCCATCATTTTTCATAAAACTTTGATGTCACTGCTATTGTTTTATAATCATACAAGCATGTAGGAAATTGCAATCTACACAAAGATCATCCTTTAAGCATGTTGTACAAATAAAATGGTCTTATTTCCTCAAACTTTGTTCTCAAAAGCTACTGAAATTGTAGGAATAACGGTAATTGTTTTCACAAAGGACTGTTCAGCATAAAATCCTATATGAATAGACTTCCACAAAATGGGTCAAACTTCTAAAAAACAGACTTAATTCCTAATATCTATACTAGTAAAGTACCATCCTAGTCCCAAAAGACAGAGCCATGTGAGCATGGAGGACATAACACTAAACAGAATACAAGTTCTTCAGTGACTACTAACATCTATATGGTTGTATTGCACTGTTTTGTCTCTGAAATTTGATTTGCTCTTCTATAAAATTGGGTATCTTACCCTGCCAATCTCATAGGATTATTGGTGACACAAAAGAAGTAGTTCTGCTTTGGAAATCATGAAATATTCTATAAATATACTGTTGATATTATTATAGAATAGAAAAATCATGAGAAACAATCTTGAGAACATCCAACTCCTTTAATAACCTTCTAAGTATGACTAGTAAGAAGCCAGAACTAAAAGACTGGAAGTTTCTGTATGAGGAGCTGAAATCTACACTTACTTTGTAATTTTACTGGTCTATTTGTCAGAAAAAATTACTATTATAAAGATTACCCCAGAGCTGGGTACAGTGGTATATGCCTGTAATTCCAGCCACTCTGGAGACTGAGGCAGGAGGATCCCAAGTTAGAGACCAGCCTTGGCCACCTAGGGACCCCATCTCAAAATAAAAAAGAGCAGTGGATGTAGCTCAGTGATAGAGTGCCCCTGGCTTTGATCCCCAGTACCATGAAAAGAGAAAAATGAAAGAAGGAGGAGGAGGAGGAAGAGGTGGAGGAAGGGGAAGAGGAGGAGGAGGAGGAGAAAGGGGAGGGGGAGGGGAAGGGGAGGGGAAGGAGGAGGAGGAAAAGAAGAAGGAGAAGGGGGGATACCTCCAAAGTTATTTGGTCAAAGCTATCTGCCTTTCAATATTTTCTTACTCTCCTATTAGAAGAATCTATTAAAGAATTCAGACAAGAAAACTAATCATTAGTCAATATCACAAGACCTATTAGGCTTATTGAGTGAACTTCCACTTGAAAGTATTCAAGTTTCTCACAGACAAGAACTCTCTCTCTCTCTCTCTCTCTCTCTCTCTCTCTCTCTCTCTCTCTCTCTCTCACACACACACACACACACACACACCCAATATTATATTGTATTGCCATTCTTTGCCTTATATCTTTAGCAACACTTCTAAGTTTGTACCATATATTCAGACTTTACATAAACACTCGAAGTACAAGAAGCATTGGATGCCACTGTCAAAGGGTTGTGATAAGTTCTTATTTTGCTGCTACTTGAGTTCATGAATTTTGAAATAAATTCACTTACCAAGAGAGATAGACCATAAAAGAGTAACACAAAAATCCAAATATGAAATTGTTTTTTTCTATAATTTTTTTTTCTATAAATGGGCTGAAATTTTTGTTGTGAGTGAAAGGAACACGTTTGTTTGTGTCCTCTGGCATCTGTGCTGAATTAATTGGACATTCTGCCCTCTAGCCACTACCTCTTTCATTGGACCACAAGGTGTCTCTTTTTGGAAAAGTGATGGAGACCAGTTTAACGTCATTGATCTCCAAGAATTTGTGGATCTCTGATATGCTAGAAGCCACTAGAAAAAGAAAAAATTGTCCTTCAGAACCTCAAGAGGTTCTCTTCATTTCTGAAACTAAAATGATACTTTCAAGTAAATAATAATTTCCAACATCAGTTTATAGGGCAAATAAAAATACCATAGTGAATAAATTTGTTAGGAGTTAAGGATTCACCAATCAAATACTCTAAGTACTGGCTTCAGAAATTTAATTCTTTTTTTTTCTTTAAATTCCTGAGTTATTGTTTTAGAAAGTAGTTTGACAAAATTCCCAGTTTGCAAGGGCTCTGGGGCATTTTTGTGTCTTATGTGAGAAAAGAGGAGAGTTAACTAATTATAAAGGACTCAAAATAAACCATGGTTTATTTTTTCAGATTCTGAATTACAAAATTATTTAAATGTTGTCTGTAATCGAAGTGCTACATTACCACGTAATGAAATTACAATACTGCTTAATGACATTAGGAAACTGCATGCAAAAAAATATTTGTACACAAGGTGGTGATGTTAGCAACTAACTATAGTACTTTTATTTCACTAAAAACCACAATAAACAACAACAGATTATTTTCCCTGAGTGATCTCCAAAGGGCACATTGAGTTTTTTGTATAATGATAACAATTAGAAACACAGTTTTAAAAATACCTGTCAGCACATCTCATTAGAGTACTAGGAAAAGAAGAGAAAAAGGACAAATCACACAAACAAAAAAAGAGAGAGTAGCCCCTCAAGAGAAAGATGAATAAGAATTACATTTACATGTAGTAAAAATTTAAGAATTTGACCTTTAAAACCTCAGTTTGACTTCTATTTCAATATGCAAGTCCGAAGAGTTAAATCCTAAATGTAAGGTTGTTTCTGCAGCTCTACTAAAATATACCCACTTTCCAGACAGATTTCTTTCAGAAAGTTTGTGCCTCACAACTCTCCCTGAATTCCTATCCCAATCCTGACTACAACCTGGGTCCATTGAGGACAATGTCTTTCCCCAATCTGTGTTCCTTGGGTGGAAATTCAAGTTTTTAAATTTAAATGTAATTCAGAGCAATTCAGAAATGAGGCTTTGAATATAGGAGTTATGAATATAGGGAGTTGTGACTCCCTAACCTTACCATCAAAACTAAAGTATAAACCAATACGTGCCAACAGTAAAACCGGTTCATATTTCTTCTTCATTGGTACATTAACAATGACCTATCAGATATAAGTAATCAATTGTATTATATGAAACCATCAAAATTCATTTATTTGCTACAGTGAGAAGTATTTATTCTCAGACACTTTTCTTTAAAAAAGTCAGCGAGGGCATCAGTGGGGAAACAGAACTTGTTGGCTACAAGGAAGAAAGCCTGTGTGCCATGAATCCAAAAGGTATGCAGATGGATTTTCAATTTTAAAATTCTTTCCACAAGATGAAAAGAGCAGCAATTGTTATTTGCAAGCTAGAAAGCAAAATATCTGTTCCTGAATTATCTAAGGATGAGTCATAAACTTAAACCCAAAGAAAAGTAATAAATAATGACAACAGATGTTTGTAAACCTGTGCTCCCCTGTTCAGTGTTCCTGCGGTTGTTTTGCCTTGATGTGCTGTCAGCCGCCTCTCACCTGGGAGTAGTGATATCTTATCAAAGCCGGAACAGTTCCCTTTCACAACAGACAGATAATAGTGCCTTTCAATTTATCATACTGAAGTCTAAAAGAACCATGGGAACGATTGGTCAGGTGACAGCTTGATGGACAGTTTGACAGCCCTTAAAGCATCATGGGAAATGGTTGTCACCTGATTTTCAGAGCGACCAGAGAGATAACCTTCAGAGTGATGAGAAAAACAAAAATCTGAATATTTGTATACCATCCAGTGGCAGCATCAATATTCACTTAAATGATAATAGGTATGAATTTAGATGACTTAAAATGGTGTTATCGAACCTGAGAGGTTTTCCAAGTCCAGAAATGCCCTTCGACTCTTTAGATGCCTTTTACATTTTCATTCAAATGCCATTTGAAAAATATATACATAATATAGGGCTTGTGATTTTACAGAGACACAATCAGACTCATTAAGTATTTAACCACATGCTAAATATATTAGCTGACCACTAATATTCTCCAGATTTCAAATCTGCTTTCTTTTTGACAAACTCCTTGTGCACCATTTCCCAAGTGTAGTTTGTACACTGAAGTTCTAATGAAAAGGCCTATCACAAAGAATCATATAGATCAAATGTTACACTCCAGGCTAACTTAGCCTCATAAAGAAGAAAAGTGTCACCTTAGTGTGAGAAACAAAGTAAAAGAAATGGATTGGAAGATATTTGGCATAAAAACATTTGAATCCATAGTTATTCATTCATTCACAACACAGCCAACAAACATGAATTGAGTACTTATTACACACAGGGGTCTCTGCTGAACATACAAAGATGAGAAAGATAAAAGCTTAGATTTCAACTTGCTCTCAGTTTGAGAGTGAGGCTGGGCAGAATTTTAAAGGAGGGTTGATGACAAGGAGATCAGTCTAAATCCACTGCCTTCTAGTGGATAAGGCTTGCACAGAGTCACTTTCAAAGTCACATGTTTTCTCTTGTAAATTGTATATGCAGTTAACTGTACATTTATGGTCTAACCTGAAGAAAGACTACCTGGAAATTGGGATTTCAGAGGGAAAAAATTAAGGATTTAATGTTTTTAGATTTATCACATGTCTCTTCTTGCAAGTTTAAAAAAATGACTCCAGAAATAGTAAGGAAGTCAAAAAAGAGAATTGAGGTATAGCTCCATGATTGAGTAAAACCCTAGATATTATAAATTTGTCAGTTCATTAGATATATAAACTACTTTTTTCCAAAGCAAAACTCAAACACTTATATTAAAATGATATCTAACAAACAGAAAATTCAATACAAAGAACTCCTTTATACATTTCACCCTAAACTTACCAATTGTTAACATTTTGACACATTTGTTTTTCTCATTCCTATTCTCTCTCCTCCCCATTTATACGTGTGTGTCTAAATACATATATATAATATATATATTATTTTCAATAATTTTAATAGGGAAAAATGAGGTTAGATTTTATGAAGGGCTGAATGGATGATGAATAATATTTAACTAAACCTAGCATTTGTTCTTTTAGATTTGTGTTTATACATAAATATAAATTGTACTGTCACCAGGCATGGTGGTACATGCCTGTAGTCCCAGTGGCTCAGGAGGCTGAGGTAGGAGTATCATGAGTTCAAAGCCAGCCTCAGCAACTTAGCTAGGGCCTAAGGAACTCAGTGAGACCCTGTTTGTAAATAAAATATAAAAAGGGCTGGGGATGTGACTCAGTGGTCGAGCACCCCTGGGTTCAATTCCTGGTACCAAAACAAAACAAAACAAACATAAATTGTAGTGTCATCTCTACATATGTAATAGTTTATAAAAATTTAAACTTCCCAAAACTATATCTT
The DNA here is from genome assembly GCF_021218885.2 of Marmota monax. Lineage (NCBI taxonomy): Eukaryota > Metazoa > Chordata > Mammalia > Rodentia > Sciuridae > Marmota > Marmota monax. The sequence goes on from NW_026694232.1 coordinate 7,885,996, forward strand.
ATCTATAAGTAATCTAATAAGATGAATAATAAAATAAAGAAATTGCAGCTGAAATGTCAAGTGAAATAAAAGATAAAAGCTTTGGATGCTGCAGACTCTTTGTCTTGCTCTGGGACAAACACATCTACCATAGATGCTGGACAACAAAGCAGCGATTTAAAACTGAAACTGTATTCTGCAAAAATACTCTCTAGGATCATTACTGAAATTGGTACCATTTGGCCATTTGACACTTTTGGGATAACACTCTGCTTTCATAAATTTTGATGTTTTGGATTCACATTCCAACATGATTTTCCAAATCTACTTGTGCCAAAGCCAGACAAGCCAGACAAATTGTAGAACACCCTTAGTGTTTTCCAGGAAACTGGAAAAAAAATCAGTAAATGATTTAAATAACTATTAACAGCAAAGTATTGTACATGTAATTCTTCGCAAGAAGACACATTATTTGGAAAAAAATATGAATGTAAAGTTCGAAAATGCAAAGCAAGATGTGTTTGAGTAGCACATGCAAATTTAAATGCTTGGAGAGCAATAAAAACACATTGTACTTATTTCAAAATGGGAGGGCAAGATGTGGGAGGAAGATTTATAATAATTGATACATGGACAAGGTCCAAGATGCTACAGAACAACTGAATTCAAAATTCATTTCTGAATCAGAGCTGTGGTTAAAAATTGCTTTTCTTTTCCTTGTTGAAATAAACTCACTCGGCTTCAAGTTGTAAGAGATCCCAGATGTAGTTCCCGGGCCACCTGATATGAATTAAGTTTCATTGTTAACAACTAATGTAGCCACTAAGCCAACTAAATAGGCTAAATATAAAGCTAGTACCAAAAGTCTTATAAGGTATTTTATAGTAACACCAACATTTGTGCTCTAGAAACAGAATAAATACTAGTATTGAATTTCAGTGAGTCTCAAATTTTTCACAGAAATAAAATTTCAGGCTAAAAATTCCACAAAAAGCAACAAACAACAGAAAGAGTATAAATTAAGTGTAAGAACATATATCTTAGAAAATAACATGAACTTTCTCTTTACAAATTATATAAAGTATATAACATCAGCAGGACTATGAAGCAGCATTTTGAAGAATACCAAAGTCATATTATTGGCTAATGTAGATGACATGAATCATGAATTACATGCTTACATAGAGAATATAAAATTGATCTTTGGCTCAAGGGATGGAAGAAGTTCCACTTTTTGGATTTTTCCATTATGAGACAACAGGGAACTCTCTTGTGAGACACAGAGAATGTGTGCCCTTGTGACCTAAATTTTAGTGTTAGAATTATTTGTGTTAGTTCTTTATTCTGTTGAGGCATGAACAGTGAGTGCTATGCCTCAAATGTGGAAAATTCTATATTCATGTTCCCTTGTTCTTCTGACTATGTCTCTCCAAATTTGCCAGGTATTGGTACCCCCAAACACCCCCAAAAAACTTTTCTTTATAAATTCCTTACACATTTAAAATTTTTATAATTTTTTTTCATTTATTATTATTTTTTTCTATTCTGTTCTTTTTATTTTCAAGGAAAAAAAACACACAAAAAACAAAGAATTTCTAGCCAAAAGCAGACTTTATGCCCTAACAAAGATTATACTGGGGATACTGGGCTGAACAAAATAAAAATGAAGTACCATACCATTAAAAATCTCTCTTTCTGTGCCCCTGTCTCTAAATTCTTTTTTAAATTATTTTTTATTTATATATGACAGTGGAATGCATTACAATTCTAATTACACATATAGAGCACAATTTTTCATATCTCTGGTTGTATACAAAGTATATTAACACCAATTCATGTCTTCATACATGTACTTTGGATAAGAATGTCCATCACATTCCACCATCATTTCTAACCCCATGCCCCATCCCTTTCCTTCCCACCCGTCTGCCCTATCTAGAGTTCTTCTCTTCCTCCCATGTTCCCTCTCCATATCCCACTATGAATCAGCCTCCTTATATAAAAAAAAAAACACTTGGCATTTGGTTTTTTGGAATTGGCTAACTTCACTTAGCATTATCTTCTCTAACTCCATCCATTTACCTGCAAATGCCATGATTTTGTTCTCTTTTATTGCTGAGTAATATTCCATTGTATATATATGCCATATTTTTTTATCCATTCATTTATTGAAGGGCATCTAGGTTGGTTCCACAGTTTAGCTATTGTGAATTGTGCTGCTATAAACATTGATGTGGCTGTATCCTTTTTTCATTTAATTATTGTTAATAATTAAAAAACAGGTAGCTTGCATAGTTAGAAAATGGGTTTAAGATTTCCAAATCCTCTGAACTCATCATATTTATTCAGTACCTTTCTAGCAAACTGGAAGTTTTTCAGGGCAATAATATATATACTAATTTACATTTAAAGTGTATTTAGAAAACCTATCTAATTTTCTTAATGTTAGAACATAACCACATCAGAGAATTGTACCAAAGCTTACCCAGTTATTATGACTTTTACAAATGTTTTTCCATATAAAAAGATTTGATTTGGGCTTTTCATTAATAAAACTTTTTATTGGAGAAAAATAAGAGACTATGGCAACATAGCTCATTATCTTAAACATTTGCTATTAAATTATTTAAATTTCATGCTTAAATTTTATGACCATGTCTTGAATATAGAAACTGGATTCTTGCTTTTTATCCAACTTCTCAGAGTTCTGATTTATAATTATTCAAAGACTAATGATACAGTTTCTGAACTTCACAAATGTTAAATAATCAGAATTATCAAAAATAATATATTGCATGTTTCAACATTCACTTCATCTAATTCATTCCAGAAATTATTCTTTTGAAGAATATAAAAGGCAAATAAATGAAGTTAGATTTAAACTAATTTTTGGAATTCAACCTATACTAATAGGTTTTTTCCTAGGCTGTAACTGTGGAAAAAAGAAAACCCAAATTGGGCTGCACACAGTGGCACATGCATATAATTCTAGCTACTGGGGATGATGAGGCAGGAGGATGGCGATTTTGAGGCCAGCCTCAGCTATTTGTCAAGATCTGTCTTAAGGGCTGGGAATGTAGCTCAGTGGTGGAGCACTTGCTTGTCATGCATGACACCCTGGTTTCAATCCCCATACCCACCCACCCACCCCCCCACACACACACACATAGGAAAACCCAATTGAAAGGTAAAATTATTGCTGAACCCAGTGGTTATTTTGTCTATACTATATCAACTGAATAAATAGTTTGACTTTTCCCACTGAATTTACTTTACTGGCCATTGTTTTGGAATGTTATAGGCTCAGCCACAGTGTTTTAACATTCAAACAAACACTTTAAACTTACTATTTTTCTTCTAGCCTTATTGTTAACAGAGGACAAATATTTGTCTTATGTTATCCAACATGTTTATACAGACATATCAGTGTCAGGTGCTCACGTACTAGGTGTGGTTTATGTCATTTAATCCTCACAACCCTATTGAGGTAGGTGGTATTATTATTATTATATTCTCACTTGTAGAGGAGAAACTTAGTCATAGATAAGGTAAGCAGCCTGGCCAAGGTTTCATTCTCAGTGACTTTTGGACTTTAATTCTAAATGATCTGTAGAAAGCCAATTACACTTATTTTGACAATAGGCTCTTGATTTATTTATTTATTTGTTTGTTTTAATTAGTTACACATAACAGTACAATGATCTTGACATATCATACGTTTGAATCAGATGGGGTATAATTTCTCATTTTTCTGAGTGTACAGGTTGCAGAATCATATTGGTCGTGCAGTCACATATATATATACAGCAATAGTAATGTCTATTTTATTCTGCTGTCCTTCCCTTCCCCCCTTCCCCTCCCCTCTTGACAATAGGCTTTTTTAAAAATACTTTTTTTCTTAAAGAAAAATATATCTGAAAAAGAATGATACATAAAATTTCAATTAGATAGGAGGAATAAGTTCAGAGCATCTGTTGAACAACTTGATGACTAGTTTGTCACAATGTATTATATACTTGAGAAATGTGGAGAGCAACACTTTAAGTGTTATTTCTCACCACAAAAAAAAGATATATGAGGTAATCCATTTCTTCATCAGCCACATTTAGCCATTTTGCATTGTATGCATATATCAAAACATCATGTTATATGCCATATACATATAAAATTCTATTAATTAAAATTTAAATCTAATTTTAAATATTTAAAGCATTTATTTAGACAAGTGGTTCTCAATTTTCTTGGCCTCAGAGCACTTTATGTTCTTTAAAATGATTGAAAATCTCAAAGAGCTTTTGTCTATATTAGAAATTAAAACTGAGAAACTTTTAAAACATTTAGAAATCTTTTTTAAAGTGATAATGAGACCCCATTCCATGTTAACATAACTAATATATTTGGAAAAATAATTACTTATGAGAACATTAATTAATATTAATATAATTTCCGGTAATAATGACATATTACATGAGAAAATGGCATTACTTTGCATTTTTAAAAATATCTATTATGTATTTGTTAATAGAAGTCAGCCAAATGCTCAGATCTGCTACTATAATCTATCTGTAGTGATATATTATTTTGAAGTACACCAATTTGCATTTTTCACACGAAAAACTCTGAGTTCATTTTTTAAATTGCCTTTCTGGATTATTAGGGCTACATGTCTATGCGTATAAGTTATTACATGGTTTTGAAAGTTTTTTTGAGAATATATTAGGAAAAAGAGAGAATAAACGATAAGATTTTCTAAGAAAATCTGACCTCACACAAACGTATACAAAAGGAAGGAAATTTTAATAGCCTTTTCAGATAATTAGGGGTATTATTCTTTGACACTACACCCAAATTTGACAAATATACTTTTTTAAAAAGTTAATTGTAATATGGAATTTGGAACAATAGCAATGAACTTTTCATATGCTGTTACATTAAACTCCATAGATTTATTTGGTTCTTTGAGTGGATCTTTTTACACATTCATGGTTTTGAAGTATCACATGTTTGTCATTTGGAAAAAATATTAGTTTGCTTCAACTGTTTCAAATAGTGATACATTTCATTATGCAATATTTGAAAATCAAACTGCATTGATGAACACAACCACCAGCCTCATGGCAAAGCCAGCTGCCACTCAACTGCACCAGCCTCTGCTTAAGGCGGCCATCTTAACTTCCACCCTCAGAAGTGCTCATGGAAATTCCCCACATTTTACACAGAATGTTTAAGAAGACATGTCCTCAAGGGTCATGAGTTAATAAAGTTAAGGACATTTATTGTTTTGTCATATATATTCTTAAATGAAACTGGCTATTCAGTGTGTGTGGAAGGGAAGCGTACAATGATGACTGGTGGAGTTTGTTCAGTGTCTCTATCATTCTAGCCACCACTGCTTGCTTGTGCACCATCAGTGCAAAGTGCAAATATGGTTATAACACAGTCACTTCTTAGTGTTTTCATAAAGATGTATTTGACTTCATAGACATCCCCCCACCATGGGAGTCAGGAACTTCAGAGATCTGCAGAGAACACTTCCAGAACTATTGATTTAAAGTTATACTCATCTTCTGCCAATAAAACGTTCCCTAGGAAATTCTAGAAAAGGAGTTAAAATGTTATAGAAGATTTGCATGGTAAAAAAAAAAAAGTTTTGGCTCCTTTGATTCCTGATTCTCCTTGGTATCCTATAAAAGTTAAGCAAAATTGCATTTTTCACATGAAAAACTCTGAGTTCATTTTTTAAATTGCCTTTCTGGATTATTAGGGTCACATGTCTATGCCTACAAGTTATTACTTGGTTTTGAAAGTTTTTTTGAGACTATATTAGGAAAAAGAATAAATGATAAGATTTCCCACAGTTTGTAAATTAGTTACTGTATGTAAACTGCTCAGCAGGTGAAGCCATTCAGGTCGATAGGGTATCTTCCACTAATCAACCTCTACATTAATTGACTAATTTCTCTGTGCCTCCCAAAGTAAGAACTCTATTCAGATGCAGCTTGTATTTCCTAATTTGAGTAGATTATGAATATATTAGGATGCAATTAAATATACATAGACTATGCCTATTACATCTTTTCCTGAACTAATTCAGGGATGAAATAATACATGTTGTTTTGAAGTCAGTTGTCATAAATAAATGACAGAATCTGGCTCTAATCGAACCTGAGGTGAATTATTTTTAGTATGGGCCATTGTAAACTATTTAATTCTGAAAATATCTCCTCAAAATAAAATTTAAAAAGTTATCCTAACTAATCTTTCATGAATAAAGGTTAAGGACTTAATCCTATGATTTTATAAATCTGTCTAACAAATTGCATATTTAACAGTGTCTAACCAATTGCATATTTGTTTTACTCTACTGTAAAAATCAGCTCATAAACGTTCTTGAACAAGAAGGATGGTGTTGAAATATAAGACATCTTGTGATCCATGAACCCTTTATTTTAGAGTCATTTCAGAGTTTTATTATGTCACTCATTTATCATTTTCCTCTTTTTTTCTGGTTGTAACCTACTGGTAAGAGACAATTGAGGAGTTTTACCTAATTTGCTTCCTTCGTAAAATTTTGAATAATCTTTTTTTGAAGGAAAAATGAAACTGAAATGTTCCTCATGGGAGTGAGATGATTGGGAATATGCTCTCATTGAGAGTTTAGCTAAGCAGTATCTACCGAGAACTTTCAGATCTCCCTCTTCTCCAGCATCACAAAACTCCTCAACACTGCATCTGCCTCCTTGACAGCTCAATAAAGTCTGGTCACTTCCGTTCCATACTCCTCACCAATTTATGACCTAACAGCATTTCTTGTTCAGCATTTTCTCTGGCTCTGGAGCATGGAGCTCGGTTGTTAATGGGTACTCAAGGAAAATTGTTATGATCAAAAATAAATTGTTAGGAAACAAACAAATGAAAGTTCATTAGAATGATGATTTTTCACAACCAACTTCCGACATTGTGATTTTGGGGAAATCAACAGAACATTAGAGATGGAAACAATGAAAACTTTAGAAAAAACTGTTTCCCTGTGGAATAGCAATCGTTTTACATTCTAAGTGCTGAATACTTTTGAGTAATAGATATTTATTATTTGTTTATAAAAGAAAGAGTAAAATAGTAACTATAAGATAGGTACGAGAAAGAGAAAGTAGAGAGGAAAAAAGAAAAAAAAAAGTCATCCACTTGGCGTTCTCAAAAGACCCTCTATTTAGAGGAATAAAGCAAGTCTAACAGGAGACAGAAAAATTCCAACTCAGCTCAGTCCAGTTCTCCATGCTTGAGATGGAAAGGGGAATTTGTACTCACGTGATGACAAGGATTAAGAGCATCTATTTCTGTTGACATGCGGAGCTCTGATGGCTGCCCTAACTGTTAGCACTTCATCAACTGCGTGATGAGAGTTTAAACAGAAATAAGAATTACACATATTGAAAGGAGACACAGTTTCCATTTTATAGATGATATGACTAGAAACTTAGGCCAGAAAAATAAAAATTTAAATGTACTTTAGATACAGAAAATGAAAGTCATGCCTGTATATCAGGGACAACTAACTAGTTGGAAAGAGGAATTATAAAGAAGTCCCAAATGCAAAAGGAACAAAAAATGGACTTTTAAATTTCTAAGTAGTTCTATGAAAACCTTCACCAGAAAAGTGAATAACTTATATGAAGAAAACTAAAGTATTATTAAAAGATATGTTTGAAAACTCTAAAAGTATGACATATTCAAGATTAGGAAAATGGATATTATAAAGACATTAATTTTTGACAAGTAATTTGTATATGTGATGTTATTACAATGAATATCTTAAATGAAGGGGTGGGACCCTAAAGTGCATTGGAAAACTAAGTAAGGAAAAATATAAAAATACTTTTAAAAAAGAAATGTATTGTGTCGAGCCCAGTAGTATATGTCTGTAATTTGGGAGGCTAAGACAGAAGGATCCCAAGTTTGAGGCCAGCCTCAGGAACTTAGTGAGACCACAGGACTTTAACAAGAACCTGTCTCAAAATAAAAAGGACTGGGGATGTACCTTAGTGGTAGAGCTTCCATGGGTTCAACGGAAGGAAGGAAGGAAGGAAGGAAGGAAGGAAGGAAGGAAGGAAGGAAGGGAAGGAAATTAAAATAGAGTAATCAAGGCCAGTGGTAGCTCAGTGATAGAGCACATGCCTATCACAAGAACCTGTGTTTGATCCCTAATATCATAAAAAGAAAGAAGGAGGAGAGGTTCATGGAGGGAACAACCGTAGCAATTTTTAAAACATGTTTAAACTATGATAATTTAAAAGTTACTATCAGGATAATAATTAATAAATAGGATAGGATAACATAAATATGTATATATGTATGTATATATTATATGTAACAATTTAATATATAATAAATAATGTAAGACATAATTAATCAGTGAGAAAGGGAAGGATTATTTAACAAAAAGGAGTGAATATAAAGTAAAGATTTAGAAAATAATTAATTAAGATGGTCACTATGTACATAAAGTGTGTTTATTATAAGAAAAAAACTAAAAGGAAAAAGTAACTATAGGAACTCTGAAATTTTGCAAAAGAAAGATTCTAAATATTATTCATTCACTCACCATAGTCTATTAGATTCTAATTCCCAATGGTTTTTGCAAGATATGCATCTTTGTTTCTGTCATATCAGAAATGGTTTTTGCAAGATATGCATCTTTGTTTCTGTAAGTGTGCAACACAATTTCCTGGTAGCTAGTTGGTTGACAAATTTGTTCATTCACTTATTCATTCATTTAGCTATTCACTGTCAAAAAAAATAGTTGACTACATTTACTTTTTTAAAGATATGGGTTTTTTCCCTCTAAAAAACATATATTTTGACCCATCTTTTTACCTGTAACATGTACAGTATTTCTTGGGCCATGTTTTCCTTTAAAAAAAAGATAAGAACAATTTAAAGCTGAACCCAGGTTTGTTCCTTTAGCTTTAGGATCATATTGTGATTTCTATGAATGGAGCAGCTGGATAAAACAAGACTTAAACATAATACAAACCTGAGGAACAGAGATTTTCAATAATTTTCTGCATGCCATAATTTAAACATGCTAGTTTGAACGTCATTTTCCCAGTATAATGATTTTGGTCATGGATAATTTGTATCTGAGGACTCCATACTGGAATAGGTCTCCTTTCAAGATGAGAGTAGATTTATATAAGAACAGCAAAATGATGGTGAAAATAATCTTTCAGAAGTCAGGAGATAACCTTATTTCAAGAGAAAAATACTGTCCAGTGGCCACGTGTTCTAAAATAAAGCTCTTTCTCCCGATCTCACTTTTCTACCATGGATCCTATAAAAATGTGATAAAATAGAAGCTATTACTTGAGTTCATGGAAAATTGATGGTATTTTATTTAAATGTTGCTCTTTTCCTCAGTCTGCTATTTGTTGTTGTTTTTTTAACATGATCTAATTTTATGATATTTTCATAAAATTTTGTACCTTCAGGAAATCTTAGTATAATTTTTTATTATTGATCTGAAAGTTCAGAGGCAACATTAGCAAATACTAAGCAATATCTGTGTGACATTTTACTATTTATGACACAGGTCTCCCTATCATTTCTGGGCAGGTTATTCAATTGGGCTTCAAGTGCTTTCTCTAGTGCTCTATAGATTGTGTTTATTTTTTAATGTCTGTTTCCTATTATATTAGCAACGTTAAATCTTCTATATAATCATATTTTTCCCATTTAAGTAAAGATTCCATTCCTGAGTGATTGTACAAGGTCCCTTCCAGTTTCATGAACCTGTGACTGTTCAGTAAATCTGAATCTGACATAATTCCCTGCAGATACTCACATATTACTTTGACTTTACAAGAGCATTTATGGAAAAAGAACTAACAGTATGCACCAGCAAGTCTTGTAGGGGGCACTTGTTTTTTTATAACCTATTTTACTGAATACTTTAGGCCCTAGAATGCTCTATTAAAAGCTGATAATATCTTGACAGATTGTCAGTTGACAGATATGGATGGATGGATGGATGGATGGATGGATGGATGGATGGAAAGATGGTCTTGGAGGTGCCCATATATATGTATACATAGTTTAGTCTTTTCTTGATGAGACCAAAGCCTTTCATTATTATCTTGCGGAGGTCTTTTCTGATAGACATTATCTGTCTTGTTAAGTATTTCCAATAGAAGTCTGTGTGATACTGTACTTTCACGAATGGCCTGCAAGGACCTCAGGAATCATGCCAGAGCTTCAGTCAACTTAGATTACCACTCATGAAGAGTCTTCTAGGTTTTGGTTATTTGCATGGTTGCTGATTCTGACATTTCTTCCTCCCCAAAGGCCATGCTAGACAGATCAAATAAAATGATTTAAGTATTTGTAGTTTTTTGTTATAATGAGATAAGTTTGTGTTTACACATTGTATTTTGAAAATGAAGCAAGGAATAAGTAAATATTTTTAACCTTTAATTTTAGCTGATAATAAAAACATAACTTATACATATTAATAGGGTACCGTGTATACATTGGATAATGTAAAATCATGTTTTATATATATATATATATATATATATATATATATATATATATATATAAATGGAGATGTATATAGCCCCACTTATCATTTCTTTACAGTGAAAACTTTCAAAATCCTTTCTTCTGACTTTTTAAAATGCACAGTACATTATTGCTCCCTGGAATCATACTATCATGCAGTAGCATACTGGAACTTCTTGCTCCTAACTGTACATTAGCACCCATCCATCAACCTCTCTGCATTCCTGCCTCACCCACTCTCCTTGTCCTCTGGTAGCCATGATCCAACTCTCAACTTCTATAAAATCAGCCTTTTGAGACTCCACATTTGAGTGGGAGCACGTGGTCCTTGTCTTTCTGAGCCTGGCTTGTTTTACTTGATGGTCTACAGCTACATCATATTGCTGTACATGACAGGATTTCATTATCTTGGTGGTTAAATAGTATTCTGTAGTGTAAATGTACCACATTTTCTTTAACCCATTCATCACTTGGATTGCTACCATTTTTTGGCTATTGTCAATAGTGCTGTAATTAGCATGAGAGTTCAATTGTCTCTTCAATGTACTGATGATGTTTTCTTTGGAGAGCTATGCAGTGGGATTACTGGATCACACAGTATTTGTTTTTCTAATTTTTCGAGGCAACTTTATACTGCTTTTTCATAATGGACATGCTATTTTGCATTCCCACCAGCAGTGTGCAAGGGTTTCATTTTCTCCACATCCATGCCAGCAGTTGCTATCTTTTTAACATAGTCATCCTTACTGGGGTTAGGTGATACCTCATTATGGTTTTGATTTGCATTTCCCTAATGATGGAAGTTATGTGGAGCATTTTTAATGCCTTTTGGACATGTGTATTTTTCCTTTCAAGATGTATCAATTTAGATCTATTGCCTATGTTTTAATCAGGTTATCATTTTGTTTGGGTTTTGGTTTTGCTATTGAAGTTTTGGAGTTCCTTATACACTCTGGGTATGAGCCTTGTCAGATGTTAGTATGCAAATATTTTCTCTCAGTCAGTAGGTTGTCTCTGCACTCTCTACATTATTTCCTCTACTGTGCAGAAAGCTTTTAGCTTAATGTAATCCCATTTGTCTATTTTTACTTTCTTTTTTCCTTCTGTGTTTTGGGGTCTTTTCCAAAATAACCTTGCCCATTCCAAAGTCTTGAAGTATTTTCTCTATGCTTTCTTCTAGTAGTTTCATAGTTTTAGGTGTTGTTTTTAATTCACTTTGAGTTGATTTTTGTAACTGGTAAGAGATAGTATGTAGTTTCATTCTTCTACAGATGGATATCCATGTTTCCCTGAACTTATATTGAAAAGACTGTCCTTTCTCCAATACATGTTCTTTGCATCTTCATCAAAAATCAGTTGGCTAAAATCAGTTGCAATGGTGCATGCTTGTAATCCCAGTGACTCAGGAGGTTGAGGCAGGAGGATTTTGAGTTCAAACCCAGCCTCAACAACTTAACGAGGCCCTAAGCAACTCAGCAGAGACCCTGTCTCTAATAAAATATAAAAAAGGGCTAGCGATGTGGGTCAGCTGTTAAGCGCCCCTGGGTGAAATCCTTAGTACAAAAAAAAAAAAAAATCAGTTAGCTGTAGATGTATAGAACTACTTCTATGTCCTCTATGTTCCATTGGCCTGTGTGCTTGTTTTTATGTCAGTGGCATGCTGTTTTGCTTACTATAGCTTTGTGGTATGTTTTAAAGTCATGTTATATAACGCCTCCTGCTTTATTATTTTTGCTCAAGACATCATTGGATATATGAGCCTTTTGTGGCTCCACATAAATTTCAGGGTTGCTTTTCTAATTCTGTGAAGAATGTCATTGATATTTTGATAGGGATTTTACTCAATCTGTAAAATTCTTTGGTAGTACAAACATTTATACAATATTGATCCTTCCAATCTATGAATACAGAATATCTTTCCACTGTCTTATATCCTCTTTGATTTCTTTCATTAGTATTTTATAATTTTCGTTGTAGAATGTTAAGGTCTGTAAACAAGTCAAGATGGCGCCTGGCATTTTGCCAGAGGGAGTGGTTTGTGAAGTAACGCCAGCGAGCCATTAAGTGTGGAGATTCCTTATTGGTTGACTGCTGTATCTAGTTTATGTTACATAAACTATATATAAATATATATAAACATATAAAAATACATTTAGTTTGTGTTACAGACCCTAACACTCTTTTACCTCTTTAGTTAAATTTATTTCTAGGTGTTGTGTATGTGGCTTATTTGTTTGTTTTTTGGTAGCTGTTGTAAATGGGATTGTTTTCTTTTTCTTTTTTTTTTTTTTTTGATTCTTTTTTTTTATTATTAGTTGTTCATAACATTACAAAGTTCTTGACATATCATATTTCATACATTTGATTCAAGCAGATTATGAACTCCCATTTTTACCCTGTATGGGATTGTTTTCTTGATTGCTATTTCAGATAATTTTCCTTTAGCATACTGTATTATTACTGATTTTGTGTCCTAAAACTTTGCTGAATTATTTTATTCTAATAGTTTTTGGTGGAGTTTGGGAATTTCTATATATAAGACCATGTCACTGATGACAGTGACAATTTGACTTCTTTCCCAATTTGAATGCTCCTTACTTTCTCTTGCTTGGTTGCTCTGGCTAGGATTTCCAGAACTATGTTGTATAATTTATTTTTAAAGTAATTTAGCTTGTATAATCCAAGAAAATTGAATACAGAAATAGTTTACAGAAACTGATTTATTCTTGTGCCAAAAATTCATAAGCACTTAATTCTTCTTTTTAAAAGAAAATCTAGAATGAAATAGCAGCACTCCGAATGGCTAATATTCCTCCAATACACATATCCCTACTAGATTAGAACAAGCATTTTACCTCTACTTTCTCTCTGCAAAATGGGCACACACCTAGCTACCTGGCATTAAGTTTTCTCAAAATTGTCCTTAATGACCATTTTAAAGAACTGTCAGCATCACTCGGTATACACACATTAATAGATTCATTGACATACATGAGTTATGGTTTCTTTCTCTAAGACATGGAACATCAAGTAATCTTGGATCAAGGATATTTAAGATTGCATTAGGCACATTCTACATGTGACAATAAAGATAGGGCCATTTTCACAGTAAGAGAAAGTCTGTGTCTAAAAATAGTCTCCAAATCCTACCCATCCTTATTAGGATTATCTCCAATTAAAAGTCACCATGAGGTGCATTTTTGAACATAAGACACATGCAAAGTACATTTATTCAATGATTGTATTTTCATTCAAGGACTATACAATGATAAAAGAAAGAATAAGGATAGTTTGGCCATTAAGAGATTGAGAGAACCGAACCTATCTCATCGCAAGCTCATTCATAACCCCTATGCCATGCAATGAGCACTTTTCCTGAGAATACTGTGGAAGCAACAAGTTAGAAAGTTATGTTGATATTAATTGTACCCACCAGAAATAGCAGGATGCCATCATAGTAACAACTGGTCACCTCAAAAGTGTGGTGGGGATGTTGGAAATGGACCATCTATTCCCATTTCACAGATGAAAAACTGAACCTAGAGAGATTGTCTTAAGCTAATATGGCTAGAATGTGCAGAGGATTTTTTCTTTTGATTACATTTTTTTTTTTTTGGTGCTGGGAATTATGTACTCTAAGAGCTGTAAAGGAATACAGAGATAGATAGAAATTATTTTATCAAATAATTTCCAAGTTAGTGAGGCATATATAAACATCTATACAAATGTAACAAAACCATGGCAAAAAAAAAAAAAAAGAAATGAGAAACACAAAAGTCAATTACTCTTTTATAAGGTAAGAGGGGAATACGGCAGTGAAACACACTTCTATGTCCCAAGTAGAATGGTTTCTTGTTTTAGTATTCTTTACATTACAAGTGTACATAAAATGCATATATTAGTCATATAAAATATGTATTTTTGTTTTTGCATACATTTTATGTATAAAATAAGAGAGTTCATGTTAAAAACATTATTACAAACAGGCAACCTGCATATGATTTATAGGTACTGTGCTTACTAGTGGAAAAGCCCAAAATATATTTTACATATCAATCAAATGCAAGGCAATTTGAAAGAAAATAATTTTCATGTTCATACATAACTGATGGGATCAATATCACAACAAGCCATTTGACAACTGGTTAAATTAGTTAATGCTTAGAGGTGAATAAGCACTTTATCCCCAAGCTCTTTTAGGTTATTACCTATGTGAGAACTGTTAGTACCTCAAGATAAAATACTGTAATATAATAATATCCTTCTTTCTAATTCAAGATATTTGCCAGCCACACTTTAAATTGACAAGTTCCCTTAGCACATATCACAGGCCCTTAAACATAGTAGACACAATACTAAAGGTTTAATTAAAAATAATTACCTATTTTAAAATAATTAGCTATTTAACATGGTCTTGATCATTTCCATACATTAATTTTTATCCTCACATCCACTTTAAAAGGTAAGTGAATTTTTCCTACTTTCGAGTGCAGGAACAGGTTCAGAGCAATTCAAGATTTATCCTAAGTTCACAGGAATTTGAGTTCAAGTCTGTTCCATTCCAAAGCATGCTTTTCTTTCAACTGTGCAACCAACTAACTAATAGTAGACAACACCCATCCTCACTGTGGCCTTGTGGGGTTGATTCTATTGTCATCCTAATCTTACAGACAAGGAAACTGAGACGTGCCACTTGTCTACAGTCACACACTTGGCTTGTGCTGTAAGAGATGGAGTGGGAGATTGAATGAAATCTTGCTTCCTTTGACTTGAGTTGATAGCAAACACTAGAGTAGAAGAAAGGACACCAGCCCATACACAAACTTTCCCAAGGCAAACTAGCTAAGGAGACTCACAAAGGGCAGACTTATTCTCTAGACTGAGTGGCCCCCGACCAACAATAATGCTTCTTATCATTTAGTCCCTTAAGATCCTATTGAGAGTGAGAACAATTTCCCCATGTGGCCCAGAAGACCAAAATCCACAGCCACATACCTAACACCTAAGAAGTTCAGTGCCCCGTTGCAGTGTGATGAGCCAAAAAACCCTCCAAAAGCTCTCTCAATTCCTCCTTCCTCTTAAAACAGCCTTCTGACATCAAAGTTTATTGTTAAAACATCCTTAATAGAAATATTACTGTATATATTTTCACCAGAAGGAAGAATGTCAGGGAAATCTGTCATGATAGGTGTTTACTGTGAGTTTGACATGTACTATTGTCAGATCATTCTTCTCTCCCTCCATAATTTTTCTATGCAATTTATTTATGCACATATTTAAATGGTGTGCCACTTAATTGAAATTACAGTGTGTTCAAGCCAGATTTGACACTGACTGGCAGTTGCTGTTAGGGAACACTTGGAACCTGTGAATGGGTCATTTTCCAAATAGTACAGATGTAGCTATATTCATCTAGCAGAGTATTTCAGGAAATCAACTAGCTGATCGTGCCAGTAGAGGCACCTTATTCATTCCAGGAAGGATTATGTCCTGTTCACCTTTATAGATCACAACCTTAGAACCCCATATGCTATAGATGGTGGTAACATGAGCTTCCCATACAAAGACTCTGCCTAAAAATATAGGGGTCTTGGAAATAACTTTTAGAAAATGATTCAATCCTCTGAATTTTTGAAGTGTAAGTATTTGTATTGTGTATAAAATAACTCAATATTCAATTGTTTTCTGTATTTTTCATCCAGATGCTTATTCTAGAAAAGTACAGCCTGTAGCAACAGCAGGCAAATCCAGACTATTACAGACAGAAGCTTCTTGATAGAGCAACAGCCTGGGCATCTTCAAGGAAGCAACAAAATACCAAATAGTTTCAGGTTTTAGTTTTGAATTTAGAAAGGCTAAAATTTTATAAGGAGCAACATATGGCTTATCTTCCTTTCCCCTCCCTTTCAGTATTTTACTTGACAGATCTCCTCTGGATTTCACATCATTAACTTCTCCTGCCTCGGTTTCTTCATCCCTCAAACAGACTAATAATAATAATGCTCTTCTGTTTTAACTGTTGGGTACATTCAATGAGGTAAAACAGCTGCAATGCACACATCATATCCCTGGAATGTGAGAAGGGCTATACTTTAGGTAGCATTATCTTTTGATTATTATTTGACAGTGCCTTATAATACTTTCAACAATACATTGACATAACATTTTGGATACCTCCATGAAATATGAAATATTATAAACATAATGAAATTAGAAGTCGCATATACCTATTGAAATGTCTTAGCTTTTCTTCAGATTAGATGACATGCCATCCTAAGTGTGTTCTGCAAAGAAACTAGATCAAGTGTACCTACAATGCAAAATACTTTGTGCTAAGAAATACCTAAACACTTTGCTTTCTTTATAATTATATTTTCCCCACTAGCTTTTGTTTGTCAATTACTTTTTTACTTGATTTACTTGCAATCAGCCTATTGCAATTATTTGGGATGCAAAAAAATAAAACAAAGAAAAACAACTAATATTCATTGAATATCTTCTAAACACCAGAAAACTAGCTAGGGCCTGCCTGAGATTCAATCCCTGAGGAAACTGTTTCTCAGAGGGTTCTTTATTTGATAGGATTCATTGGCTAAGGAGTGGATCAGAATCTAGAACCTGAGATAATGTGTCTGTCAAGCCTATTCTCCAAATTTTGTGTTTATTTTGAGAAACAACTTTGGACTAACTTCTGTTATATAGTACCTACTCACATAATTCCCCAAATTATCTGAGAATCGTCTTTAGAATATGACAACACAACTTAATGGTAAATGTTAAATATGTTTTCTTACCCGATGATTAATTAGAAGGACATTTCTGTATAATTTGGGAGAATCCTGGCAACATTTTTACAGAGGAGGGGTTCTTAGCAGCTGTAGAAAATCTCCATAAACATTTCATTTGATATTCTCATGTTTTGCATTAATGCAAGTGTTTTGCACACCCCAGGGATGTGAAATGTGCTATAAGAAAGGCAGTGAGCTGTCAATCAAAGCCCTGCAGGGGGATTTATGAAATGGAGTCCTGCAAATGTTATTTGTTTCTTTTCAGCCCAAACTGCATGAATTATTTCAACTGAATGAGGAGGGATAGAAAAAAAGGTTACAGGAAGGTAATTCAGAACTCCACAACCCCACTGATGCTGCATAAGTAATTCTGAGTGACAGCTACTAATGTATTGCCAAAGTCTATGACATTTTTGTTTTGAAATATTAGTTCTATGTGACTCTTACAGTTTTTTTTTGTATAGTTATCCCAATCCTAGTTATCAGATTTTTCGTTATTGTTGTTGTTGTTGTTTGTTTTCTGTTTTGAGATGGAAGTCTTACTACATTGCCTCAGCCACCTGAGTGTTGGGACTACCAGGGTACCATCATGCTCCCTTCCTTCTTAAATGAAAGCCAGACTGGATGGTTCAACTCTTCTCCCTGTGGCCAGGAAGAGAGACCACTTGTGAAGGGGCAGGTGTTTTCTTCTGCTCGGCTTCCCTTCCAGGGCAGAAGAGAAGGGACAGCCTCAGGAGGCAGAGGGAGCTGGACTGATGGGAAAACATGAGTTCATGGGAAGAGCTTGATCTTTGTAGGGCCTGCATTTTGATTGCAGCTCTTTGTCTCTGTACCTGAGTGACTTGGGTAAAATTATTTTACCTGTCAGACATTCCATTTGTTTATCTCTTATATGGAAGAAATAATACCGTGGGGAGTAAATGAGATGGTATTTCTAAAACACCTGATCCATCGCAAGCATAACATTTACTAAACTTAGCTATTATTGTTTCATTCTTAATGATGCAAAATGCTAAAACAGCATTATGTCCTGAATACACACTTTATAATGTCTGAGAGATTTTGCATCCTTAGTTGCCGCTAAAATGAAGACCATCTTCTTCTACACTATATACCAAAACTAACCCAATAGCATTCCTTTCTCATATAGTGGCCACCCACATCATTGAACGAGAATCTACATACTTCTGTGTTTCTTCTGCTGCTGTGTTATTCTCTGAGACTCTGTGGTACACAGAGACAACACACGTTGTCTCACTAATTACTGAAATCCTGTTCTTTGAATATGGAGTTGTAAAATCATCTACTTCTAGATATTAAGGGTAATATACAGGGCTGGGGTTGTGGCTCAGAGGTAGAGCACTTACCTAGCACATCTGAGTCACTGGGTTCAATCCTCAACACCATGTAAAAATAAATAAATAAATAAAGGTATTGTATCCATCTACAACTAAAAATATTTTTTAAAAGTAATATACAGTGTAAATATATGGTCAAAAGAACTTATCTTTGGAGACATTCTGTTCTCTAAGTCTAGGAATCTGGCTAGACCCAAGTAGGATTGCTATTGTTCTCTTTCTTTTTTTCTTTTTGTTACTGGGGATTGAACCCAGGGGTGCTTTATCAATGAGCCATTTTTATTTATTTATTTTAATTTTGGAACAGGGTGTTGCTAAGTAAGTTGCTTAGGACCTTGCTAATTGTTGAGGCTGGCCTTGAATTTATAATCCTCCTGCCTAAGCCTCCCTGGGATTACAGGCGTATGCCACCATGCCTAGCCTATCATTGTTCTCAAAAGAACTGTGCTACCTGGAATTGCTGTTGTAGCTGCCCATTTTTTAAGATTAGGTAAAATGGAACACTTTATAATTCCTATTCTGTCATTCTATTTTGTTATTTTTGATATGATGGCAGGTGTTTTAATTTGCAAAGAAGAAAACTAATCTTGAATGTGTATCTTTAAAATTTAGAGAAGTTTCTACCCATAGAGGCAAAATGAGCTTTTCTATTTTCTATTTACTTTTGTTTTCAAAAAAAGAGCATATGGCGGGGTAGTATTTACCAAACCAATTAAAATTCAGATTTTGTTGTCATGCCTTAAAACATTAAATGATGTAACAGAAGTTGATAAATAAAATATTAAATACAACCTATGAGGTAATTGCACAGAAAAAAGAAAAGAAGCATCACCAACCTTCAAGTATGTAAACTCAGAATTTCTGTCAGTCATCCCAACTTTTTGTTCCATATATTTAGCTCTAACTAGATCACTGTTTTCCACAGTGGTAAATGAGATTGTATTAGTGGTATACAGGTGAATTATTTCAATACTTACCTTAGTATTCCTTCAGGAAACTTAGTTGTAATGTTAAATTGTGATGCAAAGTTTCCTTTAAAATTTATTTATATATTGGGAACAATTAACATATTAAGAGAATGATAGTATAGGAGTAAATGTGAAGAAAGAAAAAATTATTAAATTATATTCCAATGATTCAAATTCAGTAAATCCTGATCTAGATGATTAATTGAAAATGTTTTGCCAAATGTTTACCTTTTTGACATAAGAGTGATTTTGTTGGATGATTTCACAACATTTTGAGTGCTGAGTACCTGATGTCTTAAAGAAAACTGGTTGCCTTGTTCTGTAGTTATAGAGTCATGTCTCACTAAAACTGTCAGAGGAATGTGGAATGCCACTTCCCACTATCATCCCATACTCTAAAATAAACCTCAGAGGCAAAGAAGATGTAAGGAGAAAAAATATATATATTTGTAGAAACTACTTGAAAAAGCTTCTTTTTATTAGTTTGTTTTATAATCTTTTTATTAGTTTGTTTATAATCTTTTAGTAAGTTGGGAAGGCCTTTGAAAGCATGACATAAATTTCAAGATCATCAAAAACCTAAATAAATAAATAGATAGAAAGATAAATATTTAAAAACAAACAAACAAACATCAATTTGGCCAGAAAAAAAATTTAATTACTGCATAATAAAAGTAAGTAAATAATACACCAATATCATTAAAAGACAAACCTGAAGTTATTTGCAGCACATATAATAGGCAAAAGCCAATTTCTTCCATAACATAGTAAATCCCTACAAATACCAAAAACAAAAAAGCAAATTTAACTAAAGGACAGTAGAAAAATGAAAATTATGAACAGAGTTCACAGACGAGGAAACAAATGCCTTTTAAACATATAAAAATATGCTTAAACTCTCATAATGAAAGAAGCTGAAATTAAAACCATGAAGATATAACTTTTTGACCTGCTTGGCAAAAGATAGATTGTCTGATAAATATACTGAATAATATATTGTGTGCTGTGATTCCAAGATCAATAGTAGATGTGTGAAGTATGATATGCAAAGAGAGGGAGAAAAAGAAAATAAATTATATGTTGCACTTTCTAAAATCTTAGCCTTTCTAAATTCAAAACTAAAATCTGAGGTTATTCAGTAATTTTGTTGGTTCCTTGAAGTTGCTTAGACTGTTTCCCTATCAAGAATCTTCTGGGCCGGGAGCAGTGGCTCACGCTTATAATCCCATTGGCTCTGGAGGCTGAGGCAGGAGGATCACTAGTTCAAAGCCAGCCTCAGTAAATTAGTGAGGCCCTAAGCAACTTAGTAATACCCTGTCTCTAAATAAAATACAAAATTAAGGCTGGGGATTTGGCTCAGTGGTAGAGTGCCCCTGAGTTCAATTCCCAGTACCCCCACCCCCCCCAAAAAAAAAACAGATTCTTCTGGGATGGGTATGGAGGCATATACCTGTAATCCCAATGACTTGGGAAGCTGAGGCAGGAGGATTGAAAGTTCAAAGCCAGCCTAAGCAAATTAACAAGGCCCTAATCAACTCAGTGAGACCCTTGTCTAATAATAATACTTGTGATACTTGTCTAATAATAATCTAGATAAAAAGTACAAAATAAAAAAAAAATACAAAATGCTAGAGTATTTTATGTATGTAATGCAATTGCCTACTTTTACAAAGGATTCTGAGAATTTAATAATCTTCTAAAAGTTACTTCCAAGAAGTAACTTCCAAAATAAAATAAAATAAAACTTACTTCCAAAATAAAATATTAAAAAAGGGCTAGGTCAATTTCCAATAGCTAAGCTATGAAACCAACTTAGATGGCCTTCAACAGATAAGTGGATTAAGAAAATGTGGTACATATACACAATGGAATATTACTCAGCAATAAAGAAGAGTGAAATCATTGCATTTGCCCATAAATGGATTGAACTGGAGACTACCATGCTGAATGAAATAAGCTAATCCCCCAAACCGAATGTTCTTCTTATAGGTTGATGATGACACATAATAAGGGATGAGGGGAGGGAAGAATAGAAGTTCAATGGCTTGGACAAGGGAAATGAAGGAAAAGGAGTGGGGGGATCAGAATATGAGAGACAGAATGAACTGGACATAACTTTCCTATGTTCGTATGTGAATACACGACCAATGAAACTCCACAGCATGTACAACCACAAGAATGGGAGCCTAATTAGAAAAAGTTAAACTCCATGCATGTATAATATGTCATAGTACACTGCACTATCATGTATATCCAAAACAACAAATTTTTTTAAAAGGCTGGGGATGTGGCTCAGTGGCTAAGCACCTCGGGGTTCAATCCTGAGTAAACCCCCCCCCAAAAAAAAAAACTTCTGGTACAATATGAATGTGCACCCTGTTGCCATGGGTGATACTTGTCTAATAATAATCTAGATAAAAAGTACAAAATACAAAAAAAAATATAAAATGCTAGAGTATTTTATGTATGTAATGCAATTGCCTACTTTTACAAAGGATTCTGAGAATTTAATAATCTTCTAAAAGTTACTTCCAAGAACTTTGAATTTATAGGCAGAGCCTTTGGATGAGAAGACAAGGAGGAGCATCAATACTACTATTTGTTTGTGCAGGTCTGATTGGGACTTTAATCCCAGTGTTCACACCAATCAATGCAAGTATGAATGGAGAAAGGGATTAAGGGATAGCGATAGAAAAAGAGCTCTGAGATATAACCAGAAGCCAGATCTTTTAGGCCTCACAGTTTAGATAAAATAGCTTAGACTTCAGAGGTGTTTGTTTGTTTGTTTGTTTGTTTTTGGCATTGGGGATTGAATCTAGGGGTGCTCAACCACTGATTCACATCCCTATCCTTTAATTTTTTATCTTAAGACACTGTCTCACTAAGTTGCTGAAAGAGTCACTAAGCTGCCAAGGCTGACCTCAGACTTGTGATCCTCCTACCTTGGCCTCCAAAGTTGCTGGGATTACAGGCGTGCGCCACCATACCCAGTGAGGCTTTTATTTTTGAGCATATCATTTTGACATGACCTCACTTCTTAATTCATTCAGGCTACTATGACAAAATATCATAAATTGGTTGGCTTATAAATTTCAGAAACTTGATTTTCACAGTTCTGGAGGTTGGAACTTCAAGATCAAAGTATCAGCAGATTCAATGTCTGGTGAAACCCCATTTGTTGCTTCATAGACAGTACCATTTGTGTTGTGGATGGTGGCAAAGAACAAAGCTGCCTCTGGAGTCATTTTATATAAGGGCACTAATCCCAGTCATGAGGGCAGAGCCCCACTCACCACCAAAAGTCCCTGCCTCCCAAGAATGTAGGGAAAAAGGTGCATTCAAACATCATTGGTGGGACTGCAAATTAGTGCAATCACTCTGGAAAGCAGTATAGAGATTCCTCAGAAAACTAGGAATGGAACCATTTGACCCAGCTATCCCATTCCTTGGTATTTATCCCAAGAACGAAAATCAGCAGACTGTGGAAATACAGCCACATCAATGTTTATAGCAGCATTATGGAACCAGCCCAGGTGCTTGTCAATAGATGAATGGATTAAGACAAAGTGGCATTTATACACAATGGAGTTTGACTCAACCATAAAAAAGAAGAATGGGATTATGGTATTTGCTGGTAAACGGATAGAACTGAAGAACATCGTGCTAAGTGAAACAAGCCAGACTCAGAAAATCAAGGGTCCAATGTTTCCTCTCATACGCAGAAGCTAGAGCAAAGTAAGGTGGGAAATGGGGGATACCATAGTGATAAAGGGAAATCAGTAGAATGGAAGGAATTGAAGGGGAGGTGGAGGGACCAGAAAGAGGAGGAAATGAAAAATGAATTTGATGAGATTATGCTATGTGCATGAATAAATATACCACAGTAATTGCACTTTATGTATATCTATAAAGTACCAATTAAAAATTAATAAGAACAAATTTTAAAAATGAATAAGTAGAAGGAAGACCAGTAAGGGGGGCACTGGGGACGACAGGAAAGGGAAAAAGAGGCATCATGGACTGAAATGGAACAAATTTAACTCATGCATGTAGGATTATTTCAAAATGAAACCAACTCTTATGTATAATTCTATGCATTGATAAAAGCATTTAAAGTGTTGGGCGGGGGGGCTGCCTCCAATACCATTACCTTTGGGATAGATGCAAACATTCAGACTGTAACACCTGAAACACATTTTTAAGTTAGAGATGTCTACTGTAGCAATTTTCTAACTACCCATAGTGTTTCCTATTCTTTATAGTAAAAGGTATTTTATTTTTCATGTTCACTTATTGTTTTCATGTTCAATTATGCTTTTCTTACTGAAGAAAAATATTAACAAGAAAATAAATACACCTATACATCTAACCCAGAAGTTGGCAAATTACAGCCCACAGGTCAATCACCTGTTGTTTTTTGTTTGTTTGTTTGTTTGTTTGTTTTTAAGAAAAATGTTCTGCCACACAGCCACACCCATGACTCCTCCACAAGGGCAGAGTTGAGTGATTGTAACAGAGACCATATGGTCTATGGAGCCTGAAATGTTTACCGCCTGACCCTTTACAAAGAAAGTTTGCTAGCCCTTTTTCTAACCCTCTGAAATAATCTGTTGATTTATTTATACACTTTTTAAAAGGTATGTTCTAGATATATTTTAAATAGTCAAGACCATACTCTAAATAATTATATATTTGCCAACTTCACTTACCACTGTTCTTGGTAAACATTTTGCATATAATTAACATTCATTATGAAACATAGCCAGAGGCCAATACTTTTAACATCTTATAGAAATACTATCATCTGGGCAGAGGACATAGCTCAGTAGAGGAGCACTTGTCTAGCATGTGTGAGGCCCTAAGTTCCATCCCC
The DNA here is from genome assembly GCF_021218885.2 of Marmota monax. Classification (NCBI taxonomy): domain Eukaryota; kingdom Metazoa; phylum Chordata; class Mammalia; order Rodentia; family Sciuridae; genus Marmota; species Marmota monax. Next base: position 7,910,519 of record NW_026694232.1, read on the forward strand.
AATCTCTCTCTCTCTCTCTCTCTCTCTCTTTCTCTCTCTCTCTCTCATTCACACACACACACACACACACACACACACACATCTATCTTCTATTTAAATAACTTCCTATTTATTCCTCTGGCATTTACATATTCTACATTTTTCACAAATAATATCATAGTGAATATCTTGTATATAATTATTTGCATTTTTTAGCTTTTTCTTAGGCTAAATTCCTTAAAGTTTCCAGAATGAAAACATATCAACATTGTTAAGCCTCTGATAAAGGTAGAGGTTTTAACAAACTGTTCCCCAAACTCTTGGCTTCCAGGGTTGCATAACATCATTTGGGTAAACAGTGGAGATTGCTTGGGGCTGTCTCAAGGAAATCAGTAAAATTTTTTCATATTTTAAATGCAAATGAGGATACATATAAAAATAACTAACCTTTATTTTGTTCGAAGTGATTTACATATATTAACTGAATCCTCACAACAGTCCTTTGGGATAGGTCCTGTTATCCCAATTTTAGCAGCGAATAAGGATTAAAACCTAGTCAGTGTGACTCCTGAGTTCAGGCATTTCACCCAGCGCATAACTGCTGCTATTCCTATGTGGTGTTCCTTTTTCTTTTCATATTCACCCTGTGATTCTACCGCTCTTAAGGATTATGTCTTCTGTTAAATTTCTAAGAAGTAAGTTTGGACTTTAAATGTTCTATGACTTTGGAATTTGGAAATCCTTATATTTCAAGGGCTGCATCCTGTTGGCACTGGAGTAGCTAGAATCTTCTGGATATTTCTCCTACCACTGTCTTGAGCTTTCTCAATGTTTGGTTCCTCCATTTGCTCATCTCTTATCATTTTGTCTTGTCAAGATTATGTCCAAAGTTTGAAGTGTAACTCTCACACTGTTAGGGACAAAACTCTTCTAGTGTTCTTCCTAAGGAGGGGACACAGAGGCAGGCAGAAGCAGCTTCCAGAAGCTCAAAGAAATTTTTGTCTCCCATTTTTACAAAGGATAAATGCCAACACAACTTTAGTTTGATGTTACAATTTCTTCTTTCCTACTCCTAGCTATTTTTAAAACAAATTTACACCATTTCATGCTCATGTGAAACCTCCAGGACAGTGTTCACAAGAGCTACTCCAATTATTATTCTAATGAGTAAGCACTACTTCTTAATTTTTTTAATTAGCACACCTAAGCAAATTAATTAAAATTAGAATCATACTTCCAAAATTACATAGCAATGATTAGCGAACATAAAATCTTAATCAAAATATTGACGAAGCTGAAATCCAATTTTTTTAATTGCTTGAGGGGAGAAATAATGAAAATGATAAAGTAAAAAGAAGGTGTCTTTTTTAAGGAGTTAAAGGATGTTTATAATGGACATTCAGGGCTGGGGGTGTAACTTAGGGATACAGCATTTGCCTAGCCTGCTTCAGGCCCTGAGTTCCATCCAGCATGGAAGAAAAAATAATTAAATAGGTGCTTCAATAGAAGATAATGATGGTAGTGCCAGTTTCTTTTCCATTCTACTAAGAAAGAGTTAGTCTTTAGTGAAAGTGTCCACCCTAATGAGAGGAAAGCAACTCAGGGACAGTGAGTTCCTGGCAGCTTTGCACGGAGACTGTACAGGGGCATAGTCAAAGGAAGGAGCCTCAACCAGCATTCAAGCAAAAAAAAAAAAAAAAAAGAAGAAGAAGAAGAAGAAGAAGAAGAAGAAGAAGGAAGAGAGAAGGTGGTTTGGCTGATAGCTGGAGAGGAAACTGGCGTCGCTACTAGGTGCCAGCTCTGGGTTATTTGCCCATATGTAGGCTTCCTTATCCTTTTTGGAAAATAGCCATGTAAATATGCTCTGAACCTCACTGTATCAATGATGAAACCAGATTTAAAGTGATCAACTAAATGACCTAAAGCCAAAAGAATGCCTCTTCTCCATCCTTCTCTCTCTCTTCAATGCACATGCTACCATATGCAATCTGAGTCATGTATCCCACAGGAGTCAAATCCTAATTCCACTCTGCTCTGATCATTTAAAAGAGGAAGGTGATTATCTGAGCTGAATCTTAAAGTAAAAATAGGTAGGACCAATAATTAATTGAACCTTACAGTCTATTGGATGCTGGACTATTTCAGATTCTCATTTTTACCCCTAACAACCAAGTGAAGCAGCTACTATTATTATTCTTTTTCATGCATGTGAAAACTAAATCATCCAGAGTTTAACCTGGGAGTTATACATTTGGTAAGTGGCAGAGTTTTTATTCAAACCCCAGCCTAATTCCAAAATTCAGACTTTTAATCATGAGTTAGAAAACACATACATTCAGGCAGATGTACACCCTTGCACAGCAGGAGCGAGAGTGGTCATAGAGTGTATAAGCATATAGAAGTATACAGCTTCTTAAAGTAAAAGAAAGGGCTAGAAGACAAGATGAGGAAAGGGAAATGTCATCAGAGATATTAGGACTAATGTGGTCTAACAGGGCCAGATAGTTAACTATTCAGATTCTCGTCTATTTTGTTTTATGCACTGAGTCTCAGCATTGTTCTGTTTCCTCTCTAGCATTTCATCTGTCATTGTAAATATTAGCAAACTGGGTTTTTTCAGCTGATGAAAATTCATCAGAAAGATATGGAAGCTGGCACAATTAATGTCCAGTTGCAAAGGTTGTCAGTAACTGTGGATTCTTGCTCATTTGGAATATTCGTATCAACACCTTTGTTGGGAGAGGGCCAGCAAATTTCAGTTCCAAAAAAAGTCAACTATGGAATTATATTATTCAGTACACATAGGAGGCAGTCGATAAATGTCTAAAAATAAATGTGTGAAAAGTAACGAACCATCTTTTATTTATACAATATGCCTTAATACAATTGTTGACCTGCATAGAATAAACAAAAAGTGTCTTGGGGAAAAAAATAGTATTTTCTTAAGGGTCAATGCGTATCTGTACAAATCAAGTGATTCCTCAAACGTTTTCAGAAATAACTTTTATAAAAATCATGACTCCTGCCAGGCAATGTCACAAGCCTGTAACTCCAGCTACTTGGGAGGTTGAGGCAGGAGGATGGAATGTTCGACACCAACCTAGTGAGACCCTGTCTTAAAACTAAAAATGAAAATGAAAGGGTTGAAGACATAGCTCAGTGGTAGAGTACTTGTCTGGTACGCATAAGGCCCTGGTTTCAATCCACAGTTACAGGAAGGAAGGAAGGAAGGAAGGAAGGAAGGAAGGAAGGAAGGAAGGAAGGAAGGAAGGAAGGAAAATCACTCACTCCTATTGTTTTCCCTATCATTGTTTTAAGCCAGCAATATTTCCACATGAATCCAAAAGCCATTCTAGGCACTTTCTCGTATTATGTATATGTCATATATTTTATTTGTAATACAACTCTTGTTTCATGCAAAATTAAGGAATTGATAAGATTTTACTGTTAGCTTAAAAAATTTTCATGCAGCATTAAACTTTCATGCTTATTTTCCCAGCATCATGGATGCATATTTTTGGATTGTTCTCTGGATGTTTTATGAGACAGTGGCACTATCTTTATCTAGTGACTTAGTACACTTCCCTCTACTGGTGGGTGCATTACTCTCATGTGTAATGAACTAATGGATTTTGACCAGCAAAGTAAGTGCATTTTCATGATCAGTCTTATAATTTAATTTAAAGTACCAAAACACCTCTAGATGATGTAGTGTAAACAAACTTACTACATTGTCTGTTGCATAAAAATATGGCAATTACAATTATGTACAGTATATAATACTTGATTATAAATGACTTACTCTTTTAAAATAAAACAACTGTGGAAGGCAGAGTGGAGTGATGAGTTAGGGGAGGTAATGCAGAATGAATTCTTTAAAAATCATGTTATTGTATATATGTAAATACAATGGAATTTCACCTTTATACGTAAGTAAATAGAACCAATCAAATGTAAATAAATAGATGAGTGAAAGGAAGTCTAAAAGAGCAGAGGAAGAAGAATGGAAGAGGGAAGGGAGGACAGGAGGGAGAAGGGGGGATCATGAGCTGAAATCAATTTCCGTGCATGTGTGAGTTTGTTGGCATCAACCCAACTACTATGTATAATTACAAATCTCTAATAAAATAAATAAATAAATAAAAATAAAAGGAGAGATAAAAAACAAACAAAACTCTAGAGTACCCTGGGTTACTCAGAACACTGTATGAGAACCATAACTGCAGGAGATGAGTATTCATGAGAAGTGAAAAACATAATCACACCTACATTTTAGAATGACATCTCCTCTCATGAAACGGAGAATAGGTTAAAGAACTGGAAAATTAGAAAGGAATAGATTTGCGAGGAGGTTATTATAAGAGATGATGGAGGAGGATTGAACTTCAGCATATGAATCAGAAAAGAGAAATGCAATATTTGAAAAGCAAAACTGATTTTAAAAACTAGATAATTGTTAGTCATCAGAGTTGATAAATGAGAGATCATTGATGATGTCTTGCTTTGGAGACGAAAGTATTAATGGTGAAGCTGTTGAGGCTGGGCAAACATGCTGAAGACCCAGGAGCATGTTTGGGTTGGTTTACGGGGAAATGATAAAGAGTTTGACTTGATACTTAGTGAAGCCAAGTCACCCAATGTTAGGTGGACACTTAGACACAGATCTAGAACTCAAGAGAAAGATCACGGTTGGCTTTGAAAAATAACCAAAGTGATGAAGCCCCAGGAATGGTGGCCAGGAAGAAAGCAGAAACTTAAAATAACAAAAAAACAAAACAAAAAAAAGCTACGCCAGGGGCAAGCCCCAGAGGCCATAACTGCTATGAAGCATGTAGGAAAAGAGTCACTTTAGAAGTCAGGGAAGCAAAGTCAAGGAGCAAAGTTAACATTACCAGTCGGTGCAGAAGGGAAACTTGGAAGATGGGTAGCCAGTGCCAGGCTACCCTTTTAGTTCTTTCCTCTTATGAAACTCTCTGCACCTCTACTTCTTCCATTGCTATCCAAAACAAATTTTAAACCTTGGTAAATGATTTTACTCCCACTGCACAAAGAAGTTTAATGCTATAAATGCCATCATTTACAATGCCTTCAAGATGCTGTCCATGAGTCCTTCCAGCTCTCTCTTCTTTTTCCACACCTAAAGCAACCCTGAGTCCTTTCTCTTCTCTACTCCTTAGTTCTCATGATAGCTCCTATTCCTTCTTCTTTTACAAATAGTCTCCTGAAGGCTTCTTCCTGTAGTCCTGAAAATATGTATCTCCCCTCCTTACACTGGCTTCCTTGAGCCTGAGGCTCCCAATCACTGTCCTTTCTCCCGCTTTCCCACCCAAATCCTTGCAAAACCTTGTTTATACCTCAAAATCCCATCCCTCTTCCACTCTCTTCTCAATCCCTGCAGTCTGTCTTTACCCCAGCCCTTCTATTAAATCTCTGCATCAAAGGTTATCAATCAATGACTTCTTTCTAGCCCTTTTCCATTTTTAAGGTAAAGCCAGTGAATTTCATGCCTCATTTTCGATTGCAGGTCAAGTAGCCTATTTTCAGGTCCCTGGGCCACTGCACCATCCGGGTTCTTTTCCTCTCTCTCTCTGCCAGCCATCTCTTTCCCTTTTGCTGGTGTGTCTTCCTCACCTTGACTTCAGCTATATGTGTTCCTTGAGTTGTTGTCCTCAGGCATTTTTTTCTCACTGTTTGTGCTTTCAGTGAGAAAATTTAGTTTTTTCAAAGTCTGAATTTTTTTATCCTTAAAGATTCACTCAGGTTAATAAGCATTTGTAATTTTTTCCCAAAATATAAATACAAAAGGAGAATCAAGAATTGTTAACAAGAATCACTTCAACTAGGTTAGCTTTATACTCCCACATATCCTAAATTTTCAAGCAATCCAACTGCTTTGCTACCTTAAACTTCCCTTCCTATTACAGTGTCTCTCAAGTCTGCATCTCCTTTCCTTACAGAATGATTGATTACCTCTCTAGTTCCATCCCTCTCAAGCCATCTTGGAATTAAAACAACTGACCATTCATGGGTGACTACGATCAGAATTCAGGCCAATCAGAACTCATGACCATTGAGTTGTTGTCCAAAGTTTAAGGGTCTCACAACAGCTTACAATAACAGTTCTCATGTGTTAGCAACAGAATTTACCCCCAGGGCTAGTTGAAACACAAGATGCTTGATTCCACCCCAGAGTTCTAATTTGGTAATTCTACGTGGGTCCAAGAATTTGTATTTCTAGCAGGTTTCCGAGTAATGCTAAAGTTGCTGGTTCAAGGACAATACTAGGAGAACTACTGACATGGAAAATGCTTCTTAAACTTAAATGTACATCAGAATTACTACGACACCTTGTTATTTCTTTCTTTCTTTCTTTTTTTTCTGTACTAGGGATTGAATCAGGATGCTGTATCACTCAGTAACATTCCCAGCCCTTTTTATTTTTACTTTTTTATTTTTCAGACAGAGTCTCACTAAGCTGCCCAGGCTAACCTAAAACTTGCCATCCTCCTGCCTCAGCCTCCCAAGTCACTGAGATTACAGGCATATGCTGCTATGCCTGGCTAGGACATCTTTTTGAAAACTACTGCTACTTGGGACCCACTACAGACCTATTAAATCAGAATATTTGTTGGTGGACTTCCCAGTTAGTTCTAATATGCAAGCATAGTTAAGATCCATACGTTTAAAAGTGGGGGAAGGAAATATCCCTCCTGTGTTATCAGTTTCTCATAGCTGTGACCAATACCTGACAATAAAGATTTAGAGGAGGAAAACTTTACTTTGGTTTGCAGTTTCAGAGGTTCAGTCCATGAATGGCCCACTCCATAGCTCTGGGACTGAGGTGATGGTGGAAAGACAGAGGAAACCTGCCTTTCCCATGGGGGCCAGGAAGCCGAAAGAGGGGTGGAGGGAGTCAGAATAGATAAAGTCACCAAGACCAAGCCTCCAGTGACTTCCTTCCTCCAATCAAGCCTAGCTGCTTACAATTACCACTCAGAAGTCCATTCAAATTATTAACCCATCAAATAAATTAATTTGCTGACAAGAGCTCTCATAATACACTCACTGTCCAAAAGCCTCACCTCTGAACCTTGCTTCCTTGGGAATCATGCTTTTAACACATGGGAAGACATTCTACTTTATTTATTTATTTATGTGGTGCTGGGAATTGAACACAGGGTCTTGTGCATGCTAGGCAAGCACTCTACCAACTAGCTATATCCCTAGCCCTGGGAAGACGTTCCAGAATCAAACCACAGCACCTCCCTTCAAATAAGCAGGAGCTTTCAGGGGATTTATCTGCCAATGATTTCCTGAAAGGTCCATGAATTCCATGAAATAACATACAGAAAAGTTGTGTGTAATTGGTGGAAACCCATAGCTATTAACATACTCTCCAGAGAATCCATGACTACTCCGGAATTAAAAATCATTAACACTGCTGATTCTTAGGCAGACCTGGCCCGTTCACACAATTTCTTACCTCTCACACATATCACCATTCTCTGTGTTTCAAAATTCCCTCTGTTCACACATTGAGGCATCTGTGGAAATATTTGTTTTACCTTACATAGCTTCAAGCCCTGACATTTTTATCCTTGAAGATTCACTCAGCATTTTTTTTTCAAAATGTAAATGCAAAAAGGAGAATCAAGACTTGTTAGCAAGAATTACTTCAACTAAGTTAGCTTTATACTCCTATGTATCCTAAAGTAATGGCTATGTTGAATGGGCAGGGAGATGAGTACAAAGAACTTTGGTCTAGATAGAGGACCACATAGAAATTTTTTAAAATTGTTCACTGGGAACCTGAAAGATAAAGGAAGTCATCTTAGTCAGCAGGATATGTGTGAAGAAAGAGAAATCAGAACATTCAAAATAATTTTAAGTCTAGTACAGTAATGAAGTATGGTCTGCAATATAATAAAGAAAGAGAAAGCTCTCTTCCCACTTTCCCTCCTCAACATTTATCATATACAAACTCCCCAAAATCATCAATTGAGAACTAATATGATCTCTACCTGTGAGATCACACACACACACACACACACACACACACACACACACACACATATATATATATATATATATATATATATATATATATATATATATATATATATATATAAAAGCATAGGAGTCTTAGAGTCAGACATAAGTGGGTTCCAAAATAGCTTTGCCATTTGCTGACCAGGTGACCTTGAACAACTCAGTTAATCTCTGAAAGTCCAAGTTTCCTATATCTAAAATGGCAATAATATCTACCTCATAAGGTTACCTTGAGAACTAAATGAAATAATTTATGTAAAGTAATTATTACAATGCTTCAAACTTTCCCAAGATTCAATAAACAGCTATGTTACCCACAGCTTGACTCTTACAAATCAAACAAGCATTTTTTTTTTAACTAGCCTAAAGATGCAGCTATGTTTGTTTCCAGGAGAAATTTCCATGTTCCAAAGTGATTGGCTTTGAGATAGTCTTCATTATGCAAACATTTAAATACTTTCTTTAAAAATCCAACTTACTTTTTAAAGGAAGTGCTGATCTTTCCATCTGCCAACTTTTTTATTTAGCTCTTCAGCTGCCACCTTAATCACTCAACTAATATAAACTCCTCCCAGAAATGAGAACTCCTTAGGACTAAGTGAGAATTCCTTTCCATAAACAATATGTGTAATATAGTTCCTCTCCTCATGAGGCTTAACTTCTGTCTGGAGAAAATGATATGCAAATTCAATCCAAAATAATGTCTATGATAATAAATATGTGCCAGGAATTATGGAGTGTAGTGGGAGATTCATTTTATCCTAGATGATAAGAAAATCTTGGTAAAGGGGGTGACATTTTAACTGAACCAAATGTGCATCAAAGTCAATAGAAATGAGAACAATGTCAATCAGGATATCTACATGAACTGCAAGGAAATACTCAAAAGTAGACTATAGTTTATATGGACCTTGAATGCAAATGTTGAGGATAAAAGGTGAAATGCCATGGTATTCACCTAGGCATGGATAATGTATATAATAGTAAGAAATAGTAAGCTTACAGGAAAATATGGTAATTAAAGTTGGATAGGTGCTACTGTGGAATTATACTTTGAAGAATCCTGGGAACTAAATTGGAAGTCTAGACTCATGCAATAACAACAAAAAGGGGTGGGCAAGGGGCAGGGTGTGCATTATAGGTTCTAGAACCGAGGTCTATGTAAGCCTATGAAAGCAAAGTGCAGGAAATACTCCAGTAGGGATGCCCTGGGTAAAGGTGGCAGACAGGTGTGACTAGAATATCTTTAGAGGACAACTCTAAAGATACAAATATGACATTTTATGAATGTCATCTGGAATATTTTAAATTATACATATCTGAATATATTCCACAGTGCCAAGTTATTCTAAACAATAAAACTGTAAGGTTTAGCTTATCTTTTGATATGCAGTAGAACAAATTTTATGGACCCAAAACATCAAAGGATACAGTAAGAAATATTTCCTGTCTACTTAGGTGTGTGTGGGGGGGGGATGGTTTTAATTTTTTTTTTTTTTGTCTTTTTACTTTAAAAGTGTGATCTTAAAGTAGGGATTGGGAAGATAAGTATATAAATCCGTCCAATATTTTATCTCAGCATATTTACTTCACCAGGAAAAAAAATGACTTTTTAATTGCACAAGGATTAAAAAAAAAATGTTTGAATACCCTTCCTTGACAAGATCTAGGGCTTTCGTGTGAGAACAAAATACACATTTACAGTAAGTTTAGATTTGTGGGTAGAATTTAAAGCTCTGGTCCATCAACATATAATGGATGAATGTGACACTTACATAATAGCATTTGTTTGAGCACATTTAGAAAGAGCAGGGGAGTCTTTGCAGTGCTAAAAGAAGTTTAAAATTTTAAGGTTGTTTTCTTTTCAGTGAGAAACAACACCTACTCAAAATAAGTTAGAAACTCCACATTCAGAATCTATATTGCTCCTCTAAGATTCAGGAATGGTTAAGGAAGGAAAGAGGATCCCAAGGTCATGGGGAATAGTCTTTAGAGTATTCTTGCAGGGCTTATCTGTGCTCACATGCCTAATTTTTTTTTTCCAAGTGCAAAGAATGGCCACTTGCTTGAGACAGGCCCAGTGCCATCCTTTATTCAAGTTCCTTTATACTCCTTTTTTTAAAGAAGCTGTCAAGTTCTTTTTTCGCAGCTGACAGGAAAGGCCAAATCTGTGGTACAGGAAAGGAGGCGCAAAAAGAAACTTTTTTGTGTTGATGTTTTACTAAGTGAGCTAAGGAGAATTTTAGAATCATGTAATTTACTCTGGAGGCATTTACTGTACATAGCTATAGTGATGGTAATTTCTTTCATTGTTGAAGTGAAAAGATAACCATCAATCAGTTGTCAATTGGTCAATTGCAGAAGTGATGAAAAGAAACTGGTAGGAACAATCACTTCTGTGGCTACCTAGACCATTTGAAGGCTTAGAAAAAGTATGGGAACTGGATTACATTTTAAAAGGGGATTGGACCAGATTGCCAAAAAGGTTAACAACCATAACTTTCTTGAAAAGAATGGTTTTGCAATTATGCATAATCAGGAATGAATTTTACAAATGAAAAAAATTTAAAGACATGGGCTTAAAAAGTGAAAAATATTAATTAAGCTAGATACCAGGTATATAAGCCCCCCACCAACCCTGAATTTCAATGTGATCTTAATGGAGGAATAAATATAGCTTACTAATAACCTAACATGTGTCTCTTAGAACAAATTAATGATAATTACTTGTACTCAAGCCTTAGTTCCAATCTTGGGCACTTTGAAATAATAAAAAAAAAACTTTCTAAGTATTCATCACAAAGAATAGAAAGTCTAATTTTGAACATTATTTTAAACAAACATCTACAAATGATTTAATTTTTAAAAGCCTATGAAAGCTCACATAAAAGTTCAGATAAGAATAAGTTTAAAAATCATTAACTTGCATAAAAGGCAAATGGCACTTTGGGACTTAGTGCTGTAAGCAAGATTTCATTTTAATTTATCCTTTTCCTAAGAATGGCAATATTATGGATTTATTCCGAGAGAGAGAGTTCCCCCCACACACAGTGATTTTTTTTTTACTGTGGTAGGTAATAAAAAGGATTACAGGCCCCCAGAAGGATGAGATATCATCAGTTTGTAATCCAGCCCATGGTTTCCTAGATACCGTATTGTCTATTCTGTTCCGCTATGTGAAAAATGTTGAATATCAACAATGGGTTTCAGTGCTGTATTGTTGAGTTTTGTATGAACTAATCTAGCTTCACTTAAAAAAAAAAAGAAAGAAAGAAGAAAAAAAGAAAGAGAGAGAGAAAAAGAAAAGAAAAGAAAGAAAGAAGAAAAAAAGGAGAAAAAAAAAAGAACCCCAGCTTTGGACAAAAGTCTGTAGCCAGTACATTTGAAACTCCCCTTGCACAAGGGCTCACTGTAGCTGGGAGAAGGCATTTTACTCATTTGCTCTCTCCCTTCCTACCGTCAGCTGGTCCCTCTTCTCAGGTGTAGATCACCTATTATCATTTCACCTATTTTGATACTCTACTGAGGAGAGTCCCAGGATGCAGCTGGGACAGGCCCACTTACAAGACAGCCCAGTTCAGTATTTGGAAGGTAAGCTCTCTGCACAAAACTTCTCTGCTTTAGTATGCTGGCCTAGCTCTAAAACTTTGCAGCATATCACTTATTTTTAACTTTCACTTTTTTTTCTTCTCTCTCTCTCTCTCTCTCTCTCTTTTCTTCTTTTGGAGAAAGAAAGCCTGACAGGTTTCTCCGGAAAAGTGACCATCCATGGAATGAATGAAATGTTCTCTTTCTATTCCAGTAAGTAATTGACTTGTAACTAAAAATTGAACTGGCTGCTGTGTCAACTGCAATGTGAGATGCTGCTTGCACAGGTGTTGCTTACTCTTTAGCCTGGAAAGAAAAAGGGGCTTAACCTGTGATTAAATTTCAAGTCAATTGACCTCAACATGATAGTACATAATTCTCACTTGCCTACCGAATGGCCCGAGTTCTCATTTGACCCTGATTCTGGCACCTGTGTTTTTTAATGTTTGGCGTCGCTAAAGCCAGCATTGCTCTTTTGGTTTAGAAATAAAGTGGGTGGAGAACAGTTCAAAGTAAATAACAAACGGTGGTCAGCCGACTGAGTCTTTGATACGGTCTCAGTGGGTTCTTTTTTTAATGCGTTAGCTGGACTGTCATGTACATTATTATTCGTGTACAGTTTTTAAAGTATGGATTTATGGACAATTTTATTAAGTGCTGGGGATACAAAGTAAGTCCAAACCAGTGAGTTACAAACAAGTAAAGGATGTGAGAATTTGGCTGTCAAGTGCTTTCAAATGCTTAACTTTGATTAGGCAACATCTCCTAGATTAAGTACGCCTTGCCCTTTAATGATTTTGAGCTCTGGAATGAAATGGCAGCATTGTTGTTTTTTTTTCTAATTTCTTTCTGCAAACAGAACAAAGGTCTATTTACCTTTAATAAGATGCCCCTTTTGAGTTTGGAGACAAATCTGTGTTTACTTTCCAAAAGCAAACTAAAAATGAATAACATTCAGAGTCATCATTTATACTTGAAGCTATTTTTCCGTTCATTTCATGTAAAGCGATTGCCTACTATGAATTGGTCTATAAGATGAGAGCAGCTAAGGATTGTTGTTTTTCTCTTCCTAACTTTTTTTTTTTTAAACCTGGGAATTAGAAGAACATGCTGATGAGGCTTGCTTAACCCTGCTTTGAGTGCCAGGCAGTGACTAGCTCTCTGTGAAACCATTTCTGACCCTCTGCTTGCAGTGGTGAGCTTGAATTTTTCCCCTTCCTTGCCCATCACTGTCAGTCAATTATAGGATTGAACTGAACCAGAAAATCTGGTACAGTCTGGTAATTAGTACAAAGGGTTTCCAGTCTAGTGTAAAGACAGAGATGCAAGAGCCCCAGCAGTCACAGAAATCGTTTTGATTGGCCATGGACATTGCCTTTTAGTGCTGCTTGGTGACTTCCTAAAGATATTGCCTCCTACCCTACAGGTCTTCTCCTTCAAGTACATTATGGGCCTTTTTTTAAAGTGGCGCGTGTGTGTGCATGTATGAGTGTGTGTGTGTGTGTGTGTGTTTCTTTTTTTAGATCCAACTTCTCCCATTTTTAGTCTGTCATTTTTGCCTATCAAACAGACACATTTTGACTTGCCCAACAAAGAACCAAGTTATCAACACTCACAGAAACTGACATTTTTAATTCAGGCTTCATTATGTCTTTGAGTTATGACAGTGAAGTACAAAGACATTTTAAGGGTTTTTTTATTATTTTTTTTAAATCCAGCATTCGGATGTTTATTTTTCTTTAGTATTCATATTTCCCTTTCTACTTTTATTCTCGGTAATATATAATTAGCATTATCACAACCATCAGCTATTATCCTTTCTGACTTTTGACCTTTATTTTTTTAGTATCTCTCAAGCTGGCAGTCTCTAAACTAAGAAAAAAAAATCCCCATAAGAGATTTTAATGAAATATCTTAGGGTTGTGAAAACAATAAAATATTTTCAAATGTGAATCCCCTTTAAGCATTCATAGGTAAGCATGAATAGGTAAACAATAGGTCCTATAATAAAAAAAAGCAACAAAATTAATTTCATAAAAATTATTTTATAAATCAAACTTACATTTGCTGCTAAATTCATTTTTAAAGTGTACATTTCATCATACATTTTTAACCACTCCCTTGGAGTTTATTATCCATGCTATTTTTTTGGATAAATTATTATTTTTTGGTTTTTTGCATGAGTAAACATCCCCTTTGATTATAGATTACAATGGCCCGGTCACATACCAGATACGGTGAAAGGGTTTGGCAACTTATCAGTGTAACAAATGCTTACCCCCCGCAAAAGCTAGATATAGGTGTCTGAGGACAAATTTAATGTCTAATACTGTACAGAATTACAAAAGGAACAATGTTCAAATCAAGAGAAGCAATAGAAAGCACAAGATTTTTAATTTCCAAGAGTGAATTCTGTCTTTAGGACAATCTCCATCATGATCTATTTGGGAGGCATGTGTGTTGTGAGTCTTGTAAAGGCCTCTTTATTTGCCCATTTCTTAAGGTAGCTTTAAATATCTGCTTTATCTTATGTACAATATTAGCAAAACTATTTATGTTGCCATGTCTGGCAACATACTGATTTTCATACATCTGAGTTTACTATTAAGTTTCAAGAAGGTTTGATATTCCTTTTATAACCCTGTCGTGAGTCATGCATCTTCCCAGTAAGCATGTCATAATTTTAAAGGCTGTTCAAGAAGCAGGATTTCTGTTGAAATAGTTCTGTATTCATTTCTCTATTGTTTATTAACCATAATATAATATGATGCTTTGAAAAGAGTACGCATATTTATGTAATTAACGCTTTTTGTTTTTAGCAAAACCTGGCCCATCAAAAACTAAGAGGGTCTTAGAAAACTATATAAATAGGCAACTTTTCAGGGATAATATTTGCGTTCAATTTAAACTTGCCATCAGATTTACATGTTGAAATGTATCCATAAAGTGACAGAGGGAAGAGCACATTCTGGTAATATTTTCCTCATTTTATTTTTTAACCTAAAATATATGTTGAAATTCAAAAGGTCGCCACATGTAGAATGGTAGTGTTTTATATTCTTTAATGCCTTTGTGGGTCTGTATAAAATTACAGGGGTTCACAGGCTTTAATATGAACTCAAACACTCTTTTCTATTTCAGTCTTATTCCTAGAAGCAGGAGCAAAACTTGGGAAGGACCTTAAAGATTGTCAAGCCTCGTGGTTTTCAAACTAAAATTTCAAACTAAGCCTCATGGTTTTCAAACTAAGATTGGAGACACCCAGGGGTGAGGGGAAAGGGAGGTCATTGGCTTTCTACCTGTCTCGAGACCACAGGATCTCTGCTGTACTCTGCTATTTTATTAGGGTTCTATGTAAGATTTACTTATGAGAATCCCATGCTGGAGGGGGAGAGATGAAGAATCACTGAGGCTATCTTACAGATAAGGAAGGCACAACTTACCTAACATAGCACTCTGAACCAGTGGCAATATTAATTCTGTTTCTTAGTCCCAGGCTTAATCTGCTAAGCAATAGATTTGCCCTACACAGCCATGTGTCATCACATGCAGGCCTCCTGAACCCTATCACTACAAGTATACACTAGGAGATCCATAGTCTTGTGTTCAAAATTAGGACATTCACTGAGGATCTAGTATCTAGGTGGATCTAGTATCTAGTGTTGCAGTTGAACAACACTGAATACCAAAATCAAGCCACTTATTTTGGCAGTGCCATTAATTCTGGGTGTGTTATTGCGGGTCATTAAAGTATAATGTTGATTCATCTTATTTCTTAGTCGAGAAAGAGGTATTTTTAAATTTTCAATTGTGGTTTCTAAGAAATCCACATAACGTTAAACTTACCAGCTTACCTACTTTTAAGCATACAGCTAGTAGAGTTAACTTGTTTTTTTTTTTTCCACAATGGAAAATTTTAATTAGGACTTAAATCCCAAAATAAGAAATAAAGCTGAATTAAGGGGCTAATTTTCCCAACACACATTTTATGGAATAGTATTCCCATAAGTTGTGCCAGATAAAACAGTAACATGGTCAAATACTTTTGAAAAATGAGACTACTGTGTCCTTCCCAAGGAAGTTCAAAATGAGAATATGTACTTTAAAAACACTAGGAAACTGTAGAGATCTCTTTGAATAATACAGAGTACCCCAAACTATTTTTCTATAGATTCTCTCCACCTTTTTAGCCAAAAACAAACAAACAAACAACAACAACAAAAAAAACCCTTTTTGTTATTTATGTCAGCTGTATGGCTCTGTGTTTACCCTCCCTTATCTTCATCTTGTGGGTAGAAAATCCCATTAATTCAATCAATTAACAAATATTTGGGCCCAGTGCTGGAAGTGTAGTACTGAATAAATCAATCAGAACCCTTGATGTTGCAGAACTTACAGCCCAGGAAGATGTCACTGAATATGTTTTAGGAGAGAAAGAGAGGAGGAAGAAGAGAAGACAGAAGAGGAGAAGGAGACAAGAGAAGGAAGGAGGAAATGAGAGAGAGAAGGAAGGAAGGAAGGGAGGGAGGGAGGAAGGAAGGAAGGGAGGGAGGGAGGGAGGGAGGGCGGACATGAACACAATGTTTGTTTAATTTGATTGTTTGTTTGTATTGTTCCTATTTCTAAAATGAGAGGAGATGGAAAGGGAAAAAAGAAAACCAGGTGACCACTAGTCCATAAGTTTACAATCTGGTCTTTGAATAAGAGGTACTCTGTCATTTTTTCCTGAGATCTTTTTATGCACCAGTAATTAGGTCTGTAATAGTTCTCTAGCAATCCAAAGATGGACTTGTATTGTTTGGGAGGAAAAGGGGAAGGAAAAGAGAAAATAAAACACATGACTTGGTCTCTTTTTCTATTGTGACTCCTTTCTTAACTGTTGGTATTATCTTTTGGATAAGAAAATTCCTTTCCGGTGTTGGTGGAAGACCTCATTTGGTGAAGAGTCTACACGTGGTCCCCTGTCTTTCTCCCAACTCAAAGACATCACCCAGTCAGATCTGACTGCTGGTGGTAACCATGGGTCCTAGCTTTGTGATGTTTTCTCTCACTAGCTGTCCACCTTCTCTCTCGGGCTCTGGCCTTCATGTTGGGGAAATCTGTGGCTTCATAGGAGTGCCATATGCCTCCCAAGCAAAGGGAAATCAGGCCCATGGGCAAAGTTAGTACCAGGTTCTTGAACAATCTGCTCATCCCTAGATCACCTGCATGAAAATATAAGGCACAGTCCTGTTAAAGGAAGCTCGGAAATGTGGCGAAGAGCCTTGTCTTCTTGTTGGACAAATCTCTGGGGCCCACTCCCTTGAGTTGCAATAAGAGTCTGGATGCTCACTCCCATGTATGTGCCTCTTGACTATAACTACTATATGTGACTGGTCTTTGGCTTTGAGAAGTAGGAAAGCTAGCAAAATTGAAAAGGAGGAGGAAAGAGGCTTGTAACTAAGAGAGAAGGAAGGAGGACCTCTAGGCCAGCTGTGGTTTCTCAACTATGTCTGCCATCATGGATTGTCATAGGAGAGTTTTGTAATTCAGCCCCAGCTCCTCCGGGATATTGCAACTTGGCTTTGCTCTGTCCCTCTGGCTCCTCCCAGCATATTCTGGCATGGGAGCAGGGTGCAAAAAAGAGCATTGTCATTATACTGTGAAAAAAGAAGACTTAGAAACAATGTGGGATCCTGGAGTTCAAATGAAGAGCTGTTTCCTCCTGCTAGTTAGCTGGGAATCTGTTTTCTAACTCCTTCCTCCTCTCTGTCATCTGCCTACTGATATATGCCAGGCCATGCCGTGCTTGTCTGTTTTTATTCCTTTTAATTAACTTTTAAAAATCAATTATGATCATTTGTATGGATTCCTATTCTCTTTTTCATCAGATTCGTTTGGCTTATTTTTTATTTACACACCACTACCCACTGCTGTGAATTAACAATAACAAAAAATCTGCACTCTTCCCTTCTTCCTCTTGAACTGGAGAAACTATTAGCTAATAAGAGGCTAAATGAGCCTTAGAGTATAGGGAAGCTGGAATCCTTAAATTATTTAAATTGAAAAATGGCTGGTTTTACAATCAGAAAAACTCAAGTGGACCGTAAGCCCCTACTTGATTGTTCCCCCTTATCTGGATGATCTTGTAATGACAGCTGGAGTCATCTGCCATCGGCATCACTGTCCACAAAAGCTTCTACTCTGTCTGCTCAACTCCAGCAGCCCTGGGGAGCTGGAGCTGTTTCAGGGGAGAGGGCCCTGGAGGATTGAAACTTTATTAAAATGTAAAGCTGCCTCTGGTGACATAAAAAGCTCAGTAAAAAGTAATGGATCTAAAATTACAGTGCCAGAAATTATCTACAGGGTGAAAAACTGAGATTTCATGTACTGTAGGCTACAGTGTAAAATAAAATGCAAGGTAAAATAAGAAGCAGTGTAGAGCAAGGAGCCAGAGGGAGGGATAGGAGAAATATCAGGCGTAAATCATGTAACAGATTCCATCTGTGTCAGACCAGCCCTTTTGGAATTGTGTCTCAGGAAGTGACCCAGTGGGAGGTATTGTGGGAAGTCAAGATTGTTGTCTGCCTTGAATGGTTGGGAAGTACCCCAAAACATTCCTGACTTTCTTTTAATAAGCAATTCATTCCTGGACTATCACCCATGAATTTTCTGAGACTCATTGTTACTAATACTGTTAGTAGTATAGATAGTAATAGGAATCTATTGCACTTGAACTCTGAATGTGGCCTTTCATTTCACTGGCCATATGACAATGAGAAATTTAATCAACAAAATACACATTTTGAGTATATATGCTCAACTCAACCCATTGTATTGTAAAATACAAAATGAGATCTTATTTAACTCAAAGGACTCCGTGTCTATTACTTACCAATAAGTCAAAATATTGAAATTAATATTAGGCCACTAAGGTATAGAATAATTAGTTTGTTTTAAACAAAGAAAATTGGTAGCAGAATTAAGAAGAGTCCAGATGATTCCAATGGAATATACTAAGTTATTCATAACTTTCTTCTCCTTTATTTTACACTCAAAATATCTTTAAAGGAAAAAAGACTTTAAGTAGAAAACATCATTAGTTATATTCAAGATAGTTCAGTATTCCTCAAAAACAAAACAGTATATTGCCTCCTGCACATCCCTTCTTTGAAACTATTTCTCAGGGAACTTTATCAATATCATCATCACCACCTACCAGACAACTACCTACTAATAACCATTCATTAAGGGCTCCCCAGCCCTATGCCCTTCTTCAAATCTCAAATTCGAGCCTCATTTTTCCTTCTGCTCAGGAATTCCAAGAGAAGGAAAAAAACTGATGTCGAACAAAACAACCTAATTAGAAACTTCTCTCTTCAAGCAACTAGCAAATTCAGTTAGCAAACCAAGAAGCTAAATGAAGTACCTATTTCTTTATTTTCATTGGAAGATATCAAAATTACTGGTTAGATCACCAGGACCCCAGGTATAAGGAGAAACCCCCTTATCTAACTATTATCTATCAGACTTTGGCCCTATTTTTCCTTAAAAATTTGGTATGTACAGTTTGGTAGGTTTATGAACTGATTTTTTAGTAATGAAAAAAGATTGATGGAGTTATTTAAGACTTTTTTTTTTCATTTTGAATTCAGGGATAGCTTAAGGTGTGACTTTGTAAACAAGAGTCTTTCTCCAGTGTAAGAAAACAAGATCTTTTCTGTCCCCCGCTCCCCAAAAGAAACTGAATGCCAGAACACAGAGAGGCCCTTTTGTCGGGCTCTCCTTTCTAACCCCATTAGTATGCACTGCTGCAAACTTGATGCTCAGTGAGGAACTTCTTTGACTTGGGAGGTTGGTTTTTGCAAAAGCCCAAGCTTTGTTCCTTGGGGGCCACTCATGTCAAACGGCAGTCCCCGAGAGTTACTGTAACTCAACCATGTTCTCCCATTCAAAGCAGTACATGGGAGGAGGTGGGGAGCAAGTAAAAGCAATACTATTACAAGGATGACCTGGAATTTCTTGTAATTAATTATTAAATGTGTTGCCTGAACACCTAGAAATTAAATATTATTCCACATTTCTTTAATATACCTCAGTCACTGTGGACCATGGCATTACCCATCTTATGAAGTTGCAGTTGAAAAATACAAACTTGGCAAAATGGCTGAGCTATGGAATCGAAAGAGTTCCTTAGATCTCTGGAGCGAATCTGAGACCTGAGAGGACCCACTGAGCAACCTCTGGCTCTTAGGAATATTTCCACAAATGATAGGGACACATCCCACTGCTCTCCCCATCCTGTCTGACGACTCCAGGGAGCCTTGTGCTTATAGGCCAGGGCAGGATACAAGATGCTTGCATTAAACTAGGAGTTAAGTAATAACAATATGCCAAAATATTGTTAATGATGTGAAATCAATTGCATGTGCTATGAAAAGGTTTCTTTTTACTAATTGAATTGTTTGCATGCGTTAACTTGAACTTTATGTTGAAAACAAAATTAATTAATTTTGAAAGTCTTATGTTCCAAATGTCATGATTCTCTCGGGAGCTTTTTTAAAAGTCCAATACTGAGAATACACCACAGACAAGTTAAATCAGAATTTCTCAAGATGGAACGGAAATATCAGTATGTTTTAATGCTCTACAGGGACTTCAAAATGCAGCCAAGGTTGGAAACCACAGGTCTAAGGAAAAGAAAAGAGTGAGAGCCGAGGGGTGGGGGGAGCCAGTTTGCAGAGAAATTAGGAAATTGTAGCATACTATTGTAGTTGGTGCTATTTTGACTTGTCAACTTGACATTCCAAGAGCTTCTAACTATGGCTAGAACTGAGCCTAAGACATTTCCAGACAGCTATCTCTTTATACTTCTGTGCTTCTGTCTTTGGAGACTTGACCCCCATGAACCAAAGGCCAAATGGAAGTTACATAGCTGTACAATTCTTAGCTGTCTTAAAAAGTGAGGGCAAACTCAAGTCCAGCAATCATGGGGATGCAACAAACTGATTCAGGAAAACCACTTTCTGCCCCTCTCTCTGTAGAAGCAGGCAGAAGTAGCATTCTAGGCCTATCACAAATGGATTCAGACAAGAGTTTTGAAATATTACAGTGTCTTTTGTGAACAAATTGGTTTTCTTAACTTAATCCTTACCACAATGCCTTGAGGCAAGTATTCTAGATGCCCCCATCTTACAGGTGATGACATTGAGAAACCAATGACCGAACAAACCACCCAAGGTTACAGAGCTAAAGTGTGCCTAAGTCTGGACATTTTACTCGAAGACAGATGGAAAACTGACCACAGGTCACTCTGGCTATTCATGGACAGCTGTCTGTGTCAAAAGAATCTTCCATTCTTTAGATAGAGAATCAAATTAGTATGCTAATTGTGTTCTTTGCTAGTATGTGTAAGCAAGCATTATACTCTCAGACATAGCAAAGGACTTCAGTATTCAGACATCATGGTGGTATTTGTCCTCTATTGAAACATCACCACTAGTTCTCATGACCAATTGGAGTCTATTGGAGTTTTTTCGATTAAAAAAAAAAAAGTCAGAATAGCTCCGAGAACCTAACATATGCATCGATTAGATGCACGTGGAACCTTTGAAAACAGGGTATGAACCCTTCTTGTAACATTTCTCCAAATGGAAATCTGCTTGAGTTAGTTATAATAGAAAAAAGAAAATTTTTAAATATATTCTCTCTCTCTACCATCCGAGAGTGTGATAGTACAGTTGGGATTTGGCACTGACCCCAAACACTGAAGCCATCTGTTTCATGTTTTGTAAACTTTTTCTCAACCAGCAATTACTAGTTACTAAGGAAGCAGCTGAAGGTGGAGTAACTCTCTACCACTTGGAAGACAGCAGTTGATCTCGTGTTCACTCACCCAGCACGGCCTGCACCACGCACTGTTCTAGCTCTCTCGTTTTCAATCCTTTACAAACCTCTAGGCCCTCCTTGTCCCTGGTCCTGTCGTGCTCCCAACAGCTTTATTCCCTACCCCTCTCCTCTGGATTAAAACCTGCTCTCAGATATTTCATTCCTATGAAGGTAAAACTGGTTAGTTAATAACAAGTAAAAAAAAAATAGTGATGATTCCCAGGGTGCCATGCATTATAACAGGGACCAAATCCTTTAAGCTGAAAAAGTGATGCTCTTGTGGTGTAATTAGAGGCAGTGGTTCCTGGAGATGGATGAAGCTTCTCTGGTCTCGCTGCCCAGGTGGCAGCCTGCCCCTCTCCTGCAGTCATGTCCATGCCTTTTCAAGTGTTTACCCCAAGTGTCTGGCACAGTGACAAGCACAGTGCGAACTCAGTAATGAAGAAAGCTCTGGCCTGAGGAAAACAAGCTGCAGTGTTCAAGATGCCCCGACACAGATGAATGGGAAGATGTTGGATTTGTTTAGAGGCAAGCTGGCCTGCAGAGAGCAGGTAAAAGCATTGAGAGGAATCATTTGAATTCTTCTAGAAGCGGGTATCAGTTGTGAGAGACTTCTGGCAGTTCTAGATCCGGTTTTGCTTCCTAGTTCTGGCCCATTTCAGTTTATTACATGTGAGTTGCAGTAATGGGGATAAGAGGTCAATGAATCATTCAAGAAGTATTTATTGAGGACCTACTATGTACCAGGAGGGTTGCTGGGCATTGTGCATCTAGCACTTTCAAACCCAGTTCCTGCCCTCATGAAACTCACATTCTACTTAAAAGAACTGATGGGAAAACATTAATGATAAAATTCAGCATTTAGTTGGAATCATATTAAATGTTATAAAGGAAAAATGCAGGGTACTAAGGAAGCATATAAGAGAGAGACATGATCTAATATAGAATAACAGTCAAAGCCTCTGAGGGAGACAAACAACAACAACAAAAATTTGAGCAAACACCAGAGGATGGGAGGGAGTCAGCGAGGCAGAGAATTTACAAAAGGAAAGGATATTTCTAATAAGCACCTTTAACATTGTGATGCAGTAGAGCTAATCCACAGATCGATCTTTTTGCTCAGAATGATCTTGGTTTTCTTTCTTGACATTGTTTATGTAAGAAACATTTTGAGGTCTTTGTGACAAGCTGCCTACTCAACACTGTAAATTCAAATAAAACATTGGCATAGAAGAAGAAATCATTTCCATAAATGTCAACATCTCCATGAAATACACACACACACACACACACACACACACACAAGTATATGATGATCTCATCTGTTACCATTCCACGCTCTCACCTAGGTTGGTATCATGATGCCCAGTTGGCATGAATACCCACCGGACCCACCCCTTCAGCACATGCTGGGCCAAACAGTTTCAAATTTGGAAATGTCCATAGTCTAGACTTTCTGTTTGGCTCTTTCCAAAAACCTTGGGTGAAAGAATGGTGTTAGGAAAAAGGAAATGAGTCAAGGAAGTGCAAATACCAAGAGACAGCCTGCTCTGAACAAAGCATACTTTGAGCACCCCCACCCCACTCCTTTTTGGTATTGAGCCAGCACTTTATAAGTTCAGAAAGATGCTTCCCGGCTCATCTGGCTTTTCTATGCATTGCAGTCCCTTGGCCTTTTTCTTCAGCTAATTAAATTCTTGTTCCTAAAAACTCAGTTCTGGTATCTCTTACCCCCTTTCCCAATCTAATTTAGACACACCTCCTCTGTGTTCTCATAGCTTGTTACCCTTCTGTATCTTATCACAACTATATAATAATAATTGATTTACTTATCTGACTTGTCTACTTCTTGAGGGAGGAAGTTCCTTAAGGGCAAGGCTCATGTTTTAATCATTTTGTATCCCTCACCCCTAACACAGTACTTAAGAAAGAATCCATTGATGAATTAATGTTCATGCAGGATAGTTATTTTTCTTTTCTTAGCCTCTGGGGGGACATGAAAACTTGGGTTTTGTATACCCAGCAAATAAGGCTGGTTTTGTATGTAGGAAATTTTTGACCCATGCCAGTCTGAAATTCTTCTCCATTTATAGATAAGCCTGTTGCAGTTACCTTAACTAGGCTTTTGTTCTGTAGTCTTCCTTTGAAAACCTTTAAAGAACCAACTAGACCAGTCCCCCTGGTCTCACTGACCAATACATGAGTCATAACAAAATTGCTCATGTCTGATCTTTTAGTCAGCGTGTTTAAAATAATTTCAATGTTTTATGTTAAAAATGGCATAATTCCCAAACCAGAAGCAAAAGAGGAATAAACTGTGTCTACTAGAATATTTTTCAATTAGTAAGTTCATATATATATTTATGTAATGAAGAAAAGGAAACAATACATTGATGAAAGAATATTTTTGTCCATGAATACATGGATAAAAATAGTACAATTCACAAAACCCACCAAGTCATAAGTTCAAACAGGGACTTCTTATTGGCAAAAAATGGCAAAGCTATCAAACGTAAAAAATAAAAGTTATAGTTAGGTGTGGTGGCACAAGCCTGTATTCCCGGGGGATTGGGAGGCTGAGGCAGGAGGATAGCAAGTTCAAAGCCAGCCTCAGCAACTTAGTGAGGCCCTAAACGACTTAATAAGACTGTCTCTAAATAAAACATAAAAAGGGCTAAAGATGTGGCTCCATGGTTCAGCATCCCTGGGTTCAAGCCTCAGTACCAAAAAAAAAAAAAAAGTAAAAGTTACTGAAAAAATTTATTTTCTAACCACACAGAATCCAGACATCAAATAGTTGATTAAAAATAGAAGAATTTTGATTCCAAAACGTATATAATGTGTTTTTAAAGTACTTAATGTATTTAAAAGTAATTAGTAATTAAGTATTAAGGAGGAAGACATTTATGAGAAATGATATGAAGAGAATGTACTAGAAATTCCAGAGAAACCCTCTTCTCGCTCAGTTCCTACTCTTGCAACCCTCCCCCCCACACACACACACAGTCACTAGTGTGACATACAAAGTCTTGGTTGTCTTGTGGCTAGCTTTTCCTGAAAACAAAACAAAAAAACTCTGATTTGAAAAAGTGTAAGAGAGGGTGGCAGAGTGAGAGAAAATTCCCTCCAATTGAACTTCCTCCTTCCATCTCTGCTTTTCATTCTTCAAGAGATGCTACCTCCTGTTTGAAAGTCATCTTTGGTCCATTAGGAGCTCCCAGCTAATTGCCCTCTCTCTCTGCAGCCCTGCTATGGCCTACCTCTTTACCTATTTTGCACTTATATCGCTCTCTTTTATTACACTCAGTTTGCTACATCTGACCTTCCTCTAGAATAGGAACCTTGAAGGAGGTTCTGTGTCTCCATTATTCTTAGGTTCCACTCTCCCTCTGTCCTTTCTCCTAAACTAGTGCCTGGCAAAAAAAAAAAAAAAAAAAAAAAACAAAAGTAGGAATTCAGAAAATATTTGTTGGGTGGAAGAAAAGAAAAAAAGAAAAGGGGTGGGGGTTTTAATTTTGTGGTGGGAGTAAGAGCCCAGTGAAGTGGCACATGCCTGTAATTCCCGGAGGCTGAGGCAGGAGGATCGCAAGTTGGAGGCTAGTCTCAGCAATTTAGTGTGACTGTCTCAAAATAGAAAATAAGAAGGGCTGGGGATGTGTCTCAGTGGTACAGCACCTAGTACCAGAAAGAAAAAAAGGAAAAAAAATAGACCATTTATCTTCTTTCTTCCAAATAGTTTCTCTTTCTAAAACCTGGGGCAACCTTTTATTTCCCCCCTGGGTGTCAGGGGGCGTGCCCTTGAACACCTTACCTTGGCAAAGAGCCCACACTCCATCTCCAACCAGCTGAGTCATTCGCAGCTTCTTTGAGGTTCATTCATGCTTTTCCCCTTATTGACACATTAACATTTCATGGTGAGTGGGTCCTGTTCAGCTGGCAGCCCTCTCAGCCCCCTCACCTCTAAGCTGTCCTCACTCCACTAGTTCCCAATGGCCTGCCTCCCCGGGAGCCACACTGTCATCATCATCGGCAAGAAGCAACAGCTTCTTGCTGTTGCTATACCTGAGCTGGGATGAGCAGCAACGTGAAGCAAACTCAGAGAAGAGAGACCTCCAAAGTGTGTTCACTTCAAAAGCACCCAGTGTGTTTCTAAGAAAAAGGGAAATACACACAATGAACGAGCCAGGCAGGTCTAAAATCGACTCCGTTTAGTGTCTTGCTACAATCCTTCAATTAACATGTTTTCCCGAACACCTGTACACCTTTTACCTGCAATACTGACTCCGGATGCTTTCCAGTTCCATCTTGTTTTGAAGCTCATCAGATGGCACCTTCCCCTCCCAAATAGTAATAATCCATGAGCAAAGGTAGTCATTAAAACTCTAGCCTCACTAATGCATGGTGGACAGGAGTGGCTGGTGATTGGCTTCCAAAAGGAAATCACACGTACAAAAATGATGTGTTACGAGGTTAGCATTTCAGGATTTCCCTTTGCGCCTGAAGCCCTTAGTAGGTGCTCCAGGGTACCCTGCTGATAGCCTGATTAGTTTTAGTAGCTCCCTGTTATTTCCAGAAAGACAGCATTTTCCAGACTTTTCTGATCCACAATGAAATGTAGGTTTTCTTAAAGCTGTGGAAATAGAATAATTCATATTGCGAGGTTATTTATTACCAGCCAGACCCTCATCTTGCTCTACGGGGCTCTGATAATCACCTATTTCAGAGGCCATTAGCCTTCTGTGTGCTGTAAAGCACTCTTGGCTACAGCGCGTCCTGCCTTTGTATTCCGAGGGGAGGAATGGTGTGTACTGAAGTAACAGACCTCTGTTGACCAAGTAAGAAAGTCTTTGATGCACAAATAGTATATTAAACTGCTTTTATTTGATAGTGTTGAAATTAAACAGCGTGTGGAATCCCTGCCCAGGTATGGGAACATATAAAACCTCTGAGAAATATGTACATGAATTCAAATGCTTAATATTATCGAAACACAGATGTAGAAGAAAAAAATACACATTGGAAGAATGTAATAATCAAGGCTTAGGCATTTACAGGAGGACAGCAGGAGCTGGATTTAACTTATTGATTTTAGAGCCACTGTTTAAAAAAAAAAGAGGCAAAATATTGCTTTTGCTGTTTTCAGATAATAATGACTGTTGTTGCAAATTATAAAATTTAATTAGCTATATAAATGCCAGAGGAACAAATAGTGTGCTATTGTCTTGATATCTTTCCAGAAATTAGTCTTTTAAAATAAATTTGCCATATTAATCATCTAAAAATATTTTTGATCACTGAATTAATAGTTTGCAGCCTGTTTTCAGGTACTCATTGCCATAGGTGATTGCTTCTTAATTACTACATGGGCTCTTTCTATTCACTCATATTAATTCATGTTTTCTGGCACAGTCCCAAAAGGCAGCCTTGCCCTATATCTTCTAATTACTTCTATAATTGAATTTGCCCACTTTTTCTAACCTATTTTTTAAACTGACTGTGTTTGTTCATGGTTTATTGTGTCTTTTTTGTGTCAGTTCTCTGCAAGCAGAATGTACATTGATTCTTTCCTAGTTTCTCATTAATTTTCAAGAGCTTTGCTGCATGTCTATTTCTTCAGTCTGTCAGACCTATTGCTAGACCAAAAAAAAAAAAAAAAACCTTATTATTAAAGGTTAGGTAAAATAGACTGAAGTTAATTAATTCATTAGTAACTCTGAGCCAATTACTGAAGCCTTCTCTTATTTATATACTTGTTAACAAGACAGAAATGAGAAAGGCCAATTACAGGCACATGTCCTTCAGAAGTTCAGGAAACCCAGAGCTTATGCATTTATTGACACCTCTCCAGAAAACCCAGTTTATGTATCAGAGATGTGAAATTGCTTTTAAAACAATTGGTAGCTGACATTCCTTTCCATCCTGTCTTTAATAAATTTTAAAGAGTTTTCCCCATCTAGATATCTTTCATATGTCTCATATTATTAATTTCCCTAAAGTCCTCCCAAGGAATATTGGTTAGCCTTAGAACAATTGCAAAAAAATAAAAGAAATTTGATGTATTTTCTGATTTTCATTATTCTCCTCTTGCACAAGCTATTAAATTTTTAATTCTTGAAATGAGATAATTGATTGGCAAATCTCATACACTCTCACCCTTTGAAATACATTTCACTCGATTTTTATTGAATATACCAGAGCATTGCAACCTGTGGAAAAGCAGTATTTTCCTGATGTTTTTTTCAAGAGACCCATAACATTTTTTAACTGTTTCAACCATACAAACTAACTGCACAACACATAGTACATCAATTTCCTCCTCTTCCCTGCCTTAGCAGTATTTTGTTAATTTCACAGGGGTTAGGAGAGAAGGGGATGAATGATTGATCAGTTTTCTGTACATCTGTATTCTCTTCATATTTTTATGTCAGCATGATGCCAACAAATCAGCAAAGAGATGATTGACACTAATGTCTCAATAAATCCACTAGTTGTTGGAACGAAAACCAATTTGAGTTCTGGGAGTTTTCTTTCTTTCCTTTCACTTTTTGAATATTATCTAGACATGGGTTGTCATAAGTGTTTAAGTGACACCAAAATAATATGGTTACTTCTGCCTAACTTTTTAGTTTCTCATCAGTTCCAAGTATATTAAAATTTAATCAATTATTTTATAGCATAATAATGACAATCAAAGGATTATAGAGTAAGAAACAAATCTCAGCAGATGACCCAGTCCTTGATTTTTGGAATTTCAAAGAAAAAAGTTTAATAAGATGATGTAGTCTACTTAACCCAGAAAGCTTCTTTTGATACCACTTACATCTGCAGGAAACATTTTCTTGCTGCCAAATTTCTATACTTTTGTATTTATAACTATTTTATGTGACTTTTCACCTTCTACCCTGCATTATAAGAACTTATGCCTTCTTCTCTTCTGAATTATTAACTAAGCCAGGACAATAACTATGTTTTATGCACAGTGTGGCCCCAGAACTTTAGCACAATGTCTGGCAAATAGTAATTTCTCAGTAAATATGTGTCAAGAGAATTAGGGATGAGGAACTGTGGGGTCCTGATCTCTCCTTCATTTCTTCATTGTCTACCTTCCCTCCCTGACAGCTGGCTGAAGAATCACTTGCTTGAAATCAGTTCATGTATCTTAATTTGCTGTGGTAAGTGCAATAAATTGGTAACAACTGTTCCATTATTAATTCTATCTGTAGCCTTCTCGGCTCCAGGATTAAAAATCTCTACTAATTTTTCATCAAATGAACTGGTTTTCATTAAATGACTATATGACCATTTAAAATTTTTATGGTTTTCCCAACCTCGATTTGTTGGTTTGGGTCAAGACCACACAGGCCCTTGCTACTCTTCCCACTTCTGTGTGTGGTGCAGTGTCTGTATTTTCAGAAACACCTATGTGAATCCGAAATTAACTTCCCCGAAATTAGCTTCCCCGAAATCCTTTACTCGCTGGGACTTTTATTCATTAGTTCTTCATGCCCCTGCTTCAATGAGGCTGCTTTTCCTTCAGCCAACCTGTGTATATTGTCCCTGTCTATCTTTGTTCTTAGATTTTCCCTCTCTCCCTCTCTTCTCCTTTTCCTTCCTTCCTTTCTCTTTCTCTCTCTCTCTTTTTTCTGAAAAAAAAAAAAAGATATTTATAGCCATGTCTCTTAATAGCAGTGCTTTAATACGTTATGAGTTCCTTTATACAGGCTCTTTTTTCACAGATACCATCTTATTTCATTCTGAAAAGCAAAATATCATGCAGTTGAGGAAACTAAAATTCAGAAAGGTTATATGACTTGCCCAAGTCCACACAATTAGCTTACAATTTCGGTTTTTAATTTTTTTAACTTGTTTGCCTCCCTGTGAGAATGAAATCCAAAAGGGCTCCTTTTCCAAGTTAACTATCACCTTTTATGGAAGGAAGCTACCTAATTATATTGTCTAAATAGCTGGATTGGTAGCCACTGAAGGATTTTTCCAGGGATTATATAGGTCATTAAAAAGAAAGAGCACAGGGCCTAGAACAATGCTTCTCAAACTCTTATGTTTATCTAGGATGCTGTGAGAATGTGTCCTATTCAGCAGGTGTGCTGTTCTCATGAGCTCCCAGGTGACCTGGATGGTCATGGTTGTTCATTCATTAACTCCACTTGGAGTAGGTAGGTCCAGTGCAGAGTGGAGCATTAGAGCTGGAGATATCTGATTCAAAGACCTTGCTCTTCTGCTTACTGACTGTGACCTTGGGCAAGCTACTTAGCCCCTCTGAGCCTTAGCTTCTTCATCCGTCACATGAGCATATGATATGCATCCTACTGAAAGCCTAACTGGCCTGTAGAGAATTGACTTCTGGCAGGTCAGCCTGCTTCCACTCCACACTACCTGGTTACTCTTCCTAAGCCTCCTCCACTCAGAACTTTCCATTGAGCCTCACCCAGGCAAATAGACTCCTCCCCTTGAGCCCCAGACCTTCAATGTAATAGCCACAAGTCACCTTTCTAGCTTGATGTCTCCCTGCATTCTTCTTATATAGTGCATATAACTCCCATGCTAGGGTTCCTCTTCTGTCCCTCTTCCTGATTCTCCTTTGTCCCACCCAGCCCTCTATCATATTTATAGAAATCCTATCCTTCCTTTAAAGCCCCTTTGCCATCCAGGCCCTGATTGGAAGAAAGAATTTTTCCTGCTATCCATCCATTTTCACACCCAACAATCTCTCCTGTGTATTTAGGTGGTGGCTCTGGTCTTTGAACACTGAATAGTTTCTTTAATATTCCTGTGTTCTAGTTATTTCTATAACTGTGTCAGTTTCATCTAGAGTCTGTGTTTCATGAGGATGGGGGTCCAGGTATTGTTCCAATAGCATAGTGGTTAAGAGCACAGCTTTGGGCCCACAGAGCTGAGCATGCTTAGCTCTACCATATGTCAGCATGGTTGCCTCGGATGAATCTAACCCATCTGAACACTCTTCTCCTCTTTGATGTGGGTGCCCATAATACCTAACTTAAAGATACTGGGAAGAAATTTTATGTAAAAAAATACCTCATGTGGAGGATACGCACATAGGAAGGGCTTATGTCAGTGAAATTGAATGGATTAGAACTGACTGTCTAATCCCAACACAACTCAGACATTCATTCTAGTTTTGTTAACAACTGGACCCAAGCCCAGACTTTCAATTTGTGTGATTATTTTAACACTTTTTTCTGGTTATGTGTATGTCCGTGTTAAGTCAGAATATTCCATATTCATTCCTTTTGAAATCAAAGCACATTTGTTCACCTAGCTTCAATTAGTATAAAATGATAGTGAAAAAACAAAAATGTTATGTTAAAAAAAAGCATAAGTTTATAGTTAAACCTGGATTTGAATCCAAATTGCCAGTCTATAGTAGTTTCCTTAACCTTTCCAACTATAATAATCTCAGAGGTTGGATTTTTTTTTCTTTCTTCTTTGGATTTTTAAAAGTAATTAGAGAAAAACATAGAGACGAGACATATTTATAGAAATAAATGACATATTATTTCTGTAGCCCAAAACCATTGCCAATGTTATAATATCATGGGTAAGAGAAGTAACTATAAGTGTCCCAAATATCCCTACTTTTATTAGTCAAATTTATGTACATTTAAATGTTAAGAACTTAAATGTTTTATTTCAGCAATTGCTAAAGAGCTATACATTTTTTAAAAATCTTATGAACTAGTTTTAAAGGTAACTCTAGGTCTGGAGTGTAGCTCAGGTCCAGAGTACATGCTTAGCATGTAGAAGGCCATTAGTTATAATCCCAGGCACACACACATATACTATATTTAGTAAATTATATCACTATTTACTTTTACCTATGGGGTTAATTTTTTAAAAAACTAGAAATTAAATGTTTCCAAAGACACTAAAGTTAACTGTTTGCCAGGACACAGTAGATGAGATGGACCCAAGTTGCATCTAAACTCTGGATACTCAGAGGCAAAATCACAACATAGTATATTGTTTCGCCGATGTGGGTAAAAAGGGTTTTTAAAAGAAAAATAGAAAATGGGGCAAACCTTGTTTTAATCATGGAGTATATGTAAAGAAAATTAAGTGCCTATATTAAAACCTATTCTTTCAGACTACCAATAACATTTTTCCTTAGCCTCAAGGGACCATCATATAACAATGGCTCATAGTGCTTTTAGAACAGGCATGAAGTTGTGTACTGTGCATGTATAGTCTCGCGCAAGAGGAAGGCAATGTTTAAATCTGCTGTCTCCTCCTGAAAAAAAAAAAACTGGAATTCTGAGTCGAGTATGTATGCATTTTCTGTTTTTCTGTCTTGTGGGTCTTTATTGCTGAAAATATTTTTATGAAATTGTTCTGTGCTTCTTTAAGCTTCGTGTGGTCTTGTTTGCTCATTCTCAAATCTCAAACCATGACATAGTTATGGAACATCTTGAGTTATTAAAAGTAGAAGAAATTGTATTTTGTTCATGAACTGAATAGCACGCCAAATAATGTCTTCAGAAACAAAGATCTCATTTTATAAGGGGAAAAAATGCTCTTTCTCATTATAAGCTGGGAGGAGGAATGATTTCAGGACAAAGAGAAACAGTCACTTGAAAGCTATAATGTTGAAGCTATCCACAGAGCTAAAAATGAAGTTGAGATTGATTTCCCTTTCTTGGCCTATTTGGCCAATATAAACCATCTGATTGAATGTTCAGATCTTAAAAGAGGTACCTTGGGATTTAAGTTACCAGTCTATAAAGGAGAGATATTTAATTTTGCTTTATGTAATGTAAACAAACGCTGAGACTCAAACTTCTGAAGTGGTTAAAGTATTGGTTTTAAGTTAGACCCACCTGGATGTGAGCTTTGGTCTGTCACTCACCATCCAAGTGATCTTGGGCAGTTTAACTTCATGAAATCTATTTCCTCTTCTGTAATAGGGGATTACAGGGAGCTCATCAGAATTAAGATGCATTCTTTCTTCATTTTAACATCTCTGGATTCTAGAATACATCTTGCAACTGTCTTAGTTTAATTGGCAACACTTTTTACTTTCTTATTGGTACTTCAGTTAATTGTACAATTTATAACCTATGGCATTGGAAATTCAAATAAATAAGTGACATATTTCTTAGAGTTGTTTTGCAATATAAAGAAAATCTTTTCCCCTAAACTTAGACCCCAGAAGACCCTCAGGAAGAAGACTCATTAATGTTGTACAGTATGGTTTTTTTGCCATTTGCCTGTCTTGCTGCTAGTCATAATTTCTGTTTTGCCAAAAAATTATAAGTTAATTTGTTTGCAAAATCCTTGTGTTGGAATAGTCTGCCCCCTGAGATGTTCATCAGATTTCCTCTAATGTCTTTGGCAGCAAGATGTTAACCCTAAGGACCTAAATATAATATGTGATCAAAATAATGGTTTTGAGAAACTCCACACTGATTTGTCGCTTGAGTTGTATATAGATAACTTGAAGAATAAGGCCTGTTGTAGGCACGGGAGGCGGGGTGGGGAGGGAGTTGCTGTTGAGCGCCTCAGGAGTTGGTTAAAGGACATGGATTCTGGAACCAAACTGGCTGAGTTCTGATCTTGGCTTTTCCCCTCAAAAGGTGTATAATCTTAGACAAATCACTTAACCTCTCTGTGGCCTCCATTTATTTCCTCATAGGGCTGTTGTAAGAATTAAATGAGTTGATACACTTAATGCTACTTTATAAGTTTGCCATTATTAGAGGAAATACACCCTTATTGTGTTTAAGTTCCTTTGAATGGTCTGAGTTTTCTGATACTGGAAAATTCTCTTCTGATAAAGGGAATATTTCAATAAATGTTCTTCTCAAGCAGATTATAATAATTCTGATGGTAAGAGACTTATACCATATATAACATGTAACATATGAATAGTACTTTTGAGAGACTTGTGATAATGTGATATAGCTGATAAAACTAGTCTAGCACTAAACATGTGCCTGAAAACAAAATATTAGATTAATTCTGAGGTTGCTTCCAGCCACTGCTGTTGTGTCTGTATAATATTATCTTGTTATGCCTTAAAATTCAGTACAATATAAGTGCACCCAAGAAAGAGTCATTAGGACTAGGAATTTGGGAAGGGCCTTCTTCTAACATTTGTTCACTTCTGACCTATATTGTTCTAATTTTTAAAGGTTGTAAACTTAACTATTGTGCTAGAATAATCATGGCCATCAAGCCTGTACTGCTAAGCACTGGAGTTGGGTGTGCCTTTTAACTTATGAATCATACTTTTTACTCATCAAGTCAGCTCCAAAATGATATCAAGTTTACCAATAGTTAATCATTATTTTGCAGGGGTTGGGTGATGGATACCGAGCTTGAACCCAGGAGCACTTGGCCACTGAACCACATCCCCAGCCTGAACCCAGGGGCACTTGGCCACTGAATCACATCCTCAGCCCTATTTTGTATTTTATTTAGAGACAGGGTCACGCTGAGTTGCTTAGTACCTCGCCTTTGCTGAAGCTGGCTTTGAACTCAGGATCCTCCTGGGAACCACTGAGATCACAGGTATGGCCATTGTGCCTGGCTCATTGTTTTTGAAGCAGTAATTGTGTGATAATTCACTTGAACAGCTATAATCAATATTATTTTTCAAAACCAAAGCACAGTTTTAGCTTTTTCTCTTTGCATTTTATTCACTTTCCTATATCTATCATTAATATCATCATAGACTACGCACCAAGTGTTGAATCAGTGACGTCTAAAGAACTTGGCTCCAAACCCAGTTGTCATTCAGCTAACCCCCAAATATTTTTTTAATTGGGTCATATGTGCTTCCTTTATCCTGTAGCTCTGTCATCTAATGTGTGTCTTCCAAGATTATTTGGTAGGCAAAGCAAGACCTGAAGGGGCCCTCTTTGGAACCAGTCCTGGAAAGGGCTTCTGAAATTTCCCTCTGGTTCTATTGGCTAACACCCAATTCTAAAGCCCCAACCAAATTACAAAGGAGGCTGGAAAATGTCATCTTCTTAAGTGCCCAAGAAATGAAAAACAATCTGGTGAATAACATTTTCTCTACCACAACCACTTCCCTGAGCTTCAGTTTTCTCGTTTGCAAGATAAAAATATCAACAACCATCTTGCAGAGCTTCTGTGAAGATTAAATGAGGGAAGGAATGGAAGCACTTAGTGTACAGTGTACTGTAAGAACTTCATGAACTTCTTATGTCTTACTAACAATCAAATACTTTCTCCCTAAAATACCCGAATACATGGGATCTTAGTCATTAGCAACTGAGTTCTCTGGTCCCCACCAGCCCACCCTTTCCTGACCCTGTAGCTCATGCCCAGCCTTGGCAAAGTGTAGGAGTTTAGGCATGCAAGATTCATGGCCATGAGACCTGACCACAGTGTAATTCTACAGGAGCTGGGCTGAGGGAAACCAAGACTGTGATAGATGTTGATAATGGCTTCCAGGTCCTCCAAGAGTCATGGAGGGATATGCATTAAAGTAGTAGAGGACAGAGGGGAGAATCTCCAGTTGTGTGAAATTGTGCTTAAAAGAGACCCCAAATTCCAAGAGAGCAGCTTGCAAATAAAAGGGGGGAAGAAAGACATTTTAAGATTTTGAATCTAACAGACATCATGCTGTGGCTTTCACTAAAGTGACCCCATTTAGTGCTCATAATGATCTTCAGGTAAGAATCATTACCCCAATTAACTCACTCAAGCTTACAGAGCTAACAAGCAACAGTTAGGATTGAGTCTTTGGAATATAAGGGTAGTGTTCTTTTTTTCTATGTAAGCATGTCACATCTTTCTTAGAGATTTCGATTTGTAGTAAGGACCAGTAGCTGTCAGGGAATAGGCAGGAAGTTTCTCTTCCTCAGGAAAATGAGAAGTAGATCCATGTAGCTCCTTAAGAAATCCTCACCACCACATACACACACAGACACACACACACACACACACTTCCTGTGTGACCAAAAGTTTAATTCAGGGTAAGCCTAGGGTACAATGTATTTTTAGTAAACCTCTCCCAAACACACAGAACTATACCACTATGTGTTTGTTAATGTTTCAAATTCATTGTACCAAGAGACATTATAAGCATGAGGATGGATTTCCATCAACACATGTAAGAACATACATCTCATTTGGGGCCTGTGGCAGATGGAATGATTTTAATTATTAAGGCAAAAATTTGAATTGAGAAAGCTGATCTAACCAAGGCCACAGCTCCCTGACTTCACGATCTGACAGCTGCCTTCCCCTGTGTACCAAAAAATGGCCCAGATGATGTCTCAAGTCCTCTGTAGACATGCAGGCTTGGAATATGGTGGGAACTGGTCCCATGGAACCATCCCATGAAATGAGTTCTGAGTACCAGGCCATAAAGTGCCCTCAGGGTGTCCAAGTATATCCAAACAAACCAAGGGATTTGGAGCTTAGCATTTTACAGGAACAGTATTAAAACAGAACTATGTCTGCAGCAGCAGAACTGACATGGATATAAGATGAGATTTTTCCAATCTGTCAAAATACATTTATTTGGAATTGTGAGCAGCTTAAACTCCAGTTTAAGTTCCAGTCTCTGCCTCTATTTCTAACTAATGATCTGGGTAGGTATAAGATATAGCTCGTAACTGAGTATGTCTCTCTTGCTTTCAAGATATTTGACATATTTGGAACTACTGTGTTAGGTTCATGAAATGATGCCTTCCTTATCATTAACTTTTCTAAGTTTACTTAGAATACGGTTTTTATAATCAGCATGAGAATGAAAGGCAGTAGGATGGAGAGGTGATTGGCTAAGAGCATGGGCTTTGAATATGGGCTTTGTCATGTACAAGCTGCCTACCTAACTCAGAACAAGTTATTCCTTATCTGTTCACATGGGGAGGCTAATGGTGCTACCTCATAAACTTATTTCAAGGAATAGAGCATTTAATATATGCAAAGCACTTGAGTGACTAATACATGGTCAGAGCTCCACTCTCCAGGAAAGATCTCAAGAATCAGAGAAAGAAGAAGAGGGAGAGAAGAGCCAATCTTATAGCCAGTCACCATGCAGAGAGATGGACGAGAACTAACAGGGAGTGGCTGAAATTTTTCTCACTAATCCACGTCTCAACAATTGGCCAGTGCTCAAACACAGAACAGTGCGCCTCAAACTTTAATGTTTTTATGAATCACCTAAGACCTTGTTAAAATGTGGATTTTTATCCGTTAGTTCCAAGGTGTAGCTGGAGATTCTGCATTTCTAACAAACTGTCCTGTGATGCTGCTAGACTCAACGCCAGTTTGAGGAGTCAGGGTTTAGAGAACACCTAGCTCCTGAGTGCCACCTGGACTCTTTTTCAATGTGGAGAAATCTCTCCAGAAGTCTTTCCATTTACCCAGCCTCTTTTATCATTTTGGTCATGGGTCATAGGTCAAGAAAATGTTTAAAAATAAGTATCACACCTGGCCCAGTGGCACACACCTATAATTTCAGCAACTCAGGAGGCTGAGGCAGGTGGATTACAAGTTCCAGGCCGGCCTCAGCAACTTAACAAGACACTGTCTCAAAATTAAAAGGTCTGGGGATGTAGATCAGTGGCACAGCGCCCCCTGGTTCAATCCCCTGTATTGCAATCAATCAATCAGTAATATATCTTCAGAGGAAAAATACACAGATATTCTATCTTTAATTGCATGAAATACTTTTAATCCTTAAGCATTTGATAATTACTCTCCTTAGAATTCAATATTGGCTTCTCCTTTCTGATCATTACCTACAAAATAAAGGATTGAGATGTTTCTTGAGGAAAGCAAAATTCTCCATCTGCTGGGTAATAGAATCAGCAAAACCAGGCATCCTTTTGCCAAACGATGACCTTCCCCAAACAACCCATCCTTTATTTATAACCTCATTCACATTTCAAGAGAAATGTAAACCAGATGTTTGTGTTCCACTGACACAGTAATCATTGAAATTTCTCATAAAAAGATTTTTTTTTATTTTTAAGGAGCTTCAAACTTGCAGGGAGTGTTTTGCTATGACCAAAGGTGGGTCCTACGGATCAG
This sequence comes from Marmota monax, assembly GCF_021218885.2. Lineage (NCBI taxonomy): Eukaryota > Metazoa > Chordata > Mammalia > Rodentia > Sciuridae > Marmota > Marmota monax. The sequence goes on from NW_026694232.1 coordinate 7,948,049, forward strand.
CTAAGTTTAATGGCATTCAGATTTGGAAAGTCTAAAATCAGTCAATGACAGTTTGATCTTGTGATTTCACAGATTCAGGCTAAATCAATTTTTAATTTGTTAGTCAATTTCCTCAGTATCTTTCACAGATACTTCTTCCTAGGAAGTCAAAATATACAGATATTTGAAGTATGTGTGTATGTGTGTGTGTGTGTTTTAAAATACGCACATTAGCAAAATCAGCAATCAAAATCAGGATCATGTCTACTCTTTATTATTTTATAATATTTATTTGTTTGTTTATTTATTTATTTTTGTATCCTACCTCAAATTTCTTGTGACTAACGCTCACAAACCTAAGTCTTACACTAGGAGTTGGCAGACTTTTTCTCTAAGTGACTGGTAGTAAATATAAGCTTTGCGGGTCTTATGGCCTATGAGTTTGCCAGAATAGCCATAACAAAGTACCATATGCTGGGTGGTTTAAACAACAGAAATTCATCATTTCTAGGTTCTGGAGGCTGTATATCTGAGATCTAGGTGTTCACAAGCTTGGTTCCATCTAAGTTGGCACAAACTAATTCCAGGACTCTCCCCTGGCTTCTGGTGGTTTGCAAACCATCTCTGGCTTTCCTGGGCTGCATCACCCCAAACTCTGCCTTCCCAAGACCCGCTCCCTAGGTGCATATCTGTTTCCAAATTCCCCTTTTTGGAAGGTTACCAGTCATACCAGATTAGAGGTTCACCTGCTCTACTGTGACCTCCTCCTACCTGAACTCATCATCAATGATGTAGTTCAAAATAAGGTCACAATCTGCAGTACCGGGGATTAGGACTTCAACATGAATTTGGAGGTTGGGAGAGAACATGGTTCATCCTGTGTCATTTAGTATGTGTCCCAGCTACTCAAGCTGCCCTTGAGGTGTGAAAGAAGCCATGGGAAATACACAAACCCACGGGCATGGCTGTGTTACAGTGAAGCTTTACTGACAGAAATGGGCAGCACCTACAGGCCTCTGCCTTTGAGTACTACACCCCTGATCCATTGTGAACAGGAAAGAAAACATGAGGAGGTTTAGCACTCAGCATGGAAGAAGAGAAAAAAACTATGCCAGTCTTAGGAATTCCTATTTCCTATTTTGTATTCCAGCTATGATGTTTTTACCTTTACTTTGAGGGTCTTACCTTTATACACAGATAGAACTGAGTAAAGGAACACAGTTTCAATTAAGCAAACTTTTTTGGGGGGTCGGGGGGGTGGAAGTTACTGGGGATTGAACTCAGGGACACTCAACCACTGAGCCACATCCCCAGCCCTATTTTGTATTTTATTTAGAGACAGGGTCTCACTGAGTTGCTTAGTGCCTCACTATTGCTGAGGCTGGATTTGAACTTGCAATCCTCCTGCCTCAGCCTCCCGAGCCACTGGGATTACAGGTGTGTGCCACTGCACCTAGCTGAGCAACTTTATAATAATTAACTTTATATAAACTTTATAAGTTTATAATATAATATCAACTTTATAATAATGACTCCAGTAATCATCATACACTTATCTTTGGGCTGTTACTGAGTTTTATAGAAACAGAAAAGCAGACATTTTCATTTAACATTATGCCAACATGCTTTAATATTTAGAATAAATGTGTTCAAAACATTCATGTTTTGATTTTTTATTTCTTTAGAAATGTATGTATATTTTTTCTCGTGAACACAAACATACACACACACGCACACATTCTTTTCCATGTAATTAATATTTAGGAGTGTCTAAAGGCACTGTGTTAGGTTGCATATAATGAGTCTTGGTCAAGACACAAACATTATCTTCAGAATGTCCTGTCTCCTAAAGGATATACGTGTAACACATATTCAGGCAGTATCCAAAGATCTACACTTACATCTGCCATGTGGGGGAACTGTGTCATTCTCATTGAGCCCAGATGCATGTGTGTATTTCAATCCTGTTTTTCATTCCTGTGACCTTAAGTGGAACCACATGGGAGGGTTCTATACAGGGTCGTAGATGTAAAAGCACTTCAAAAAGCTTTCATGGAAAGCCAAAGATTGACAATGCTATGAAGAAAAGATCTCAATCCAGCACACACTGGATGTTTTGCAGTAGTAGCAGAGGTCATGCTCCCATTGATACTAAAACATTGATCCACTTCCTAATATCCTTTAATATTAAGACAGTAGGCCTCTGGAAACCTGGAACTTTTCTTCCATGCGATGATAAAGGGAGCCAGAGTCAGCTGCCAGTATCAGCTTTTAATTTTAAGGGAACATATACAAGTAGTAGTGAATAGTTTCATCAAGGATGAAGCGAACCCACTCGCAGGTATCAGAATTGGATGTTGGGGGGCTCCTTCCGCTTCAGCAGAGGTGCTCCACGAGATCACTTACTTGGAATGCCCCGAGACTGGCCTTGTACTTAGAATCTGAAAGAAAATATCCACTGGATTTTACCAATTATAAAATAGGTCAAATTCAGGGCCAAAAAAGTAAATCATGTGCCTTTAATCAGGCTTGTTACCTTACAGGTTTTTAGTTGAGACGGAGATTTTTCAGAGCAAGTACCAGCTTCACTGAAATATATGAAATGCTATCTGACCTGAAATGTCAAATGAATGTGGCTTTAATAATTTTAACCCATTTTAGGTCCAAAGAATTATAATTAAAATGTGATTTGTTCTCTTTGTAATTATAGAAACATACTGTATTTCCTGATTAATATACCAATGACCTTCAACAAGATATGCCCAAATCTACCTTTTGATTCCATAATTTACCTTTAGTTGACTTTACATTGCCTGAAGTAAGATTTAAGTGCAGGCAATAAAACTAGAATTTAAACCACAAATAAAACAATAAACCACCCTCACATTATTTTGATTCTGGAAACTCTTTTAATCTCTTACACTCCCTAGTCTGACATGTAGGGCCACTGTCCTATCCTAAGAATTGCCTACACTCTTATTTGGAGACACAGCAATCTATCTCATTTCTTTCTATGTTTACTTAAATAAAGGGAAGGACTTCTGTCTTCCCTCCGAACTAAAAAGCAGGATGGCATTAAATTACTTCTTTCTTCCCAACACTTTGCAAACTTCAAGTAGGAAATGAAGCACTACAGTGTGTCAATAAAGAATAATGGTAATATTAATAATGATGGTGATGATGACAATAACGACGAATTAGACAGCATAATTCCCTCCTTATTCTAAGTACGAAAACTGAAGCAAAATGATGAAGTGCCTTTCCCAAGATCAGTGGCTGCACAATTAGAACTTGGGCTTTTCCTCTCTTTCCGGCTCTTCTTCAGAGAAGAACAAATATCACTAATGTCCATCCTCCCCAGGAGAAAGCCATGCTAGCCCATTCAATGGCCAATTAGAATAAATTGTAAATTAGAACAAATATGATAGGTAATACAAAAATCAAAAGCTCTCTGAAGAAAAGGAACAAAAAACCTGAATAAATAAGCTTAACGGTCCATTGTTTGTGGGGAAAATGATGAAATTATCATCAAAATATTCTATGAATTGAGAATGCAGATAAATTTTTATGGAGAGTTTACCAAAAAAAAAGTCAACCTAGTAAAGTACGAAAGACTCTTCTAAGACTGGTATTAGTTTTCATAAAAGGGATATCGGCATCTTTCTGACAAGAAGTCAAAATATGCTCTGTGTGAATCTTAGTCAACTAGTCAATCACGATTCTTCACACTAACCCATATTTAACATAATGTCTGTGCCGAGGATCTGGACATTAAAACCATGTCGACATAAGGGATTGTTTTAATTATCTCAGAATTGACCCTCCAGAATTTGAATCACTCAGGTGAAACAATTCTTTTTTCTTTAAGAACAAATTTAGGAACACAGGTTAACAGTAGACACGACACCATGTATTTTTGGCCTGCAAAAAAAATTAAAAATAAAATAAAATAAACCTGGTCTAAATACCAATCTGTAGATTTCTAAACCTGTGTTTAAATAATGTGTCCATCTGCTTCCACCTTCAAAAGTCTCGGTGAGGTTTTGTTTCCACCTTCAGGGACATTAGCCCAGCAAGGCAAAGGGAAAAAAATTCTTCATTTGGACAGTGCATCTTTCAGACATTCCCTTCTTTTATTGATTTGTTTTCTCCTGTCCCTTTTCTCCTTCTTTTGTTTCCTTATCATAGCTTCAGGTTATTACGTGCAAAGTATTGATGGGAATGGATGGTTTTGGTCGATGGAGGGCTAATGCATCCCTAATCCCACTATTGTTACAGAGTTATGCTTTACTCTGGTCTCTGATGGGGGAAAAGGTGCAAAGCTGTTGATCCTAGTTTTATTTGTCACAAACCCATCCATCAATCAAGCGCAAGCATGTCTGAATGCTGAATGACATGTGGGTCTCAGCTGAAAAAATTCGATAACACTGTATTGTCAGGTCTCTCACTCTTTTTTTTTTTTTGATAAGAAATACATTTGACTGAAATAGATAAGCATGCAACTACTAAAGACCTGAAGAGAGAAAGTGACATATTGGCACCAAAGGTTATATATCTTTGGTATTAATGATACTTATGAGTAAATAAAATAGGAGGGGGCAGCCACAGCTAGAGCCATACCGCATCTCTAAGGCTTGCTTGGTTATGTGTAAGGATTGTCACTCTACTATTATTTGGATTTTCAAATATTAATCTGACCATATTTCACAGTCGGCTACCCTGGTTAAAATGCAAACCGGTCTGCAGTTGGTGAAGCTGATGTGATGTAGAAATCAAATGTCACTTGTTTACACTGCCCTGCACAATATAGACAGATCCTTTTTTTTGTCCCAGATGGTAGGCAAATCCTGTGCAATATTTTTGTGTATGTATGAACTTGTAAGTTCACAACTGTCTCATCTTGTGAGTGAAAGCATTTAGTAGGGGGAAAAGCTTTAATTATTTTAAACTGGAAATATATATGCATGTCATTTTAATAGTGACTTAACTTATAATTACAGTCTCAAACATAGTTTCTGTGTGTCCCTTTTATTTTAGTTACTAAATTAGGTACTTTAATATGCTATAAAAGCCTGTCTTTTCTGTTATATACAATTTTCTATTCATAGCTATTTCAAGATAATTGCATTTGGAAATAGTTAAAACATTAAGAAACAACACTAGTATAATATAATTTTAGGGGCAAAATTGATCAACAAATCAGAACATTTTAAAAACCTTTTTATTTTCCTGTCATAACATTTTAGAGAAGACAAGTATTTTTTAAATGACCTAAAAAGCCCATCCAGAAAGACAGTTCCAAATTAACACCAAGATGAACATTTTTGTACCCTTAAGTGTCCCGTGCTTTGAGAGTAAGCCATTTTTTTTTTCTCTGTTCAGTGACTGGGGGCTAGAAAACTGCAAAAATCAATGTGGAAGTGCTGTAGGTTTGTTGGGTAAATTACATGTGCTTGGCCGCTCCTTTGTGTCTGCCCTATATTCTACACAAGATACTTTAGATGGAACTGTCACATAATACATATACTTCATATTGATTTTTATAGATTTAACAGAACTTGAATGGAACTCCACAATAAAGCAAGAAGAGCGAGTTATCTCCCTCAAATTCCTAATACCTGAACTATTCTTGAAATTAACTAAGTGGTAGATCCCAGTTTTGAATTATGGTGGAAGAAAAAAGAAAAAAAAAATCAAGTTTGCTTCCTAATGGTTCCTCACTTTCAATTTTTTGTTTGTCTTTTTTTTTTCCTTTATATTTTAGCTTAACTTCTCCATCTCTTTGCAAAGATGTTAATTCTAAAAGACTTCCCCGAGGACCCTCTAACCAGCCAATGAGAGCAAACTGAACCTGGAGCATCTCTGGAAGTTCCAGTGGCCTTCCTGTTGATCATTCTTTTGGCTTTCCAGTTGGCTCCAGTTTGAGCTCATTTGCCATGATTTTTAAGCTGCCATGAATTCTGATACATTTAAATAAAGTATCTGAAGCCACCATAAGGGTCTGTCCTTGATTATCCCAAGGACAGCTACTCCCAGCACAACACTATGAGCCTCCAAACAGCCCTAGTATCTGGAGAAGCTATTTAACCTCCACTCAAAAAAGAGGCTATGAGGTTGTTCCAGCTAAGTCTGTATGCAGGGATTGGGCTCTGATATTCCTTTAGGATAAGAATTTATTGATTCTGCAATAGCAGTTTCAGACTGGGTCCCCAAGAATAGTATGGACTTTTGTAATTTTGCCCAGGATGGTGAAAAAGAATAGCCACTTCTAGTGTATAAGGAACCATCTTGACATTTGGTTCCACTGGGAACTCCTCTCATCCAGAAATGCCTTGGGGAGAAGGATGAAGACCAAAAGATTCATGTTCCAGTGGCATTTTGAAACTATTTTTTGGAAAAGTTTTTAAAATATAGAATACTATAAATAAAATGAAATCATTCCTAATGGCGTCACCCACAAGTCACATTTGTTGCTTTTTTACAATGTAAACTATGTGCTGTGATGTAATATTGAGAGGTGCATTAATCAATTGGTTTCATGGAAATATTTTAATGTGCTAGTTCCACATTAATAATTATATTTCAGGGGACCAGGGATGTAGCTCAGTGGCAGAACACTTGCCTGGTATGAGCAAGGCCCTGGCTTTGATCCCCAGCACTGAAAGTATGCCAAACTTCCTCTGATTTAAGCAGAATCATCATCGAGAGGGTCTGTTATTTAGGAGTGACTTAGAACCAAAATTTTTTTCATATAAATTAACTCCAAGATGTTAAATAATATCTATTCCTAGGAGATAGAAAATGTTGAGGTCTACTTTCCAAATGTTGGAAAGATCCACAAACAGCTTTGTCCTAAAGACTGTAAGATGAAGTAATCACTTCTGCTAGCACTTTTAGCACAACCGTGTGTGTGTAAATCTATTTGACTTTGGGAACATTTATTATAGTAAATAAATATTTTCAATCAAACCTTTTTTTAAAAGGGCGGAGAATAAAATTAAGAAAGTAGGAAGATGGGCGGGGTTGTGGTTCAACCGTAGAGCTCTCACCTAGCACAGGTGAGGCCCTGGGTTTGATCCCCAGTACCATATAAAAGTAAATAAATAAAGATGTTGTGTTCAACTACAACTAAAAAAAAATAAATATTAAAAAAATGTAGGAAGATGAATGAAGTCAACTCTAGAACTCTACTAAAGAACACAAAAGATTTGAGAAATTGGAGGCCTACTCTTTTCTCTGATCAAGATGATGCAATAAAATAAACATTAATTCTTCCCAAGTAAGTGTATAGATGTAATACAAACAAAATAAAAATTCTAATACTATTATTTGTAGACAAAGTCTAAAGTTTATTTAGAGGAAAAAAATATGTGTTCATGATCCCTTCAAAAAAAAAGATTTAAAAAGAAGATAAATGAGAAAGGATTTTTTTTTTCTACCAGGTACCAAAGTAAGTTTTAAAGCTTCAGTATATAAACAGTTTCTGTTCCAGGAATTTGAGCTCCAGGCTCCCCATTCTGGTGGTGCTCACTCTTTAATTGTAGTGTCCTATAGCCTAAGGCACTTTCCAAACCTCAAGGGGAAGAAAATAGGCAAAGCCATAGCATTAGTGATGAGAGCCAACTTTTATTCCTGCTCAGATTTTCTCCAGCAAAAGACCAAAGGGGAAATGACAGCCACCATGGGACACAGAAAGAACCAAGACAGCTTCTTAATATCCTCTCTATTGTCCCATCTTAGAGGACTGCTAGGATTCATTTCAAAAGCACAGGTAGAGAATTTTTTTATTCTTACTCCTGTCTGTACCGCATTAGTCAGTGACAGTAATTGTGCCTTTTAATAGAGTTCAAAATTTCCCCCCAAATAGTAGGAATTCTAGCCCTTTTGTAGAAGAGAAGGTGGCTAAAGAGCACATTATATGAAATTCACTCGAGCATTTCTGAAACACACTGTAGAGGAAGAATTGTCTTATATGAGATGAAAAGTTGAAATTATCACATGACATTTAGGCCTAGTTCATGTGTTACTCAAATCCTACCAAAACAGAGAGGTGTTAGTAAAATAGATAAAGCAGTAGAAACAAATAGTCTGGAAACAGACTCTGGGAATTTGGTTATTGATTAAAGTGAGACTTTAAGTAAGTTGGATTGCTCTTTTATACGGCTGGTGTAAAAGTAAAATTGAACCGGAATGAGAATTTCTGGCACACATTGCACTGTGGGGTAACTCTAGAAAATACTGCACTACACATTTTAAAAAGCCAGAAGAAAAGATTTCGGAAGTTTTTACCATAAAGAAATGATTAGTGTTTGAGGAGCTAGAAAGGATTAACCTGAATTGTTAACGTTAACTGATAAACAATGTATACATGTTTCAAGACATCATCTCTTACCTCATTAATATAGATAATCTTTAGGTTTTTATATATTAATTGAAATAAATTTAATTTAGAAATAAAGAAAATAAAACTCGTGAGCCAATTTAGAAGCCAATTTTGGAGTATTTGTTAAAAAAAAAAAAGATGTGCACAGCCCATGGACCAAATGATTCTACTTAAAAAAAAAAGATGTACACAGCCCATGGACCCAATGATTTTACTTCTCCATAGCCACCTGGGACACATACGCACAAGTCCACAGCAAGGAAAGCAGGAGGGTACAGCAGTGGTTGGCATAGTGAAAAACTGAAAACCCGAAATGACTGTCAACAGAGTAAATAAACTGCACAAGAGGAACAGGTGAAATAGACTGCTTCATTCAGGTACAAAAAGATCTCCAAAAATAAAAATACTAATAAAACTTTTTTAAAAATCTCCAAAAATATTGCCAAGTGGAAAAAAAAAGCAAGCTTCAGAATATTCCTACACAAGGAATTGCATGCTGACATACATGATCTCACACACACATGCATAAAACCACACTGATACCATGAAAGAAAGATCAAGTAAGTTTTCATCAACTCTTACTTCCAACTATCCACAAAAATATATTTCTAACGGATTAACAAGTTAAATGGGGGCATTTTCTTTTAATTACTAAAAGAAAATGTTCAAGAACATTTATTTAATTAATCTTAGCATAGCACAAAGACCAGAGACCATAAAGAAAATCTTTGGCAGCTTTAATCCTTTATGACAAAATGACAGTAATAAAGTTATAATTAGCAAACAACACCATAAAAAAATTAAAAGAAAACTGTTGAAGGAGTTTAAATAGCTACAGTGTTCTTAAGGGAAAAAAATCCATCAATTACATTTAAAATGCATTTACCCTGCATCCCAGTAATCCCACCTGTGTTTGTGCCAAGGAAGTAATCATTCCTACTGCCAAATATATGTGAAAAGGATGTTTGGTTCAGTATTTTTTTTTAATTTTTTATTGTTGGCTGTTCAAAACATTACATAGTTCTTGATATATCATATTTCACACTTTGATTCAAGTGGGTTATGAGCTCCCATTTTTACCCCATATACAGATTGCAGAATTACATCAGTTACACATCCATTGATTTACATATTGCCATACTAGTGTCTGTTGTGTTCTGCTGCCTTTCCTATCCTCTACTATCCCCCCTCACCTCCCCTCCCCTCCCCTCTTCTCTCTCTGCCCCCTCTACTGACATTCATTTGTCCCCCTTGTATTATTTTTCCCTTTCCCCTCACTTCCTCTTGTATGTACTTTTGTATAACTCTGAGGGTCTCCTTCCATTTCCATGCAATTTCCCTTCTCTCTCCCTTTCCCTCCCACCTCTCATCCCTGTTTAATGTTAATCTTCTTCTCGCGCTCTTCGATCCTACTCTGTTCTTAGTTACTCTCCTTATATCAAAGAAGACATTTGGCATTTGTTTTTTAGGGATTGGCTAGCTTCACTTAGCATAATCTGCTCTAGTGCCATCCATTTCCCTGTAAATTCTATGATTTTGTCATTTTTTAATGCAGAGTAATACTCCATTGTGTATAAATGCCACATTTTTTTTATCCATTCATCTATTGAAGGGCATCTAGGTTGGTTCCACAGTCTTGCTATTGTGAATTGTGCTGCTATGAACATCGATGTAGCAGTGTCCCTGTAGCATGCTCTTTTTAGGTCTTTAGGGAATAGACCAAGAAGGGGAATAGCTGGGTCAAATGGTGGCTCCATTCCCAGCTTTCCAAGAAATCTCCATACTGCTTTCCAAATTGGCTGCACCAATTTGCAGTCCCACCAGCAATGTACAAGTGTACCCTTTTCCCCACATCCTCGCCAGCACTTATTGTTGTTTGACTACATAATGGCTGCCAATCTAACTGGAGTGAGATGGTATCTTAGGGTGGTTTTGATTTGCATTTCTCTGACTGCTAGAGATGGTGAGCATTTTTTCATGTACTTGTTGATTGATTGTATGTCCTCCTCTGAGAAGTGTCTGTTCAGGTCCTTGGCCCATTTGTTGATTGGGTTGTTTGTTCTCTTATTGTCTAATTTTTTGAGTTCTTTGTATACTCTGGATATTAGGGCTCTGTCTGAAGTGTGAGGAGTAAAGATTTGTTCCCAGGATGTAGGCTCTCTATTTACCTCTCTTATTGTTTCTTTAGCTGAGAAAAAACTTTTTAGTTTGAGTAAGTCCCATTTGTTGATTCTAGTTATTAACTTTTGTGCTATGGGTGTCCTATTGAGGAATTTGGAGCCCGACCCCACCGACTATAGATCGTAGCCAACTTTTTCTTCTATCAGACGGCGTGTCTCTGATTTGATATCAAGCTCCTTGATCCATTTTGAATTCACTTTTGTGCATGGCGAGAGAAAGGGATTCAGTTTCATTTTGTTGCATATGGATTTCCAGTTTTCCCAGCACCATTTGTTGAAGATGCTATCCTTCCTCCATTGCATGCTTTTAGCCCCTTTATCAAATATAAGGTAGTTGTAGTTTTGTGGATTGGTTTCTGTGTCCTCTATTCTGTACCATGGTTCAGTATTTGACCTTTATAATTGCACATAAAAGGTGATGCTAAATGTCCACCAATAAGAAAGTGGTTGAGTAGATGATGGTGCCCTTTTTTTATTTATTTTTTTTGAGACTTTAGTTTTTATTTTTATTTGTTCTTTTTTGTTATACATAACAGTAGATCTGTTTTGACATATTTATACAAACATGGAGTATATCTTATGCTAATTAGGATTCTAGACTTGTGGGTGTACATGATGTTGAGATTCACTGGTGTATTTATACATGCTCATAGGAAAGGTATGCCCAGTGTGTTCCATTGTCATTCCTAGTCCAATCCCCCTTCCCTTCCCTGCATTCCCCTTTGTCTAATCCAATGAACTTCCATTCTCCCCATCCCCCTTGTTATGTGTTAGCATCCATGTATCAGAGAGAACATTCAGCTTTTGGTTTGGGGGACTGGATTATTTCACTTAGCATGAAAGTATCCAGTTCCATCCATTTACTGGCAAATGTCATAAAGTCATTCTTTATGACTAATATTCCAGTGTGTGTGTGTGTGTGTGTGTGTGTGTGTGTGTGTGTCACATTTTCTTTATCCATTCATCCCATCAAAGGGCACCTCTGTTGGTTCCATACCTTAGCTATTGTGAATTGAGCTACTATAATCATTGATGTGGCTGTGTCACTGTAGTATGATGATTTTAAATCCTTATCTAGTATGAGATAACTGTATTTATGTGAGTTTGTCTCTGGGTCTTCTATTCTGTACCATTGGTCTACATGTCTATTTGGTGCCAAGACCATGCTGTTTTTATTACTATTGCTTTGTAGTATAGTTTAAGTTCTGGTATTGTGATGCTTCCTGCTTCACTCCTCTTGCTAAGGATTGTCTTGGCTATTCTGGGTCTCTTATTTTTTCAAACAAATTTCATGATTGCTTTTCCTATTTCTATAAAGAATGTCATTAGTATTTTAATAGGAATTGCATTAAATCTGTATAATGCTTTTGGAAGTATGACCATTTAATGTTAAGTAAATGTTAATTCTGCCTGTCCAAGAGCATAGGTGATCTTTTCATCTTCTAAGGTCTTCTTCAATTTTTTTCTTTAGTGTTCTATGGTTTTCATTGTAGAGATCTTTCACCTTTTTTGTTAGATTGATTTCCCAATTTTTTTGAGGATATTGTGAATGGGATAGTTTTTCTAATTTCTCTTTCAATGGATTCATCATTGATGTATAGGAATGCATTTGATTTATGGGTGTTAATTTCATATCCTGCTACTTTGCTGAATTCATTTATTTTAGTTCTAGAAGTTTGGGGATGGATTTTTTTATATTCTAAATATAGAATCATATCCTCAGCAAATAGTGATAGTTTTGAGTTCTTTTTTTTCCTATTCATATCCCTTTAATTTCTTTCTTCCGTCTAATTGCTCCAGCTAGAGTTTCAAGGGCGATGTTAAATAAAAGTGGGGAAAGAGGACATTCTTGTCTTGTTCCAGTTTTTAGAGGAAATGCTTTCAATTTTTCTCAATTTAGAATGATGTTAGCCTTGAGTTTAGCACAGATGGTTTTTACAATGTTAAGGTTTGTTCCTACTATACCTAGTTTTTCAAATGTTTTGAACATGAAAGGGTGCTATATTTTGTCAAATGCTTTTTCTGCCTGGTTTTAAGTCCTTTGGATATAAACCTAGGAGTAGGATAGTTGGGTCAAATGATAGTTCCATTCCTAGTTTTTTTAGGAATCTACTGCTTTCCAGAGTGGTTGAGTTGATGGTGCTTCTTGATACTGGAGTACTATACAGCAATTGAGATGACTAATGTTAGTATTCAACTTTATTAAATTCCTCCAACAAAACTCTGAGTTAAATATACTATTTCTTTTAGTATTTTCAGCAGTGTTTAGAGATGGATATGATAAAGATTTTCATTTTAAAGATGGTAATACTGAGAGTTAGAGAAGTTCAATGTCCCCAAAACATACAAGTGTCTCACCCCAAAGTCAAAACCCTTGGACCTGTATATACTGACATAGAAAAGGAAGTAAGAGCTGGGTTGTGGCTCAGTGGTAGAGCACCTGCCTAGCACGTGTGAGGCACTGGATTCGATCCTCCACACCACATAAAAATAAATTAAAAAGTGAGGTATTGTGTCCATCTACAACTAAAAATATTTTGAAAAGAAAAGAAAAGGAAATAAAGGAATAGCATATATAGTGTCATATCACACTTAAGCAAGTAAATGCAAGTCTGGTGGGTAAAGAAAACTATGTTAATGTGCCTTTCTCTATATGGATTAATTTATGGATGTTTTCTTCCTCATTTTACTTAACTGTATTTTCTGATTTTTTTCAGTAAGGAATTCATTGTACACTTTTACAAATAAACTAAATAATTCCAGGATAAAAACCAATAATTTTTAAACATAGAGCAATGAATATTTTCATTAAGGTAGCAAAGGTAGATATTTAAAATGATGAATTTTGAGACTTCTTAGAGTTTTGCCTGGACAATACATTCTCATTGGTATATAAGTGAGGATATGAAAAGACAATAATCTTATTTAATGATCCAAAATTGGCCTAGCAATTGAAATATAAAAATAATCTTTGTGTTCTAATTACCTAGAAGGATTAGGAATTATAGCTTTATTTTATTTATTTATTTATTTATTTATTTATTTTTGTCAATACCAGGGTTCGCATCCAGGGCCTTGAGCATGCTAGGCAAGTACTCTACCCCTAAGCCATATTACCAGCCCCACAGTTTGTTTTAAAGTATTTGGAATTACAGTTCATGTGCAGTCTAACCTGAATTATGGGTTATTTTTTTTTCAAGTTTTTTATTTTGTCTTTACATAAAATTTACACCCCATCTAAGCATTTAGTATTTTTTTTAAATTTTTATTGTTGGTTGTTCCAAACATTACATAGTTCTTGACATATCATATTTCACACTTTGATTCAAGTGGGTTATGAACTCCCATTTTTACCCCATATACAGATTGCAGAATCACATCAGTTACACATCCACTGTTTTACATATTGCCATACTAGTGTCTGTTGTATTCTGTATTAAAAAAAAAAAAGAATGAGCAAAGAAGTTACCATAAAGCTATCATCTCCATTTTTCAAAACTCAACCTTCCAGATGAGACACACTTTTTCTTCCAGGCAATGTGCTGCTCTGGGGCTGCCTGGGGCTCCACGGGACTCCACAGGGCTCCACGGGGCTGAACCTGATAGATCAAGACAATGAAATTTGTCCTTGACATTCACAGGACTGTGGTTTCCAAGGCAAAATCATTATTAAGCACCAATTCCAACCAAACCATGATCCTGTCAAAAACCCTACCATTATTGCTCTTCTATTTATTATTCTTTTCTCTCTCTTTCTCTCTCTCTCTCTCTCTCTCTCTCTCTCTCTCTCTCTCTCTCTCTCAGTAAAATCATTTTAAAGGGGTATGAGGAAAACTTGAGGGCACTGAAGCAAAATAAGTAGTTCTTTACTCTCATTGACAGAGTGTTAAATGGTACCTGGAGGATCAAATGACCCTCATAATCCTACAGTTGGAATCAAAGCTAAAGTCTCCTGACTCCTGGCACAGAGTTCTTTGACCGGGTACCACTTAGCAATATTCATTTGGCGGGGGGCTTATGTACACAATAACACAGGGGTTTTGCCTTGAGTATGGTGGAGGGTGGCGGTGAGGGTGCCCTGAAGAATCAGGGGTGTCAGCTGATTGTAAACAAGTAAGCTTTAACACCAGCACCCAGAGCCACTTTCTTTTCCCTTAAGCACATTTCCCTGAGGACGATGAGCCAACAGTTCCAATATTATAGATTCCAAAATGCCATACCTTAAGCCCTAAGGAAGGTTCATAGCCATTCATGAAGAGCTAAGGACTGGGAAAGAAAGTACTAGAACTTTACCTTCTTCCTCTCATCTGTAATTAGAGTGGGGAGGGCTATCTAATACACATAAATAACCACTTACAGGTAAAATTTGAGGAAAATAGCCTTCCTAACTCTAAATTATAACCTTCAGTTACTTACTGATGTGCACAATATGCCCACATTACAAAGTCATTCCTTTGAGACCACAATCTACATAGTGAGTATTGAAGAAATATTTATTAAGAACTCATGTGCCAAACACTGTTCTTTGTTCTGTACCCCCCTAAAAAAGGAATGATGAATAATAAACAGTATCACTCCTAGAGGTAAAGTTTAAACAGGAATCAGAAAAGAAACAAGACAACTGAAATAAAACGTGAGAAGTGTGGCACAGGGTAGGAATGTCTGTCACTCAAGAGAAAGGGAAGGTGAGATACGCCAAGCCATGTGCATAGGTACGGTGGACCCCAGAAATGGAAAGAAGTGGTAAGAGATGAAGCCAGAGAGTAAACACAGGCTGGGCATGAAGAGCCCCTTCTGGCCCAAGGAGGAGGAGGAGGGCAGCCATGAAAGGGGTTCACGCTGGTGGAGGACAGTGGGCAGGTAAGGACAGGCAGGATGGTGACAGGTGAATGTGTCATACTTATGTTTTATATCATAATAGAGAAAACGTATCAATTCCTCAGCAGCATTAACATGGATAAAGAATTTGTTCCAGACAACACTAGTTACAGGGAGGCACCCAGGAGATTATCTCAGAATCATATTCATGTTCTAAGACATGGGGGTTGGAAACCCCAGAGCTATAAAATCTTGTTGGAATTTGTGATCTATTAAGGAAGTCAAACCCTGGCAAACACACGACATAGAAAGTGCCGTGTGTGAACCTGAACCTGCCCGATCAAGATTTCAGAGCAGTAGAGGCTGGGGGAAGGTGTGCTCCAGAGAAGAATGAAGCACCCTCCTGGAGAGGGGGAGGGCAGACCTTCTGAGGGGACAGCAGGGCCAGGGTCTTCTTGGTGTGCGTGAGGTCATGTTGAAAATCAACCAAAGCAAGTGACATGTAGCTATAAAACATTATCCAAGCCAAGCCAGGGCCCTGCTCTTAATGTGAGTAGGACAAATACATAGAAAGGACCTGTGTCGTTCTCTATTGACAAAGACACTAGAGAACTAGGTCTGAGAGGAATAGGAAGAAGCCTTGTTGGACGGGTGGTTCACCACAGAGGAGCGAGTGTGCATGTGTGTGTGTGTGTGTGTGTGTGTGTGTGCATACGCATGCTGGGGTGGAGACTGAGAGAAAAGGGAGCCTCCTGGCCAAGGTGCCACTTGAGGGTGTAAATGGTGAGTAGAGACCAATGAGAACTCTGAGGCCAATTCGATCAGCTCACAGTACAGAGTCTGTCCTACTGAGTCCATCAAATGCGCACAGCCAACACCTACGCACACACACTCCTACACACATACATGTTATACGCCGACTGCCTGCTGTGACCTTAGAAGGGTACACAGACGGCCCTTAGATGAAAGTCTAGCTCTAGATCACTTGATTGCAGCATGTTTGTATTTTAGCAGAGATGTCTTTCAAAGACTTTATTGCTTTAAAAAAAAATGCAAGAGATCCTTCCTTTGGTGAAGAAGCTTGAGGAAAAGAAGAAAGGAAAACAAAAATAAAGATGCTTTTATTTCATGTGTCATTTAGTGGAAGGTTTTTTTTTTTTTTTGGTTTGTTTTTTGTTTTGGTACCCGGGATTGGACCCAGTGGTGCTTAGCCCCTGAGCCACATGCACAGGCCTTTTTATTTTTTATTTTGAGACAGGATCCAACTAAGCTGCGTGGGGCCTTGCTAAGTGGCTGAGGTTGGCCTCGAACTTGCAATCCTCCTGTCTCAATCTTCTGAGTCACTAGAATTATAAGCATGTGCCACCATGCTGGCTGAAGGTCATTTGGTATGGAAAACGTGGGTGTGAAGGACACAGCAGACATCCCGGACCTTGGCTTAAAGAGTTTGTTTTAATTGTGTGTATTCTAACCAGTTATCTCATTAAAACTAACCTTGCACCATATGTAGTAGCACACATCTGTAATCCCAGCTGCTCAGGAGGCTGAGCAGGAGGATTATGAGGTCAAAGATGGCCTCAGCAACTTAGTGAGGCCTAAGCAATTTAGCAAGACCCAGTCTCTAAATAAAATATGTGATTAAGTGCCCCTGGTTTCAATCCCTAATACCAAAAAAAAAAAAGCCTCACCTTGCTATTTATTTGTAGATGCAAAAACTCAGAACTCTTATTAACTGACCTGAGTTTCTGGCCTGCCAACCTAAAGTCTTGTGTTTGTGTTCAGGGCAACACAGATTTCATGTTTTGGGATTAAATGAACCTCAGGGATTAAATTCATTGCCTTAAAATAGTGATTCCCAAAGTGTAGACTTCAGAACAGCAGCTTTGGCTTCCCCTGTGAGCTGGCTAGAATGAAAATCTTGCGCCCTACTCTGACTTGCTGCATATGAATCTCTAGGAACAGGGACCACAAGGGAGTGTTTAAGCTCTCCTGGCCATTCCTGGGCAAGTCAAGCCAAGAACCAATGCCAGAGAAGACACAGTGAACTAGTAATAGTCAAAATCCACAGCAAAACCTGTAGTGCTCTCTCCTAGGACTCACATAGTGACTTGCACAGAGTAGGTGCTTAATAAATAAATGTCCACTGAAAGAACTTTCTCTGAAGTTCCCCCAAATTACTAACCTTTTCCCACACTTTTTTGAACAAATAGCACCTAAATTTGCCTGTAATACATTAAGCCTCAAGTTTTTTTTTTTAAGAGAGAGAGAGAGAGAGAGAGAGAGAGAATTTTTTTTTTAATATTTATTTTTTTAGTTTTCGGCGGACACAACATCTTTGTGTGTGGTGCTGAGGACCGAACCCGGGCCGCACGCATGCCAGGCGAGCGCGCTACCTCTTGAGCCACATCCCCAGCCCTCAAGTTTTTAATTCTTTAAATATTTATTTATTTATTTATTTATTCTTTTTAGATACCCATGACAATAGAGTGTATTATACATACCTGGAGGATAACTTATTCTAATTAGGATGCCATTCTTGTTATTGTATATGATGTGGAGTTTCACTAGTCATGTATTCATATGTGAACATAGGAAAATTATGTCCAATTCATTTCACTGACTTTCCTATTCTCATCCCCCTTCCCATCCATTCATTCTCCTTTGTCCACTCCACTAAAATTCTATTCTTCTCTCCCCCTGTTAGCTTCTGCTTATCAGAGAGAACATTCTGCCTTTGGTTTTTTCGTACTGGCTTATTTCACTTAGCATGATAGTCTCCAGTTCAGCCCCCTCAACAAGTGTTTACTGGAAAAGTCAGTCATTTTTCTTTATGGCTGAGTAATATTCTATTGTGAATACGTACCACATTTTCTTTATCCATTCATCTGTTGAAGGGCACCTAGGTTGGTTCCATTGAACTGCTATAAACTATGGGCATTTATTTATTTATGTGAATTGAGCTGCTATAAACTGTGGGCATTTATTTATTAATGTGAATTGAGCTGCTATTGATGTGGCTGAGTTCCTGTAGTATGCTGATTTTAAATCCTTTGGATATATACAGAGGAGTGGGATAACTGGGTCAAATGGTGGGCCCCTTCCAAGTTCTCTGAGGAATCTCCATACTGCTTTCCATAGTGGTTGCACCAATTCAATTCTGCAAATATTTCAACAAAATTGAAACAGGGATTTTTTTTTGTAAATCATAATCTAGAGCTTACATATTATGTTAATTAACATTAGCTAATGTTAGCTCATATTAGTTAATATAATTACATTCTTATTATATAATTATATGATATGTACTATATTTAAGAATTTAACCAACATTTAAGATGTTCCACATCTGAGGCAATGGGACAAAATGGGTTAAACTGAACATTTTGTTTATTTCCTCTAGTATTCCCTTTGATCCCTACTAAAAAAATAATAAGCTCTCCTAAGTTTTCTTGTTAATTTTCCTCATTCTAGAGCTTCACTATTCAGAGTGTGAATAGCACACCAGCAGCCTGTGCGTCACCTGGCCACTTGTTAGAAGTGGAGAATCAGCTCCGTGCAGTGGTGCAGTACCTATGATACCAGGCTGAGGCAGGAGAATTTCAAGTTCAAGTCCAGCCTCAGAAATTAGTGAGACCCAGGCTAGGTCTCAGTGACCTGTGGCTCAGTGGTAGAGTGCTTGCCTAGCATATGAGGCATGGGGTTCGATTCTCAGCACTACATATAAATAAATTTTTCAAAAAAGGTCCATCAACAACTAAAAAAAAAATATTTTTTAAAAAGAGAGAAATTAGTGAGACCCTTAGCAATTTGGAAAACCTGTCTCAAATTTCAAAAAAAAAAATAAATTAAGAGGACTGGGGATGTAGCTCAGTGGTAAAGCACCCTTGGGTTCAATCCCCAATACCCCAAATAGAAAAGAAATGTAGACTCCCAGACCTACTGAATCAGAGCCTGCACTTTAGCACAATCCCCAGGTGATGCATCTACACAGTCATATTTAAGAAGCAGTGATCTATGATGTACTTTCTCACTCCAATTCTTGCTCCAGTGAGTTTCGTAAAAAGTAAATTTCAGAATTACACTAAGGGACATTTATTCAACAAGTGGTTTTTTGTTTGTTTGTTTGTTTGTTTTGTGGTGCTGGGAATTGAACCCAGGGCCTTGTGCCTGCAAGGCAGGCACTTTGCCAACTGAGCTATATCCCCAGCCCCCTCAACAAGTGTTTCTTGAGCACCTACTATATGCAAGGATGTGTAGTATAGAACACAAAGTTGAAGACATGATCTTGTGCTCCTTGAGGGATGTAGAGCTGGGGGGACAGATAGGCCGTGCCCATTGACAGCCACAATGCCTGACAGGACATGGTAAGAGTCTTCTGAGTCATCTCAGGTCTTGGCATTTAGAGAGGGCAGAGGACATTTCCTCACAGAGTGATGACAATGACTGTCCTTACATTCAGAGGAGGATAGTGAAGTCATTAAGTTAGCAAACTTAGGAGGTCCTCTTCTAAGAGAGTGGAATATGATGGAAAGAGCATCCCCTTTAAAAACAGAGAGGCCTGAGTCCAAATCCAGCCAAGTGATCTTGAGAATCTTACTTAGACTCTGAAGCTAACTTCCTCATCTACAAGGGAAAAAGCTTATAATAACAACCTGTGCTTAAGAGGATTAGCCGGGACGCATGTGCAGCTCCTAGAACTGTGTCTAGCAAACAGCAGGAGCTCAATGAGTGCTATTACTGCTTCTGTTGCTCCTGACATTCCCTGTGACTTGTCCCTGTCTCTCTTCATCTCGGGAACATGGCAGGAGCTGACTGAATGTGGTCACACTTGGCCTGACAAGGTTCCAGCCACCAATTCCTAGTCATCGTTCTGACTTGTAGCACCTTCTTCATAGTTCAGCCCCAAGTGGCCCACAAAACCTGAAAACCATGTGCTTTTCTGTGACAGACAGCACAAAACATTTCTGTTTACACAAAGGTATAGATCTGGTTATTTTTTATTTGGACTGAATAAAAAGTGAGTTTATATTTGAATAATTGGTATTGCATACATGTGGGCTCCACTCTTCTCCATCTAGATTGATTCACGTCTGATGATGTCAGAAGCCACCAGGTGCTAAGACTTGAAATGAATCTCGCATTTGCTCTCTTCTCTCCCCTCCCCCCCAGCCCCGCCTCCTTCTTCTCTGCTTCTCTCTCTCCCTCTTCCCCCCACCCCCAAAACTACTAAATTTTTCACTCATGTTCCTTAGGAACTGGGCCTCATTCTAGCCCTATGCTGCTAAGTAAACAATTAGATCAGATTGATATCTTGTGCAAATAACAGGTAGTCAAAACTTGGGCCCCAAACAGTGACTGCCTAGCACCTATCTCTTAGCCCTTTAGAGATCTTCAGAATCTATAAGGGATACCTGAAAATCTCTTTTAAATGGTAAAGACTCAGAAAATAGTAGTTTTTCTCTTCAATCTCTCTCGAGAAAAAGAAAGAAAGAGAGTTCCATAGCCTGACGGGTCCTAAGAGACAAGAAGACAAGAAAAAACAAACAAACAAACAAAAAATCTTGGTGCTTCCTCTTGAATACCAAAGGCTTAAAGTTCAAAAAGACTCTCTAATGGACTGACCCAGGCAGAGGGAGACCCGCAGAGCTGCATCTCCAAAAAGTTGGGCGGTCATCATACTTTCTCACCTCTAACTCTTTTGACAATTAAAGGGGTGCCATTAGCCAGGTGTAGTGGCACATGCCTATAGTCCCACCAACTCAAGAGGCTGGGGCAGAAGGATCACTTGAGTCAGGATTTTGGGAGTAGTCTGGGCAATAGAGCAAGATTCCATCTCGAAAAATAAATGAATAATTTTTATTAATGACTATTAATTGCATTATTATCCAGGATGGTCCCAAGGATGTATAGCTAGCCCACCTAGAGATAGGCAATGGTAGGAATACTATTTGGAGCAGAAGTAATGGTAGATAATAAAAGGTAGACAAATATTATTTTTCTACATTTCACATTGTTTGACATGGGAAGCATGTTTCTAAGATCTGCTGGGCTACAGCTCCATGGGACTTTGTTAACTGCTTAAAAACATACCCCAGAACTGGCTGGGGTTGTGGTTCCGTGGTAGAGCGCTGGCCTGGCATGTGTGAGGCCCTGGGTTCAATTCTCAGCACTGCATATAAATAAATAAAATAAAGGTCTAATGACAACTAAAAAAAAAAATACTTTAAATTTTTTTTAAAAAAAAACCCATACCTCATCTTATTTATGAAGCAGTCTTGGCTATATGGAACAGAGCTTAGAAGGAAGCATCGGAGTGGTAAAGCACACCCATTAATATTCACAGCCTGAGAGATCACAGAAGAGAAGCCCCCCGAACCTTCCCTCCGAGCTGACTGAACCCTCCTTGAAACGCAGCTCGTTAACACGTTTAGTTAGTGAATTCCAGCCCATAGTCCTCGAAAGAAGAAGTTGCATATCAGAAAAATATAATGAGCCTGGCACACTCAAAAGTAGCAGAGGGACACCTCATCGCCTCATTAGGACAAGATAGAGAGACAGAAGAACCCCAAAGCACCATCTCCGTGCCCTATACACCCAGAGCCTCTGAAGCCGCCACTTGTCTCTGTACAGCAGCTAACTCATGCTCGTCATTATCATCCAGTCATCCAGAGAAGCGGTGTGATTTAAGCAGTGTGGTGACACTGAAAGAGCACTGACCAAGGCCGGATTGCGGTCCTAACTCCACTGTTCACCAGCTTTGTGACCCTGGGCCAATTACTTAACCCCTCATTTAGAGGGGCTGAGTCCCACGTTTGGTTGCATCCTCTACAAAAATGGGAAGAATCCCTACTAGAGGCTGATGAGAATGTTGCAGTGTGACCGGGTTTTTAAAGGGTCCAGCTCTGTGCCTGGCACACAGGTGCTACTCAGTCAATGGAAGCTATTATTCATAATAATAAAAAGTTCTGTATGTTCTATGTAAGAAGAATGTTATATTGAATGGCAAGACTGTCACTATTGGGAATCCCCCCTCTGAGGTGCTCACTGGCCCAGGTTATGGCAGCAGCTGTTAAGGCTTGCTTGAAGTGGTAATGATCATCTCAGTACCTCAAATTCAGCCTCCAAAACCATCTGCTTAGATGGAAATTCTGCTGTGCCATTTACTAGCTGTGTGAATTTGGGCAATTGACTAACATCTCTGTGCCTGTTTCCTCAGCTGTAAATTTGAATGATAGTACTACTTACTTCAGTTTTAGTATGAGGATTGAGTTGATGCATATAAAATAGTTACAAGAATGTCTGGTACATAGTAGATGGTCAATAAATCTTAATAATTGTTGCCATTCATTTCCTAAGATTGAGCCATTTAGATCACTTTCAATATCTTTTTTGGGGGGGGTGGGGGGGTACTGGGGATTCAACCCAAGGGTGCTTAACCACTGAGCCACATCCCCAGCCCTTTTCATTTTTTTTATTTTGAGACAATTACCTTGCTAAATTACTCATGGCCTTGCTAAATTGCTGAGGCTGGCTTTGAACTTGTGATCCTCCTGCCTCCTGAGCCACTGGGATTATAGGCATGCACCACCACACCTGGCTCAATTTCTCACTATTACAAATAATTATGTGATAAACATCTTTCTAGATTGTAATATTTTCCACAACCCAAACTCTCCAAACATTTATTTATTTTTAATTTGTTTTAGCTGTTTGTTTTAGCTTATAAAGCAATAGCTAAACAGAGTTCATTTCTCTGGAACCACTAGTCTTACCAATCTTTTTTTAAAGAGTAATATGTATTTCTATTGTTTTCTTCTTCGGTTCTAAATTGCTAACATTATGCATAAAATTTACTACAGGGGACATTTAATACCTTCACGATCATACAGTTTGCCCATATGTTTTCAGACCATTGATTTCAAAGGTTGTCAAATGTAATGCATAGAATGGAAGAAAGGAAACATCATTAGCCTCAAAATGCCTTTCATTAGAAACAAAAATAAGACTACCCTGATGGGCCATGCCTGTAATCTCAGCGATTCTGGAGGATGAAGCAGGAAGATCACAACTTTGAGGCCAGCCTGGGCAACTTAGCAAGACCCTCAGCAACTTAGGGAGGCCCTGTGTCAAAATTAAAACAAACAAAAAGAGAACCGGGATGTATACGACTCATTCCCCAGGACCTGCCTCTTCCCTACCCACTCCTCCTCATGATCTAGTTCCTCTACTCTTCTGATCTCCCTTCTACTATTATTATTTTAATCACTGCATTATGATTATATCTATAACTGAAATTCATTGTGGTATATTTGTACATGGATATAACATAATTTGTGGATTTTGTTCCCAGTGCTTCCCCATGCCCTCCCCTCCCCACTCCCTCTCGATTCCCTTCCTCTACTCCACTGGTCTCCCTTCTATTTTAGTTTCACAGCTTTTCTTAATGGATAATATAGTTTCCCTAAAATTCCACTTTCCTCTCTTGCCATCAGTTTATTGCCCACATATCTCAACATCCCTGAAAGAGTCTTTCTGAATGGATTAGCTATTAGTGCTCAGTTCCATGGTAAAACACAGAGTTGTTAACCCAATAAGAAATTACCACCAGGAGCAGTGGCACATGCCTGTAATCCCAGCAGTTTGGGAGGCTGAAGCAGGAGGACTACGAGTTCAAATCCAGCCTCAGCAATTTATCGAGACCCTAAAAAATTCAGTGAGATCCTGTCTCCAAATAAAAAATGGGCCGGTATGTGGTTCAGTGGTTAAGCGCCCCTGGGTTAAAACCTTAGAACCAAAAAAGGAAAAGAAAGAAAAAAAGAAATTGCTTGTAGACTTGCTTTAAATAAACAGAATCAGAGATCTCAAAAAGTTTTCTTTCATCTTCTATGAAAATTAATTTTTTTCATATTTACAACAAACTTATATTATACAGAAAAGAGGGGGAAATGTTTTTCTTTACTTTTCTTTTCTTAGTTGGGATTGAACCCAAGGTCTCTTTACCACTGAGCTACATCCTCCCAAGGAGTTGGGATTACAGGAGGCATGTGCCACTGCTCCCAGCCAGGAAAATGTTTTTTTCATGGGAAGCATCATCAGAATTTAGTGGTAGAAATTATCAGTGAAAAACTGAAATTGTGTTCATAATCTTATTCTGCCCCAAATCTCATATTTTTATTTGCTCAGTACCTTGAGGTTTGTATAATGTTTTATTTTTTATTTTTAAATTTGTAACTCAAGAATTATTAAAACTTTTGTGCTGGGGTTAAAACAAGAAGACTTGCTTAGCATGCAGGAAGCCCTGGGTTCAATCCCCAGTACTGCAAAAAACAAAACACCCTTATGACTCTAGGACATAGAAAACCATATTTATTGAGGACTTTGGTATAAAGTGTTACAAAAGCATTCATGTGCACCTGGAGCACCTAGCAGTGCACCAAGCACAATAGCAAAATTCTAGGATTGAGAAGAAACCAGCTGCTGTGAACATGGTTCCCTGGGCCAACCAGCCCTGAAAGATGACTCTGTGGTGATTGTTCAGTTCAACTTCTAGAACACTAATGCAGCGAGGCTGCAGGCGCCTCCTGTAAGCCATTGATGTTGGAAGCCCCTAAAATTTTTAGTATATTGCACATTAAGTGGGTGTATACTTCCATCCCACTTCTCTGTTCCCTTCATACAGAGGCCCCTTTCTGCTTCACCTGCTTGCTTTCCTTATACTTCCTCCCATTCTACACTTATCTCTGAGACAGTATGTGGCTTTCCTAATGTATTACCAATCTACAAGGGAAGGAAAAAAAGAGCCAGCAAACACTGTAAACTTTAGAGGAAAAACCTCCTTTTCTATATGAACACAGTTGACCACCCTACCACATAGTCTAAACAGAAATTATTATTATTATTATTATTATTATTATTATTATTATTTGCCACTGAGGATTAGATCCAGGTACTTTACTACTAAGCTATATCCCCAGTCCTCTTTTTATTTATCATTTTGAGACAGGGTCTCTCTAAGTTGCTAAGGCTGGCCTTGTACCTCAGCCTCCTGAGTTTGCTAGGATCTCAGGCATCCGCCACTGCACCTGAAATGACTGATGTTAAGTGAATTTTCTACTTTAAAGAGGTGCCACAGTTCCCCAGTGTTTTTCTGGAGAGTCAACATATACCCAAAGAGCATAGTACTCTTTTCCCCCCCCCCAGAGGGACATTCATCTGCCTAGACAAAATTAACTCCATCAGCAGAAACAAGAGAAACAAGTTCACAAAACAGTGTCCGTGCAGATTCACAATGAAATCTCCTTTAAAATCTAGAATCTTTCCAGAGCATTTACAAACAAAACAAATCTAAAGAGTTAAGTTTCTCTTTCCTTTCCCCTCTCTCTCTCTCTCTCTCTCTCTCTCTCTCTCTCTCTCTCTCTCTCTCTCATATTTTGTGAGTCTTGATCATGCCATGGTTTATAACAGTAAAATGGCTATGGGAAATCAGTCACTTTCAACTTTCAGTAAATAAGAAAGAAAAGTACACAATAAAAAGGAAAATATTCATGAAACATTTTGCAGTTTTCAAGGTATGAATACTAGAGCTGAGGATATAGCTCAGCTAATAGGGTCCTTGCATAGCAGACACAAGGCCCTGAGTTCAATCCCTAGCACCACCAAAATAATAATAATAATAATAATAATAATAATAATAATAAATGCATATATGTATACACACTCGTAACTATTGTAACCAAAAAATAAAGGATTGGGTAAGATTGTCATGTTGAAATCCCCTAAGGATTGCTGCTAATGACTTATGACAGGCTTGTGATTCCTGAATATTTGGACTGGTAGGACTCTTAATGCTTATTAAATCATTACAGAGAAGATTACTTACTATGGAATATAAGATTCAATTTTTGAAGGCATGACTATAGAATGTAAATAATTAACTTATAGAATAACTTATATCAAGAATTTTTTAAGGAAAAAATAACTGAAATCTATCCATAGATAATTTAGAAAATATCTATAAAAATTATAAATGCATGATCCTTTAATATACCAATTCTACATCTAAGAATTTAGTCTAATGAAATAATGACATATATACAAAATTATTCATAGTATCTTTGTAATATCAAAATATTAGAAATAACTTAAATGTTCATTAATAAGACATTTTTAGATAATAGTAGGTCTATTCCCCAGAGTAGGAAGCCATTAAAAAACTAAAAGGAAGCTCTATATAAATTGATTTAGAAATCGCTACAAAACACAATGTTAAATTTAAAAGGCACAGATTGGGGTCATGGGTATAATTCAGTGGTAGAGTGCCTGCCTACCATGTGCCAGACCCTGGGTTCCTTCCTGAGTACTAGAGAAAAGAAAAGAAGGGGGGAAAAAAGACAAATTACCCCTGGAATATTGCACAAAATTGCAATGATACAATCTGTGAGGAGGGGAACTCGAGGGCTGAGTTGAGGAATGGAGAGAAAACCTTCTATGTTTTGAATTTTGAACTACAGTAAGTAGTCTGGTCAATTAGGTCAAAATAACTACTATAGCTGAGTGTGATGGCTCATGCCTGTAAAGTCAGCTACTTAGGAGGCTGAGGCAAGAGGATTGCAAATTCAAGCCTCTTAACTACTTTAGTGAGAACCTGTCTCAATAAAAAGGACTTAGGAAATAGCTGTGATATAGCTATATAGGAAGGAAGGAAGGAAGGAAGGAAGGAAGGAAGGAAGGAAGGGAGGGAGGGAGGGAGGGAGGGAGGGAGGGAGGGAGGGAGGGAGGGAGGACTAATGTAGATACAGCCTCAAATAGTTACAATCCATCGATCCATGTGTCTTTCAAACTGCTTTGCAACAGAAACACTGCTATAAATATTCCTCTTACAAATGATTTCTGAAATAAAGATAACAAGTTTAGTAAAAAATTTTTTAAAATTAAAAAGTTTAAAAGCCAGGTGAGGTGACACACACCTGTAATCCTGGTTATTGGGGAGGATGAGGGCTGAGGCAGGAGGATCTCACACTCAAGGCCAAACTGAGCAACATAGTGAGACACTGTTTTTTAAAAATAAAAAGGGCTGTGGGTGTAGCACAGTGGAAGAATGCTGCTGCCAAGCTCAACACACACACACACACACACATATAACAAATGGCAATTTAATTTTTTGCCTTTCACATACCATACCATGGTATTAGGTACTATTATTTATTTGGTTGATTAGGAGGGCAATGATCCATGTTTTATTATCTTAAATAATTTTTGAGCACGCATAAGGTACCAAGTACTGGACTGGATTTGAAAATTCAACATTAAATAAGACAGACATAGTCTCTGACCTCCTAGATAGTTCTGATACTTCAACCATTAAAGACAGAAAAAGCTCCTTTTTCTTAGAATGATACATGCCACGCTCAATAGCTGCTTTCCCAGCTCAGTAAAATAGTAAACATTCAAATGTGAAATGAAAACAGCTGGGGCAGCTGGATACAATTTAACTTTACATAAAAAAGTCCTCAGGCATAGATTATTTATTCTCTCCACACACATGAGGAACTTCTGTTCTGAGTCAGATGCTCCATGTATAAGAGGAAAATGTGAAGTCTCCTCTCTTCGTCCTCTCCTCTTTCTCTATCTGCACACCTTCCTCGGCCCAGAAACAGGAAAACATGGGCGGAGTGCTTTTAATAAGATTCCATAATTTGTGATTGGATTAAATGATAATTTGCTGGTTTTAAGTGGTTCGTGGGATATGTGCTCTATTTTTAGAGAGTTTTGAAACATGTTGCTTAACGCTCATGAGAAAATGATTGCATGGGCCCTACCAAGATCTCATTAGCATACTTGCTCCATTTATTTGAGTGTAGACATACAATTGTAAATCTCCCCAAATTAGCAAAGCATACTTTGGAGAAAAGTGGCATGGGGGATTTTTTTTTTTTAAAGCAATGGGAGTGAAGAAAAAATAGTTAACGTGTGATGTGAGTAACTTCAGTCTCAAGTGCCATCTTTGCACAAGAGAGATTTTTTTGCTTTAGAAATAAGATGCTCTTCAAACGAGACAACCAGAGTCATGGAAAGAGAGTATTCGGCAGATGAGAGAATGGACAGGAGGCCTGAATGGCTAATTGATGCTTATTCCATTAAAGTCTGAGTAAATTACAGGAAGGAAACATGGGTGGAGCCCATTTTTTTGAGGAATACCCTGGCTACAAAGGTGGAGCAACAGCATCAGGGACATATTGAATGGCTAGACTGGTCTCACCACTGACAATATGATAAAGTTCCATCTTTGCCTTTATGATATTTTAACAACCATTGGACATTCACACTTATGAAGGTATAAACAGCTTTTACCAGTGATAAACCTTCAGGAGAACTAGAAACACTTCAAAAATCCAAGCTCATCTGCTGAACCAGAGAGATCTTTTTTTTTTTTTTTTTTGCTTTTGTTTTTCAGGAACTTTTCATTGTACCTAGGGGAGAAAAACAGCCTTATTTCTATTCTATCATTGCATTTCTTTTGGTTACCAGAATAGTGGATATGATTTGAAACAATTGTATGTCACTAACTTTATACTGTAAAGAATTCTAATCTGCCTCACAGTTTGCAAGACCACACATTTTCAAAAGTCTAGCACACACAATGGAAATAATTAGTGAGTACTATACCTCATGCATTGAGATGAAGGGAAGAAAACACAAATATATTAATATGAAATAAACTGGTAAGAGCAAATTTACTGTTGAAAGTTGCAGTGTCCCACATAAATAGTCCAATGTTGTCTGTTATCACATGTATATTGAACACGAAAAATGTATCTACTAGAATCTTATGGACATTTTAAAAATTTTTTTATGTTTTATGTTTTGGGTTATAGTTGAAAACAATACCTTTATTTTATTTATTTATTGTTATGTAGTGCTGAGAATTGAACCCAGGGCCTTGCATGTGCTAGGTGAGCGCTCTACTGCTGAGCCACAACCCCAGACCCATATGGACTTTTGTACATTTAAGGATTAAATCATCAACATATCAATGCAATTCTTTGATGGCAATAACCCAGGAAGTGATATATATATATATATATATATATATATATATATATATATATATATGGAAATGAAGTCCTGTAAACTGAACTGAAAGTTAAATTTTACGTATATCATATATATCAGCCATATATATGTATATGTATGTATGTATGTGTGTGTGTGTGTGTATATATATATATATATATATTTTTTTTTTTGGTACTAGGGATTGAACCCAGTGGTACTTAACCTCTGAGCCATATCCCCAGCCCTTTTGATTTTCTTTCTTTCTTTCTTTCTTTGAGATAAGGTCTTGCTAAGTTGTTTAGGACCTTACTAAACTGCTGTTTATCATGTACTTAGGGCCTTGCCAAATTGCTGAGGCTTGCTTTGAACTTGCTATCCTCCTGCCTCAGCCTCCCAAGCTGTTGGGATTACAGTTCTGTGTTACCACACCCAACTAGGTCTATATTTGATCAGACTTTAAAAGGCTATCTCTGAAAAAATGGCTGATTTTTATGAATCTTAGTTACATTTATTCCTTAACAAAGTTTGACTTGCCAAATAACCTACAAAATTATAAAAAGCAGCTTGTTTTTGATGAGTGTAAGCAATCTTAAATTAGGCCTGATGCAATATAGCCCAGTGTGTCAATAAGATCTTTGAAAATTAGTCCACATAAACAAGAAAGGTCATGCTCGGAGACGCATTCCAATTTTATTATTGATAATTTTAAGGAGTTAATGATGACTTGAGGTCTATAAATCTGTTACTGTTAGTGAAATTCTTTGCATGAAGAAAAAGCTCACTGATGTTTTAGAATTTTAAGGATTTAGGACTATCTAAACTACAAATTCTATGGTCTTCTAGTTATGATATAAATTACAGTAGGAGCAGGTAATTGGCAATACAAAATTTTTTCAAATGAATGCTTTTGAGTATCACCGTCATATCATAATTGGTAGAGCAATTGCTAGCAAGTAAGATTATGTTGCCTGGATTTTAAAAGACCTTCAAAAACCTTTGAATTTATTAGCTGTTCCTAAATTCACCTTCCTTGGCTTCCACACAGTTCTCCAAGGCTGCTGCTCCTGCAGATTCCTTCTTTCTCCTCTTTCATATTCTTTATTTACCAAATGTTATGGTGCACCTGCTGTACTCTAGCACCAGAGCTGCAAACAAAACAAAAACTTTGTAGTGTGCATTTAATTGCCTCGGGGACTTCATTAATCTCAGGTGCTCCTGCCATTTCTGACCTATCAAGGTTGCAAAAGTGGCCCTTCTCCCCTCTTCAATCCTAGATTTGTTTGACTAAATGTAAAAACCCCATTTCTTAAATCCAAAGGCAGAAAATTTCCAAATCATAACATTTCAGCTGCTTCCTTAGCACATTCTTCAGGTCAGGAGCGCTTTTCTTTTCTTTTCTGGGGGGTGGGGGAGGGGGGCGGGGTTGGGGTAGATACAGGGGATTGAACTCAGGAGCACTCGGTAGAGACAGGGTCTCACTGAGTTGCTTAGCATCTCGATTTTGCTGAGGCTGACATTGAACTCAAGATTCTTCTGCCTCAGCCTCCAAAGCCACTGGGATTACAGGCGTGTGCCACCAAACCCAGCTAGGAGTGCTTTTCTTAATATCCTTCTGAAGTCACCCCATCAATTTTGATGACCACTTTGAACAAATTTATTCATTAGTTTGTGGATATATAATAGACTATATTTAAATGTTAATTTACAACAATTTATGTCTCACTGACCTGAAGAAAAAGTGAAATTTAGGTAAATTCGACATTAGGTAATTTCTGAGTTTTCACTTTTTATGGAGATGTTTTAATATTATATGAAATAGGGTTCCCACACTTGTAGATTTGAAAGCGAATAAAACTTTTTAAACTAAAGAAATCTACAGAAAGCTGCTATCAAAGGCCAGGTGGAGTGGTGCATGCCTGTAATCCATCAATTCAGAAGGGTGATCTGGAGAACAGCAAATTTGAGGCTAGCCTCAGCAACTTAGGGAGACCTTCAGCAACGTAGCTAAACTGTGTCTCAAAATAAAAAATAAAAAGGGCTGGGATGTAGCTCAGTGGTAGAAAGCCCCTGGGTTCAATCTCCAGTACCAAAATTAAAAAAAAAATGTTTCTATTAAAAAGATGTTTAAAACACACTATTATCTCTCCTTGTTATTATGTCATAAAAGAATGAACATTGAAGAGTAGAAATGACATAAACTCAGATAAAGGCAGTCCTTATGTGAACTGGTTTGGCTTGGTGATGAAGAAGTCACTCTCTTCCTCTAGTTTCTTGATATTCCTATTGAACTTCAGATGGGTGAAAACTCAACCACTAATCACTATGTAGGAACTACTGCTATACTCAGATGACGCCCTGTCTAGAAATCCTGTCACTTTGGGGAATAGCATTTGAAAATATTTGTTAAAATTTTGCTGCTTTATTTTAAATTTTAGAGAAAAATGATTAAAATTAGGCTTTTCTGACTAAACCATAAATTTAATAAACAAACAGAAAACCCTACCTCTGCTGGCCTCTGTAGAGCAGACTGTAATCCCAGTGATTCAGGAGGCTGAGGCAGGAGATTCCCAAGTTCCAGGCCAGCCTAGTCAATTTACGTAGGCCGTAAGCAATTTAGGAGACCCTGTTTCAGACAAAAAATTCGAAAAGGGCTTGGAGATACAGCTCAGTGACAAAGCACCCTTGAGTTCAATGTGCAATATTAAAAAAACAAACTAGCAAACAAAAACCTACGTCTGCTTTTAAGGGAAGTGTTTTGTTTAGTTTGTTTTGTTTTGTTTTGTTGTGACACTGGGAATTGAACCCTGGGCCTCATATAGGCTAGGCAAGTTATCTACCGCTGAGCTATGTTCCCAACATACACACTTACCCCTTTTTCAATTTTTATTTATTCATTTATTTATTTAATTATATTTTTGAGACAGGGTCTTGCTAAATTTTCCCAGCCTCCTGCCTCAGCCTGGAGATTAATGAGATTACAAGCAGGTGCCACCAAGCCCATACCAGGTGACACTTTATTACAGTTATTTTAGAAATTAGGGAATCTATCCTGTTCTTTTAAAAAAGCTTTCAACACTTCTCAAGAACTTTGAAGATGTGATACCTTTGTATATAAGACCTCAAGTTGGGTCTGTGAGTAAAAATATCTGCTACCTATTCAATAGTTGGATTTATGTGCCCTCTCAAAAATGAATTCCAGATGAAGAAATCACAAGCTTTCCATAAACATTCTCAGATAGACAGACTGTATAACTTTTCTGTTAATAATGAGAAAAACCTTCCAGGGACTACTCCAAGGCTGTGTTCCTGTTCCTCCCACGTTTGAATGGGAAGCAGTCACTGCAAAGGAATCCTCATTCCAACCATATGTGAAAAGAGGGCAGCACTGCCTCCAAGGTTGAAATGACGCCATTCCCAGAAACTTCTGTGTAAAGACAAAAATGGATTCTGCACTGGCTGGATTATTTGATTTTTTTCCCTCTAGATGTAAAGCTTTATCACTTGCTTTTCATAACACAAAATGTAATTTGAAATAAACATGAAGCAGTTTGAGTTCATCATGTGGGGTAAATTTTGGAGAATGTTGACCTTGATTTTACTAGTTATTAAAGAGACCATAGGATA
This sequence comes from Marmota monax, assembly GCF_021218885.2. Lineage (NCBI taxonomy): Eukaryota > Metazoa > Chordata > Mammalia > Rodentia > Sciuridae > Marmota > Marmota monax. The sequence continues at coordinate 7,981,088 of NW_026694232.1, forward strand.
ATAATTGGTTAGAAAAGTAAATAATAATTTAATAATGAAGGTGCTATACCAAAAAAGATCACTACCTAGAGGCTCAGGAGGCTGAGGCAGGAGAATGGAGAATTCAAAGCTAGACCCAGCAACTTAGCAAGACCCTAAGCAACTTAGCAAGACCCTGTCTCTAAATAAAATGTAAAAAAGGGCTGGGGATGTGGCTCAGTGGTTAAGCGTCCTAGGTACAAAAAAAGAAAAAAGAAAAACGAAAAACTACTAGCTGGCTGCCATGGCACTACCAGGAACTCAGGAGGCTGAGGCAAGTGAATCACCTAGTCCAAGACCAACCTGGGAAACTTAGTGAGACCCTATGGTAAATGAATTATTTGTGTCAACATATGTATATGTCCCATAAACACATATGCAAAACTGTAAGAGGCTTTATCCAACAAACTAAATTGCATCTTTGCTGTTTTGCCATTATATGTCAGTAATTTGACACCATGTAATGTGTTCTGAACATCTGTTGTTGACAGTTTTTTTTAAATGGGGAAGGCTGGGGACATAAGTCAGTGCTAAAGCTCATGTCTAGCATGATCAAGGCCCTGATTCAATTCCAAGCACTGGGGGAAAAGTATTAAATCAATGCTAAAGTATTAACCTTGTGTGGTGGCACACAACTGTAATTCCACTGACAGAGGAGGCTAAGGCAGATGTATCGAAAGTTCAAGGTCAGCCTCAGCAACTTAGTTAGGCCCTGTCTCAAAATACAAAATAAAAAAAGGGTAGGGATGTAGTTCAGTGGTAGAGCCCCTCTGGGTTCAATCCCCAGTACAGCAAAAATAAATAAACCCAAGAGGGAAATTATTATAATTACAATGTGTAATAAAAGGAGTTTATACTTTATATGTGCATGACAATTCATGAGAGTTTAAGAACAGTGAGGCATTTGATTTTGTTATTAGCCACATATGTTAAATATATTTTACAGTATATTATATTACGCAAAATATATGTTGATTTACCAGATTCTAAGTTCACATGGGAACTTAGAATCAAGCAATTGACTTGTATGAGTAAAAATGTTCAGAAATCAATAGAGCAATTATAAAACCTCAAACCCAGAGTTCAGCAGCCCAGCTCTGTTTACATGTACACAAAAAGGTTTGATCAAAATTTTCAGGATTCCATTTCTTTAGTGTAATATAGATACCACTTTATTGTTGGTAAAAGATGATGACCAGAATTCTGAACTGCTGGGATATCAGACAATATGTTTACTCACATGGAGTCGTTCTTCCTTCAAAGATATTTTTATTCAGGTCTGAGCAAGGGAACATGATGGAAGCTCAAGTTTATGAAAATAAAAAGAAGAAAGGATGAGGGAGGAAGGAAGAGAAAAAATAGAAAGATAGTGACCTCAAAAGGAAAAACAGTGGAAACGAAAATGAATTCTACCTCTCATGTGTACCATTATCATAAAATCTACCTATGGCAATGCAATGTCATTGTGCATTTGTTTCTTTCATTTTGTAGATATATTAAGTAATTACTGAATGTAAGGCAAAATTACACACAAATTTCATTTTTTCACTTTGGCAAAAGACAGATTCTTTTTGTCTGTTTGTTTATTCATTTATTTATTTATTTATTTATTTTAAGAGAGAGAATTTTTTAATATTTTTTTTTAAGTTTTTTGGTGGACTATTCATTCATTTATTACATTACTAGGGGTTGAACCCAGGGTCTCATGCATGGGGGGCAGTGCTATACCATGGAGATACAGCATCTCTAGCTCTTCCATCTCATTTTCTTCAGTTGTTAAGTGCTTGACCACTTAACCTCATCATTTTTACTTTTATTTATTTATTTATTTATTATTTCCTTTTTATTTTTTATTTTGAGACAAGATCTGACTAAGTTGCTGAGGGCCTCACTAAATTGTTGAGGTGATTAAACTTGCCATACTAGAGCCTCAGCTTCCCAACTCGCTAGGATCAGTGATCGGCATCACCACGTCTGGCTTCATCTCTTTTTCTTAGTAGCCATTAAAAAAAAAATCTAGTACTTATCAGGAGTATATATATATATATTTTTTAGTTGTCAATGGACCTTTATCTTTTTATTTACTTATATGTGGTGCTGAGGATCAAACCCAGTGCCTCACACATTCCAGGCAAGTGCGCTACAGCTAAGCCACAGCCTCAGCCCAGGAATATATAATTTTTTTAATCTCTTAAAACTATTTAGTGGATCATATATTCAAAAAATTGCAAAATAAAATATATTTAGTAAGATATACGGTGAAAAGTCTCCCTCTTATTGCTGCTCACAATATGCCCGTTATCACTAACAAGATGTAACCCATGTTATTATTCCTGTACTGATGGACAGTTAATTGTTTCTGAACTTTTGCAAATAAAACCAATACAAAAAATGGTAACTTTGTTTAAGTATCATTTCATATATATCATGTACAAGTCCATCTGTAGGAAAAATTCCTAGAAGTAGAATTTCTGGGGCAAAGGGCAATATTTTCATATTAAATGTCTTTCTAAATTGCCTTCCACAAAAGATATACCAAGTTGTACTTCTAGAAGCAGTGTACAAGATTATATTTTTTCTTACAGTGTTGCCAATATATTGCCAAATGTAAGAATTTTGTCAGTTGATAAGTGGTGAATGATATTTTGTTGTAGTTGTAATTTGCACTTATGAAGAATAGGGTGGGGCATCTTTCATGTGTTAAAGAGCCATTCACACTTCCTTTAATGCCAAAATTTTGTATGTTTCCATTATTCTCTTATATTGAAGGGTTCTTTATATATTAAAGAGTTTAGTCATTTATTTGTCTCTTGACTTTATGGCATGTTTTCATGTCATGAAGAAATGCTTCTTTACAAAAGTTGCAATGTATTCTTTTCTTGTGTAATTTCTGAAGTCATTGTAAGATATACTTTTCCTAGCTAGGCATGGTGGCATGCACCTATAATCTCAGTAATTTGGGGAGGGTGTGACAGGAGGATTGCAAGTTCAAGGGCAGCCTGGGAAATTTAGTGTATAATATAATAAAATAAAAAGGGCTGACACCAGGCACAGTGGCATACACCTGTAATCCCAGCAGCTCAGGAGGCTGAAGCAGGAGGATGGTGAATTCAAAGCCAGACTCAGCAAAAGCAAGGCCCAAAGAAACTCAGTGAGATCCTGTCTCTAAAATAAAATACAAAATAGGGCTGGGGAGGTGGCTCAGGGGTCGAGTGCCCTTGAGTTTAATCCCTGGTACCCCCCAAAAAGTAAATAAATAAAAATAAAATAAAAGGACCTGGGATGTAGCTCAGTAATAGAGCACTTACGGATTCAATCTCCAGTACCCAAAAACAAAAACAAACCAAACAAAAATAAAATTGTCTCCACCTAGCATTCCAAGGGCATTTACTTATTTTTTTTAAGTTGATATATGAAAATTTCTAAAGCTATGATGCAATCATACTGGGAGAATATAATCCAAAGTAAATCAATCTCTCTCTTTCTCTCTCTTTCTCATTACTGACTTCTCCCTCTCTTTCTCAAGTAACTTCATGGACCTCCTCCTAACTGTTGTTTTGAGCCCTTGGAGGAGAAGGTAAGGTATTCAATTCATAAACCTTCAAATTTATGAAATGGGAAGAGACAGAGGCCTAGGATGTGTGAAATCCAGTACCAATTCTCAAAACAGTAGGCACCTTAGTACCTATCAGGACAGTGGCACTAAACTGTCCTAATATTATTGTTCACCACTGTGCCAAGGTGGGGAAACAGGTATACTTTAAATTGTCTTCAATGTAGAATGTAGAAATGTCTTCAATATAGTCAAAATATAGAGATTATCAATTTTATTAAATCTCACCCTTGAATATAAGTCTTTTTCTTCTTTGAGGACTAAGGATTGAACCTGGGGTGCTCTACTAGTGAGCTACATCCCCAGTCTTTTTTATTATTTTGAGATAGGGTTTCACTAAGTTACTGAGGTTGGCCTTCAACTTGCAATCCACCCCGTCCACCTACGTAGTCTATTTAATATTCTGTTTGATAACACAGGAACTATGCATAAATCACTCGTGCTGCGTACTGAACAAAGGACTATACTTCATCATATTTCAGTTGCAAGTGAGCTGCAAGTGGAAACATTGGAGTCTTTTTCACCAAATGCCATTTTCATTAGAAAGAACAATTGACAAGCAAGCTAGAGTTGTTCAGATCAGACGATTTTTCTTTTTTTTTTTTTTTTTTTGTTAAATTTATTTATTTTTAGTTCTCGGCGGACACAACATCTTTGTTGGTATGTGGTGCTGAGTATCGAACCCGGGCCGCACGCATGCCAGGCGAGCGCGCTACCGCTTGAGCCACATCCCCAGCCCACGATTTTTTTTTTGTCTCAAAAATTACAGTGAGTCTGTAACTTTAAGGAGGTAAAATTAAAATTTGTTGCCAATGGTATAACTTAAGCTTTCATATAAAAATTAGAATTTGGAAAAACTTGTGTCTTCTTGGTGTGAGCTTCATAGCTTCCCAATACTTAACACAATTCTGATTTTTTAATATTATACATGATATGCACAATTCAGTAAAACAATATTTTCCAAATGACCAGTGCATGAAATTACAAAGTCATGCATGAGAAAGAGTTGTCAAAATACAAGTCATGCCCATGGATTTTAATATAACAGACTTCAAAGAGTCCATTGATAATAGGTTTAGATTCCACATTGCAAATAATCTTTAAGATACTACCACTTGTTGAGCTTTGGTGCAATATCAAAGAAAAATATTCACAGTTATCTGAAAAGTCTGTTAAAATACTCCTCACTTTCCCAACTACATGTCTGTGTGAAGTTGGATTTTCTAGATATACTTCAATCAAAACAATATTTCACAAGAAATTGAATGCAGAAGTAAATCAGAGAATCCAGCTGTCTTCTATTAAGTCAAGTATCAAAGAGATTTGTACACATAATATGATACCACTTTTTTCACTAAATGTTTTTCTTGCCAAACCTTTATTTTTCATTTTAAAATGTTATTACATTAACACTTAATGGTATTATGATTGTTATTTTGAAATTATTAAAAATTTAACTTTTTTCCATCTTGATTTCCAATATGGTAAATAATAAAAACACTGGGATATTCAATGATTTTTAAGAATATAGTCTGGAGGCAAAGCTGTTTGAAAGCTGCTGAAATAGAATTTGTCCCTTGAATAACTAAAACTTCAGATCAGTCTTGACCACATGAACACACTGTATATTTGTAAAGTACATAACTATAATTTTGCTTCTGGATGGAATGCTATGTGTGTCTCTTAGGATAAGATTACAAGCAGAGAGGATGCCCCCAAAATACATAATACAAGAACAATGATTTATTTTTCAATTAGAGAAAAATGGCCAATATAGCATAATTTGAAATAACAAAACACTGAAATATAGCTTAAATCTTGGTTGGTTTGTTGTTGTTTTTGTTAGATTTTGATCCAAAGGTGCAAAGGGGCAGTAGGTTGATTTAATTAGTGGCCTTATTTTCTTGGGGTATTATCATCATTGGCCCACGCAAGAGCTCTCTCCGTTTTATTTTGCTCTTTCTTCAGTTCTCACTCTCATTTTCCTCCTGTGAACAGTCACCCATTTTTTTTAATGGATATGTATTTTTCAATGGGTTTAGTATTATAAAGTAGGTATGGTTATTTTGTAAAGAATCATATGTTTCCATGTGAGTAAACAGTGTTGGTATTGTAACTCTCATCATGTTGATTTCTTCATGATCATTTAATTCATTACTTCTTACTGCTGTGTGGCATTCCACAGTATGTATCCACCATATTTTACTTATTGACTCACCTATTGATGGTCTTCTCAGATGAATCTCACTCCCTACTTCTATTTGTGATAATATCATAACATCCATAAATTTGTCTCCACCCAAACTTTTGCTATTTTTCTGAAAGACATGTCCATAAGTGGGATTGGGATGCACATTTTACTTATCTAAAAATTCCCAACTTACTTTTAGAGTGGTTGTACATTTATACCCCTACCTGCAATGCAGAATCTCCACTGCCCGTATCATTTCCAATACTTGATATTATCCACCTTTCTAATCATGCCATTCAAATATATGTGAAGTGATATCTCATTGTTGTTTTAATTTACATTTCAGCTCTTTATAATGAATTTTAGTAATTCTTTATCTATTTGTGATTCATCTGAGTCTCTTCTGTGAGCTATTTATTTTATTTACCGTATTCTCAATTCTTCTCTTGGGTTTTCCATTTTTTCTTATTGATTTAAGGGAGTTTGTGTTTTGTTCATTTGTTTGTTTGTTTTTTGCAGTTCTGGGGATTGAACCCAGGTTCTCACACATTCTGGGCAAACATTTTACCACTGAGCTACATCCCCAGCCCTAAGGAGTTCTTATATATCTTGGATAACATTCCTTGTTTGCTTTAAATATTACAAATATCCTTTTCTAATTGATATCTGTTTGTTAATGTTATTTAAACATTACAGTACATTAAATAAAAGCTTGAATTATGGTGTAGGCAATCCTAACACACTTTTTGACTTAAAGTTAGTGCTTGAAATTTTTTTAAGAATATTTTCCCTACTCGTTGGTCTCAAAAACGTCAACATTTTCTTCTATTATTTTTATAAAGTTATCTCTAATATTTAGATCTTTAATCCATCTGGAGCCAACCTTTGTGAAAGTAAGACATTTGTATTTTCTCCATATAATGAGCAGTATCCTAACATCATCTACTAAACCATTTTCTTTTTTCAAATGTTTTGTGATACAAATGTTTATCATATAGCAAGTCTTCACATATACATAGTTCAGTTGCTGAACTCTCAATTTTAATGCATTGATTTATTTATATTTTGCTGAAACATTTTCATGTCATTGCCATTTATAGTATGTCAATATCTGATATGTAAGTGATAATCACATCTTTTGCCACATCTTTTCCTATACTTATGATATTTTGAGCTTTCATCCATCCATATATATTTTACAATTGTATTCCTCAAAAATCTAGTTAGAATCTGTATTGGAATTTTGTGCACATCAAATGTGTACTTGGAAAGAATTCATGAAGTTAAGCCATACCAACCACAGATTTGGTATTTCTCTCCATTTATTCAAATCTTAGTTATGTAATTTCTATTCTTATACCAATAGAAACAAAAGAAAAAGGACTTACATTTCCTTCTTATAAATTTAATGCCATTTTTATTTAAAAGAGGCTCTAGCTGGGTACAGTGGCCACATCTTGTAGGCTCAGCTTCTCGGGAGGCTGAGGCAAGAGGACTGCAAATTCAAAGCCAGCCTGGGCAACTCAGACTCTATTCCAAATAAAATAAAAAGACTTGGGATGTACTTCACTGGTAGGGTACTTACCAAGTATGTGAGAGTCCCTGGGTTCAATCTGCAAAATAAACAAATGAATAAATAATAAAAGAGGCTCAATAGACAGCAAATCTAGTTACACCAATTTCACCTTCAAGCAGTGCTTTTTTCTTTCCATAAAATTCATAACATATTCCCCAATACAGATTATCATATGAATGGGGCATTTGGACACTGTGTTAGTCAATTTTTTTCCCTGCTGTTACTAAAGGACCCAACCAGCACATTGTATGGGGAAAAAAGGTTTATTGGGGGGGGGGGGGGGGCACAGTTTCAGAGGTCTTGGTCCATAGAATTCCAGCTCCATTCCATGGGGCTCAAGGTGAGGCAGGACATGATGGTGGAAGAGTGTGGCAGAGGGAAGCAACTCACGTGATGATCAGAAATCAGGGAGAGAAACACCACTCTCAGGATACAAAATATACTCCATAACCACGCCCCCAATTCCCACCTCCTCCAGCCACACCCTACCACTTCAGTTACCACTCAGTTAATCCCTATCCCAGGATTCAATCACTGATTGAGTTAAGATTCTCACAACCCAATCATTTCTCCTCTGAACCTTCTTGCATTGTCTCACATGTGAACTTTTGGGGGACAACCTCACATCCAAACCATAACAGGCACTTAAAAAAGAGATGGGGAAACATATCTATTACATTGTTAAACCACAGGAAGGAGCCAATTAACATACAGGAAGAGAACAAGCATCCCCAGCACTTGCTCTGGCAGTGTGGTTTACTTATGGTTTTGCCTTCTGAGCTCCTATGTTTTATGTATGTAAGAAAAGATGTCTCTCAGAAGAAGCCACAGAAAGAACACAAAAATCAGCTGGTAAGCCAGTGGGAGGCATTTAGTGGTCATTGTGTGGATAAAGAAAGAAATATAAAGAAATGACAACTGGTCCTTCTTGATTTGCCCTGAAAGGTACTTACACATGTTTTTTTTTAAATATGTGTGTGTGTGTGTGTGGTACAAATATTGAACATGAAGTTTAATATTAATAAATTTTAAATGTATCATACATAATTATTGACTATAATATAATATTTTATAGTAGACACTAGAATATATCCATCTTGCCTAGCTGAATTTTTATGCCCATCAATTACTAATTCCCCATTTTCCCCTATCCTTAGTCCTTGGAAACCACCATTCTACCCATTCCTGGATTCTATGAATTTCACTATTTTAGATATTATTTTATTTAGTTTTTTTTATTTTTTTTGTCTCTGTGACAAAAAATTAAAAAAAAAAAAAAGCTTACAGGAGGAAAAGTTTATTTGCAGCCTATGGTTTCAGCAGTCTCAGTCCATAGATGGCCAACTCCCTTGCTGTGAGCTCAAAGTGAGGCAGCACACTGTGGAGGAAGGACCCAGCAGAGGAAAGGTGCTCAGCTCGTGGTGGGGTCAGAAAGCAGAGACAGAGGGAGGGGGAAAGGAGCCACACAAAAGATGCACCCTTCCAGGGCACACCCCCAGTGACCTACCTCTTCTAGCCATGCCCCACCTGCCTACAGTTACCACCCCAGCAGTCCATTCAAACAAGCATGGTCTGAATAGGTACAACTCTCACAATCTAATCATTTCACCTCTGAATATTGCTGCATTAGCAGGAGCTTTGGAGGGACACTGCATATCCAGACCATAACAGAGAGACCATGTAAATGGATTCAAGCAGTATTTGTCTTTCCATGACTAGATTATTTCACTGAGTACAATGCCCTCAAGGTTCATCTGTGTTGCTACATATTGCAAAATTTCCTTCTTTTTTTTCTTTTTTTAAGACTGAACATATATGTGTACAATAGTATTTCATTGTAGTATATGCAGGATACCAAAGAGTCTCTACCCATCTATCTGTTGATGGACACTTAGATTGTTTTCACATCTTGGTATTTATGAGTAGAATTGCAATGGTCACAGGAGTGCTAATATCTCTTCAAGATCCTGATTTCAATTCTTTCATCAGGCAGTGGGATTGCTAGGTTATATGTTAGGTCTATTTTTACATTTTGAGGAACCTCACTGCTGTTCTCCATAGTAGCTATACCATATGCATTCCCCAAAAGTACAAAGGGCTCCAATTTCTTTACATCTTTACCAACACTTATTGTCCTTTGTTTTCTTGGTAATAGTCATCCTAACAGGTTCGAAGTGATGTCTCATCATGGTTTTAATTTGCATTTTCCTAATATTTAGTAAAATTGAGCAAATTTTTTTTTCATATACCAGTTGCCCATCTGTATGTTTTCTTTGAAGAAATGTCTATTCAAGCTCTTTGCCCATTTACAGGGTTTTAGGAGGTTCTACTATTTAGTTGTAGGAATTACAAGTCTTGGAAATTAACATTAACCTCTTGTCAGATGAATGGCTTGCAAATATTTTCTCTCATTTCTCAGGTTGTGTTTTCACTCTCTTGATAGTTTCCTGTGCTGTGTAGAAACTTTTTCATTTATTGATTTAATGTAGCCCCATTTGTTTTGTTTATTTGTTTGATGAGTTGGTTGGATTTTTTTGTCCTTGTTGCCTGTGCATTAGTGAGCATCCATAAAAGCATTCATTGCCAAAATCAATGTCAAGAAACATTTCTTTTTTTTTTTTTTCTTTTCTTTTCTTTTTTTTTTTTTATTTTTAACTTTTTGTGCTGGGGATGGAACCCATAGAACCCAGAGGTGCTTAACCTCAGCCACATCCCCAGCCCTTTTTAAAAAATTTAGGTTCTCTCTAAGTTGCTTATGGCCTAAGTCACGGAGGCTGGCTTTAAACTCATGATCCTTCTGCCTCAGCCTCCTGAACTGCTGCTGGGATTACAGGTGTATGCCATGGCACCTGGCTTGAAACATTTCTTTTAAGGTTTTTGTTTGTTTGTTTGTTTGTTTGTTTTTAGGATTTTCATGGTTCAGGATCTAACATTTAAGTGCTTATTCATTTTTAGGTTTTTTTTTTCTTTTTTGGATAAGGGTCCAATTTTATTCTTTTAGACACAGATGTCCAGTTTTCTAGCACCATTTATTAAAGAAACAGCTCTTTCCCCATGGTGTATTCTTGGGGCACACTCATCAAAGATCAGTTGAATGTACATGCATGGATTTGTTTCTGGGCTTTCTGTTCTATTCCATTTCTCTATGTGTCTATCTTTATACCAATGCCCTACTGTTTTGATTATTATAGTTCTGCAGTGTATTTTGAAATCAGAAAGTGTGATGCCTCCTGCTTTGTTCTTCTTTCTAAAACTGATTTAGTTATTCCTAGTCTTTTGCAGTCTTGTATAAATTTTACAATTTTTTTCTATTTCTGTAAAATTTCACTTTCAGATTTTTTTCAAATATAGTTTTAGTTGTTGATGGACCTTTATTTTATTGGTTTATATGTGGTGCTGAGAATCGAACCCAGTGACTCACACATGGTAGGCAAGAACTCTGCCACTGAGCTACAATCCCAGCCCATTACTTTCAGATTTTGATAGTGGTTCTATTGAATCTGAAGACTGCTTCAAACATGGATTTATGGTTCTTAAAATAATATCTTATTTCTATTATATAACAAAATTGGTTTGTTGCAAAAAAAAAGTGGTTTTTTTAGCAACTTGCATATTTCTATCAACCTTGAACTTTTGTTAGAATTCATAGTATGCTGATTGTATCAGATTTCTTAATATATATAGATATCATATTATCTGCCAATAATAACTTTTATTTCTTTATATCTAACCCTAACATTATTTATGACATTATCTTATCTTAAAAGTCACGTAAGACATCCAATATTTGCTTAGATGGTAGTGGAAATTTCCTTCTCTTTCAATGGAAATTCTACTAAAGTTATTGTAGTAAGTTTATTTTCTCATTAGGTGTTTTTGTTGTTTTAGGGTTGAGTGGCTTTTTTTTTTTTTTTTTTTTTTAGGTTTTGGTTTGGGGATTTTTGGAAGTACTGAGTATTGAATCCAGGAAATTGCTACCTCTGAGCTACATCCCAACTCTATTTATTTATTTAATTTTTGGAGAGTGGGTCTTGCTAAGTTGACCAGGTGGGCCTTGATTTATGATCCTCCTGCCTCAGCCTCCCAAGTAGCCAGGATTACAGATGCAAACTATTATATCTGGCTCAAAAAGCTTTTAATACTCTTAGTACTCTGCAAATTTTATCCTAAAAAAGGATTAATTTTTTGCTTTTGATGCTGGATATAGAACCCATGGACCCAGAGGTGTTTATTCTGAAACTCTTATTATAAATAAGGTATTTTTTCCATGTCTTATGAAATCTTATGGTCTAGTATTAAAATGAAATGCATTGATACTTTTTTATGTTTTATTAACCTTTTACTCTTGGAATAAATACTACTCGTATAATAGTTTATACTGCGTAAACTATTGAACTTGAATAGCTAATATTTTAGGGGGGACAGTTGCTGGGGATGGAACCCAGGGCCTCCTGCCTGCTAGGTAAGCTCTCTTCCACTGAGCCATGCCCCCAGCCCAAAGGCTCTTATACTTACACCCATAAGTGAAATGCATTTATGCTTTTCTTGTCTTGAATCTCCCTTATCTACTCTGAAATTCAAAACTGTATTAGATTTCAGTCACTGTGATAAGATGCCTGAAAAAAAAAAATTAAAAGGAGGAAAGATCTATTGGGCTCATCTTCAGAGGTTTCAGTCCAGGGTCACCTGACTTCATTGTCCCTGGGCTTGTGGTGAGGCAGAACATCATGGTAACGTGGTAAAGCAAAGATGCTCACCACCTGGTCACCAAAAGCAGAAAGAAAGAAAATAAAGGGCTGAAAACAAAAACATATGCTTCAAGTGCACACCCCCGTGACCTACTTCTTTCCATGAGGCCCTGCCTTCTAAATTTCCACCACTTTCCAATAGCCATTAAGCTATGAATCCATAAATGTTTTAATCCAGTCACAAGATCAGAACTCTTGAGGTCCAATCACATGTCAATGCCCCCACCTCTGAACACTACTGCATTGGGATCAAACATTCTCCACATAAGCTTTTGGGTGACATTGAGGATCCAAACCAGAACAAAACTATACAAACTTCATAAAATTAGCTGGGCAACTGGGCAGCTTTACTTTGTATGTTTTTTTTGCTTTTTCCATTTTCTGGAGTAACTTATATAAAATAGGTATCATCCCACAAAATAATGATAAGTACATAAATGCATATTCATTAGCTCATTTTAACCATTCCACAGTGTGTACATATTTCAGAACAACGTGTTGTTCAGGATAAATATATGATTTTTTTATTTTTCAACTAAAAATCAAAGAAAAAATAAAAGATATTTTAGCCCTTGAAAGTTTTATAAAATCTCACTAGAAAACTGTCTAAGCGGGGCTGGGGATGTGGCTCAAGTGGTAGCACGCTCGCCTAGCAAGCGTGAGGTCCTGGGATCAATTCTCAGCACCATATAAAAATAAAATAAAGATATTGTGTCCACCTAAAAAACTAAAAAATAAATATTTTTTTAAAAAAAAAAGAAAACTGTCTAAGCTGGGAGGTTTTTTTTTTTTTCTGGTAGTAAGTTTTTGCTTGTTTTTTCTTTAATCATTATTTTATACATTGTATTATGTGAATATCTAAGATATGCATAAAATTATGCACAAACACACACACGCACATGCATATACACACACTTCTTTAAAAAAACCAGAGATGTGGCTGGGGTTGTGGCTCCATGGTTAAGCACTTGCCTAGCACTTGTGAGGTACTGGGTTCAATTCTTAGCATCACATTTAGGTACTGTGTCTATCTATAACTAAAAATATTAAAAAAAAAAAAAACAGAGATATAATGCACAATTATTTTTAGGTTAGTACAATCCAAGTTGTCTTCCATTTGCCAGCTCAGACCCTTGCCTGCCCCGCTGTGCCTCAGGAGGCTGCCCTGTATATACAAGTTCCCCTGAGATCTAGCTTCTTGCCCAACAAGAAATCCTGGAGGGAAGGGACTATGATTAGGGTATTTATCCCTGTACTTGCCTTCTTGAAGTTTGTTTCCTTTTTTAAATGGACACAATTATTTTATTTATTTTATTTGTTTATTTTTACGTGGTGCCAGGGATCCAACCCAGTGCTTCACGCATGCTAGGCAAGCGCTCTACCACTGAGCCACAACCCCGGCCCCCAAGAAGGTTCTCTCTGGCTTATTTCCTCTACCAAAGTGGCAAGCCTTCTACAGCTGGTCTTTCCTCCACTACTCTTTCTCTCTGAGTCCCAGAAACTGTTCCCTCTGCTCATCTTCTTGGACCCTGGGATGTTCACAACCCCCACTGTCACCTGTGCTGCATGCTACCCTATTTTTTGTAATTTCCCTACTTCACATCCACGTGTTTGTAAACAGTTCCTTTACTAAGCCTTTTAAATTATCCTAATTTGAATGCCATCTTTCCTCCTGGGACCCTGACTACTACACCTTAATTTATTTATAGAAACAATCTGCCACCACCACCCACTGCACACACACATACACACACTCACTCGGGTTAGCCATTACAAATAGTTTTGGTGTACATTTTTGCAAACACAGACTTGTGTGATATATAACATAAAAGCTGTGTGGTGTATTTGAAACCCAAACAATAATTTTAAAATGAGACCTTTTAAAACAATTTTTTAGAGATTTCTAGTTGTTACTAACCATGCCTCATTTTTCAAATTTTTTTTTGATCCTTAAAACTCTTTATAATTCTGTACTCACTTAATCTTTTTGAGGACCTGTACCTCTTCACATGGACTTATTTTCTTAAATGTAGATGTCCAGGTTCTGACTGCTATTCAGGCGCTCTTTCTCTCTCTCTCTCTCTCTCTCTCTCTCTCTCTCTCTCTCTTTGCATAGCTTCAATTATCATTATTTTACAAATGATTCGAAAATCCTTGTCTCCAGCCTTGGCTTCTATCCCATGTTCATCCATTTTTATTACTTTCTGGTGACTAGGTCCAACCTGAACATACTAACAGCAATTCAAATACAACAGGATCCCAACCAAACTCATACTGGGTTCCATGGCACATGTCTGTAATCCTAGCTATTTGGGAGGCTCAGGCAGGAGGATCACAAGTTGGAGGCCAACATGGACAACTTATGAAGACTCTGTAAAGTAAAATAAAACAGGGCTGGGGATCTAGTTCAGTGGTAGAGCACTTGCCACAAAAAAGAAAAACAAAAAATCTTTTCTCACTAAACCAGTCTTCCATTTGATTTTCTTTCTATTCTTAACTCCACCAATCTTATTCCCCTGTTCAAAATGTTGGTGCCAGACTTGACCCCCTTCTGTTGTTTTCCATCACTCCTATTTAGGACACACTTTAGCAGCCCCTACAGCTACATATTCATTCAGTATTCATCTCCTTTCAGTCACTACAACCAACATTCAACATGATATTCCTGTTCTGGCACCTCATAGCACCCTCCCAACTCATCTTCCCACAACTATTTCTCCTCCCCTCATTCCTAGCCATCCGACAGAATGATAGCCTAATATTCCTTAAAAACACAGTATCTTAGGACTGGGAATACAGTAGTAGAGCACTTGCAATGTGTGGTGTGTGTGTGTGTGTGTGTGTGTGTGTAGGGGGTGGGGGGGGGGGCTGGGTTAAATCTCCAGCACACCTCCACACAAAAAAATCCTATTATCTGATTTAAGAAACAATTTACCCAACTGGACACAGTGGCACACACCTGTAATCCCAGTGACTTGGGAGGCTGAGACAGGAGGATCTCAAGTTTGAGGATATCCTCAGTAACTTAGCAAAACCCTATCTCAAAGTAAAAAAAAATAAAAAGGGCTGGGAATGCGACTTAGTGGTTAAGGGCCCCTGGGTGGAAGGAAGGAAGGAAGGAGGGAAGGAAGGAAGGAAGGAAGGAAGGAAGGAAGGAAGGAAGGAAGGAAGGAAGGAAGGGAGGAAGGAACAAACCACCCAGTGTCCCCTAAATTTTAGTCTAAACTTCGTGGTTCATAACCAAATGTCTCTACTATATGACTTTAACCTACACAAGCCCTTATATTATCCCAATATTTCCACCATGCTTTTATCACACAGCCTGAACACATGCCATCTTCTCTTCTTATCAAATCTTCCAAACACCTCTGCCAACTTGATTTCTTCTAGGTGCAGCTCAGGTCTTACCTCCCTACTGAGCCTTTCTTGAGACATTCTCACACTCTGCTTTATATTATATTATTTGTGTGCTGTCAACTTCACGAGATTCAAAGTTCCTAGAGGGCAGGGACTGCTTCATATTTCTTTCTGTTTTTCTTATAACACCTCCACAACCCTTTTCACATATCCAGGAGTCAGTAAATTTGCATTGAATTAATTTATTAATTAGGAAAAAACAAATCATCAGGAAAAACTAAATTTTCTTTAATAAAGACTTGGAAACAATTTCCTTTTTACTCCAAACAGCTCGTTTCTTTTTACATTCACACATAGCAGCTGTTTATTTTAAACTTTTAAAAGGTTATAGGGGTTGTGGGTATAGTTCAGGGGTAGAATGCTGCCTAGCATGCATATGTCCCTGTGTTCAGTCCCTTATAGTACTAGGGGGAAAAAAGTTATAGATTCCTCAAATTGTATACAGGGATGCAGTCCAATATGAAGTATGAGATTGATCACAATATGACGCATAATTGTTGTGTTAATTGAGAGTAAGTGTGACTTTGGCACAAGCAAAAGAAACAGTAGAATAAAAATTCTTACTCTGTTGGGTCGTTTAATGAAACACTCTTTGTGGTTACTTTCTCTTTAGAGATACTGCTATGCAAATCTAATTTAATGGAATTGTCCTCACTGTATTTTTATAGACAGTTAGTGCAAATAAAAACCAAACATGGATCCAGGCACAGAGACACATACCTGTAATCCCAGGAATTTGGGAAGCTGAGGCAAGAGGTTCGAAAGTTCAAGGCCAACCTTGTCAATTTAGCAAAACTTTCAGCAATTTAGCAAGACCTTGTCTCAAAATAAATTAAAAAGGGCTGGAAATGTAGCTCAGTGGTAAAGTACCTCTGGGTGCAATTCCCAGTATAAACAAACACACACACACACACAAACAAACAAACATGGTGCTTTTGGCTTTTAGAAGTTTAATTGTTGAGTGACGAGCTAATCTTAGATGCTAAATTATGAAGCATTAGTGTAAAATAAAAAAGCAACTGTGTTTCAACAATGGAGTGACAGAGGTGGCTGAGGAGATCTGTTTACTACCTCAATGAAGCAAAGATTAACTATATTTATTCCTTCTTGTATTCTTTTATTCAAAAACCTATACTATGTTCCAAAAAACTATGTCAGGCACTAGAGATATAAAGGATGGAAACGTAATTTTTCTTTAAAGGAGAGAGAGAAATATTTTTTTAAATGGTGGGGAAATAATTTAAATGTAAAGTTTGTGCCAGGTGCAGCAGTATCACAGAAGAAGGGGAAAAAAATGATTGTTACAGTTTCACCCTTAGAGCCTTGCTAATCTGCCTTTCTGTTACTTAGTCTAAAATATTACCTACTGGACAAAACCAGAAAGAAGAAAAAAAAGAACATATCATAAGACTTTAATATTTGGATACTTGATAATTATTTCATTGCTTAGAAAACTTCAATTCATTTTGGCAACACGATATGATCACTGGTCTTAGAGCTGAAGATGGAACATATGACATTGCAGAGCCTAAAAGATGACATACAATTACAATTATTTAAAAGGGAGTTCCAAGGCACAGGGTGGGGGCGGGGCATGCTTGGGGAATGCTTGCCTAGCATGCATGGGGCCCTGGGCTTGAACCCCAGAACCACCAAATAAAAAGTGTAATAATTATTGGTTTCCGTGGTCAGGAGGAAAATACTTGTTTATTTCAGATTCCAATAACATATTTATCTACCTTATATTTCTTTTCTCTGAGCTAAACAAGCCATTTTCATTTCAAGCACACCTACAGAGTATTATTTCTCAAAAGTCATATTTAATCAGTTGCTTATTTACTGGGCCTTCTCCTCACAAGACTGGCTGCTTCTCCTAGGACAGAGACTATTTCTTATTCACTTTTATATCTAATGCCTGAGCACAATTCCTGGCACACAGCAGACAATAAATACCTGCTCAAAGAAAAATGTAAATACAGATCTTTACATCCTTGCCAGCTCTTCGATATTTGATTATTTTAATGTCCATCATTTGCCTCTTTTTCTTGCTCTCCTTCTCTTGGTAAGAACAAATGGGGGAGAAGGATTTCTGAATAGCCTCATAAATAGTGTATCGGGGTTTCAACAAATAAAAGCCCCAAGACTCATCAGGGAACTTCAATTCTCAAAAAAAGGAAAAAGAAACCTCTTCACATTTAAACTCCAAATTGGACACTTCTTGAAAATGTTCCTCGTGTTGTGTATCTGTGAGATGCCTTAGCAAATAAAAAAAAATGCATAAATGGTCCTAAACTTCATTTCAAATGATTGTATTTATTTAGTTTATCCTCACTTTTGCTGTAGTTGCTGTAAATGGCTTGGAACATGCAAAATATGCTAAACAAGAAACACAGCCCGTACCTGAAGAGTTAGCAGTTGAAAGGCATAAGAAGCACAATGGATTATAAAAGCCTCTTGAAGAACAGCCTTTTGCTGCATAGATGCCAGACATGACAGTATGTGGCAGGAAAAGAGTTGGGGAAACTGCTTTAAAAACCTATTAACTAGGAATGTGAAAAAGCAGGGAACAATCGGGAAAGGAAGGAGGTGCTCACTGTTTAAAAGGCTTTTAAATGTGACCATATTTTTGTTGGCTTTTTGCCTGCAACATAAAATGAGGATGGTGTATTGAATGGCTAGCTGGCTGTAGAAGAAGATGGAATGAATGGGAGCTGGGTGAGGAAGTCAAGGCTGAATTTTGAGATGCCACTCTGGACCATATGCAGCTGTTGAGACAACTCTCAGCAATGATTTTAGTGAAGTAAACACAAAATTCAGCCAGGCTGCTCAATCACCCTTTCATTCTTGTGTTTTTCACCATCCCGTAAATATTTGCCTGTGCCATCTTTGCTGCAGATATTAAGGAGTTAATAAATTAGCCAGCCAACAGGCAGGAATCGAGAAAAGCTACAGAACTTAGAATTGAACAGCTGACAGCAGATTGTGCAGGTGCAAGATGGGAATCAGCTCTGTATTTTCTGGGTAGCACAGTTCTCTCTGTCTGGCCTGTGGCCTGATTTCCTGGCCCCTTGAGGATAAACTGAGTTCTGTCAGAGAGAATTCCAGAGGTCTCCTTCTATAATCTTAGGAACTGTCACCTTACAAAAGGATGCAATCCCCTTCTATATTGAGACTGATAATCATCACATATCAGTGGTGGCCTTGTAAGATTTTGGTTTCATGTTAGGAAAGAAAAATACTCCAGATATATAAATAAGAAATGGTGTATTAAACTTCACAGTATAATAAATCAGCATCCGGTAACTGGGTATTCAGGCATGTGTGCATATGTGTCTGTGTATAAATGTGAGAGAAAAGGGACCACGACTTGTTTTGAAAATATAAGTACTGTGGCAAATAGCAAGGTCATAACACAATCGGGAGAGGAGAGAGATGGGCCTCGCTCAAGTGCATATTTCTTACCAACTAGTTTGTGGAATTCTTCTAATCAGCCGATTTGCTGGTGATGGACATTCAGGTCCACCCTTCCCACTGTGGCACTTCTTCCAAATCTTTTTGTCTCTATAGTAGCAAAAATATTAATCATATAACACTTGAAAATGTTTGATATGATCAATCCCTGGTTAACAAAACATTCCAGTGTTTCTTCTGTTTCTTCTGTAAAGGTTGCCCGCAAGTAAGATAGTGAGCGTGGCTGACTGGATTGCTAGTAGGGAAATTGATTTATTTTACACAGGTGAATTGAACTGTGCATCCAAAGCCTTTTGACCAAATTCTGTCTGGAAGTACATATTTATAATAAAGGTAGAAAAACTAGGAGAGTATGAAGTTTTGTTTTTTTTTTCCCCCTAGATAAATTCTGGGAAGGACAGATAAACATCTTCAGTTAGCAATGGTTAAAGTAGGAGCTAGTACCTACTATTAAATCCTACTTAAAAATCTTCTCTTTCTTTCAGGACTACCTTAAATCCCTAAAATTCTATGCTTCTAATTCCCCCATCTAAAAACTGAAGAGCCTGTGATTTCTACTATAAAAGACTAGATACTTTCAGAAACACTGGCCTTAGATTAGTTTGTTTTAGAGAGCTCTGAAAAGACCTCCCAATTTAAAAAAAAAAAAAAAAAAATGCCTACCCTCATGTTTTCCGTAGGGACCTGAAATTCCATCAATGGGAATTTTCATATTTGAAGCTGGGAACAGTGGTACATGCCAGTAATCCCAGCTATTCAGGAAGCTGAGGAGGGAGTTCAAGGTCAGCCTGGGCAGCATGGCAAGACCCCTGTCTCAAAACAAAACAAAGCAAATGATATTAACAATAATAATAATAATAATAATAATGTTTAGAATAGCTCTGTTTCTTACTGACAAACTCCATTTCAAAACACTTTAAAATTAAATAAACAGGAAAATGTAAAGATATATGTAAACCATAAATAAATTTTCAAGTACTTGTGGGCCAAAGATCAGAAGGGAATACAGAGAATATAAGTTATTTATGGTTTAAGGTGGTAGATCTTAAATGACAGATTACATTTTTCTTTAAAATTTTCCTTTATGTGCTTGTAATAAATATCAGTTGGGAAAAAATTAAGATCACTTCTAAAGATTCCAATTGTACTTGACCACTGTATCTCTCCACCTAGTCGAACCTAAAAATAAATGAACAAAACATTAAAAATAAAAGAATCCTCGATATTTTATAACTAGATTTAGGGAGAAAGCCATACAACTCAGAAAACAATTTGCTCACAAGTTAATGAGTATTAAGGGGAAGGCACTTTGTAGGGTGACACAGAAGACACAAAAATGACCAAGATCTGTGCCCCTTCTTCAAAGAGCACATGGCAGAAAGCTAGTGACTTTGAAGCAAGAGCAGGTTGTCATTATCAGTCATCAGTACATTTCAGTGAATCTATT
Organism: Marmota monax; assembly: GCF_021218885.2. Taxonomy (NCBI): domain Eukaryota; kingdom Metazoa; phylum Chordata; class Mammalia; order Rodentia; family Sciuridae; genus Marmota; species Marmota monax. Next base: position 8,001,569 of record NW_026694232.1, read on the forward strand.
TATTAGCCATTTGTTTCAGATTTTGAAAAGCAGAAGGACGGGGGAAGCCCAGGACACTACCTAGGAAAGATCAGTCTGGATTAAGACACTTAATGAAGGGAGATGAGGGCAGTGGGCACAAGCAGGGACAGGCGATAACACAAAGGAGGGAGGAAGATGAGAGCAGCAAACTGCATTTCAGAGACTTGATCTGAGCTAGCTCTATCTTCTAGCAAATAATTTTCAAAATATCAAGTGGGCCATAACAAAGTATTATTCTTATAACTCAAGGAAGGATTTTTACAAATATCAAGAGGGATATTGGTAGACAAATGTGTCCTCGTATTCACAATGTAAACCCTGACAAGACACGCATCTCCTTGCAAGCCCCACTTTAGAAAGGTGGTTTCAATCCGATCATTTTGGGGGTTCACTCTAATATTGGAGGTCACAGATATCTTTATTCCATTATTCTGTTTCAAACATTTAAAACCTGATGGAAAAAGTAATGCCCGCCAAAAATATTTCCCAAGTTGTTTGGGAAGTGGTTTGTTTTCTCTTCTTTCTCTTTTTCCAAACCTCAAAATACATGAATGTTTTTCCTCACCAGTAAGGAAAGATGACATTGAGCCAGGTACAGTGGCACACACCTATCATACCAGTGACTTGGGTGACTAGGGCAAAAGGAGTTAAAGGTCAGCCTGTACAATTTAGCAAAACCCTGTCGCAAGATATAATATAAAAAGTGAATGAAATGACACGGAGAAGTATCAAATGAACCCACTTCAGCAGATTTCAAACTCAAACCATGAGCCTGTTATTTTAAAATATGTATCTTTCCAGGAGCTGGAGTTGTGGCTCATGCCTAGCATACATGAGGCACTGGGTTGGATCCTCAGCACCACATAAAAATAAAATAAATATATTGTGTCCACTTAAAGTATTTATCTTTCCAAGAGTCATTTCCTATAACTAACTGATCACTCTCTTTAGAAAACGCCAATACTCACAGGCCCCAAATTTGCATTTGGTCCCTAATATTCCATTTGGTAATCAATATCCTGTTTTCCTCCTCCCTACCTCCTTTTTCTCCATCAGTGTCCATCTCAATTTTCATTTGCTTTCATTACCTTCTTCATTCTTAATGCTTCCTTTTGGGCCAAGCTGCCTGCCTCTTACATCCATATTAACTTTCTCCTTCTCTTTCTCATTTAACCATTTCTAGATCTTTAGATTACAGATGCCAACATTTATGACTCATTTCTTTTACCATAGTGACCCCCCCATTCATAAAATTTCCCTCCTCCACGAGATCGTCCTAAGAAAGCACATGTGTTCAATCAAATGTGTCCAATAGCACCATTTCCTACTCTCATTCAGTATTTTCTGTGACTCTTCTTTATTACACCTTTCTGATAGGACATGGAAACTTTGTTTATCTATGGTCTAGGCTGAACTGCACATGGGACAGAGATAATAACCTTCTGACCCTACAGTTCTTCCTGGCTGTGGGTAGAATTGATAGCACATTTTCAATTTCTCCCTTGTCTTTGCTTGAACATACTAGAATTACAACCTCTGACAAAGGTAACATCCCTTTTGTGGTGGAAACAAAGGAGTGTGTAATGAATTGGTTAAGATTACATTGCATGTTTAGATGATGAAATCCAGCTGCAGCTCAATTCCTTTATTTTCTCTAGCTGGACCTGGTCTTTCAATAAGACATTATTGACTGGCATCTTTCCCAGAACAAGTACTTTGGAATATAGTCTTGCTGCTTTGAGTTCTTTAGGCTGAAAAACAACTATAGTACAGGTCAAGAGAATCAGATATGAGACAACAATGCCCAGTATCTTAGGATGAGCATTTTAGATGATCCATATGCAGATGGCACTAAAAGAATGAAAGGTCCTTGGATTTACATGAGGTCTGAGCCACTTTCAAATTAACTTTAGCTGCTAAGGTGGCAGGATATGAATTATAGTTTTATTTGCCATTTCTCAGCAAAATCCTGGGGCCAAGAAGACACAGGAGAGAGACAATCTTAAGAATTCACCACACAGATTGTTCTATAGTGACATTATAAAATAAATTTTTAATTTTTATAAAAATAAAATCAATTAATGCCACAATTGTGCAGTGTTATGAAATGCTGGTTTTTGTTGTTGTTGTTGTTTAATCCCAAATCATATCACCTTTAGTTGCTCTCAATCACAAATTACTGGGTTCTTTCTTCTTTTTCCTATATTTTGCTTTTGCTTGTGGCTTGTCTTTGTTTTTCAAAAACAAGACTACTTACAATTTCTGCTTTTAAAAATGAAATATACCCAAATTGGCTGCAGAAAATATTTAAAATGTACACTTTTCAAAGAACAATCCCATCATTTATTCATCTTTTAGATAAAAATGATTATATTCATCTCAATTATTTTTTGCCAAGGATTATAACACTAATTTTACTCTTTCTAAAAATTAAAATAGCAAACAGTTTATATAAGGTGTTGATAATTACCTATATTATTGTACTGCTGTGACAGATGTTGGCAAAAAAGCCTAAAATGCCTACAGCTGTGCACTCCATGACATCTAGTTTATACTCAGACAGAAGGCTAACAGATGTTCTGAACTGTCACTTTGCCTAAATGTTTTTAAAGTCTAAGGACCTGCTTTATAATTCACCAGGGTCTGGTTTGGTTTCACAGAGGTCCTCAGAATTCCCATCTGTGACAATTAATGGTGAAGACATTGATAAATCAACCCTTGTATTTTTCTATTTCTTTAACAAATAGACATCAGTTTATACACGAATTGTGGATTGTGACAGCTGTTTATATACATCCCATTTGTAAAATTCTTTCCTTAAACACAAATAAATTTGGGTGATCAGTATACATTTCCTTGGTTTGAGCCAAGGAAAAGGCCAGAAAATCACCCATTCTTTTTATTCAATTTTGTACACCTTGAACGTAAGATGTTAACAATCTCCATTGATCATTTTCAAAAGTTGTATTTTTTTTTCTAGTAAATAAAATGTTTTGTTATTTTTATTCAGCATTTTAATAACTCTTCTCATAACAATCACAATTAATTGGGTAGCCCATTAGAATAATAATTTTGGAAGTGGAAATGGCATTCAGAAAGTATACAGCCCATCTTCTCCAGCTTGACACCCTAATACTTCCTCTTTCCAAACATACCTTCAGATCCTTCATACAGAATTACTGCCCCGTGCAAAGGCCATCAATGCCTTATTTGCTGTTGCTCTTAATTTTAACAAGCTGGATTCCTGTAGTACACTTGCTTAATAGTTTAAACATTCTGTTAACAATCAGGTGTTTGGCCTATCCTGTTTCTTCTCCATTCTGTATAGAAATATAACTCCAAATAGTACATCTTTTTAGGTTTGTTTCTAAATTAGTCCCCACACTTAATTATGAGGATGAGAGGGATGCCTTATTCCTCTTTGTTATAGGCTAAGCTCTCAGTAATCCCAAACAAAAGAGCCAGTTCTGGAAGATATAGGATTTGCTAGCAGGATTATGGTCTCATAGATAATGATGTGCAGTCAGCAGAAGCGAAGCTTTATTTTAATTCAAATAAGCTAGTAAACAAACCACTGACAAGTCTGCTGGTGAGAGTAACTGGCTGCTGTTGCCACATTGGCAGCTAAATTATAGAAAATCTATTATACCCTGTTCACCATATGTTTAATTTAATACAAGATACAAATTAAACTATCCATAGTGTCTATTAAAATAACAATGGTTTTTTTTATATTTAAATGTCTTAAAATAATTTCTACTGACCTTTTAAAGGGCGGTTTTGATACAGGTGATTATCTGGTGGTGGGGGGGAGATAGTTAATAGAAAGCAAAAAAAATTTAATTGCTTTTCTGAGAAAATAAAAATATAAATACTCACTGGTTTGTGGTTGTTAATAAGGTTAATTAGCATCATGTGTTCTGTTATTACTATATTTCCCTCCTACCCTTTTCATTTCTGAAGCTGGGGTTTTAAGAATGATACTTAGTTTGACCTATGGGAGCCTGAACTCATGAAATTATAACCTGGGTCAGCCCGCTGTATGGGCAGCCTTAGACCTGAGGCCGATTGAGTTCTATATTTGGAAAATTGAATTTAAACTCTAGGCCCAATTTTGGTTTGGAAAAAGACATGACTATGATATCCCTGCTTCCAGTCAATCTTTCTGTAGCCAAAAGATCCTAAGCAGAATAAGAATTAAGAGGCTGTCTTCCAGAAAAAAGAAAAAGACAAGACCGTTTACATTATATGTGACCAGCTTCTTCCTGTACCCACAGCAGTCAGGAACCAAGAAGGCTTGCTTGGTCCTGTTGGACTTAGTTTGTCAGATTCTAAAGACCTGACTGGGTTGTAGAATTGGCTAGATTTAAAACCCAAATCTACTATTTTCCAGGTGTGAAAAACCATTGACATTTAATCCAGCTGCATCTCCCTTTATTCTGTTTAAGGGGAGAGGGGGAGTGTTATAATTCCAATTCTATAGGATTATTATGAGAAGTAAATAAGACAAAGTATCTGGTACATAATAGATACTCATTAAAGGTTAGTTCCTTTCTCTTTCACTCTCAAGCAAATAAATGTTGGTCTTTCTTCAAGGATAAAGAAGAATGAAGGAAGGATGGGGAAGGAGAGATTTAAATAGAAATTCTCCCTGGAATCACTTTTACTGGGTCATTAACTCCTTTCTAGACAAATCCCATTTTCTTCAAAATTTATCATAATACCTGCTCTTTAAGAATGTATCTGTAAGCCACTCAAACCAATTGAGTATCCTTAGGCCTAGGAAAGAGAAATCAAAAATAATCACCACACTTTGGGATGTCATTTCAAAGTTTTTAATACAGATATTGCACTGAGACTGCAACTGTGTTTGTGGGGTTACATATGGTGAATTTTGGTTCACAGAATTACAACACAGCAGATCCAACTATGTTCTGGTAAATTACAAAAGCACAAAAGATGTTGAGTTGGCAGATGTTCTCGGTTTAGATCATTCTTGAAGTTCAACAGATGACATTAATGTTTCACTCGCACTAAAAAAGTTTAATCTTAGATGGATGCAAGAAGCATTTTCCAAAGTGTGGTGCTAGTAAGAATATACAAGAAAGACAGAAGACAAATATCCCGTGGTCACTTTCCCTCCATTCAGTACCCTGTTGCTCAGAGATTAAAAGACAGGAGACATTTCTATTTATGGAAATCTGACTATATTAATAAATGAAGAAACTGAAAAACAGGATCCCAAAATTTGTGGCATATTTTAAATATTCAATAACTTTAAAATTAATATTTTTATTCATTAAGATAAAACCTGGTTGTAATATAACTTTTTAAAAGGAAGTTTAAAGAAGTCCTTGATGAATGCTCCCCATCGCCCTCGCTTTTGCCTCCAAATTTCAATTAGCTATAAAGTACACGTTTCTGTAAATTCTTACTGTCAGTTTTAGAATAAAATAGACTGAGGGAGTGCCAGAGAGTTCTAGAAATATGAGCATGAGTGGGAAGGGAGACCATGATGAGTCTGTGGCCACTTAGGCAGGTCTCCAGCAGCCTGAACTCAGCCTCGGACACCTGAGGGTTTCCACATCAGTGGCTCAGCTCCTGTCCCAAGAACTGCCTTCCTCAGGGAGGTCCTCTGTCCCTAGTTAGCTGGACCTTCTTCCTCACTTTCTATCCCCAGGTCCCCCAGCCCCCACCCCAGGTGACCAGGACCCAGGCCTCCTGGAAGGATCTCCCGGGCTCCGGCTCCAGTTTCCACACATCGGATATGGGAGAACAAACCACACTGGCCACACTGTGTGCTCAAAGGAATAAACGGTTCCAAGGTTACTTGGACATCTGAGCCTCGAGTCTGGGAACTCTTACCCTCCAGCCTGTGCCTTAAAGCAGCCCTAGGATCTGCGAAGGCGCGTGGGTAAGGGTGACCTGGGAAGCCCGGGCCTGCAGGCCGCTGGAGAACTCAGGCTTCCAGTCTCTCGGGCGGTCTGGTCACTCAGTGGAGGGGCCTCCCTCTCCGAGGCCGGCAGCGCTGGGAGGAGCAGGCCTCGTGGGCCCGGGCCAAGCCGTGCTGGGACTTGCCGGCCCCGAGCGTGGGAAAGAGGGTCGGAGGGCGCGGCCGGGTGAGGGCGCAGCTGGTCGGGGGCCAGAGGGAACCCAGTCCTGCCAGCCCGAGCCTCCACGAGGATAGAGCGGACCTCCCCTAGGAGGCCCGGCCTCCGCCCACTTGCCCTCGGGTTTGCACCGATCACGGAAAGGATCGAGGCTCCAGAGAGGAAGCTAAGGCTCTGCCTCGAAGTTTATTCTAAAAGGGTTTGAAAAATGAGGTTTCCAGGTTTCTTCACACGCACGCGCGCGTGATCTTGAGTTAGAATCTATAGAGTTTGGGTTAAACCAAGTCCTTATTCGGGTCTTGCCTCGCGGGGGCGTCGGCCGGATCGCGCTTCCCAGTGATTTCCAAGTGCGCGTCAAGGGGGGTGTTGCGTGGTTTTGTTTTGGTCTAAGTGAGTAACTGGACCGTGTTGAGCCAGTTACATGTTCATCATCCCGTGGCGTATATAAAAACACCTGCATCTGGAATCCTCCCGCAGACCAGGGGAAGCAGTCGCCTCCCCACCCCGACCTAGTGCGGATGCTCCAGTGGGAGCCGGGCGGCTGCGGAGGGTGAGAAGCGCGCGAGTCCGCCGCAGGTCCGAGGACCCCGAGAGCCCGCACCTGGAGGCCGAGGGTCCCCGGCCCCAGTCAGCCGAGCCCCAATTATCTCCACGTGGAGAGGGTAGAAGGTGGCCAGTTAGTGAATGATTGATTACTCAAGAAGAGAGAAGTTACAGCTTTCACAGTAGCCGATGGCTTTAGCATGACACGATGCCATCTCTGTGCAACTCGTGGTTTGTATGGTATTTGATTTGCTGGAACATCCAGACCCTGATCGTGCGTATCGTGTTTGCTTGCAGCATTGTCAATTTAAAACTAGGTCCTTAGTGCCCCTCTTGCTAATCCCTTCGTCTTGAATCCTGTTTTTGAAAAATCCCCTCTCTACCTATCTTTTTTCCCTCCCTCCCTTCCTTCTATCTTTCCTGTTCCCCTTTCCTTCCTTAATCTGGGTCGTTCACGCTGCAAATCAGTCACTCACCGCCGTCCCATTCCGAGGGTGAGGGAGAAACTCCTCCTCTCTCCCCAGAAGGCTTGCGTTTGCAGAACTGGGGAGTTCAGCTTTGCCCAAAGCGCTTTTGAATTAGTGAAGTTTCCAATTCAGAGCCACCTATAAATGTCCATAAATCGGCTCTCACGGTTTTCCCAATCCCTTCAGAAATCCCTTTCTATAACCTAGCACGGTTTTGGTACTGTGTTTGCTCCAAGTCGTGTTCTCTGGATACAGTTTCTCCCCCCTGGATACAGAAAGTGTGTGAGTGTGTGTGTGTGTGTGTGTGTGTATGTGTGTAGGTAGGTAGCTTCCCAGTTGTGAATAAATGGTTCTCCATTCTCCTATCTACCAAAGTAGTTTGTCACTTTGACCCTTCACCTGGCAGGACACAATTTACATTTTTTAGTTAAATGCTGAAGTCTTCTGCCATGTCAGGTGGAATGTCATTGCATTACAGCTTTTGATAGCAACTTGAGTGACTCACATTAAAAAACAAACTAACAAAAACCTATCTTCTTGTCCTGTCTCAGAAGACCCTGGCCTTATGGATGGAATGAAGGAGATTCAATTGATAAGATTATCACCTTGCTCACCTTGAGTCACCTTAGGCTACTCCCTGAGGCCTTCCTGTCTTTCAGTCTGAGGAGGTCCAGCCCCAAACCCCTCAGTGGGGAGAGAGTAGTTCAGATTGTTTTTTCAGTACATTGTAAAATGGAAAACAGCTTTTAATCATGTTGGGGAATCCTTTCTAATTCTTGATATTCATGAAATAATTGGACAAGGGAAGCAAGAAAGAATCATTCTGTTGGTTAGATGGTTACTTTTTAAATGAAAACATAGAGAACACATTTTACATTCACTTTGCCCTGTTCCATCTTTAGTTAGGGAAAATGTTTCCACAATTGACTCTTAATTTTACATAATGCCTCCACCCCCTTTCAGGATGGCAAGGATAAGTAACAAATGTGAACTCCTCCTCCTGTTCTCTTAAAGGTCACTCTTGATTTAGACTATTCCCTCTCACCTCCAACACACTTATACAGGGGCATTTTTCTTGATCCAGAGTGTTTAGAAGTGTGTAACTTTTTTTTAGTATTGCTCTGACTTTTATTCTTTTCACACTGATATTAGGCTGTTTATCTTGAAATATAAATGGATTATTGTGAAAAAATGTTTAATTTTCTATTTTGTTGTTTTTGTTTTTCAAGTTTCATGGAAAAGGCTTTAATTGATATTTAGGTCATAGTCTCCCCAAATCCCTTATTAGATGACCAGTTGTAAAGTAATAACATAATTGTTTCCAAAAGGGAAAGTAAAAGTTGAGATCAGTTTTGTTAAGTGATTAAATCATTTGAGCATTTATCTTTCTTTTATTTTGAACAGTTTGTGGGAAGAAAGGGAGGGATCATTTGAGCAGTGGGGTGGGGGGACAGAGATAGAGAACCCACTGAAAACTTATTTTTAAGATGAAAGGCATTTTTCCAGACTATTGTCTAGCCACAAATAACAACACAGAGAGCAGAAGTCACGAAAGTGGATTACTGTCACTCTGGGCTATTGGAGGCCTGGCACTAATTCCTTTAGAAAGGTAGACAGACCTAATCAGAAACTAAGGACTTCCTCCTGCAGTGTCCCCCCATTGCCTAGGTGTTGGGGGCTTGCTCAAAGTTGATATAGACCTCAGCTAGGTCTAGGTGGTAGGGCTTCCCGGAGGGGGTGGGGGGAAGCAGATGCTCTATGTGGAACTGTCAGGGAGGAAGTTCAGTGGCTCTAAGAGCAAGCCTGAGTGGAAGGGATGCTGTAACAGGGGGTCTGTAGTCACCAGTGTACCCCCACTCCCTGCACAGGTGCAATCAATGCATCAAAGCTAGCTAGGATCAAATCAAAGAGCGACAAGAGTAGGACCCTTTGGTGCTAGAGACTGATCTTTAACTTGCTCCACTCCTCTTGGGTTCCCATCCTAGGTTTTCCAGAATTGGAGACCTCAGAAGAGGGGAGGGTAAACTTGGCAAGAATACATGCCCTTCCCCTGTCCAGCATGCACACACTGGTGGGAGCTTGTAGAGATGAGGAGACACGCCTCGGGATGAAAGAAGTCTTCAGTGATCTGTTTGTCTGGCTCTTCCAGTTGTGTGCATGGCCAACCAGGGAGCAGAGGAGGGGAAAAAAGCCCCCTTTTCTTCAGTTGCTCTAGCTGGGGTTGCCTGTCTCCTCTCCCTCAACCCTCTGTCTCACCCCATCAGGACCAAATAGAATCGAAACTCCATTGCCTTTGCCTGTACTGAGCCTCAAAACTAAGGATTTGATAAGGTTACTGCACCACTGATACAATTGCTGATTTTTAAAGCCTCCTCCAAGAGACAGATGTTTGGGCTGATTAAGAATTGAGGAGGAGACCTGCAGCTACACCAAGGAATAATCTATTGGGCAAATATTTTAATAAAAAATATGAAGAGATCAGCCCGACCTTGCAAGGTCTTCTGCTTTAAAAAAAAAAAAATCTTTATCAAACCCCTATTCTATGGCTTCAATAAACAGAACCCATTACCTCACGGCATCTTTTGTTGGCCCCATACAAGAGAGAACAAAATGGTTATTCAGGGGAACGCTTTCGATTTTTATTGTGGGTAGCCTGCACAAAGAGCCGTGTTATTGTATTTAAAAGAACCATCTGTAGCAGAAACAATGGCATCAAATTATCTTTGAATACCCACTGAAAAAACATAAAGCTTTTTTTTTTATTCTTCTTCTGTACGGTGGGGGGACAGAGCAGTGTTAGGATAACTGACTTTTTTGTTGTTCTCTGGGTGCATTCTTCTCGCTCCCCCTCTCTCCCCCTCACCCTCTCTCCTCTCTCTCTCTCTCCCTCTCCCTCTCTCTCTCTTTTAAAAAATCAGCCATTTGGGGTTTTAAGCCATAAACGATTTTTCTTGTTGCAGGGGATTGCAGTGGCAAAGCTAGGCTAGGTCTTGGAGGCTGGTGTAAGGCGATGCGGGAAGGCAGGAGGCTGATGGAGAGACTGGGGGGAAGAAAAGCCGAAATGGATTCACGGTGCCTTGGATGGAGGATGAGAGGGGAACTGCAAGCTCCTTCAACTCGTTCTGTCCGGTGAGAAGTGATCAAGCTTGGGCTGACAAGAGGCTCAGGGAGCCCTCACGTTCTTTGCTTTTTTACCTGCCAATCAAACTGCTACAAGACAACACCCTGATCTGGCATGGACATGTAAGTAGCTTGCAACCCAACTTTGACATTCACTGCTAGCTCACTCCTCCCCCCCCACACACACACACACACATACACACACACACACTTTCTTCCTCTCTCATTCTGGTTTTTTTCCCCCTTTTGACCTTTACTAGATCTGGAAATACACCCTATGTGGCAGTCATTTAACACAGGCAGATTTTAAGTCCGAAAGCGTTAACTTTTGGAATTAAATGCTAATTGAGATTTCCTTAACAAATGCAGAATTGAAATGACATTATTTATTCTCTTCTGAACAGTTTTAGTACTGAACATAATAAGTTCCTTGCAAGGGTGTGTGTGTTTCTTTTTCTATGAAAATGAAGAAATAGATTCGTGAGCCTCCAAAAATAACCCCAGTAGTGAAAAATTCAGGCTTCCATCTTTAAAATGTTAAACTCTGGCATTTCATTCCTACAAAGAACCTTCTCCAGACCAGTGTTACTTAGAATGGAAAGACTGATTTGATTCAAAAGGTACATATCATTAAAAGGTTGCTACTACTTCAACCAGCGTCTTACTGTTTTGGTGGTGATTGAGGATGGGAGGGAGCTTGCAAAAAGAGAGGATGGGGACAAGGCGAGACCTCGTTCTTTGAGAGACTGACACAGAGGGAGATAGAAACGCAAGGGGGCAGGATAAGCAGGAAATATTACCTGAGAGAAGGAATTACAGAGCATGGCGAAGCTGGAAGCTGGGAGGGCTTTCTGCTGGAAGTTGTGCGAGGGGTGATGGGGCTTGCTCTCTGGTGCCCTCTAATGGCAACTAGAACAATGTTTTACTTTTGTAATTCAGTACTGGGAAAAGCAGCTGGGTTTTTGTTGTCAATACTGGGTTTTGTTTTTGGGTTTTTTTTTTTTTTCCTCAGAAGACTTAAAAACTAGAGATTATTAGTAAAAGAAATTGATTGTTTTCAGCCCAGAAACTTACGTATGCCTTAAAGTCATCCATGTTTTATCCTCGATCATCCCCTCCTCTCCCGAAATCTTGTTAGACTAATAGAGGAGGAGAGACTAAAGGCAAATTGATTTATGGAGGGTGGCCCACTCCCAATTAGTAATTCGGGGAAAGATATTCATTTCCTACCTGAACAGCATTCTGACTCTTCTAATATACTCGAGAGGTGTAAGGAGGTGGAGTGGGAAGGGATGATTTGGAAATTGCAGATTCTGACACTGGCTCATTATAATACAATTTAAAGGGGGCTCTTAGGAACCTCTGTTACTGCGACATGTGGTGGTCAGGGGGCTTTCCTTCCTGCCTCCTTTTTCTTTTTTCTTTCTCTTCATTTTTTCATTCTTCTTTTTTTTTCCTTTTTTTTTTTTAATTTTTGGTAGATAAAGGTTAATCTTGGGCTGAATGATAGAGCTATGATTGACAAGAGAAAAGGTGTTGAGGGCAGGTCGCGCTGTCTTATTTACAGCCCACTGCTTGCTGTAGAGTCTTTGTTAGGACTGGAAAGCTAATTTAGTGCTGATCAAAAGCACCACAGAGTTAAAGGACTGGTAATGACTGCTAATTTCATTTCAGCCTCATGCATCCCCAACTGCTGTAATTAAAGACACGCTATTTAAATACAGGTGAAGGGTTTTTTTTTTTTTTTTTTTTTTTTTTTTTTAAGTTGGGGTGGGGGCGGGTGGATTACAATTTTATTTAGATTTTTTCATATACTAACTTGGGTGTTATGTAGTCCAACATCAGATTTTAATGTTGTTATTATTTAGAGCTGCTTCTTGTCATTTATACCTGGCTTTGCAGAATCGACAGTATGAAATGAGTCAATCACATAAAAGCCCTCTAAAGAAAGTAGAGGAAAATGATGCAGAGGAGGAACTATTTAGGGGGATTTAAATATTAGGGTCTCCCCCCCCTTCATATTAATAGTAGGGGCTTCGATAGAGCTGAAAGTATTTGAAACTTGGGGCAAGGTTAGCAGGCCAAATGGATCAGTGTCAGCTTTTAAGTACTTCTAAAAAGATCATGTGAACAGATGGAAAAATATATTTTTAATTAAATAATTTCCCCCACACTGTAGCTGCAGTATTGGCTCAAAAACCTTGTAATTTCTCAACCGATAGGAGTTTCTTTATGAGAACATCAAAGGATAAAAAGCTCTACATTTTCGTAGTTGGTTAAAATTGATAACCCCCTGTGCACGCGCGCGTGCGCGCGTACGCGTGTGTATACACACACACAAAAAAAAAAAAAAGAAAAAAGAAAAAAAAAAGAATTTAGCCTTTAATCTCTTTTTATCCACGAAGACTAAAGCTCTGTACTCGACCCCGCTAGCGGCTCTCGCCTTCCGGGGCTGGAACCCGGCTCAGATGTGAAGCGGCGCTGAGCCGCCGCGCAGGTTCGTGCCCAGCGCCCCCTGTTGGACACAGTAGGAGCTGCGCAGCGCCAGTCCTGGAAATCGCTAGAACCTTGCTCTGGGGTTAGAGAAAACTCTTTATTACCCTCCAAAAAGGAAATGGAATGCAGAAACAAGTTTTTATATTCTTAAGTGATAATATTTTAATTCAATAAAAACTAAAGAGGAGATGATACAGTCTTAATTCAATAAAAAAAAAAAATACAAAGACTAACTTTCCTCCTCCTCACATCCCAGCCATCTCCCACCCGGGTTTGGTTTGGGGACTCCTTTTAAAGACTATTCCATAGTAAAAGAGTTAGAGAAACAGGATGAAAAACAAAGAATTTTTTTCTGTAGCTATGAAGAGTTAAGCAAAGGCTCCTTCTCCCGTTTTGTCCGCATTTCAAACAATTAAACGGGAGATAAGCTGCTTGCTGTTTTGACGTTGTCAGCAGCCCTCACAGGCTCTAAAAGTACTGTTAACAGAGTCTCTGAGTAAACGAAATAACTTATTCCTACTTATTTATTTCCCGAGTGTAATTAAAAGTCCAGCTTCTTCTTGGAGTGTTTCCCATCCCCCAAATCAATCTTGGCCAAACTTTTCCTTTCCTGGCAAGCAGTTAGATTCTAGATACTGTGTCTGAGACAGGTGCCTGGCATCTTTGTCTTTTATCTTAGCCATGGGATTTCAGGGAAGGTGTGTCAGTGGTAAAGCGTATTTTCTTTGAAATTCAGCATGTAATTGACCAGGAATCCAAATTATCCTAGAGAAAGGAGTATTTTTGCACTTCCAAAAACTATCTGTCTACATAAGAAAGAGCTTTAACTTTCTTTGGTTAGCAAGGGAGGACAAAAGTAGCCTTTGAATCATTTCAGAAAGATAAACTATAAAAATGACACATTCTCTGAATTTGAAACAATGGGGAAATCTGGGTTTGTTTAGTTGCTTAAAATTAAACAATTTTTGTGCTTAATGATCTCCGTCTTCAGTGATGCACTTAAAATTTTAGCTTTCAACCTTAAGAACTTTAGGGCTTGCTTTTCTCTCTTAAATTTGCCTAGTGGCGGAAACTAGCTTAATTTTCATAACAGAATGGGTTTTAAAACATAGTTAATACTGTGGCTGCGCAAGCTTTATGTTGCCCTTATGTTTATTACTCTCACCTCCCCAAATTAGCGGATCCGAGATTGTGTTTCAAGGGGAATTGCTGTTCGGTGCGATGAGATACTTACTCCCTCTGATTCCAGAATCGGATCTCGGCTTAGGTTTTTCACTAAATAGGTTCAGAGGCAGTGGTAAGAAAAGAATCAAGCTTTTGATAAATCTCCGCCCGGAATTCGATCGAAATGACAGGCAAGCAGGATTCCCTGCCATAGCACCCCCAACCCTGTGCTCTGCGAAAAGCCCCCATTACGGAAATATGAAGTCAGGATTAGCTTTGTGAACCCGCGCCAACCGCAACCGCGTAGGTTAAGAAACCGTGCACTGACAGCGGAGGTTCGAAGGCTACACGGTGGCTCCCGCAACGCAGCATGATAGGGAGGCCAAAGCCTGTAAAATCGTGGTGGCGACCTCAGAAAAAGGGTATATGCCTGCTATTTGGAATTGATTTAGAATCTGCAGTAGCAAAGCCCCGGGGATTGCGACCCGGTTCAGCTCTCCCATTTGTGCGGTGAACACTTGGGCGACGACAAGAGGGAGGAGCCGCACCTGGCTGCGGACGGGTGTGCAGGCTGCATGCAAGTCCCCAACTTTCCAAGCGTCCAAGGAGAAAGCTTAGCCCCTAGTTGAGCAAAAACAGCTAAACAAGTGGGTGGCCCAGGCCTGAGCAAGTCATCTAACACTCCTGGTGCAGGAGTGTTATTTCTGTGGTCCCAGGTAACTCTGCCCCTGCCGGAATCCTACGCCCCAAGGCGGCCAGCAGGAAGGCAGCCCTTCCACCTTTGGGGGCTGCAGAGGCGGGCGGCGAGGGACTGACTCCTTAGCAGCAGCGGCTGGCAACCGGCCGTGTTTTTCCGCAGCGGCAAAGCGCCCTTTAGGGGCGGGGCGGTCGCCTTGGGTCTCACGTCCCAGCGTCCAGGCCTGAGCCCCAGCGGGGTTGGCTGGGCGCCCTGCTCTGTAAGTAGCCAGGCTTGCCTGATTCTGTGGGCGATGCAGAAGAATAGGCCACCCTAGCTTAAACCCACTGAGCCCGTGCCAACTCCTCAGCCCGTTCTTACTTTGATCCCTCACACCTTTCCTGATGAACCCAGGGGGAAAGAAAAAAAAAAAACCGCATTCTGAAAACCAGCAGATGTGTTTTGGAGCTTGATAGGGCTATAGGGAAGTGGAGAAAATTGACATTATTAAGACCAAGATTCAAGAAGGAGCACTCGTGTATTAAATTTACTCTTTTGCTTTGTTTTTAAAATCAAGAACCTTTAGATTCCTTGATCCAACCACGAGACAAAGGCGACAGAGAGAAAGCCCTGATTGATTTGGAGGAGCTGAGGTAGAGACAGATAGTCATCTCTCCACCACTCAGCCAGGCAGACAAACCCTGCCAGACTGTGAGTCCTAATCCAGGGCCCAGCAGCTACGTGGGTTGCTGAAGGGTGTTGAAACCACAAGTACAACTTGACACCATTGAGCCCACAGTGCTTGTCAATAATCTGTGAATTAGGTGCAGAGATTGTCACTGTAGATCATAACAGTTTCTGAAGGACTCATTACAGCCTATCGTGTCAATGATCTCCAAATTAAGGAGGGGGGTGTGGGGTAAGAGGGAAAAGGAGTGGGGAGAGCCAACAAAAAGGGAAGAAGAGTGGGAGGGGAGATAAAAGTCAGAGCCCCAGCTCCGAAGGAGCCTTTAAAGATTATCAGGCCAGCGATCTGAGAATTCCATTGGGATGAGCTTGGAAGCCCAACTCCATCTGAGCTGGGATTGGAAGGGGGGCGCTAGGGGGCAAGCAGAAGTAGGCCTCTGGGAAGGATGACTTCTCAGCCATTTCTTTTGAGGCTAGAAGAGCTTTTGGAAGAGGGCTCCAGATGTCAATGGGAGGCCTGGAGGATGCCAGCCCGCCCAGGATGGGTGTACACTTTGATTTAGAGCACTTTCCAGGGCGAGCCACAGCTGCAGATCTTTGTGAAAAAAGTGGTAATAGTTTCATTTAGGGCAGATGGTGATTGTAGGGTGATTTGTTTTGTTTTGTTTTGTTTTTTTCCAGTGGCTTGCTTTAACTTCTTTTCATGCCACAGGTAAAAGGTTTCCCTCCTTTTCTTTTGATAATCCTGTGCCTCACATGTTAAACAGATCTCATTTTTTTTCCCCAACTTGCTTTTTGGGATGCCAAACACCTAGGCCCTCTGAGATTTTGTCACTTTTGCAGTTTTGATTACACCTGATCATACTTCCGGAAGGGAGCTTATGAGTGACACAGGAGTAGTGTATACCATGAGATCACCAGTAGCAAGAATCTTGGAATGGCCTAGACTGACGCAAAGAAGTTCTTCCTTCATGCAGTGCACATGTAGCCCAGTCCGCACTGGTATGTCACTTAATGCGGGCCAGATAAACTTTGAGGAAGGTGTAGGTTTGTTTTTCCCACAAAAGTTGTGGTCACAACTAAATGTAGTAATCATAGTTGGAAAATTTAAAGTAATAGTCTTTCGTGAAATTAGAGTAACAATCCTAGCTACAGAAAAATTAGGATTCTAAGGAAGCCCCATTCCTATTCCTTTGATATGATTAACTGTACCAAGATGGTGTGTTCAATCAGAGAGATATGTACTTAGGCTTCCAAGCTATGATTTAGAGATACAAAAAGATTCAGGGATTTGGGGAGTCACCTTGAATTCCTGGTAGCCTCTTTTTATTTTTTTAATTCTCTTCTAATTTTTAAAAACAAAACCATAGATTCCACGCAACTGAAAACCACTGGTGGAAGCTCTTTAAGTTTTTAGCTTGTCTTTTTAAAAGGGAATTTCTATTTTAAAGAAAATTAGATCATTTTAATGGGCAAATTGCATTTTCCCCTGGACAACAGCTGCAGTGCAGGGACAGAATCTTACGTTAAAATTACTTGATAATTCAGAAATAGAAATGAAATTGTAAAATATGAAAATATTTCCCAAAAATATGTGAGCTGGAATATATGAAATATATGTGCAAATATATGATACTGTAAGTAATGTGATGATTATTATATATAGTCCAGAAGGCATATACAAGTGATTATATATTATTTTTGTTGCTATAATTTGAAGTAAGGGAGAAATTTAGTTTTCTAACTACTGAATTCTTTTAAAAAATGCATTTATTTCATCAATGTGAATTAGATGAAAGAGAATGAGTAAAAAAGGGAATTGAATTCAAAGCAGCTCTGCATTCCTTAGGTTTCAAGGGTCCTTACAGCTCTTCAGTGAAATTATTTGGTGAAATTGGGTCTGGACTGAAACAGCATTTGTTATCCCTTGTTCATTTGTTATGTGTAATGCCACTTCTGAGAACTATAGGCAAGGTGCTGAAGAGACTCACAAAAAAGAAAAAAATATGATTAAGCAATTTTAAATTGCCAATCTACCATGAATCCATATGCATAACTAATGTCAGTAAACAGAAAGGGATAGAAGTATATGTTTGTTCTTTGTGTTATCAAGAAACATTTATTATGGTTCCTGTCAATAATCCTTCACACTTCCAAAACCTGACATATTTGGTATAGAAAGAGAATGGGGAGAAATGTAGATGAAAGAATTTCTATCATTTTGAAAATTGTGCTATAAAAATAAAGGTGTCTCCTGTAAGATTTCTGGTAAGGGATCCTTCAGTCTCAAGGAAAGGAAGTTTGACAATGGTACAATAATCAGTTTCTAATTCGTGCTTTTATTTTCTATATATATCCTAACTTTCCCCAGCTTATTTCTTGTTGTTTGTTTTTGGAAAGTATGCGATACATTTTTAGAGAAAAGAAATCCCCTAATGTACTTCTTTACCTTCATTTGTTTGTGTTTGTTTCTTAAATCCTGAAGGATCAAGTTTTGGTCGTTCTGGAAGTCTTGTGGCTTGCTTCAATTTGG
Organism: Marmota monax; assembly: GCF_021218885.2. Classification (NCBI taxonomy): domain Eukaryota; kingdom Metazoa; phylum Chordata; class Mammalia; order Rodentia; family Sciuridae; genus Marmota; species Marmota monax. Next base: position 8,019,386 of record NW_026694232.1, read on the forward strand.
AGTGACTGAGGATTTTTGTAACTTAGAGGGGAGAAGGGAACATTGGAAAAATTGACTTATGCCTGTGTCCTTACTCTGTAACTCTCAGTTTGCTTGTATTTGGGGATAGATCTAAATAAAATTCAAATCATCAAATTTTCCAGTGTTGTGCTATCCATTTTATTTTCCCTTTATCTTTGGCTTTTAAAATCAAGAACTTTTCCGTAGTTGCCCTACTTCACTTTTTAATTGTATGTGCCTCTTCCATACCAGACAACTGGTATCACTGCTTCACTGTAGTATGATTACTGCTATGGTCAGTTTCATAGAATATGGTTGGAAGGTCAGGATTCACAGGAAACAAAAAAAAAAAAAAAAAAAGGAAGGAAGGAAAAAAAACCTTCATTTGGCCAAATCTGGCTCCTAATATATTTAACCAGTTCCAGAATTAGAAAGCCTTTCTGTACATTTTCTCCTATTTTTCCAGCTTTTTTTCCTTACGTAATGAAATTAAAACTTTTGGAGCCCACAGTTGACATTTTTCAGAAAATTGAGTTATCAAGGCAGTAATTATTTCACGGGGAGATAAAACTCTCATAGCCCTAACTGTCAAATAGGGCCCTTTTCAGATTTTAATTACAAAATAAAATTAGTCTGCTCTTCCTCGGAATCGTTTGTGAGTGGTTAAACAGAGCTTTCCCCCAATACTGGTGGTCGTCAAACTCGGCTAATTAGCAATGCTGAGAAATTCCAGTTAACAAGGACATTCTCCAAGACTCTGCAGGTTCCCTGCCGTTTGCCTTCATTTCCATAAGAAGATTAAGAGAGGAGGGGAACACACTCAAATGCAGATGCAGAAAAGAAGCGTTTTTTAACAAGCATCATAATAGTAAGATGCTTGGCTAGTTCTCACCTAATTACTGCAAGTTAAACCTCTATTTGCCACTAAGAAGAAAAAATAAGTCTACAGTCCCCTATCTCCACAAAATTGTTAGCTGGCTTCAGATATAACACTTGAGGACGTAGAGGGAGAGGTTAGGAGAGAAAAGTCAATGTAAAAGATTCTCCAGTAAAATTGAGACACACTTAGCAGTTAAGGCTTTTTGGCTAAGACTGGGAGTAGAACAGAATCAAATCAGAATATTCCAAGAATTCTGCATTTGTGTTCCTAATTAACAATATTGCCCTAGAAGTATGTAGCTTTTCGCTGCCCATGGAAGGAAAGTGTTACATTGTCTTTAGATTAAGCACTTTCAATTTTCATATCCTGCCAATGCAATATTTTAAGTTATCTGAGGTTGAAGTACCCTGTTCCAAGTCTTTCTGGGATTGTCTAGTAGTCAGTGGTGTATTATTGTCAGTACTGTTAGCTGACCTTTTATAAACCTAAAACAGGGTTACTTCTGTTATCTATTGGGATTGTTAGAGTTATTAGTATATTTAGGGGCAGTGATGGTGCTAGATTGAAATCGAATGTCCGGTGATCTGATTTTTTTGAATGCATATGTCTTAGAAAAAATTCTAAAGAGAAAATTGTTTCTGCTATCACCATCTTCTTTAATCTTATTTTCATAGCACATTATTGTGCATAAATGCCAGCCACAGTTAGTTTATTGCCTCAATAAGTACAGCAAGCTTAATTAAAATAAAGCTGTAAATAAATGCAACCAATGATAACACAATTGTAATGTATTTCCACAGCTTATTTAATGATAAAAGCAATTAACAAAAACTTAGACAGCCCCTTTAACCTTTTAAATGCATTATTATAGAGTTCAGACACAGGCACATACATCTCAGAACATGTAAATGCTTTTATATATCATCCCAAGAAAAATTTTGTGCCTTTTACTATTGCCCCTCGAGAGAAAGAGAGATTTAAAATATTTGCTTTTATAACCATTTGTTATTAATATTTATTTTAATAAATATACACCACCATTATTCACACCAACCTCATAGGGTTTTTTCCTTCAAACTTAATTATCCATAAGCTTTTTTTAAGTTTTCTGAATAATGCTATTAAGCGCAGACCAATACATACACAATCATAAAGTGGAGCTTGTTATGCCCTTCGTGGCGCCTGGACAATCATAATTCATTCATATGTTGAATCTCATAATTTGTACCTATTTTTTTCAGTGGTTTAACCTCCCACTTATCTTGAGGTTGTATGTACATTTCTAAGTTAAGCAAATTAAATTTGATTCTTATGATTTGGAGCCACAGTTTATATGATATGTTAACTTTTCTTTTGTTTGGATTATGTGTAATTAGTTTGATCTTCCATCCCCCTCATTTTTTTTTTTTTTTTACTTTAATTATTTCCAAACACCTTCTTTTAAAGGTAAAAGTGATAGTCTCGGAAAAGCGAACATACCAGCAGGGGGCGCACCAGCCACATCCCTGAAACCAACTGCGCTGAAAAATCGGTGGCTGTCTTCAGATTCTCTGTCAACCTTTTTTCTTTTCTAATCTCCAAAGATCCGTGTTTAGCTTAATATTACACCTCGACTAAATCGAAAACATTGCTTTATTTTGAAGACTAGAGAATCCTGACGCATTTTGAGAACACCAGTCTCATCCTTTTTGGACTCCCAAGAACTAAAAAAAAAATCCCATAATTTAAGGAGAAAAAAGGAGAGCCTGGGGTGGGGTGGGGGGGAGAAGGAAGGTTGGTTGGAAATAATTTAAGAAAAGTCTGCAAAATTCTTTTTCACAACTTTTCTGGGTCTCCAGTGGGTATACTTAGCTTGAATTTGACAGTAATAGATAACCCTGGGAGGGCAGAATTGGAGAAGTTGGAGGGTAATTATGGGAAGAAGGTTAGTAAGGAACAAAACAATGCACAGTTTGTAAAGATAATAAATGGAACGTGGCTGGTATATACTATTCACTACATTTTCTTTGGGTGAGTAAGGGTAGATCAGGGGAGGAGGGGGCGGAGAGAGTGTAAGAGAAGAAAGAAAATAAGTAACCCCGATGGTTTAAGCTCTTTATAAAAAAAGAAATGGCATCAGGTTTTTTTTTTTCCTCCCCCCCCCCCCCTTTGTAGTCAAGTGCATTTTAGCCACAAAGATCCCAACAAGAGAGTGGAAGGAAACTTAGACGGGGCTTTGTTTGACTCCGTGTAGCGACAACAAGAGAAACAAAACTACCTATTTGTAACGGACGTGGTGCCATTGCTCTCCGCTTTGAGCGCCTACCTATTGAAATCTTTACGTCGGGACAATGGGAGAGCGGCTAAAATTACCCTCTTGGGTCCTGGGCGGGCAAGATTCCTGAGCCTGTACCCCCGCCCCCATCCCATCCTCCTCCAGCTTGAGCCTAGCTGGGCTTGCAGCTTCCTCAGTCTGGGCCTCCTTCCCCTGCGTGTGCTACCAGCACCTGTGCCTGCTGAGCACCGCCCCCCGCCTCCCAGGCCTGGAGCCCCTTGGTGGCGCAGCCCCTGACCCTAGCGGCCAGCTCTTTGCTGCCAACACCGTAGAAGTCAGCCGGGGAAATGCCAGGGCTGGTTCTGCTGGAGTCCTGGGAACTCTGCGTGGGAGGGAGTTTGTGAGTGCGGCCCAAAAGCCACCTCTGTACAATGTCGTGGGATGCCAGGAAGTTGAAATGACCCTCCCCCACTGCCTGCACTTTTGAATGTCCTTCTCTTGTCTTCCCCCAGCCCGCATTTGTAAGCAGCATCCCCCAAAATCCTTATCTGGGAGAGACTTTAGAAAAGTAGGGAGAAGGGAAGAGTACCCTCATCGCCTTTGCAGGAAGTGAACGGTGACAGACTGGTGGGAGATGTGGCTGGGAATAACAGAACAGGTTGTAGTTTCCTGGGCCAAAGAGCTGGACTGGGCAGGGAAACAACTGCTTACCAAGGCCCTGCCTGCCCTTAACTCCAGAGTCGAGTATGTGGTCAGAGCGAGCAAGATTCATTTTAAAAAACAGAACAAGTAATGTGGAAGCAAGAAGGGTTTTGAGGACAGAGGTTTTGACCTCCTAACTTCTTGTCAGGACAGTGTAAGAAGTGGGTGACTGGGTGCTGGCACCAGCAAAGGAAGAGGGACCAGGGAAGAGCCTGGTTAGTGAGAAACCTTAGGGGGCTGGAGTCAGGAGCACTGCTGTGGGATGAGCGGGAGAACCAGGACACACCAACTCCTGCAAGGCCTGTTTCCTGGAATACTAGTTCAACAGTCGCCCTGAGCCACCCACTCTGCCCTGCCCCACCCCCACACCTTAGCTGCTTCCCGTGCCCCTTCCTCATTTCAGGATCTTGCACTAAAAAGTAAATCTATATTAAGTTTGAAGATGGGGAAAAAAAAAAAAAAACCCACATAGTCTTAGTGCTGTTTACCCACTTCCTTCGAAAAGGCGTGTGGTGTGACCTGTTGCTGCGAGAGGGGATACAAAGGTTTCTCAGTGGCTGGCAGGCTGGCTGTGGGAGCCGCCTCCCCCTCCTCTCCTCCCCCCCTCCCCCCGCCTCCCCCGCGCGGCCGGCGGCGCGGCAGGCCCCGCCCCCTTTCATGCAAAACCCAGCGGCGAGGCTGGGCTCGAGTGGAGGAGCCGCCGCGCGCTGATTGGTCGCTAGAAACCCATTTATTCCCTGACAGCCCCCGTCACATGGATGGTTGTCTATTAACTTGTTCAAAAAAGTATCAGGAGTTGTCAAGGCAGAGAAGAGAGTGTTTGCAAAAGGGGGAAAGTAGTTTGCTGCCTCTTTAAGACTAGGACTGAGAGAAAGAAGAGGAGAGAGAAAGAAAGGGAGAGAAGTTTGAGCCCCAGGCTTAAGCCTTTCCAAAAAATAATAATAACAATCATCGGCAGCGGCAAGATCGGCCAGAGGAGGAGGGAAGCGATTTCTTTTTTTTTTTTTAAATCGTGATTCCAGTTTGCTTCTCTCTCTTTTTTTCCCCCAAATTATTCTTCGTCTGATTTTCTCGCGGAGCCCTGCGCTCCCGACACCCCCGCCCGCCTCCCCTCCTCCTCTCCCCCCGCCCGCGGGCCCCCCAAAGTCCCGGCCGGGCCGAGGGTCGGCGGCCGCCGGCGGGCCGGGCCCGCGCACAGCGCCCGCATGTACAACATGATGGAGACGGAGCTGAAGCCGCCGGGCCCGCAGCAAACTTCGGGGGGCGGCGGCGGCGGCGGCAACTCCACCGCGGCGGCGGCGGGCGGCAACCAGAAGAACAGCCCGGACCGCGTTAAGCGGCCCATGAACGCCTTCATGGTGTGGTCCCGCGGGCAGCGGCGCAAGATGGCCCAGGAGAACCCCAAGATGCACAACTCGGAGATCAGCAAGCGCCTGGGCGCGGAGTGGAAACTTTTGTCGGAGACGGAGAAGCGGCCGTTCATCGACGAGGCCAAGCGACTGCGAGCGCTGCACATGAAGGAGCACCCGGATTATAAATACCGGCCCCGGCGGAAAACCAAGACGCTCATGAAGAAGGATAAGTACACGCTGCCTGGCGGGCTGTTGGCCCCCGGCGGCAACAGCATGGCGAGCGGGGTTGGGGTGGGCGCCGGCCTGGGCGCGGGCGTGAATCAGCGCATGGACAGTTACGCGCACATGAACGGCTGGAGCAACGGCAGCTACAGCATGATGCAGGACCAGCTGGGCTATCCGCAGCACCCGGGCCTCAACGCGCACGGCGCCGCGCAGATGCAGCCCATGCACCGCTACGACGTGAGCGCTCTGCAGTACAACTCCATGACCAGCTCGCAGACCTACATGAACGGCTCGCCCACCTACAGTATGTCCTACTCGCAGCAGGGCACCCCTGGCATGGCGCTTGGCTCCATGGGCTCGGTGGTCAAGTCCGAGGCCAGTTCTAGCCCCCCTGTGGTTACCTCTTCCTCCCACTCCAGGGCGCCCTGCCAGGCCGGGGACCTCCGGGACATGATCAGCATGTACCTCCCCGGCGCCGAGGTGCCGGAGCCCGCCGCCCCCAGCAGACTTCACATGTCCCAGCACTACCAGAGCGGCCCGGTGCCCGGCACAGCCATTAACGGCACACTGCCCCTCTCGCACATGTGAGGGCTGGACAGCAAACTGGAAAGGGGAGAAACTTTCAAAGAAAAACAAGGGAAATGGGAGGGGTGCAAAAAAGGAGAGTTAGAAACAGTATGGAGAATAACCTGGTACGCTCAAAAGAAAAAAAATCTCTTCACCCACAGCAAATGACAGCTGCAAAAGAGAACACCAATCCCATCCAAACTCACGCAAAAACCGCGATGCCGACAAGAAAACTTTTATGAGAGATCCTGGACTTCTTTTTGGGGGACTATTTTTGTACAGAGAAAACCGGGGGGGTGGGTGGGGAGGGTGGGGGATTGGACCTTGTATAGATCTGGAGGAAAGAAAACTACGCAAAACTTTTTAAAAGTTCTAGTGGTACGGTAGGAGCTTTGCAGGAAGTTTGCAAAAGTCTTTACCAATAATATTTAGAGCTAGTCTCCAAGCGACGAAAAAAAAGTTTTAATATTTGCAAGCAACTTTTGTACAGTATTTATCGAGATAAACATGGCAATCAAAATGTCCATTGTTTATAAGCTGAGAATTTGCCAATATTTTTCAAGGAGAGGCTTCTTGGTGAATTTTGATTCTGCAGCTGAAATTTAGGACAGTTGCAAACGTGGAATGAAGAAAATTATTCAGATTTGGACATTTTAATAGTTTAAAATTGTACAAAAGGAAAAAAATAGAACAAGTACTGGCAAAACCATCCCTGTGGTCTTGTTGAAAGGGCAAAAGTTTTAGATTGTACTAAATTTTTTAACTTACTGTTAAAAGCAAAAAAAAAAAAAAAAAAATGGCCATGCAGGTTGACATCGTTGGTAATTTATAATAGCTTTTGTTCAATCCCACCTTTCCATTTTGTTCAGATAAAAAAATGAAATTACTGTGTTTGAAATATTTTCTTATGGTTTGTAATATTTCTGTAAATTTATTGTGATATTTTAAGGTTCCTCCCCTCTTTATTTTCCGTAGTTGTATTTTAAAAGATTCGGCTCTGTATTATTTGAATCAGTCTGCCGAGAATCCATGTATATATTTGAACTAATACCATCCTTATAACAGGTACATTTTCAACTTAAGTTTTTACTCCATTATGCACAGTTTGAGATAAATAAATTTTTGAAATATGGACACTGAAATTATGTTTGAGTCTTTCATTTATTTGGATAACACTGATTATACATAACTTCTCGGGAATTGTAATACTATATTCAGCCACGAAAGCAAAATGCCAAAAACCTTGGTATTAATAGTCCAGCAACATGTGCTAATGTTAACTGAAAAGAGAGAGAGAGAGATGGCTGGTTGATTAATAAGTACCCTGGAAAAATTGAAATGCTTATGTCATTTCTAAAATAGAAACTAGAGACATATATTGTAAATCCACCCCCTCCTTTTCTAAGCAGCATGAATAAGCATGATGGGGACTTACACTTAAACTGATTTGTGCCACTTGTTGCCAGAAAGGAGTCAATTCTGAAATTTTTCATGTAGCTTAGCAGATGGGGTATTGAGCCAAATCAGAACCAGGTTGGCTGGTTTTGTCTTCATTTTCTTCACAGCACAATGGCCCTTTGAAACCTGGTTATAGGGGGAAATGATGCTTCTTGTATCGGAATAATTGCAAACTAGACATGCAAAGTGTTCATCTGCTGGGTGGGTGTTTGGATTACTCTGGCCCTGCTATTGTCTGAGAGGAAACAAGTGGTTTGCTTTCTTTGTTCCTTGACTTCATAAACTTTCTCCTCTACATTTTCCTGTTTAGAGCAAGGGAAAGCAAAGAACGTCTTGCAAAATTCCCCGACTTGCCATGGATGTAGTTTTTTTTATTATTTATTTTCTTTTTTTTTTTTTTCCTTTCTCTCCCTCCCCGAATTCCATTTCTTAAATTGGCAGCGTGGGTCCAAGCCTGTAGCCCCAAATCGGATAATCTCTGCAGCTGATAACAAGCAAAAGAGAAGCCAGGCAACAGCCATATTACAGAAGAAAACAATCAACTCCGAGGTAGATATTTTACTTTGTCCGGTCTAATCACATTTGGAAATGATTATGCTTTTGATCTGTTAACTGTTTTACTACAGTAGTAGAGAAGTGGGGGGAGGGGAAAGGGTGGAGAAACAAGATTGGATTTGTTGTTTTCTTTTGCCCTAGGAAAGGTAAAGAAAGGCTTTAGTTGTCCTCAGTGGGAGCGGAAAAGTTGGGAAAATCGACATGGTCTTTGAATTAGCGATGCTCCAGTATCACAACCAATTCGCGCTTTGGCGCCGCCGGAGAAACTATGACCTAGTCAGGGACTTTTTTATTTACTACTTGCTTCGCTCATCTTCCCCCACCCAAGGGGACCAGGAACCAAGAGCCGGGCATTCTTAAGAGTGCAGGATTGCTTTCCACAATTTCAAGAGCTTGTCGTGTCAACTTGCTGCAACTTTGGAGAAGTTGGAATCCGGCAGCGCTTTCCACCCTTGAGTAAAGTACCCGCAGCAGCCACTAAGTTAGCTCATCCTATTGGTTTGCATCTTCTCATTTCCAAGAAAGTATTTCTTGAGGTGTTGCTAAATGTTGGGTCTAGGTTGAACTAGGAATGTCTCATTTTCTGTATTTTAGCTTATTCGGAATTGCTTTATTTTGTGATTTGGGGGTTTTATTTACTTTATCCTCATTTTAAGGGTAATGTTGTACTGGGAAGGGACAGTTATTCCAGTTCCCAATTCTAAGCGAGGCATTTTCCCCCCTAATTAATGCAGAGACTCTAAAAGAATTTCCCCCGGCCTGGCCAGCCATTGTAATGCATATACGGATTATTCACGTGGTAATGAGCACATTCGCCAGTTCTTGCTCACACATAGGAATAAAAGAAACTTTGAATAAAGATCCAAATGAACGTGCTGGGGGTGTGGGGTGGATATCCCCGGAATTTTAGCCAATCAATTTGATATAGAATGTATATATTTGAAAAATAAATATATGCTAGGAAAGAAAAAAAAAAAAAGACCTGCAGGATCAGACTGAAAAGCAAAGTTTTGGCAAAATGTTCACGTTCAAATATTTTGCAAGCAGAAAGGGAGCACAATATTTTAGAAGTTGATATAGTTTTTGCAGTGGTTGTCACTGTATTTGTATTAGACAGGATAACTTGCCATTTCCCCTCCCATCCAACCATATCTGCAAACCAAGTACTTGAAAAATAGAAGCCAAAATATTTTGTTTACAAATATAAATTCATTTGATAAACTGCATCTGAAGAAAACCATACAAATTTCATTGCATCATTCATTTGATCGAGTAAAATAGTTCTCCAAGTTATATCATTTCATAGTTAGATTAATATTAACAATACAGTATTTTAACAACAAATGTGATTTTAACAAAAAATATTCTGAAGATAGCTACTGAGTATTTAGTTCTTTCCTTGGGATATTATTCAGCTCAAGGAAACCACTTTTCAGTCAAAGGGGGTGAATTTAAATGTTTTGTTAACCTTATAAACAGACTAGAAATGTGCAAAAGGATGAGATTATAGTCAGTTCTCTGCGTTTTTTTTTCTCTTCCTGCCCTGACCCCCACCCCCATACTTTAAATAAAGAACGTTAAAATATTTTTGCTGAGCTGTAGTAGATTAGCAAGGTTTCTTTGCCAATGCTGGAAAGCTGGTATTACAGACTGTCCCAGGGGAAAATGGCTCACATTAACCACTAAATGAATATTTGACAAGGGCTCATTCGGAGGTATTATTACTATAAACGTGTCCCTACTGGACTTTTCAGGGGTCAAAGAGCAACGCTTCAATTAATTATTTAGACTGCTAGTAGATTTGGTTGTAATAGCTGTACTTATTTCTAGAAACCGACACATTCTTACAGTAGGAAAAATCTCTGGAGAATCTTCTCCATCAGCAACCCCTTAGATTGAAAAACACATGGACCCCTGGCATTCTAAAAACTGACTTTTTTATTAAACCTTATCCTGGGCTGGGGGAAGGAATTATGGTCTCTTTTTCTACATCATAGACTATTTTGAGTTTAAAACGGGAGGGGGGAGGACATAACCATTTATCTTAATTTCCACATCATGTCTGGCAAGGTCTTTTAGGGATTTGCGATGTGAGGAGAGAAGAGAGGGTGTTTATTTATAACCTTTGCCTTTTCTAAGTAGCAGTGTCACAGGATTTCAGAGACCCAGGCAGGCCCTGAATTTAGACAGGATCCACATTCCTGTTTGCCAGGAAAAATCTGAGGTTTTAAATGGAAAGCTCCATAGACTGAGTGCCCTGAGTTCTAATAGTGGCAGAGTAAATTGGGGTGCAAGGTGTAGTTCTTCCTTCCCTCCCACCTATTGGTCAGAACACTGCAAGGTGCATGAGGAGGGGCAGGGTTGCATTTTTGCCATGTCATAAGTTCTTCCATGGCCCTAGGTAAGCTGGTAGGGGAATGATTTTGGGAGTAAGATTCCTTGACAATAATATAAATTGAATGAATAAGAGATAAGCTGGTGGGGGGGCGGTGGAAGCAGTAATTACAAACCCAATTCATTCAGCTTTTCAGAACTTTTGTTATGGGAGTTCCATTGACGGGTTTTGAGCTGCCAGTTTTCTCACATTAAAAGGAACTGATCAGCGCCTCAGGGGGACAAGGAATACCGCTTAACTGCATAGTGATGGGGTCTTCATTTAGCACCATTACAAGAAGAAAATTAAACAGTGCCTTTGTGTGCACGAGGTTTACTTTTCAACTGCTAACAGTTTATAGCTAACTGCTCTGAGATTGAAGTTTGACTATGGTTTGATCGCCTGTGAGTTGGCACTGCTTATTTATTTATTTATCTGTTGTAACTGAAAGAGCTTTCTACCCACTACGACCCCCGCCCCCTTTCATTTCTTGGAGAATTTTAAAAAACAGGTCCTCATATTTTTCCTTGTGGAAGGAGTTTCCTTTGTCATGAGCTCATTTTGTGAAGACTTGAGCTCACATTCCCCCCCCCCATAATTGCTTTAAAATAATTTGCATCTCTATTTTTTTCTTTCTTCTTTCTTTCCTCCTTCTCCTCCTCCTCCTTCTTTTTCTTTTTTTCTGCTGCATTTCCTTGCTCTCAGAGCTCAAGCTTTTCAGGCTGCAACAGTGGTTGAGGATGGAGTATGACTTAATATTCTTTGCTTTCTCTTTTGACCCAAGTTAGAAGCTATCTGGGTGGATCTCCCTAGGGACTTTGTCTGTGAGGTGAATACCTTAAAGAAGGGAGAAGGGGGAAATACTGTGATCCTTACTATGAAAATCTGGATAAAGTCCAAAGGGACATCACCTCCGAGGGTCTGGAGTAAAAAGCTGTGGAAGGAGCTTTCCAAAGACAGGGAAATTGCCCAAACCAGAGAAATTGATTTTGTGTTTTTCATAGTTATCTTCTATTAAAAACTTTCCTGGAAGCCTAATGTGTAATACCCATCACGGGAGGCTTGGTACCTCCTCTCTTTCTTCTGATGATGCTGTCCAGTTTTACGATTCTTGTTTTCAGTTCGTATATTTTTCTTCTGTGGCCTTTAGAAAAGAATGGACTTGAGTTTTTTGTTTTGACTAAGGAGACCTCTCTTTGGAAAGGTGGATTATTAAGATAAGTCTAAGATTTCTCATGACAGAGAGCTCTCTGTGTGCAGATGGATTTTATATTATATTTTTGTTTAATGTGATGTTTCTGATTCCTGGAGCGCTGTCCTCAGTTTTTCTCGCAAAACAAAAAGAACATCCCTTTATTTGAGAGTAAAAATAGTTGCTGCTTCTAGGCATTTGGACTAGAGATGGTTTTTCGACTTTGCAAAGAAGCACCAGGTGTTTTAATAGCTCAGAGAAGCCCATCGTTTCATTACCATCGTCTGCCTGCGTGTTCAGGATAAAGTGTGCACTGCTTTACAAAGATTTCGGCTCTTTGAAGTATCATTTGCTTCCTTCTCTCTCGGCTTTGGTGCGGGTGCGGCTCTGGCCTGTGACTGCGCGGGCCTCCCGCTGGCTGCCTAGGGGAGCGCTCAGTGCCCAGCTGAGGCGCGCGGGAAGATGCGGGCCTAGGCCGACTAGCACCGGTCGGGACTTGGGACTTGACGTCACCACTGCCCCCAGGGTCTCCCCAGGAAGGTGCTGTATGGGGCTCGAGTTCTCTCTGCCGAGGCTTTGCCAAAACGGTTGCATCTCCTCTCCCATAACCCTGTATGGTCCCAGGTCTGGCAAATGTAGAAAATCTCCGGAGCTGTTGGGATTCTCACCGCTCCAGAGCCTTCTGCCTTCTGAGACCTCCTGACCCCTGAGATGGTTTAGGCCCCAAGCTTTCCAAATCAAATCCTGCCTTCTTGCCGCTTACCACAACCCTTTTCTTGAAGGGTTGTTTGCCCCTGTTTGTGACCATATCTCAGAATTAGTAATCTCTTTCCTGCCAGATCAGAGGTGGTGGATTGGCAGGGGTGTGAGAAGGGATGGAAGCATTCTGGGCTCTCCAGAATATTATGCCCTTCTAGGGTCAGAGCAGGTAGGAATGGGAAGACACAGAACCTTCACTTTCTCATTTATAAAATAGCTACTACATATTTATTTTACAGAAGATGAATGTAAAGAACCTGACAAAAAATAAGCTTAATTCATAGCTACGATTTTCTTACTGTCCTGCAGAATTAGATGATGGGGAAGGGAAGCAATTCTTGTGTTAGACTCCAGAGATAGATACAGAAATTGTGATCCTGTCTCTCCTTGTTGGTCCTGGGTAGTGAAATAAGACTTGTCAGACTACCCTTCTTACTTTTCCAAGTGCTCTTTTTGACTTAGGGTTGGTCTAAGAAGTTATCTTGCAAACTTGCCATCCCTAGGTATCTTCCTGAAGGGCAGGATCCTGGCATTTCGGTTAGCAGCCGCCCCCACCCGCAGAAGGCAGAAAAATAATTACTGTATTAAAAGGAGCAGTGAATTCTTCCCGAGGGTTCTTATCGCTGGCGGCCAGGCCAGAAGCCGGACTGCGCCCCCACCCCCACCCCCACCTCCACCCCCACCCAGTGACGTCAGGGCCTTCAGGGCCTCAAGGATGAAATGATTCCGTTGAGGGTTCCAGAAAGGGTAATCCAAACGCTGGCAGGACCAGGTCAGTGGAGCCGGTCTCCATCACCACTACCCAGCTCAGCTCTGGAGGCTCCGGAGAGTCCTCGCCCTCTAGAGCATAACCAAATACACAAGTAGCCAGAGCCTCACATACATTACACTCATCAGCCAGAGGAGCACCCTTTTCTCTTACATGTAAACGTTCAAAGTTATCTGATTTGCTAGCTAGAATTTGTTGTGGGATCTGTTGTGGTTTTGTCGTGCTTATGTTTGTTTTGTTGTCAGATGCTAGACAAAATTACAGGGAAAAAAAAAAAAAACTCTTTACACTTTGCACCATAGCTTTATTTTATTTAAGCCCACCCAAGTTTAAGCAGTGATTTAAGATTTGGACTTGGAAGAGTTTTTTGCTTCTGATATCACCATGATTAGGACAGTTGTCTGACATACCATTGCTATTGCAATGGTATTATAATTACTGTGCCCTATCGATTTTCTCTTTTTCGCTCCTAGTAATTTGTATAGCTTTTAATAATCTTTTTAGAATCAAGTATTGATAAGAGAACTTCTAGGAACCATTTCTTAAATTGTAGATAAAAACCATTTGGGGGGTGGGGTGGAATTCATATAAGATTTATAAAACTATTTGTTGGTGGAAAAGCACCTTGTACCTTAGCATTTTGGGAAGATGAACTTCTAAAGTTTTCTTTCCAACTTTCAAATCCACTTAAATCATTAAATTAGTGCCCCTCCAATGAGAAGCATTCTGGAAATTGGGCCTTATGTTCTCGTATTGGACCAGAACCTCACAGAGAATACCTTTACAAGAATTAGCCAATATTTTGCATGCAGCTAGTTTACTCTCAACTCACATCCTGGCTGATTTGACTATCACACTTAACAGCTCAAATCTAGGTTATTAAATAACATTACAATTCAATCAGAATGAAATACTAACTGGCAAACCTGTGTTCTCCTCAAAGTCCTCCTCCCTTTCTACTTCCCCTTCCCTCCATCTCCAAGGAAAATATCTCAAAATCAAGTTTCCCATGAAGGTTTATTTACCCCCAACTTCTGTTAAACTAGACCAACACTCTCTCATCAGCTTTCTAAACACTCTCTCATCAGCTTTGTGAAATGGTGTAAAAACATCTTGGAATCCAAGATGGCAAAATAAACCTGGGCATATGGGGAAGACTTCATTGTTAGGAAATTGATTTAAATGTTTAACTCACACTTCAGCCTCAATGCTTCCCTTACTAACTGTTCTTTCTTCCCTCACTGCCTGCTCCCAGTTCTTGGGTACCCTACCTCTATTAGCAAGCTGGTTCCCCCAGCATAAATTATGAATGCATATCAAGCAGGCCCTTCTGATAAGATAAATCAGAGGCTATTCTCTTTTGCACATTTCTGCTTTTATTCCCATGGAAACTTCTCCCTACCCCACAAGCAGTGTCTTTCTACAAACTTACTCTCCCCATATAAACTATAGTGGTATGTTCTCAGTAGGAAAAAATCAGGTAATTTTTCCCCCAGGAAGCCTTACAAGTTAAGGATACAAAATATTTCATGGTTAGTTGTATGAGCTTCCAAATTAGCTGCATATAAAGTATTTTAAGGTTTTTTTTTTTGGCTGTCACTGGCTGGCAATACTCATTTTGTGTGTGTGTGTTGGTTTGAAAAGCAGGAAGAAATGTAATGAATTGAGTGCTGTCAGAGATGTCTTCTGTTTGAACAATCTGCGATGGGCTGAATGGCAGGGACTCCCTCATCCAGTGCAGGTGCAGTAGAGCTGGGGAAGGGGGGAGGGGGGCTCCCTCTGTTCAGTCAAAAAGCACCATTCTCCACAATAGACCACACACTGACAGCCAGCGTGACATCAACTCACACTTTCATACTTTTTCCCCTATCCATAGTTCTGAGTTCACAAAGTGGCCATACACTAGCCTTAGTTAGGTTCCTTTAATGAACATTTTGTGGCTCCTGTGGCCAACATTGAAATGTGCTGAGCCCTCAGAGGAACAAATAGATTTTTAATCGTGAGTTCCAAACCAAAATGTATAGCTATAGATATTAAAAATCAGCTGGTCTCTCCACTCTCTCCCAATATCAATGTTCATGACAGTCCCAGATGAGCTATAATCCAAAAACTCCAAGTTAAAAGTTTCTCTAAGGCTACTTAGGTTCCAACACCCTGTCTTCCATGTCCTGAGAGATCAAACAGGAAAAGAGAGAAGGCATGAATTTCATGTATTTATTTAAATGTAAAAGGACTTCTAGTATTTTATTATACTATGTGAGAGAGCTAATCCTGCAAATGAACAGACATTAATCTTGTGGAGTGGAGTCCTGTCCCCTTTTGAATCACTTATACTGGGGAGGAAAAGATAGGGGTTAGGAAAGGCAGTAACTATTTTAAAACTCTGGACAAAGATGTGACCACCACTAGACTGCCCCACTGTTAAAAGGACTGTACCTTGCAAGATTTCATTTCACACTTTTACACGCCCAGGCCTTGGGGCCTCAAGTTTTAAACGGAATTATTCAAGAAGGGGACGCTCATTATTGGAGAAACTATCAATCCCTTCTTCTTGCCCCCTCCCTCACCCAGTCCCTACTCCCCTTTACCCCCACCCCTTTGCACTTTAGTCCGGGATCTGAACCCTTTAGCAGAATGAGGGAGGGGGAAATAAAGGACTGCAGGCCAGGACAGTTCCCTCAGCACCACCGTCGCGCTGCAAGATCCCCGTGGCCCTGCCACTATCTGATTTCTCACTGTGTGGTGACTTGCTATAGCATCGCGCTGTGGAAAATTGCTCCTTGCTTACTTATTTTTAAAAAAACCACGTAGCCCTATACATTTTTCATGCCGCAACAAAAACATCAACTTTCCACTCCCCCTGAGCAAAACGTGTTTATCTTTCTCCTAAACATTGTTCAGTGGGTGGGAGCAGGAATAGGCAGACATCTCAGGGCAGCGGTCACAAGACCCTCCACCTATCCCTCTGCGTGGAGACAAGGAGCCCGGGGTCTGGCAGGGTGGGGCAGGGGAATTTGATGCACAGGGAGAGTTAAGGTCAAATTCTTTTAAACCTCAAATAGCACCGGAAGAGATGGGTAAGAGTGCTGAGAAGCCCCTTACTGTGACTACTACGGGTCCCCGGGTGGCCCATTGTAGGTATGCCTATGGCGCCTACTAAAGTCTAGGCCTAGGGCGAGAGACGCTTCCTGCCCCTAGACCCACAGCCCGCAGCTACTTGATAGCTAACGTGTCTTCCGGCCGGTACACACCCACAATTAATCTTTCTTATTAAAGCCTCCATTCTGTACCCAAGGGGCGACTCAAACCTATTTAGATTTCCTTGGTTGGCTGCACAAATTTAAGTGGGCAAAGAGTTATAAACCTAATAACAGAGGGCGCGCGAGAGAGATTGAGATTTGAGTAGAGAAGACGAAGGATTCGCTAGGGGTGTAAGGATGCTGTGGGCCTTGCCCACCCGGTGCATCTACCTCAAGGTGCACAGCAGGCTCTGGGAAAGGCAGCGAACCTCACGGGCACAACTCACACACATCTGTACACACACCTACACCCGACCCTTTTCGCTCACAGGTAGTTTCCATGAAGATGCCTCTTCGGATCTCCCAAAAGCCCCTCAGAAACGCGGGATTCTTAGAGTATCCCAAATCAGGGACCTCGTAGAGAACCAAGGAAGGTTTGCACTGTTTGGGATTAATTGAGAATAATTAACACTGGAGACCGTTAATCACCACTTTGCTGCTGCTCTCTGCCTCCTTTCGGGTCTGCGGCGTCTGCCTCTTTCGCTCCCGCTGCCGACGCGGGTGGGTTTGCTGGTGAAAGTGAAGACGTCGCGGTAGCTGTCACCCAGTTCGGCTGTACTTTTTTAAACGCTCGCATATTGTTTGATTACTAATTCGAGTTAATATGATCTTTATGGCAACATAACAGTGGATAATTGGCCTTTTTTCTGAACAACAATGTAAATCACAATCGCTTTATTATTTAATAACGTCAAACGCTTCGTTGGATTGGCCCCGACCGAGAAGACCTTTTCTTTCTAGACAGTGTTGTGGAGGAAGAACAATGAAGATCTAATTGTGGAGATTTCATAAGTTGGCTCCCGTAAATGAACAGCTTAGATATGGAAGTTCCAGCAGATGTGGGCACTATTTGCTGTAGAAACTCTATCCCCACCCCCAACATACACAGTCCAAACATTCTATTGGAGGTTTTTTTTTTTTTTTTTTTTTTTTTTTTTTTTTGTGTGTGTGTGTGTGTGTGTGGTGGTAGTGGTGGTCCTCAGATCCTAGCAACCACCTAAAGTTTCCAGTAGTAATTAGAGCTTTTATCGGGCTTGCTCTTCAGCCCTTTATATTGCCGATTTAGCATTAAGGCATTAAGTCCACACACCAAATTAGAGTGACTTCCAAATAGCCACAACCACTTATGCGCCCTTTAGGTCAGTTTTTTTTTTTTTTTTTTTTTTGTTGTTTTTTTTTTGTTGTTGTTGTTGGACGCCAAGGACAAGGTCCTGTATTTTGCTTTGTTTTATTTTATCTATCTATTTATTTATTTAGTCTTGCTTGGTTTTGATTTGGCTTTTTTGGATAGAATCACTTGGAATATACTTTTTTTTTTCAGGGAGAGTTTTGCAAGGGATACAAGCCATAATTTTGCAAGTGCATGGAAGAGCAGAAGAAACCCAAAGACCCCTCAAATGAAAACGACAATACTTGGAAGGAAGGGTCTCACTGTTTGAAAGAAAAAATAATCAGATTTGTCCCCAAAGCCCCCATTTCTAACGGTATCCATCCGGGCTTTTGCGGTCGGAGGACCGCTGTCTCGGGGTCTTCAGACTTTGTAGTCTTTTTTTGCAAATGGAAAGCCCCCACCATTGAGAATTTGGGTCAAGGAGAGAGACTCAGAACCTACAGCAGTTTTTGTTTTTGCGTGTGCCCGCCTCTCCATTTTATTCAACTTCTCTTGCCTGTCGGGAAGCAGAACAATTCGCTCCCCACCCACCCCCCTCCGCCCCGCTTCTAAGATAAACAGGAGGTGAGAAATGCTTTGCCTGCACACGCGCCCTAGGGGCCTCCTCTCCCTTCACACACTGCCCCCCCCCCCAACCGTGCAGCTGTCCCCGAACCAGACCTGGTGGAACATACCCCTTCTCTCTTCCCACCCGCATTTCAAAACCACCACATTGACTATTCTACAGCCATGTTCACATTTTCAGCCCTCTTTGCCACTAGCCAATTTGTTCCCGGTCTGCTCCCCCCGCCTTACTGAGAGCCTCAAAAGTGAAAGGTTGAGGAATTGGGAGAAGGCAGTGGGTTTTCAAAATGTACCCCCCATACACCGCACCCCTTTTGAAAGTATTTTACCACAAGGAGTGCATTTGGAAAACTTTCCCTAACAAGAGTTGGGCGCAGTGTTATTCTTCTGCATGGGTCTGGTGGCCTCCCCGCCCCCGCTGGACAATGCAGGCTTTGAGGCTCGGTGGCCTGCAGGCAGCGGGAGACGAGGGGACTGGGCAGCCTTCCTCCTAGGGGCCCGCAGCTGGGGAAGCGCCAGGCAGGGAGCAGGGGCGGGGAGGCGGGCCACGCAGGAAGGAAAGCCATAAAAGTACCATTTTCCCCCAAGTCCTGCACAGAGGCAGGCTTTGAGGACCTAAGGGCACGGCTGCTGGGGAGGGGGTAAGGGGACAAGGGGGCGGTGAGAGGGTGTGCGTTTTGTTCCTTTTCACACACCATCACCCCCCCCCCCCATTTTTTTTTTTTCGGCACAGAATTATACACCCTAGGTTTTCCAAACCCCTGCCCTCACTCTTGAGGACCTGGTCTTTGGTTAATAAAATAATGCTCAAACCGACCCCCGCCTTTTCCCACTCCCGCTCCGGGTGTGGCCCCACAGGGGGAGAAAACTGCTCTTAAAGCATCACTTTTCTTTTCCTTACAGTGGTGGGGATCGAACCTAAGTCCTTACGCTTGCTAGACAAGCCCTTTCCACAGAGCTACACCTCCAGCCCTACACCCCTAGGACGTCACTTTCTTGTTGGGAGTGTTTTTCTCCCCAAGAGAGCATCAGCACCCTCACCGTCTAGGAGAGCACTCTGAGGTCAGCGGAACCCCTCAGATAGTTACCACAGTGGTGGAAGCATTTGTCTGAGGTTTAAAAACGTATACCAAACCGGGTGTTGGGGCCACGTGCTGTGCCTTCGAAAAGCCGCCGCGGGCCCTGGCTTTCAGAGCTGCGGCAGCCAGGGCTGGCGTGGAGGGGGCGCTGAAACCACCGGCGGGCGATAGGAGCCGGCGCTGAGCAGATCTGGCCACAGCGCTGAGTGAAGCGAATTATCTGGAGCGTGTTTGATCTGGGGGCTGCGTAGTCAGCTTCTGCTTTATTTGTTTGTTTGTAATCTCATATTTAGCAAGCCAGGACCGTGGCAGCTAGGGAGAAAGGAAGAGATGGAGGAGGGGGCTTCGCAGTAACCACACCCCTTCCTAATGAGTTAATTTCCATACTTGCGTATCCGGCATCTAGCGCCCCCCTTTTTCCAGAAGCTACCGTACTGCTGCGTCTTGCGCAGCGCAGACACCTCTACTTTGGATTGAAACAAAAAACCTCGCGGTAAGAGCAGAAAATTGGTCTATTGATACATTCGCTCCCAGGGTTGATCTTGGCATCACCGGCAGCCGGTTAATCCCCACCCCCCAAAATGGGTCGCACACGGATTGCGGAGGGTTTGCCGACACTCAAGGCAGACAGCAGACAGCAACTGACGTTGCCCCCCCCCCCCCACACACACACCCGCGCCCTTCCTCGCTTCCAGCTGTCCGACCCCTCACTTTGCTTTCTTACTACCTAATTCTGGACCCCTTACCCCACCCCCAAGGTGAAAGCAGTGAGGGCAGGGTCAACCTCTTTCTAGGGGAGGAATGATCTCAAACGAAAGAATCAAAAGTGAAAGTTTCAAACTTGATACCGGCCCTGGAGACGAGTGCAGTCTTGAACTGGAGGGAGGGTGCTGGCCCAAAGGTGGGTACTGGCCCGACCGTGGGCACATAGGAGAGTGAAGGAGGTGAATTGAGGTTGTGAGGTTGCGTCTAAAGACTGGGCGCGTCAAAATTGTCAAAGACAGTAAAGAAGTTTTGGGCGAGCCCTCAGTAGGAAACTAAAGGCGGGTTTCAGCTGCTTCTAACCAGGTTTCCCACACCTTTGTTTGTGTGTGTGTGTGTGTGTGTGTGTGTGTGTGTGTGGCGATTCTGCTCAGGAAATTGGCGAAAGAAACAGACCTTCACAATTGCTCACCGTCCCCTGCGCTCGCCACCCAGGTTACCTCGCGGCGCATATTAGGATGTGGGCTCCAGTTTGAGCTCCAAAATAGCTTGCTTGTCAATTGCGAGCTGAAGCAATATCAAAGTGAACTGTCCCAAGTAACTCTTGTCTAGAAGCTGGGAAGAAGCTTAAGCAGCTCGCTTTAATGATGATTTGTAGCTCGGCGAGGGGCACGGACAGCAAACACCCCGCAGGTGTGTGCCGTAACACCATCATCCGGACTTGAATGTAGATTACTCTGGCGATCGTTTGATCGGCCCTTTGAAACCCTTTACAATTGCCTGTGACGAACGGCCAGTCTCAGTTTTTCTCTGAATAATGCCTTGAGGGTAAGTCCTCTGGGCTTTTAAAGAGCTCCAGTTTTTTTTTTTTTTTTCCAGAAGAAAAAGAAAAACGTTCGATTTTAGTTTAGACCTCGTCAACTTTTAGTCGCTAACAGGCTTCACTCAAGCCAGTCAATACTTAATGACTTACCTTTGCCTTTACGGTCGTCTCAGAAGCCAAATATGCTCGCGCGCGCACACACACACACACACACACCCCAGATATCTACGTGTGTTAATAACTTTATTCTTTTTAATATTGTAATGTATATATGTGCATTGCATTAATAAAAAGAACAAAGAACAAAAGTTATAATATCCTTGGTTTTTTTGTTCCAAACTATTTCATTTATGCATGATTGGATGGGAGTTTAGTATAAACACACATTATTATTATTATTATTATTAATACTGTCCTTAATCTTGTTGTAATACTGTTTTCTATACATTCAGTGAGAATTTAACTTAAATGTTAAAGTTTTCCAAAGTAAAACCCTGGAGTTTTACACCTCAACACCCTTACACCAACCTCCATCACCAAAATGAAAAAGGTAGTGCTGTTCAACCTTTAATATTTACTTAGAGTATTTATACAAGGGGAGGAAAATGAACTTTTGTCTGAAACGTAAAACAAGCGGCACTTTGATTGCATAAAATAAATGTCAACAATTGCAAGGGCTTATCAAACTAGGGTGGGGGTGGGGGTGGAATGCATTTGAATTAAGGCCCATTCCTGCCACTTCAGACTACAAAGGGTTACACATAAATAAGTGCCGAATTTGCCTATTGCAAAAGTTTTCTTCCGTGCTTTCTAAGTCACAACAGGGGAGGGGGAAAGCTGTCGTTTATTATCCAGCTCTGGGCAGGAGCAGACCTCAGTACCAAGGGGCTCTTAGCTTTGGCCAGCAGAAGAGGGGTAGCCTTTCAACAGCAGCCCCCTTTGTTCTCCTGATCTCTTTCCCAATTTCAAGCTTCACTTGCACATCCCAAGTTTGTGTGTTAATGACGCTATTACCATCTGGCTCGCCCTACTTTCCAAAAGATATAAATCTCCCAGCTCCATTGCCTGCATTATCATTTAAGTGCCACCATAGCCAGAAGAAAAAGATGCTTTCAAGGCTCCAGATTCTCTTGCACTGACTACCCCTGGCATGGCTTTTCCACTATATTTATAGATTATACATTGGGGGTGGGAGTGCTCCTTGAAAGACCTGATTTCCCAAGATCTGTCCCTCCAAGCCAAAGAAGGCATGTCACTAGGTGGAAGAAAGCCTTCAAATGAATTTCCCCTGAAAACATTTTTGTTTTATTTGCAGCAGGCAGAACA
Source organism: Marmota monax (assembly GCF_021218885.2). NCBI lineage: Eukaryota > Metazoa > Chordata > Mammalia > Rodentia > Sciuridae > Marmota > Marmota monax. Next base: position 8,041,437 of record NW_026694232.1, read on the forward strand.
TATGTGCCAACAGACCTTTCCATGCTTGTGCCATCCTCTTAAGTTTGTAAAATTCTCAGTGCAACTCCCAGACATTCAATATGTTCCACTGCTCAACCCTATTTTCAGTGGGAGAATAGATTTGTCTCTCTATGGGGATGGGGGCAGGGGTGAACAAATAAAAAGAGATCTGTGAAGTAACTTTGGGGAGCTGGGCATCCCTTCGGAACTCTAGTTTTTAATAGTGCTTGCATAGATGGGCGGATATCCTACGATTTCTACACTTCTAGCTGTAGATCTAGATCCACCTCTCTTTTCTCCATTCTTTCCTGGGCAAAGTAATTGGTGATTTGCGTGTTTTGAGCACAAAAGCTGAGAAAACACAACAAAAGCAGTGGGGTTGGCTTGTGCATGGCTCCACAATGACTCCATTTATCTGGCCAGGTCGGAGTGAATAGAGCGGAGCAGAGTCTCCCTCCAAGCGCGTGGGCTTTTGGTTCAGGCCCTCACTGATTTGAACAGCTAATTTCCCCTTTGCAGGTTTCTGAACTGTTTGTGCTTCTGGACCATCAGATCTGGGTACATGTCTCCCTTTGAGATTCCCTCCTTTCTTCCCCGTGTTATCTTCATGGAGGTGAGTTCTACTAAGATAAAGTCAGTCCAACAGGTTGGAAAAACCGGAAATGTATACTTGCCAGGTTCTTAAGTGAAGCTCTTAAAATGAGCAACATTGGGACAGCGCCCCCCCCACCCCATCCCCACCTCACCTTTAAAAAAAAAAATCTTGTGAGAGAAAGCATCTTGAAGGAAAAATGCATTTTGTCCTGAGGGATGAAAAAAAATCACTTATATATTCCTAATACTGTATATGAGGTGAACACAGACGGTACCCCAAACAGTCATTAATTCACATCATACTTGTGTAGCTGTTTGCCTGCAAAAGCCGTATTTTTCTTTCCAGTTCACATTTCTGCCTTTTTTCCCCTCCAAATTCAAAAAAGATCTTGTTTAGAAATTTGTATCCCTACTTTTTCCTTTTGAGAACATTATCGAGTTGATATGAACAAATTGCAGAGGATATACCATTTAAGTAAGATGCACTTTTAATCACTGATCATTAAAATGGTTATGTTAAATATACTCAATTACATGCATGACTTAACTCTAACAGTACTTTCTATTCTCCCAGCTGCTCACGTATTCCTTAACGATAGTCTGCGGTAGAAACTTGATTATGCTGAATCCATACATTTCGATGGATTTCATCAGCCTAATTAATGCCTCAGTGTGGTCCTAGGGTCTGAATGAACCTTTTACTGTCATTTGAGGTTAAAGGCAGTGTTGGAATGTATAGTTTCTTTCTTTTTTTTTTTTTTTAGTTAGTTACTCATAGGGTACTTTGGTATTCTACTAAGCAAGGTAGATAGCAATCATTAAGCAGAAAGACTATGTGAAACAAGGAGATCGTTCCAAATGGCAGAAAAATTAGGCTACTTCTTTATCCTTATTTCTACATCCATTTTTTCAAACTTCCATACACAATCTCCAAATGTTTAGTAAAGTAGAAATTACCACCTCTCTATTACATCTGAAAACTGGACTGAAAAGGAAAAGTTGAAAATAGATTCACAACTGTTGGCTAAAAATTCATTTCTTTTTACTCATCAAAGCTGTCTCTGCTCCCTCTTTTCTTTCTGTTTCTCAAACTTTTATACTCTAGTCCCCCCTCCATTTCAATTTATCTTTCTCAAGGAAATACTCCTGGCTGGTATTCATAAGAAACTCAAGTCACCTCCCCCCACCCCCAAGAGTGACTACATTCTGTCTTTTCAGGTGTAAATTACCATCTGAATACATCTCAACCTTACTGACCCCTACCATCACCACCACCCCTGCCTCAGCCCAGTTGAAGCTAATCTGCCCCTCCAAGAACTGGCAGGGCAGACAGAGGTCGAATTTCCCAAGCCTCACCAGCTAGTAAAAAGGCTTGTGTTGCCTCTGAGAAAAGTCCTGACACATGTCCATGTCTAAAGAGACACCTGTGGAAGAATTCCTTTTAAGAAGTATTTTCTTGTTGGCTAAGGAGAGAAGGAAGAAAAAAGATGGATCTTTATTTTTTTAAGAAATGTCCTAACTCAGGCAAGTGAAACTTGAAACTTTTGCCTGTCTTGAGTCCTCAAAGACTAACTATTTACCCCAGTACAACTTCCTTCCTGTAGGGGATCCACTGACCCAGATCCTGGTTGCAGCAGGGCAGCACCACACTGATCTGATGGAACCAGAAGGATTTCAGATCTATAACCAAATTACCACCTTGGAACTTTGTGCTTGTTATGCTAATGACTTCTGTAAGTAAGGGCATATTTTCAGGGTTGGAAATGAGCTTTTTATAGTGTCTTGGGTAATGACAGACATTATAGAAGAGATAAATGCTCCGGGATTGGTGGTACAACACTCCTGGTAAACACTGTGGGCCATTGAAACCCATAAATGGAGACCTAGATGTGTTTGAAAAAATTAAGCTGAAAATGAGCTCAGGGGACTGGGTGAGAAGGTAAATGTTGCAAGGGTTAAGATGCTCTTGCAACTTCTACCTTTTCTTAGACTGAGATGGGATTCAGTTATTTCTCATAATTGTAAGCAAGGCAAATTCATACACCGATCAAATATCCAAGAAAACTCCTTTCATCAGTTGTCTGTCCTTGATGAACATCAGTGCTCAATTACTCCCAGCCTGGATATTGTGTGCCTATTTCTTTCCTCTCCCCAGCTCCCTCCACGAATGATAGTTGTTTCTGAAACAAGTGACTGGGTTCCTGTATGGGCCTTGGCCCCTCCTGTATGATACAGGTTCTAAATGTCAACTTGCAGCTGTGGAGAAGCCTGTGAACTATGATAAAGGATAAACTCTGCTGTGCAAACAGTCCTGTTTACGGCTAAAGCAAAATTGCCACAAAATAGCCTAAATGAGTTGGGGGCTTCTAAGATCTTATGAAATGATGCTGACTTGGAATGTTGGATTTTAATAACAGCTAAAATTGTCCCATTTTCTTCCAGAGTTAAATAAGAGCAAAATACCTGGCTTAAAGATACAATGGTTCAGTAAGGACAACTAAATTAATTATAGGAGACTGTTAGTCCAAGGATCTTAGTGATGGAGATGTGGAAGATACAGGCTCCAACAGCCTTAGTTTTTAGAAAAGACACCTTTCACACATCCATGCTTTGAAGTTATAAACGGTATGGCACCCTATATGATTCCCCACCTAATGTATTTTCTTCACATAGATCCATGTAGGTTCAGGGTAACTAACATTTGCTACACTGACTCTGTCAGGGTAAAATCTTGAAACAGAATGTTTTACCCTTGGTATGTAAATGCCAAGGCTAGGGGCTTTCTCAGCAAGGTTCTTCTAAGACAAATTAACATGTTTATTACATAATCCAGTCTGTCAAGTGCCATAGATTCCAGAGTAGTTCTAACTGGTAACACTTTTTTTTTTTTTTTAATGCCCTCTATTGTAGGGCATGGGGGCAAACACCTGTAATCCCAGCAGCTCCAGAGACTAAGGCAGGAAAATTCCAAGTTCAGGGCCAGCCTCAGCAACTCAGCGAAGCCCGAAGCAACTTAGTGAGACCCTGTCTCAAAATAAATAATGAAAAGTGTTGGGGATGTGGCTTAGTAGTTAGGTACCCCTGGGTTCAATCCCCAGCCCAAATATAAATAAATAAATAAATAAATAAATAAATAAATAAATAAATAAATCTCTTTAGTAAACAAGTTATTGAGTTGAGTAGAGAATAATGTGTCATAAATAAAATGGAAAGGATGGGGACACTGATATTTTCTTGCTCCTGCATGATATGGTAGCATTTGTGCATAGCAGACTATAAAGACAAGGCTGAGAGAATAACCCAAAACAGGGACATTGAGGCAGAGAAATGACTTGCTGTAGTTTTATGGGTTGTGTCATTTATTTCTTTATTTGGTACCAGGGATTGAACCTCAGGGGCACTCAACCTCTGAGCCACATCCCCGGCCCTATTTTGTATTTTATTTAGAGACAGGGTCTCACTGAGTTGCTAAGCACCTCACCATTGCTGAGGCTGACTTTGAACTCATGATCCTCCTCTCAGCCTCCTGAGCCACTGGGATTACAGATGTGTGCCACCAGGCCTGGCTGAGTTGTATTATTTATTATTAGATATGTTTGAGTATTTTTTGAACTGAAGGATTTATATACCACAGCTATTCTGATCATGATAATGGAGATGATCTAGAGCTTCTAAGGACAGGCTTTGAAATTGTTGGGACTTCAAGTTGGGACTTCAAAATCCAGACCTGAATTGCTCATTGGTTTGGGGAAGAAAACACCAATTTGAAATTCTGTTATAAAAACTCTATGACAGCAAACAAAGTTAGATGAGCTTACAAATAGCTTTGGATCTCAGATCCCAACACGTTGGCTCTTGCACTTGTATATGAAAGAAGAAAGGGAACACCTGACCTCTAACAGAGAAAAGCTGATTCCCTATCCCTGTCCTCAGCAGGATAGTCTCAGCGATTCATAGAGGCTGCAAAATTTGAGGCTGTCTGAGTTGTTTTAGTCTCATGTCATACAAACAGCACATTTTCAAACTCAGAAATGCCAGATCGTGTTATTTCTGTGGCCAGGGGTTGCTTAGGATCTGTGACAGCTGAGTTTTTCCTATCGATTATGTGACAATGCAGTTCATTTATAGAGTTCTGAGAAATGAGAAAAGCCTCCAGTTTAACAAGATCCTTATTTCAAGTGCCGTGTTGTATTTAAATGCAGGAATCAACATTCAAGCTGGAGAGAAGGGAGATGAATTAAAATCTGAACCCAAACATTTGTAGTAAAATCAAAATCCCAGGAGGACTGTCACAGGTCATTTAATTTCAAGCCTTTTGATTGGTAACTGGATTTGTTGTTAGAAATCATACCTTATATGATAAATGCCTATTGAGGTCAATGTATGTGTTTAAAATTACTCCTAAATTTAGAACACAGACTGAATCGAAAACATGAAAGACAAATCAAGGGGCACTGTCCTGGGGGGTGAAGGGGAGGGGGATTGTTTGTTAGAGGGGACTATTTATAGAAGCACTAACTCCAAAATACTTTAAAAGTTCTTAATGTAATATTCATACATTCTTCCAATGTATCTATAGATAAAAACATCATTTTTATCTTGTATATTAATTCCTAGTAATTTTCTCTATCATAGGATACAGTCAGTCATGCAGAAGTAATCAGAAGTCCAACATATTCTAAGGACCCAGAGTTTCAGACCAAAAAAAAAAAAGAAAAAGAAAACCTATGTAATATCACTGTAAATCCAGAGTGTTTGAGACCAGGGACAGAAGTTTCCCTGCAGGTTTTGTGAGGAACAGGGAAAAAGAGAGCCAGAGCAAGGACCAGAGAGGTCAAACAGTGCCTGCAGTCCTGTGTAGAACACACTCCCTAGTCAGAGGGGTGGGGCAACACAGGATAACTGCAGCCTGGGCTGTGGCCTGCACCCTGCTCACCCCATGGCAGTTCTTGAATTTCTTATTTTTTTGCCTGAAAGCCATCCAGCATGTCGAAGGCATGAATATTGACAATTTTGTCAGCATGCGTTTATCACTGGCAATAACTTTTCATGAAGTTTCACTCTCAGGTGCTAGAGTTGGGGGATTAGGAAACTGGTAGTTGGGACAGCATGGTCCTGTGACCTGCTTTTTATTTAGGAATGACCCAAGCAGGCAGAAGAAGGAAAAGACCCTTTAATCCCACTTCAGCCACCCCAATACACAGGCCAGGTGGACCCTGAGGCTCTAAAGCCATTAAGTAAGTGTTAGGTTTGGTTTGCTTTCTGTTTCCTATTTGTGGATGTAGACAGGAATGACTCTCAAAGGCCCAGGGCCAGAGCCCTCAGAATAATACCTTTGCCTTTTTGTACTTCCTCTTTCCCTCTTCTTGTTGGGTAGGTTGTGGTGGTCAAGAGTCAGGGCTGTCCCTTAGATTGGGCAGCTGGGGCAGCTGCTGTGCCTTGCCCTTCTTTTCTGATAATCGTTAAAATTCAATATCAAAATTTCAGGCTTGAATAGTTTTCTAAGAGCCTGTGGAGGATGCTCAAAAGGTGGGCCTCTTTTCAAGTGGCAGCAGGCAAACACCAGTCAGGTGGCCCCAGGCTGGACCCTTCAAACAGGAGTCCTGTGGATGGTACCTAGAATGGAGTTCTGTATCCACCAGATTGAGAAAACAGCTCTGAAAAAAGTCTTGGGGAAAAAAAAAAGAAAGAAAGAAAAAGAAAAAGGCCAAGAAGTGGGCAAGGCCCCCAGCTCTTCCTTCGTTGGCACTCTTCCTGGAGCACAGCCTGGCTGAATCCTAGGGTAGAGCTCAAGGGCACTTCCAAGGAGAAAATTATCATTCTATTTTTTTTTTTTTTTTGGTACCAGGGATTGAACTCAGGGGCACTTAGCCACTGAGCCACATCCCCAGCCCTATGTTGTATTTTATTTAGAGACAGGGTCTCACTGAGTTGCTTAGCACTTGCTGTTGCTGAGGCTGGCCCTCTGAGTCTCTGGGATTACAGGCATGTGCCACTGTGCCTGTCTAAAATTCTCATTCTTTAATCTCACAGTTCCTCATACACTTCCTCCTCTCCGTTCAGCTCACTGTTTTTTTTTTATCCTTGATTCTAAAAAAAAAAAAAAAAAAAGTGTGTGTATATCTGAGAGTTCGCCTGTACCAAGAAACTTCCCTGAACATCTTTTTCCTGTGGGTGAAGTCTGCCATTGGTCCAGAAACTATCAGAGTGCTTTGAGAAATGGAAAACCCACATACATGTGCCACATAGGTCGCTAAGCCCTGACTGAATGCTGCCCAGCAATGTTCTTCAGACCTGACCTCGGAGTGGTGTTTCATTCCCTGCTCTGAAAATTTAACATGTGGTTAAAGCCCTTAAATGCCTTTGTCAACTAATACCCACTTGAATCTATGCAAGGGAGGTAGCATTGCTTTGAAATTTAGATGGGAGTTAAGGATAACTTATTATTGCCTTCACCTCTTAATCATATATAACTGCCTTTTTAAATACTAGTCTCCTTCCCTAGAAAGCCATTGGCCCCTCAGCATACTTATCTGTTCTTTCCTCCTTTTAAATTCTTATCCATGACCTACTTCTCCCCTGGGGTCCAGAGGCAAATTTGTAGAATTAAATCGTGCTCTTTTCCAATTTGCCATAACAAGTTAGAAGGGGAAATTTAGAACAGCATTAAAAATACACTATACAGACAGTAAATATTACTTCTGAATGTGATTGACAAGTGGGTATCAGCAATTAGTTGCACATTTTCTACAGGCTACTTCCCCCATTCTACTGGGGACTGAACCCAGGGCACTGTACCACTGAGCTATATCTCCAGTTTTTTGTTTTGTTTTTTTTTCCTTTTTCTATTTTTTTGTACCAAGGATTGAACTCAGGGGCACTCAACTACTGAGCCACACCCCCAGCCCTATTTTGTATTTTATTTAGAGACAGGGTCTCACTGAGTTGTTGAGTGCCTTGCCATTGCTGAGGCTGGCTTTGAACTCCAAATCCTCCTGCTTCAGCTCCCAGAGCTGCTGGGATTACTGGTGTGTGCCACCATGCCAGGCCCCTGTCTTTTTTAATTTTTTTATTTTGAGACAGGGTCTCCCTCAGTTGCTCAGGGCCTCACTAAATTACCAGGGATGGCCTAGAACTTGCAATCCTCTTGCCTCAGCCTCTGGGTCACTGGGATTATAGGCATGTGCTACCATGCCTGGCTCTATAGCCTTCTTTTTTACTTTATTTTCAGGATCCACTAATCCTGAAGAAACAAGTTAAATAGGAGTAAATTAGACAATGTTAAGCATTAAGATTACGACTGGTGATCTTATGTAGGTCATGGTTATTTGGACAGACTCTTCCATAGCACTAGTAGCAGAGATAAAGTAACATGAAGATACATGTTTCTTGGTATTAAATTACCAACCTGGCACAACAGAGACACTCTGTCTGCTAAAAGAAAATCAATCAATCAATCAATATTTAGTAGCCGTAACAAATAAATAAAAACAATTAGCTGAAGAAATAATATTAACAACATTTCTTTGTTAGCATAAGATATAAGTTCCTGAAACATTATATTCTGCACATATATGAACATGTCAAAATGAACCACACTATCATGTCTAACTATAATGACTAATAAAAACAATTAAAAATAAATAAGTTCCTCTTCATTTGGAAGCTTCTGATTGCAGCTATGATATTATCATTTTACTACCTGGTTTTATGGTGTTTCTGCTTGCGTGGCATCTCAAGTTGTATCCTGGAGAAATTGAATGAATTTTTAAATCAATTTGAATTATGGTCAGGGTTATTCTGACTTTGTTTTCAAGGCTTTGAATATGTCTATTGGAGTGGGTTTTTAATATTCTCTACCCTAGTGAAGAGGCTCCATAGGCAAGAAATGCCAAGTAGGATCTAGGTTCTAGCTGAGGCTTCTAAGTAATGTGTGTGTAAGGCAGTTCCTGCCTCTGGGCTTCAGACTTTGCATATGTAAAGTAAAATTTTTGTATTAGATAATCTCTAGGTCCCTTTAACTCCTAAACTCTGTGGTTCTGTAATATAGTTGTGACTATTTAATATAAGGGGAGATCCAAGTCTGACTTGCTGAATAAAACACCTATTTATTTCCTAGTCCTTTTAGTAAGCATTTATATGGAAAACTGAAAAATGACTTTTGCTGTTTTTTTGGAGTGTGGTAGATCTGAATTTGAGTAGAGGAAACCAAGCTAAGAAATTTGGCACTGCTTTCTTGTGTACAAATGAACCATGACCTTATTCTTTAATTTTTTTTTTTCCTTTCAGATCCAACTTAGAAATATCGTTTCACTCAAGATAAGGCTCGTGGTTTAGGAGATTCTGGCCCAACTTGCCTCATTCTCAGACTTCTGTCATCTGTTTTCAAAACCCAAAGAGGACTTCTTTGTCCTTTGGTAGTTCCTCACACTTTGCCAGCCCCTGGTCCTTAAGGAAACTTGTCAAGAGCTCAGTGCCTGGGAAGGACAGTCCTATCATCACAATGAGTCAGCACCACAGTCTCAGGGACTCACAGAACTGGATGCCCACTTTGAAACACGAAGAACACACTAATTGAAAGACCTATGTATAATTGAATGATATGGTGAGATCGTCTCAAATTATTTCTCCAACCTCTCTCGTCAGTGGTTGTATTAAGCTGAAGACAAGGGGAAAAAATAATTATTCCTGAATTGTATTTTGGTTTATTTAAAAATTAAGATTAATAAATACTTAAATTTTATGTCTATCCCATTTCAGGAACTGATTGGTGATAACAAAACAATAAAAATATGTCACAGCAAAATGGACATTCAAGATTAGTTTAAAAATGTCTATAATTTCCTACATTCTTTTTTGGAGTGACAGTTTCTACACTTCTATAATTCATCTTTTAAAATAAGACCCCTGTTGCTTTTTAAGATGCAAACAAACCATCCCTTCACCATTACAAATACTTGATCATTTGTGTGGGCACGTGCACACACACACACACACACAAACAGAATGTTATTGGAGCTCCTTGTACACTCTGGGCCATCTAGGACCTGAATCTTGTTAAAAGTAGTTGGGAAAATTAAGGGAAGTCCAGAGAAATAACACCAATAAAGTCAATGATTTCATTTTACAAAAGTCATTGTACAGTACATTGGTATTTTTAGAGGAACTATTATTATGATTAGAGTGTTAGACTCCTAAATTATTATGATTCTTACCCAATTTCCAGCAATCCATAAAAAGCATTTTAAAGAATTTTGTGTTACAACCTGTCACCAAAAATCAACTAGTAGGATTTTATATTGTGAATACACTTACTCCCTGTGAATTAAGTTTTAATTTGTAAGTGTTTCTGTTGTTGTGGGATTTTTACGATTTTAGCATTTGGTACTAAAAAGGAAGAACATTCTGTTTTGGGGTTTTTTTTTTTTAGTTTTAATGTTCATTGCTCTAAAATAAAGGGAATATGTTGTATCTTTTTCCTTTGGGTGTTTTGTTATATAGAGAACATTTTTAGGTTGTTGTTTTTAGTACAGACACTATTTTTATTAAGCCATTTGGTACAAGATAAATTACATAACAATAATAGCCTCTTGCTTTTCTCCTAATTTTATTATTTAAAGTCAAGCAAAACTGACACCTTTCTCTCAAGATAAAAAGAAAAAAAAAGTGAGCATAGTTTTGAAGCAGAAATGATTATTTACAGTGTTTTTTTCCCTGATAGAATAGCATATATGATGGATCTTATTTCAAAGCTGATTATTCTCAAAGAAAAGCAAAGAGATATTAGAATTTCCAAATAAAATACATTGTTTAAAAAGTATGTTAATGCATTATTCATATGGTTGTCAGTAGTGAGCCAAAAAAAAAAAGAAGGGGGGAGGAGGAGAGAGAGAAGCAGTAAAAACAGTAGTATCAGCTCCAAATTTTGAATTTTGTAGTTTGAAAAACCTTGCACATTCCATTTTTTAAGGATTGTAGTGGAAATTTATATAAAAGGCATAGGCAATTTAAATCCATCCCCCTTTCCTGCTTTTCCTTTGTTTGTTTTTTGTTTTAAACTTTCACCATAGTAGGCATCTCTGCAAGGTAGGTTTTAACATATAGTTTCCTAATTTTTTTCCTTCCATTCAGTAAGCAGGATAAGCTTTTAGAGTACCCAGTCACCGTGGTAACTGCCAAAAAAATTCTCCTGAAGTTTGAAGAGGTCAGCTAGCAGGGTCAACAACTCTGCCCTCTCTCTGAGCTGGCCTAGCATGCCCCATCCTGTGGTTGGAGTGTCAGGCTAGATCTGACCCTGGGAGGTGGACCATTCCAGCTCTGATATAAATTTTTTGAGTCAGTTCATGGCCTGGACTCTCCAGGTGGCCTCCAAAATCGATTTTGACCCCCTGACCCTGTCTGACGGAGGCATAGCATCCACCCTAAGTAAGGATTTAGCCAGGAATGACAGCTTTCCACTGAGTGTTATTGGGGACAGTATAAACAGTTTGGAAAGCAAGTGAGGAGGTGTGAGTGCTAGACATCATTAAAAGCACATTAAAAAACAATTCAAGAAATCTTAAAAAAAAAAATAGTTCAAAATGTGTATCCACTTGAGAATTCCCATGTGATTTATAGAATTATTAAACCAAAGTTTTTATAGGAAGAATGAGTCTGTATCCTTTTATACTTTGTCACAAATATGCAAATAAGATGGGCAGATTTGCAACAAAATAGGTTCAGCAGGGTGTAATAGTACAGAAAAGAGAAGCTATTAAAATACATTGATAGGTGAAGTGTTTCTAGTATTTTATTTTTTAAAAAAATATTTATTTTTTAGTTACAGGTGGACACAATGTCTTTACTTTACTTTTCTTGTGGGGCTGAGGATCGAACCCAGTGCCTCACGCATGCTTGGTGAGCACTCTACCTCTGAGCCACAACCCCAGCCCCTCTAGTATTTTAAATACTAATATTTTGCATGTCTTGAAATGATCAAAATAGGAAAATAAGGAACTCTTACATCCCCCCCCCTTAAAAAAAAAAAGAATCTGGAATGAGATAAAGTTGTACTCTCAGTACTTTGCTACTTTGTAAAACAAATAACCAATATACTTCATTTGGATACAAATAACAGAGAAATTATAAATATGGAAATTGACATCATCTACAGCTAAAGAGCAAGAAAAAAATCAATAGTGTCTTTGAATAACTATTATTTTCAACTATGTACTTGAGATATCAAACGCTATTAAAATAAAACTTATGCATATAAATAGTCAATGATTCCTTTTCCTTTTCTTTTTCCCCAGGATTCCATCCTGCAAGTTTTCTTTTTTCCCCCCAAGGAAAGCAGAGTTCTCTTTGAGAGTTCTAGCCGGCAAACTCAATGCGCACATGTGAACATCCAGCAAGACAAAACTGCCACCAGGATAGATTGTGAATATTTCCCTTTCTCCCCAGCATTCCTTCTTCCAGTGGAATTTACTCCAAGTTTCACCCTTTTCCCAGCTCCGTTGAAAATCTCCCCAAAAACACTGCAGTGGCTAAACCAATCGTGCTCTGAAACTGTGGAGATGCCATTTCATCTGGATCCTTTGTGAAAATTAGATTTTAAGTAGGGGTGAATATCCTTTTGGGAGAGGGAACAGGGAGGGTGGCAGGAGAGGGGGAGGGGATTGAGCAGTTGACACACATATACACTCTTTGTGTTGGAAGGCCTCTGTGTCCTGGCTTCTCACTACGTTAAATCCCTATTATAAAATTTATCTTCACAAAGCCTATTATAGTATTCTGAGAACAAATTGGACCATGAATAACTTAGTTGGAAGTGTAGATTATTTTCTACTCAAAGAAAGTTAGAGATGACAACAGCTTAACTAAAAGAATAGTGATTAATCTTAAATAGATGGATTTCAAAGTTTCACCCTTAATAAAGAGTACCTTTGATATTGCCCCTCTTCAGACTTCTATTTCTTTGTATTAAGGATTGTCCTAGCGATTACACTGTCCCCCTAATGCAGCATGGCTAACTGTAGATTATTTTCTTCCCGGTTGTTAATCTGTCAGAGGTGACCACTCTACTTCCTTTCAGTTAAAACTATGGCTCCAAAGTGATACCTTTGCTTGGATGTGAAGTGATAGGAATGATATCTTGCATAAACTATAGTTTAGATAAATTGTTATTTTAAAATTTTAATCTAAGGCTGGAGATATAGCTCAGTTGGTAGGTGCTTGCCTCACATGAACTAGGTCCTGGGTTCAATCCCCAGCACCAAAAATAAATAAATAAATAATAGTGCCCTATAGCTTACAAAATACTTTTACTTCATAGATTTTGTTTGATTTTTAGAAGGATCTTATAAAATAACTAATATTGATGCCTTTTCTTGCACACTGTGATTGACCTAATCAATGCAACAGCTGGGGTGCCAACTTAGACTTCACAGTTTCTGTTTCAAGTGATTAACCCACAGAAATAGGCTTTTAATTATTTTACATTTTATATTAAAGAGCCAAGTTTTGTCAGGAGAGGTAATACACATCTGTAATCCCAGCTACTTATGAAGCTAAGGCTGGAAGACCGCAAGTTTGGGGCCAGGCTGGACAACTTAGTGAGACCCTGTCTTAAAATAAAAAATAAAGAGCTGAGGCTGTAGCTCAGAGGTGGAGCACTTTTGAGTTCAATCTTCATGTCTCAAAATAAAAAACAACAAAGAATTAGCCTTTAAAAGCAGCTTGTGCATACTAACTATGGTAAGTAATTATTTGAGAGTATACCGTTGAGAAAGCTCTAACTTAAGTATTAAAATTGAGGTTTCCCTTGTCCCCTTGCCATCCTCCTTCCCCCCCTCCCCCAATTCTTTCTGTGCTAGGGACTGAACCCAGGGCCTTTCACATGCTTGCCAAGTGCATATACCACTGATCCCTTTGATTTTCATGAACTGGTATCTTTCAACATCTTAGCAAGTATGGATAAACAGAGTTGTATAAAACTGCTTTTCTTTATCTTGTTTTCTTTCTTTTTTTCTTTTTTCTTTCTTTCTTTCTTCCTTTTTTTTGTGTGTGTGTGTGTTGTTTGTTTGTTTGTGGTGCTGGGGATTTGACTCAGGGCCTTATACATGTGAAGCAGGCACTCTACCAACTGAATTACATCCCTAGACCTCTCTTGGGTTTTTACTCATATATATATAAAGTTCACAAAATGCTGTAAGAATAACAAATAAAAGGTTTAGTTCATTTATATCAATGTAACCTTTCTGAACATACAGAAATTGAGAATTACAAAAGGATGACATCATCGTTTGATTCTCCTTAGTTCTGTTTGTTTGTTTTGTTTTTGGTACTCTACTGGGGCTTGAACCCAGTGGCATTCAACCACTGAGCCACTATCCAGCCTTTTTTATTTTGAAACAGGGTCTCATTAAGTTGTTGAAGCTGGCCTTGAACTTGTGATCTTCCTGCCTTATCCCCCAGGAGTTCCTGGGATTATAGGAGTGCACCACCACACTAGGCTCTTAGGTTTTTAATTACATTTGTTTAAAACGTGTAATGTGGGCAGTATGCATGTTAATATGAAAATTCTTATTTTTATTTCTTAAATTACATACAATTGAGTTAGTTATTTCATATGTACTTAAATTAAGGCTTTTTCCCCCGATGTGTGCTGGGAACCAGAAAATTCAGTCAAGCTTTCTATCTTTAGGCAAAATAAAAACGTATATAGAAAAAGAAAATAAAAGCAACTACACTGTTTGGATGTTGCAATCAAGAGACTGTATCAGTAATAACATAAACTAAGGTTTTTCTATAAAAATATGACATCACTGAGAGCATTCATTTTTGATATGAAGGTAGGTGATCAACCCCCCAAATCCAAACTTCTGGTGTCTCCACTATATGGAACTAGGAAATGCACAAGTAAGAATTCTCAGCTACTGAGTGTAGCTCAGTGGAAGAGGGAATAGAGAAAGACAGGATTCTATCCTCAATGTTGCAAAAAGATTCTCACATTAACAGAAAAGTTTGTATAGATGCTCTTTGAAAATTTTAAGTTTCTTATTTTATTATTAATCTCATTTCATTTGTTTCATGTGTCTTTAACAGCTGCCCCTGACCTAAACAAGGTCTTCTTTCCTGTCCGTCCGTCTGTCCATTCTCTATCCTTCCTTCCTTCTCTCTTTCCATCCCCTTTCTCACTGCATCTTTCCAATTCTCTCTGCCCTACTTTCCCTCTTTCTTCTCCTTTTTTTTCACTCTCTCATTACCTCTCCTTTGTTCCTCCTCTTGTCCTCCTTTTCTCCTTCCTGTGTTACTCAAAAGATTTTAGAGCCAGGCATGATGGCACACGCCTGCAATCTAGCGACTCAGGAGGCTGAGGCAGGAGGATCACAAGTTCAAGACTCATTCTCAAAAGAAAAAAATCAAAAGGAACTAGAGAGTAGCTCAGTAGTAAAGCACCCAGTTCCCCCCAGGGACGGGGCGGGGGGAGTTGTTAGATATTCTTGTTTTAAATCACAGGGCAGGGATGTAGCTCAGGGGTAGAATGCTTGCCTAGCATGCAAAAGCCTCTGGGTTCATCCATAGCACCACAAAAAAGAAAAAGACAAAGTAAATTAATTAATTAAATATAGGGCAGTTAGGGTTACAGGGTTTAATTAATTCAATATATTATGCTGTACTGATATACTGCACAACAAAACCCTCCTTTCAGTTTAAACTTATGTAATAAGTTGGAGAATCCTCAAAAAGACTCCCCTCAGCCGCCTTCTCCTTTTTCTTCTTCTTCCCAAAATCTGATCCTGAGGGATCAATTTTCTTTTTCTTTTCTTTTTTTTTTTTTTTTTTTTTGGTACTGGGGATTGAACTCAGGGACACTCGGCCGCTGAGCCACATCCCCAGCCCTATTTGTATTTTATTTAGAGACAGGGTCTTACTGAGTTGCTTAGTGCCTCACCATTGCTGAGGCTGACTTTGAACTTGTGATCCTCCTGCCTCAATCTCCTGCCTCAGTCTCCCAAACCACTGGAATTACAGGAATGTACCATATCGCCTGGCAGAGGGATCAGTTTTCAATGTCATAGATTCTGGCAATTTCCTTTTTGATATCTTTTTTTTCTTTTAAGAGAGAGAGAGAATTTTTAATATTTAGTTTTTAGTTTTCGGCAGACACAACATCTTTGTTTGTATGTGGTGCTGAGGATCGAACCTGGGCCGAACACATGCCAGGCGAGCACGGTACTGCTTGAGCCACATCCCCAGCCCTCCTTTTTGATATCTTTAAAGTCTAACCAGCTAAGCCATTGGTTAGCCTTTCATGTTGGAAAAGAGAAAGGGCAAAGAGGGAGAGGAGGAGGAAGAAGAAGAGCACTTTTAGGATTTCATCTGAAAAGAAGTTTGTCAAATTGCTACATATAATTTGCAAATAAGTACATCCAAGTGTCATGCTAGCTGGCACTGGAAAGTTAAATAAATAGCAGAGATTTCTCACTTTTCTTTTGTTACCCTTGTTCAGTATACTGTGGTTTCAAAGATCTGTTCTCTCTCTTCCTCCTCCTCCTCTTTCCTTCTCTTCTTCATCTCCTCCTCTTCCTCCCCACTTCCCTATCTCCTCCTCCATTCCTCCTGAGGCTGTTGTCAATCTGCACAGATTAATAAAACTTGGGCAAATTAGAATTTATTTATTTATTTATTTGGTACCTGTGATTAAACCCAGGGCGCTTTACCACTGAGTTACAGCCCTAGCCCTTTTTATTTTTTGTCCGAGACAATGTCTCACTAAATTGTTAAATTAGCAACTAAATTGCTTAGTTGCTGAGACTGCCTTTGAACTTGTGATTCTCCTGCCTCAGCCTCTCCAGCCACTGGAATTATAGGTGTGCACCACCACACTCAGCTAGAATTTATTTAATAATGGCAAATTTTTCTAAGTGAAGTTCATCCTGCCCCTTTGGTACTAGAGATTGAACCTAGAAGCCCTTGACCACTGAGTTACATCCCCTTTTAATTTTATTTTCAGATAGGGGCTCACTAAGTTGCTTAGAGTCTCTCTAAGTTGCTTAGTCTGGCCTCTAAATTGTGATCCTCCTGTTTCAGTCTCCTGAGTCACTGAATTACAGATGTGCACCATTGCACCTGGCTGCTAGTAAAGTTTTAAGCAAGTCATTCAGGCATAAAAATGTTCCATATTCTTCTGAAAGGAAAAGTATATTTCCACGTCTACTTGGAAAATCAAGGCAAAAGGTTAAAAAAAAAAAAAGCCAATTATTTGGGTTTTAGTTTCTGTTATACCTTTTTCTCTACCTCTTGGTATTGTGTTTTTCCCCTCCTCGTGCTGGGGGTTGAGCCCAGGGCCTCACACATGCCAGGCAAGTGCTGTACCACTGAGCCACATTCCTGGTGATATCGTGAATATTTTAGTACCTACAGTTCCCCATTTTGTGATAGTTTGACAATGTTTTTTTTTTCAACTTTATACTTGTGGGAAGGTATATTCATACAGCCATTCTGTTTTTCACTTTAATTACAGTGTTTGATAAATTTCATGAGATAGATGGGGACAGCGGCTTATACCCGTAATCCCAGCAGTTTGGGAGACTGAGGCAGGAAGATTATAAGTTCAAGACCAGTCTTGGGAACTTAGTGAGGCCCTAAGCAATTTAGGGAGACCTTATCTCAAAAAATAGAAAGGGGCTACGGATGTGGCTCGGTGTTTAAGTACCCCTGAGTTCAATTCCTGGTACAAAAAAAGAAAAAAAGTTATATGAGATATTCAACACCCTATTATGAAACAGATTTTCTGTTAGTTGATTTTGCTCGACTACAGGCCCAGTTGAGTGTTCTAAGCATGTTTAAGGCAGGCTGGGCTAAGCCATGATATTCAGTTAGTTAGGTATGTTAAATGCATTTTTTACTTCATGATATTTTTCAGTTAAAGATTTTATTGCTGTATTCCTAGCAGCTCAAGAGGCTGAGCAGGAAGGTCTTAAGTTCAAAGTCAGCTCAGCAACTTTATGAGGTCCTAAGCAACTTACCAAGACCCTGTCCCAAAAATCAAAAGTAAAAAGGGCTGGGGATATGGCTCAGTGGTTAAGCACCCCTGGGTTCAATTGATTGATTTTACTGGGACACAACCGGATGGTAAGTAAGGAGCACATGATTGCTGATAGATAACATTTGTGGTTATGGGATTTAATTTACCAGCAAAACCTGGACTTGTGCTGTTTATAAGTATTGTTGTCTACTATTCATTGAATAAGCATAATTGATGCCTTCCATAAAACATATAGGGAATTCCTCATTATTCAAAGATGATGAGATCAAGCCCCTGCCATGTGGAATTTTGTACTCTGTTCTAGGAGGAAGAAGGGATTGGATTGCATGGTGTCCCACAGAAAATTATTTAATGGATTTAAAATAAAGTTCTAGGATAGCACAAAATGAGTTTGAATATTATCTATTTTTATAGGTCATTTTATATCTTTACTCATTTAGGATATATCACCATAAGTGTCATGAAAGTAATAAAAACATTTATTTTCAAGAGTTAAAATTCAGTGGTAAGGCATGTTAGACTATCAGTATTTTATTCCGGGATCTAAGTGCCTCTGTGTGCCCCCATATCCTCATTTGTATATTGATTTCTCTTATTTGAGAAATAACATTTTAAATATGAAAATGAAGACTCATGGAAAAGCAATCATTCTTTTTCAAAGTTGTCATGAGTCACTTCTTTTCTGCTGTAGGTTCCCAGAGTCTCCTTAAAGAGTCACAGATAAGCACTTTGACTTACAAATATACTTTTTGTCCCTTACAGGCAAAGGATATAAAGATATGAGAATAAATCTTCAGACCAAAGACAGAAAAAATCTTTTTTTTATTGTCATTTATTCTGAAGCCCTACATTCATATTTATATACATGAATGAAAAGTTCAGAAATACATTTATATATGTTTAAAGACCACAGAGACATCTTGCAATTAGAAACTAACAGCCAATTGTACAAACACGGGCAGAAATTTTTTTTTTTTTTTTGTACAAGGGATTGAACCCATGGTTGCTTAACCACTGAGCCACATCCCCAGCCCTTTTAATTTCTTTCTTTTCTTTTTTTTTTTTTGATACAGGCTCTTGCTGAGTTACTTAAGGCCTCACCAAGTTGCTGAGGCTGATCTCAAACTTGACTCAGCCTTCTGAGTTGCTGGGATCATAGGCACGTGCCACCATGCTCAGCCACGCTTAGGATCTTTGATAAAAATATACTGGAAGGCAAAAACAAAAAAAAAAAACAGGGAATAAAAGTACATACAACACATTCTGGCAATATCAGAATCATCCTGCAATAATCAACTTAGTAAATGAATACAAATGTTTTTGGTGATGTTCAGGAAACGAATGTATTTTTATAAGTGTCAATCTTCTTAATATGAAACTGGGAGGAGTGGCCTGTAATTCCAGCTACTTAGGATGCTGAGGTAGAAGAATCACAAATTAGAGGCTTGCCTGTGCACCTTAGGGAGACTCCCACTCAAAGGAATAGGGGTGTAGCTCAGTGGTAGAGCACTTGCCTAGCATGTAGGAGGCCCTGAGTTCAATCCCCAGCACCACCAAGAGAAAAGAAATCGTAAAATGAAATTTTAAGTCAAATGCCAACTAAATCCCAGGCCTAAAGATTGGAGATTCTGCCCCACATATACTTACAGGGAAAATGGGTTGAAAGAGGTAACTGAACACCAAATTGGAGTGAAATATGAGGTAAATAATGAGGAAGGATCCAAGGGCTTGGAATGGTAAAATAACACCCATTTTTGTCTGTGGTTGTTTAATCAAGTTGGGAAAAGCCTGCTAATTGTCCAGAATCATATACCTAATTTCAATTGAGCTCAGTTGGACTGCCTAGCACCAAATTATAGCTCTGTCCTATCAGAAGTCTCACATAGAGGCTCCTTTCAATCAGAAGACAAAATTTTTGAGTACTCTCAGGGAGCAAGATGTTATCTGGGTTCTACGCGGAGAGTGTATTGATGAGAAGGAAAATGGGCCGCACCTCCTGTCCTCAAAGATGCTAACAATGACAAATCCCCCCACCACCCCCAGTATAGGGGATTAAATCTTCTACCTCTCAGCTACATCCCAGTCCTTTCTTTATAAATTTATTTTGAGACAAGGTCTGGCTAAATTGCTCAGGTTTTCCAGGAATTTGGCAATCCCTGTGCCTTAGCCTTCTGAAGAGCTGGGATCGCAGGTGGGCACCGTTGCACTGGCAATAATTGAAACATTTAAGGCTCCACCCAAAGCAGATTATTGACATAGGCCTCAGTACCCACTTAAGGACAATGTGTTTGTAAAGCTTTTCCTTTGTCATTACTACAGTTGTACATCATCTGTCCCAGTACCGTAATTCTAAATTCCACTGTGGCATGTCCAACAATACAGAGGTTTATAGAAACAGAAGCGAAAGCAATGCACAAAATAAGAGTGTCTGTTGTCACTGCCTCAAAGTGGGTATCTTTCCAGATCTCAGATAAGATGAATATATGAATGGAAAGATTGACAGGTGGATAAATGGATAGATTATAGATACGCAGTAAAGGGCATAGACTCTGGATCTAGACCACTTGAGTTCCAACTCAGTGACTTTTTGTATAAGCTCAGTTTTCTCATATCTGGAAGTGGGGCTGACGACAGTATGACTCTGTTGGGCTATTCTAAGGATTAAGTGAGTTTATAAGTGAACTACTTTTGACCATGGCTAAGAATTATTAATTGTTATATAAATACATGCAGGAACTTTTTTTTTTTAAGACAAATAGTATTTTACTATATGTACTTTCTCACTTCACAGCATTTCAGGGAGAATGTAGTGATAATACAGAGAGATCTGTTTCATTCATTTTTAACTGCTACATAATATCTCAGTAGGATTGAATCAATTCATTTCACCATTCTCCTGTTAATGGTCACTTAGGTTGTTTCTAAATGTTTCCATTTCAAAATAACTGCTAATAACTTTTTTAAAACATATTTTTATATGTAGATGGACACAATATTTTTTTTGTGTGTGTGCTGGGTATTGAACCCAGGGCTTTGTGCATGTCAATACCTTTATTTTGTTTATTTAGGGTTTTTTTAATATGGTGCTGAGGATCAAACCTGGTCCTTCATACATGCTAGGCAAGCACTATATCACTGAGCCACAACCCTAGCCCAACTGCTAATATCTTATCCTTGAATGTAAAATAAAGGATGCAGAAAGGGCAGGTTGTAATATATCCCCATTTTATAAACTGAGGCTCAGGAAAGTTTAGTAAATTGCCTGAGATCACATAGTATCAGCGTTCCGAAGAGAATTAGTTTAACACAGTGCCACAGTTTCTCACCTCAGATTTTCCCTTTGGTGCAGAATAGCTTCACAAATACAGTGGTCCTTATGTTACAAAAAAGACATTCTTCTGCATCCTGAAATAGGCACCAAGCAACTCCAAGTTGATTGCTGGCAAACGAGGCGTGAGTGGAGATAGGAAGGGACATGTTCAAAGATGGACTGAAACAGCATGCCTGGCAGTGTCCTAAGTTGCTAACGATAAAATGAAGACACCATATGAAGAGCTTACATGGTTTGCAATCAGGATAAATAAAATATGATGGTATCAGAGAGAAGAAAAAAACTTGCTGTTTGATTATTTTGGGGGAGAATGTTATTTGAAAAACGGCCACATTGATGTTGGGTCATTACAGGTGATAAACTCCTGAGGGTTGACCCCAGGGTCTCGTGCATGCTAGACAAGCTCTCTATCACTGTGCTACATCCTCAATAATGAGAACCATTATGACTGACCTCAGCCAAGTTGGGTGACAGGTACCTGCGGTCCCAGCTTCTTGGGGACTGAGTCAAGAGGATCACTTAAGCTCAGAAGTTTGAGGCCAGTATGGGTAACATAGAAAGACCTCATCTCTAAAAACAGAACAAAACAAGTCTAATAATCTATACCTTATACCCAGACTTTGTATCTCTATCACACTCTATTCAATAATGTTAAGATAATAAGATTTTCATGAACTAAGAATGTACATAGAAGTCAATAATATTGGCTTTAAGGTATTGTACTCATAGAACATAAGTTCATATATGTTGGATTTGTTTTTAGTACTGGGGATTGAACCTAGGGGCACTCAACTACTGAGCCACATCCCCAACCCTTTTTAAAAATATTTTATGTCTTGCTGAGTCGCTTAGGACCTTACTAAATTGCTGAGGCTGGCTTTGAACTCACAATCCTCCTGCCTCAGCCTCCTGAGCCTCTGGGATTACAGGCATGCACCATCACACTCAGTTCCCCAGGCCTTTTTATTATTTTTTTTTTATTTTTTTTTAATGAGAGAGTGAGAGAGAGAGAAAGAGAGAATTTTTAATATTTATTTTTTGGTTCTCGTCGGACACAACATCTTTGTTTGTATGTGGTGCTGAGGATCGAACCCGAGCCGCACACATGCCAGGCGAGCGCGCTACCGCTTGAGCCACATCCCCAGCCCCTTTATTTTTATTTTGAGACATGCTAAGTTGCTGAAGGTCTTGTTAAGTTGCTGAGGCTGGCCTCAAACTTGCAACTTTCCTGCCTCAGCCTCCGGATTCACTGGGATTACAGGGGTGAGCCACCTTCTCTGGCCATATTATCCATTTATAATATAATAAAACCTTAGTCAAATATGATCTTGAGAAAATGACTTCAAAATGCACAGGATTCACTGTGGGAATATTCCTTTAAAAATCCATTATATTAAAAATATATATATATATTCTGTATATGATATATTTATTATATGCATATTATGTTCCATAATATGTGCATACCAATATTTATATTGCTGGTCTTGCTATACTTTCATCATGGGGAAAGTATAATGAAAAAACTAGAAAGCTGAACTTTAGATTTTATTCTCAGCTAGATCACTCAATGTCCTTAGGGACTTTTTTTCCTTCCAGGCTCCTGAGGATTGACCTCAGGGCCTCATGAATGCTAGATAAGCTCTCCACCACTGTGTTACATCCCCAATCCTATTCACTAACTTTAGGACTGAGCTAAATGACTTCTCCAGGTTGAAATTTCCTCTTGAATAAAATGTTAGCGTTCAGTTGGGAAATAAATGATGCTCGTCCGCCTGCCGGTTGATGTTTACCTGAAAAATTGAAAATGCCTAGAAGATGCAAGTTGTAATTTTTTACTGCAATGAGGGAAATGCTAACACTTAGAAATGTGAAGAATATATTGTAGCTTTAAAGTGAAGGATGGAAAAAATGAAGCATCACAGTGTTTTAAAAAGATATTTCTTGGGCTGGGGATATAGCTCAGCTGGTAGAGTGATTGCCTGGCATGTACAAGGCCCTGGGTTCTAATCTCCAGGACCACTACCACCAAAAAAAAAAAAAGATATTTCCAAGCTATTATTGAATCATTTAACTGATCACCTTTGTTTCTTCTGTTTCTGCTTTTGAGTTATGATATTATGTAAGAAGCTTGTGAAAATGCTTATCAAAATCAGTTGGGACACAATGCAACAATTTAACTCCTCATGACAGCCACCTCTTACTATGAATGACATATAATAAATTATGTTTGAACTGCATTTTCAGCTGCAGATCCTTCTTCTGCCACCCAGACAGCCCTATAAAGTTGCACTTGTGGCCTTAATCCTGCTTGGATGTGTGCCCTACTGCCTCTACTTTCCATCATTCTGGTGCTTTAGTCTTCTTGAATAAGTGAACAATCTTTGTTTCTGTACCTTATTAGGCCAAAGACCATAACAGCTAGTGATGGCATCGGCAAGCCCTGCGGGCAGGATTCTCTGCAGACCCAGCCAACCTCCAACAAACCCCTTTTTATACTCCTGTTTCTAGGAAGAATTATGATGGCGGTGCCCTGCTGTTGATCAGTCAAATCTGTGGTAGGCCTAGAGATAAGTCCTGTAAGTGTGGTGTACTGTAAAACAGCGGCTCCCATTCATTAGTAGCTTGTGTGTAATAAACCACCAAAAAGGGGGGGGGGGGCGGGGAGGCAGCTGCAGTGTGCGAGAATAAACAACACATCTCATTCTTGGGAGCCAAAACTTTGTAATTTGCTCCTGAGCAGCCTGCTCTCTCTGACATTCTGTCTGATAACATATTAGGGTCCTATCTATATTTACAGTTTAACTAGTAACCCAAGAGATTCTATTTTGTTACTATGTATATATATTGTGATAGAATGCTATTATGGATGACATGAAAAATACTATCAAATAACTTACCCTGGCGACCAAAATTACTGGGTTAAAGGGGCATTGTCCTTCACCAACTGATAGCCTTAAAAAAAAGAAAAACTTATGTGAACCATTGTTTCACAATACTGATTTTATGAGCCAGACTCTTCAAAAGATACCAGCTAAGATGCACCCAGTGGGTAAACAGCCCCCAGAAATGAATTACATTTTATTTGGTAGTACATTTTTTAGACAGAAAGTGTTCATGAAGGAGAAAGTTATTTTGGGATTGTTTACCTTTTGTGTGTGTGTGTGTGTGATGCTGAAGATTGATCCCAGGGCCTTGTGCATGCAAGGCAGGCACTCTACCAACTGCGTTGTATCCCCAGCCCCTTGCTTACCTTTTATAAAAGAAAAAAAGTCTATAAAAGTTTAAACTAAATTTTATTTTATTTTATTTTTTTCGTTATTCAGTATCTAGCAAATACAACTCTGCAAAGGTACTGCAAATTTCTCACCTGCCTAAATTAAAATGTGGGAGGCAATTTAATTGTAAAAGGAAGACAATGTACCTGTTTGGGGCAGGATGCAGGGGAGGTGGTGTTGGCATAAACCTTTCCATGGGCCTTTTAATTTGGGATGGGTTACCATCTTAAAAAATAAATAAATAAAAACACCCTTGAATTTGCTCACAATTTCTTATTGAGAAACTGAAAAATGCTGCTGTTCCTATAATAAACTCTTTCTTTTTCCATCCAAAGCAGGTGCATGGAATTGCGATATCAACACGGGAGTTGTTCCTCATCAGTCCCATACCGCTTTTCCAAATGGGAATGGAATACTGTACATTCTAGGCATTTTTTCCTTTACTACTCCAAACTCAGGGTCAGAAGAGTGGCTATGGCCGGGTGGAAGGCATGCCAGTTGTTTTGGAATTCTTGCAGGTGTTTAAAAAGCAAAGGATTCTTTCAGAGCCACATCTGCATTTGTCATATGCCATGTGTGCTAAGGCCTGCGGTGTTTTTGTTTGTGGGTTTGACAGATTGACATGTAATGGCCAGGACCGTTGAGCGGCTGCTCCCAACAAAGTCATTCTGATAGCTGGAGTTCTCTAGAAATCAACTGGCCTGAATTACCCATGATTTTTTCTCTGCCCTTCAAAGGCAAATGCATTGTTCTTATGTTCTTCCGGCTTTTTGTTTACTTTCATTTGTGTGTGTGTGTGTGTGTGTTATGTTGTTTTAAATTCTAAGTTAAGATGCAACAAAGACAATAAGATAATGCTATCTAAAAGAAGTTTTCAAAACCAACCAGTCCTTTAAATTTATTGAGAAATGCTTAAATAGATTTGTGGCATTTAAGCAATTATTAGGACCTGATACAATTTAAAAATTAAGAGAACACATCTGTGACAGTGATGAATAAGGGAACTTAGCAGGGGCAAAAAAAAATTACAACGTTAGAACTTTTTAAGATTAAAGAAACTAAACTAAAATTTCCATTCTGAAGTCCATTTCCTTTTTCTTGTCAGTTAATGATATTAATGAATTTATATATAAGCATGTGTATTATCAACCATGTTACCACAAAGCTCAGTAAATATGTGTGAAAGCAAACTTTAGTACAGTGTCTTTTGTTGATAAAGTTAAGTCAGAAATCCTTATTAACATTCCCCTTACTTAGGCAGTAGCTCATGGAATTAAAGATTCAGAGCTCATGCTTCAAGTATTAACCTTATAGTGGATGTAAATGTTTGAATTTTGCCCAAGTGCATTTTCTCCACTCTTGGTATTGAATTCCTCACCCTATGGCCCTATCTGGAAAACAGAATGACAGAGGGAAACCAAGAGTTCAGCAAATACAAAATGTCATAGGCATGTTCCTAATCCTGTCTTAGTGCATTTATTCCATCGACCTAAACATTTCCTGGGTACACATTTCCCTTTACCTACATGATACCACTTTTCTGGAAAGGATCCTTCCTCTGGACAAAGAATTTCAGTCTGTCTTGTTGGTGTGCCATCGCACCATAAGTCTATGTGCAATCAAGTTTCCATGGAACCCTGAGCTAGAGTAAGGGAAGAGAAAACAAAACAAAACTCATTTCAGATTCAGAACTGGCCGAGTGAACCTAAAAACAGCAAATTGCTGTGGTTTGGGTGAGAGATTATTAAAAAAAAAAAATCATCTTTTAAATTGTAGGATGAAAAAAAATGGTAGTTGTTTCCCCCTCTTGATGGATTATTTCTGGATATGTGAAATTTTTTAATTTTATGTATTCTTTTAAAAATTCTCTGAAATAAGGATTTCTTTCCTGGTCCCTCAGTAAAGACTTGAGGTAAAGAAGTAGTTATTAAATTCATTTAGGTCTTCACTGCTGGTAGTTAGGTTGCCAGGTGACAAACAGAAAATAGGCTGACAAGTGAAATTTGAATTTTGGATAAACAACTTTTTTTTTTTAATATAGTGGTGCATGGGACATTTTTATATTGGAAAATAATTTTTCTTCATGTGAAATTCAAATTCATCAGGGTGTTCTGTTTTTTTATTTGACAACCTTATTTGTAGCAGAGTTTGAAAAATAACAAACTCATCATCAGAAGCCTTAATGTTTGATGGATTTATATTTTTTATTAGGTTTTATATTTCTGGGACTCTTAAGGGTTTTCATTAAGAATTTCTGCTACCTAATTAAAGTAATAGGATTAATGATAAAAGCCATTGTGATGGAGTACTTAGCCACATATACCCAGGTGTTTTCCACTTATTACCTTATTTAATCCTCCAAGGAGGCAAATGATTTACCCCCATTTTACAGATGAGAAAACTGAGACACAAACGCATTAAATGCTTTACATTGAGTCAGACAACTAACAAGTAGAACTAGGATTGGAAACCAGCTCTGTCAGATTCCAGAGCTGGGCTCTTTCTGCTCAGTAACAAATAGGCTATTAAACCTGAGAGTTTGTTAAAATCACAAATGTTTGTAATAAGTTGATTAGAGCTCATCTTTCGAAGCATCAATCTGCCAGTCATCTCCATCTCTACCTGTCCTCTCTTTCTTGCTAGTCTCAAAGGAAGCTTCAGTTCCTCATGTTTTCTTAGTATCTCCCCCTTAGGCAAATAGTCACGTTATTTTACAATGTTACATTAACAAGAAGAAAAAAAGAAAAGAAGAAAAATTTAAAATAAAGTCACCCTAAGATAATCAGAAATTTGCCACTTGAAAAAAGGGTGTTTTCATTATTACTTAAAAATCAAGCTGGGCGGGGTGGAACATGCCTGTAAATCCAGCAACTCAGGAGGATGAGGCAGGAAGATTGCAAGTCCTAGGCCAGCCTCAGCAACTTGGCAAGACCCTATCTCAAAATTAGAAGGGCTGAGGATGTAGCTCCGTGGTAGAGCACCCCTGGATTCAATCCCCAGTATCCTCCCCAACAAAATAAATACATTTACATACGTATCTATATACACACACAATCTCTGAATGTATTGCTCACTCTCTTTTTCATGTTGCTGCACTTCTAAAATTTAACTTGCTATCTAAACAACTCAAATCTGAAACATCAGTGGATCCCTTACCCAAATGCCTAAATAGAGACAATTACTGCTCCGATACCTTACCCTTCATTGCCTTAACTAGGTCACAGCACATAAAGTGCTGAATTTTAGGCTCTTCTCCCCCTCCAAATGCTTCAACCCTGGTTTACCTTCGCCTGTGGAGCCCTATGTGATGTAAATGCTATTATATAATGACGCGCCTCCCCCTAGTCCCTTTCATCATCCTTTGATTTGACTTCCAAGGTGATTACATAGCTTCATTTATTTCTCTGAATGCATAGGTTTCATGGTCATTAAAATAATCACAGACTCATCAGTTCTCCCCATGCTTAAATAAGATCAATACAAACCAGAACAAGAGGTGTCTTCACTCCTCTATTCGCCAAGATTGCTTTTTCCTTCTCTCTTTTCCTCCCTCTGTCTCTCTGCTTCTCTAATCCCTCCCCTTCTTTCCACCCATGAACCTGGCTTATGAAGGAATATGACAATTCCTTAAATACTTCTTTTAGTAGTGAATCATAACATTTATTCAAGCTCTTATCCAAGACCCGGTGAAGTGTGCATCTTCTACATGCTGTTCAGAGGCAGCTGTAGCAGATTTGGAGTCTGCTGGAGCAAAAAACCGCTTGCTGGCCCTGCCTTACAAACCAATTCAGCAAGGAAATGGTTAATAGGATGAGTAAAGGCTATTTTTAAGTCTGGCTCCCCTCTCTGATACACTCTTGAAAATTCACCCTGAACTGCAGAAATCCTAAATTGCACTGCCCTGCACCCCACTGAAACTCTTCAGTCTGCTGTAAGTAAGCCTCAGCATGGGCAAGATTGGGGGTGAACAGCTGGAGGAGGGGCTCAAGCCCTGGGCTTTTGTAATGGAGGGGAGAAACACTGAGATCCTGCGGAGAAGGAACACAGAAACCCTCAAGGCACAGAGAAATGGACCCAGACAAAAGCCCCGTTACATGGTTGCAAATCACCCCACTGCTGTTATTTTATTTACTGTGGTCTGCAGGAGGATTGTTTTCTCTTTGCAAAATTTTTAAGCTTCATGGGCTTTTCTCCTCCACAACAGTGGTCACTTATACCACAGTGCCACATAGAGACAGTCTTCACCTTCAGCTTTCTTAAGGAAAGGAGGGAAAATCCTGCCTGGTCAAGATGCAATAGGCAGAGAATGAAATCGATGCATTTCCAGTCTTCCAGTTTCTTTTCCAGGGATACAAGATTGAAGTCTGGTGCATTTTAAGTAATGACTCCCATTAGTTCTATCCATGTGGTTTTGTTCTGTTTCTCTAGCTTCATTTGATTTTTTTTTCCTTTAAAGATGACACCTACACTCATCCTTTTGGACTTATATTATGTAGATGTGAGATGGAAAGAAAAAGCAACAAAAGTTGTATTTGAATCAATTTCGGATGCATAAATGCATGAGCATTCTTCTACAGTTAAAAGATTTTTTTTTCAGTTACAAAACTGATAGAAATATCATATCACTACGGCAAGATATGTGTTATGAGTTTGAGGGTTTTTTTTTTCATGAGAGGATTAAGAAGGGAAGCTAACAAAAAGTTATTTAAAAATCTAACAGAGAGAAATGCTTATGAGGGCAGGTTCTCCTTAGAAAAGTTTCTTAGGGTATTTGTAAAAAGAGGTGCTTGTCTGCAGGGGGTGGGGAGGGAGGGGGAGGAAGGGGGAGAGGAGCAGCTTACTTAGCTTACTTCTCTGTATAAAAATATGAGGCTTGCTTTGGCAATCATTTCTGGGCAACTGAACCAGAGGTAGGAAAGATTTGATGGTGTTCTGGTAGCTGAGGGGAAGTAAAAGTCACTTCACAGCCGAGGACTCTTCTACTTCTCTGGCTTTTTTCTTGTCATGACTAGAAAGCGGAAAGAGGAACTTGCAATAAGTGTGCTCAATTTAAGAAAAATAAAAAGAAAGTGAATTTTTTCCTATGACAAATCCATGGAGGTATTTACTAGGTATTTGAGTAGGTAATTAGCACCCAAACCAGGTTTCAGGAAATAGTTCTGGTCACCTCAAATGAAGAATATATAATGAGCTGAAGAGCTTGATTTTCAATGGATGATTTACTCAGGACAATAGGCCAAACAGAACCGGGTAAAGGGTTTACAAATGGTAACTTGAGAAGCAGTGGGCCTCCTTCCCGGGAGCTTAATTCTGGACCCCTTCTCCTGCACC
Organism: Marmota monax; assembly: GCF_021218885.2. Lineage (NCBI taxonomy): Eukaryota > Metazoa > Chordata > Mammalia > Rodentia > Sciuridae > Marmota > Marmota monax. The sequence continues at coordinate 8,071,003 of NW_026694232.1, forward strand.
CTGTCTCCTCTTCCACTTCTCCCATCTCTTCTTCCAGGGCCTCCCCATCTCACAAGCACGCACACATGCTCGCTTGCTTCTCTTAGAAAGTTGAACATAGTCCTTGAGGAATTCTTTATAAAAGAAACATGGGGAGCCTGAAAAAAAAAAAAAAAGAAGAAGGAAAGAAAGAAAAAGAAAAAGAAACACAGAATAGACTTACTTGCCTGTTGGCATCTAGACCTAAATAGTTCTGGGTTATTTCAGGTTGAAACTTTGGGGACTGCAATTTAGCTTTGCTTTCTGAGGCTCTGTTGTGGAGTCTTTCCTTATTGGAGATTCTTGTACTGGGTGACAAGAAATGTTGAAAAGATTATCCATTCTTTTCAAAGGCGGTTCCAGAAGAATGACAACACTGGGGACTAAAGATGGCCTTGTAAAAAAAAAAATCATTCAACATTTCTTAATTCACAATGTTACATGTTCTCGTTAATTTAAGAACGATCTCTTCCCTGTAGATGTTGTGGTTTACTGTGTTATAAGCATCAATATTTCCAGTTTTAAAAAAAAAATTACCTGTCATAGTAACTCTGGTAACAAAAGAAATAAAAGTAGTTAACTTTCACCTACCGAGCTTCTTGTCATATATTGGTAGATTAATTTTACTTCAGTGTAAAAAAACCTCTGCTCATCTGACTAAGGTCCCCCACTCACCCCTCATTGCCTTTGCTGTATATTGAAAGATAAAAGAAGAAATTTAGACTTCATTTTAGAGACTAGGAAACAGACCCAGAGTTCAAATGATTGCCCAAGGTCATCAGATTTTGGACAAAACACAAGATTTCCTAATTTTTAATTTTGAACTCCTTTACCAGGGCATTAAACCATCTTCTCATCCGGATAGTAATATAAGAGCTGCCAGAGAATACCAGGTTCCACAGAGGCATGCTTTCTGTCATTAAGTGCTCCAGCAAACTGTTAATTAAGATTGTTTTGAGCTGTTTACCAATTTAGGTGATGTCAGATACTTCTCTTGGATTCTGTTAGCCTCTTGGGATGGCAGAAAATTCTGTTGACTCTGTTGCCTACGGTTTGACCATCTGTTTTAAATCATGATTGCGGCTGCCTTTTAGAAATCCATAACTTGACACTGTTACCAGAATTGTACATTTAAAATGCATTAACTTCTGTGTAGGTCACAAGACCTTACATAATTTCTCCTTAATATCCTAGGATGTCTGCAGAGAGCACTAAATTTTGGACTTGAAGGGTTAAAGGAGTAAAGAGGACCCCCCCCCCCCCCGCCGCCGTGTGTGTGTGTGTGTGTGTGTGTGTGTGTGTGTGTGTGTGTGTTAGTTACTGAGAATGTAACCCAGGGGAGCTTACCACTGAGCTACATTCCCAGCTCCAACCCAACTCTCTTTCTTTTTTTTTTTTTTTTTTTGTACTGGAGATTGAACCTAGGGCTGCTTTACCACTGAGCTACACCCCCAATCCCCGATAAATTGCTGAGGCTGGCCTTGAACTTGCAATCCTCCTGCCTCAGTCTCCTGAGTTACTGGGATTATACATGTGTGCTGCTGCACCCTGCCGAGGATCTGCTCTTGTTCTCTTTCCGAGGCATTGCAGGAGCTGTGTTGTTAAAGAGGTCTGAGATGGAAAATAAAACATTTGAAGGGTACAATATGATAATGGAGCACAAGGCAGCCAGGAAGGGTGGGAAGTAGGAGTGGAACCCTAAGGGTTGCCAGTCACCCTTACAAAGTTCCCTCGTGAGACTCACTGGGTGCCTAGCCATGAAACAACTCCATGATACCCAGTGTGCTGAGAACTGTAGAAGAGTTTTAAGAGGCATCCTTTCTTCAGATGAATGTTTGTTTGTTAAAAGTAAACTTCACTGTCACACTTTGTACTTTTCAGAGCTAATTATTAGTACCTTAATGTCCCTGATATCCTTTATCTTTTCAGGCTTTTATACTCCTGGGGGTTACAAACTTTTCTAAAATAAGGGGTTTACACACCAAAAGTGTACAGAATAAAGCATTATCTGGCACATAATATGTGCTCTGCAAACATCTACATTTACAGTTAGCCTTACCTGTGGGTTCTGCATCTGCAGACTTCACCAACTGTGGATCAACTGTGGAGCCAGGCACAGTAGCAAACACCCAGATACTTGGGAGGCTGAGGCAGGAGGATGCAAGTTCCAGTCCAGCCTCAACAACTTAGTAAGACCCTCAGCAAATTTTACCAGATCCTCCTTAAAATGGGGGGAAGCGGGGAACAGGTTGGGGCTGAGGCTGAGGGTGTAGTTCTGTGGTAAAGCACCCAGAGCAATTGGGCCTATATCAAAAACATACAGCCATTTCCCCTTGATTATTATATACCCTTAACAGTACAGCGCAACCAATGTTTACATGGCATGTACACTGCATTTAAGTATTAGAAGTAATCTAGAGACGACTGAAAGTACATGGGAGAATGTGAGTAGCAAATTGTTTTAGTCAGCTTTTTTTTTTTTTTTTCCTGTGACTAAAAGACCTGACAAGAACAATATAGAGGAGGAAAAGTTTATTGGGGCTTATGGTTTCAGAGATCTCCGTCCATAGATGGCCAGTTTCATTGCTCTAGCCTTAAGGTGGAAGAGTATGGAGGAGGAAAGGGACTCAGGACATGACAGTGAGGAAGAGTGTGGTCTGTGGTCTGTTTACCAGGGACAAAATATAGAAGTCCCCAAAGGCAGGCTCCCAGTCACCCAATGCCTCCTAGTCACACCCTACCTACCTTCAGGTACCACCCAGTTAATCCAAATCAGGCTCAATGCACTGATTGGCTTAAGGCTTTCTTACTCAATCATTTCACCTCTGAACATTCTTTTTTTTTAGTGTGGGGGGGCATTACCAGGGATTGAACTCAGGGGCATTCAACCACTGGCCCACATCCCCAGCCCTATTTTATATTTTATTTAGAGACAGGATCTCACTGAGTTGCTTAACACCACGCCACTGGGATTACAGGCAGGCGCCATTGTGCCTGGCTTCACCTCTGAATATTCTTGTAATGTCTCACACATAAGCTTTTGAGGGACATCTCATATCCAAACCATAACACAAATACTATGCCATTTTATATAAGGGTTTTGAGCATCTGTAGATTCTGTTATCGGAGGGAATCCTGGAACAAGTCTCCTGTGGATGCGGAGAGACTATTATTCATTTGATTTTGTATCTTATAGAGCACCATTCTTATCACTGGAAGCACACTGAAGGTGAGGATTATGGGTCCTATCCTTAAGGAGTTTGTTGTCACCTAAAGGAAACCCATAGGTAAATTGGTCCTAATAGAGATACATATGTCTGTAAAAGGAGTATGCAAAAGATAATGCTGGATCAATTAGAAGGGACAGACAGACTCCATGGACTTTGATTTCCGGCCTCCCAATCACTGGGGATCTATTTTTCAAAAAACTCCTCAAAAAAAGAAAAAAGACACTCTTCAATCTACACCTAGGCTTAAGGCGTTTGTTCAATCAAATCAAACCAGAGGAAAGTTCTGGGAAAGACTGCAGAAGAGTTGATGTTAGAGTTGAATGAATGAAGGGTACCTCAGGCTGAGGGGAAACTGCTCTGTGACAGGGAAGGGAGAGTTGCTCCTGTCAGGAGACACAGTCTGCACAGATGAAGGCCGAGGGAAGGGATAGGTAGGTGTGCAGGTAGGTGACCACAGCTTCATTTCCCCAACAGGACACTTTTGAGAGGGAAAGAGAGTGTTTGTTAAGAACAGGGAAGGGAGTGGCCTGTGAGCACCCTTGGAGATCCTGAGGGTCCTTCAGGAGGGTGAGATTTGAGGAGTGTCCCTGGGGCAGATGGGTGATAGGATCTGATCTGTGTCTTAAAGTTCTTCCTGTTATTCTTGACTCTAGAACACTATTCTTTCCAGTTGAGATGTGCCAGTTTTACAGAATGGTTCATTTTTCTATAACTTCTTTGAATATGTCATTTAGCTTTAATCTTATTAAGGATCCTAAATGCAATGCTGAAAATACTCTTAGCAATTAAAATCAGACAGAAGTAAAGGCAGCGGTCTGAGGAATACTAAAATACAAACAACTATTGTGGTGATAAATAACCATAAACTCCTGTTAAACAAGGTATTTTCACTTTTCAATCTTTTTCATCAATGAACTTTAAAGCCTATCATGAGGAACTGTTTAGCTACTGTCAGCTAAGACAAACTCTAGTACCTTCTTTTTAGTTACCTTCTTTTTTATTACCAGTGCTAATAACTAGTTCTGGAATGACATCATTTCATTTACATAACAATTCATTCTTTATTGAGCACGCACAACCTGTTGGTAGAGTGCCTTCCAAATAGTTATTGTCTTATATTATTCCCATGAGATTGGTAATATTGTCACCATTTTTCAGGTGAGGAAACAGATTCAAGGAAGGTAGAGAATTTTTTTGTTTTGTTTTTGGTACCAGGGATTGAACTCAGGAGCACTTGGCCAATGAGCTACATCCCCAGCCATATTTTATGTTTTGTTTGGAGACAGGGTCTCACTGAGTTGCAAAGTGCCTTGTTCAGTTGCTGAGGCTGGCTTTGAACTTATGATCCTGCTGCCTCAGTCTCCCAAGGCACTAGGAATACTGGCCACCCTGCACAGTTCAGGTGTTTTTTCATCACAAAATGTCTTTATTGCCTTATGTCACATTAAGTAGGGTATGTTTGCAGTATGTTCTGCCTAATCATGGGTTCTAAATAGTCTCATGACCACTGGATGAGTTGCTTTATTTGCAGCGTTATCATGTAGGGTTCATCACATATAGGTGAAAGTGCTTTGAAAAATGCCAGATAGCTGGGCATGGTGGCACATGCTTGTAATCCCAGTGACTCAGGAGGCTGAGGGTCACAGGTTCAAAGCCAATCTTAGCAAATTGGCCAGGCCCTATGCAACTTAGTGAGGTCCTGTCTCAAAATAAAAAATAAAAGGCTGAGAATGTGGCACAGTGGTTAACTGCCCCCTAGGTTCAATACTGGCACCCCTTCCCCCAACAAAAAAAGAAAAAAATGTAAAATAATATACAGGAAGCCCTGGGTTCAATTACCAGCAGTGCAAACTATATGTGTGTGTGTGTGTGTGTGTATATATATATATATATATATATATATATAAAGATAATATACACATGAGAAAAAATATTTATTTCCCAGAACTTTTTTATAAATATATATGGCCAGTGATAAAATGCCCTGATCCATGATGGGCTCCATTTCTGAGGCTTGGAATCTTAAAACACAAACAACTATTGTAGTGATAAATAACCGTAAACTTCTGTTAAAAAAGATATTTTCACTCTTCAATCTTTTTCATCCTTGAACTTTAAAGCCTATCATGAGACAATGAGGAACTGTCTAGCTACTGTCAACTAAGACGAACTACTATAGTACCTTCTTTTTAATCACCAAAAACAAACAAACAAACAAAACACTTATTTCTGGAAATTATAAAAAGAGACAGAAGGAAAGGAAGGAGGAGGAATAGAGAAAAAGATAAGGAGAAACTTTGTTTTTACGGATGCCTCCTTTGGAGTGGTGTAGTTTCAATTAGTTAGTTTAGCTCATTTGTGGTCTAACTAAACTATAGTGTTGGGGCAAGGCGTTATATAAGAGAAGTCAACTAGATTCTGAGTGGCAGAATCTCTGGGAGGACATTTTGGGGGTAGTGGGATCCTACTAACATCCTTTTTGTTTGTTTGGGTACCATGGCTTGAACTCAGGGGCACTTGCCCTCTGAGCCACATCCCCAGTCCTATTTTGTATTTTATTTAGAGACAGGGTCTCACTGAGTTGCTTAGTGCCTCACTTTTGCTGAGGCTGGCTTTGAACTTGCGATCCTCTTGCCTCAGCCTCCCAAGCCACTGATATTACAGGCATGAGCCACAGCCCCTGGCTCTCTTTAACATCCTATAAATTCTGAGGAACTGCCTTTTTCTCCCCCCTCAGGTACTGGGGATTGAACCCAGGGCTCTTGCAACCTCTGCAAGCACTCTACCAGAGTGGTTCCTCCCCAGCTCAGGAGCTGTCTTTTTAGGTCTGTCCATTAAAGAGATCTTGACCTTCTGGAGGCATCTGGGCTCCTGGTCATCATTTTTCCTGCCATGGGAGGGAGGCTAAACTGAGAGCAGGAAAAGTCTACTTAAAAAGAGTTGCCTTTGGAGGAGGCTGTGAAATGTAGGATTAGTGGTAAAAGATCATTTAACCTAGTGGGAGGCTGTAGCCTTCCAAACAGGGTCAGTGTCACCTTCCAACCTAAGTCTTCAATTCACAGTTTTAAACTCTGGCATGGTTTCCTTCCCAAGAAAAGCATAAGCGTTATGGAAAGAAAGGAAAAAAAAGAATCAAAATCATCTGAAATGTCCCGGTTAACAGTCATCTTTTAGAACTAAAAAAGGAAGACTCCACCTTAGAAAAGTTTAAATAGAAAGGACGGAGACTCACTATGCATAATAAGTAGTATTATGACTATTCACAAGACCAAGTGAGAAAATAATTATTGAACATTTGTCTTCTTAAAAACATCCCTCTCTATTTTTAAGAAGACCCCCAAATCTCTCATGGTTTCCAATGAAGATTCAAGCTCCCTCCTGTGAGATCTGACAGGCTGAATGGGCAGCTGGTGATGCAGGGAGCGGCTTGGCTCTGAAATCACCTGCCCTGGCTCCAATTCCATCCCTTCTACTTCCTGGCTCTCTGGCGCTGGGGAAGTTACTGATTCTCCTTGAGCCTCAGTATCTCTATGTAGGATGTAAGAATATTAATGCCTATTAATTGGGACTGAGTGAGATTCCAATGGGAATCAAAGATGCAAGATCATGGAGAGAACACATTTAGTGAGTTAATCATTGTTAATGCCTTTTCTTTCACTCCTTATTTACTACAGCCTCCACATGCTTTTAGTCAATTTTTCTAAAGAGCAACCAATAGGAAAGCATTTTCATTTCAGGTTTGCAGAGCTAAATCTTTGAAACTTCTCCCATTTCAGGATCAAAGGCCAAAGGTAGAAGTTTCAGAACGAATGTTCATTAGCTTATAAACCCCTTACATTTGGGAATACTTCTTTCAAGTACTTATATAAAACTATTCATTTGGCACATAATAATGTGCCAACAACTAGTTTTAAATGACTCACATTGATACTTTGACTTAGTTCTCAAACAGCCTAAAGGGAAGGACCTCTATTCCCATTTTAGAGGGGAGAAAGCTAAGGCTCGAGCTCTTCAACACTGTGCAGCCTCCTTGGAGCCTGACGCATGGTAAATACTCAATACCTGATTGAGGACTGAATGAATGAATCGGTCTGCTGCATTTGTAAATCACTTTCAATTTGCACATCTTTTCACAGACCGCATCTTGTTTGATCCTTCCTTCAGACAAGCAAATCATTCTTTCCATCTTCTCTTCCAAACTGGAAGGGACCTTATTGCCCTTAGTTAGATAGAACTACGTGCCTTAAAATATTAATGGTTTGCGAACAGGGGAAGAAGTGTTTACCAGCTCATGACTGCTAAAGCCTTCCAAAGGCAGGAGGGAGAAATTGGCAGGAGCAGGCCCAATTCTAAATCACCCAATGCCGCTTCTTACTATGCCATATTCCTTGCTAAGAGTGAAAAGCCAAATGACAAGACAAAAGATAAAAGTCCGTTTTGATGTTAAAATCTGCCTTGATGTCCTCTTAATCTTGTCACCAATCATTTAAATTAATTCGATACAATTACCTTAATAGGGGATGCAAATTATAAACGGACTAATCACCTGAGTGCAAATTGTAGAAATTAAACAAATTAAAAGTGCTTCACTCAAAGGTTTTTTTTTTTTTCCCTTCTCCCTTCTCTTCTTCTTCTTCTTCCTCTCCTTCTGTGTCTCTTCCTGAACACAGGCAGCCAGAGAGATTCAGGCCCCTAGATTTCTCTCTGCAGAGTGTACTTTACCTTTTGGATGGGACTTTAAAGACTTTAAACAGCTTGAGACTTATAGTTTGCCACAGGAGCATGTAGCAAATTCCTGTTTCTACTTTTTGAACCAGGAGCTGGAGTATAAGAGCCCCGCGCAGGAAGTCGCAGGTGGTGGGAAAGGGGAAACAAGGTCATTTTCAACCATGTACATTGAGGTTGTACCTTTAAAGTCAATTCTAAATTTAATTGAAAGCCGAGGGCAGAGAAGCCAAGATCGGAGCAATGTGGTGATTTATTCTGAAGCCTGTAAGAAGTCATGCAGCTGAATGTGGGATGAGCCGGGGCTTTAATAAAAATGGCACTGGGAAAGCCAGCGGGAAGAGGCACAAGAATGGAACTGGGTTAGATGAAGGATCTCCAGGCCTGAAAGGGAGCGGGGGTCTGAGAGAGCAGTGTTTGCCCAAACTCTGCTGTTTTTTACCATGATGGATGCACATAAGTAATCCACATCAAAGGGAGAAACCAAGATCAGACAGAAGCCACCAAGATTCTTTAGGCAGTGAATTTTGCATGAAATCATTAAGGTGTCCAAATTGCAGAAAAACTATGGAATGAACGGCAACGAAAACTAGTCTAATATTTTTAGCTGAAATTGAGCTGAAGAAAAATGACACGTTCCTTTATTAAAGCACTACAGGACTTGACAGCAATGCTCCCACACATTTCTATGGGTGTTATTCTCTACTAAATGATATTGGACCCTTTCTGCAGGAAATCCATAACATGTTCTTAGAATCACATCTTCTCTGTTGACAAATGGTTTAGGAATGATCTTTCCAAGTTAAAAAAAAAAAAAGCAGAAGGCTTTCAGCAGATATTATATGAGAAGGAGAATTGGGCTAGAACTTGCATCTCCCAGGTTCTAGGCTCGATGGTCTAAGGGACAGCCTGATTATCCTTGTAAGGTAGGGACCATGTGATCTGCCTCTGTGGTCTAATTTTTGTAGATTCTTTTCTTTAGATCAACTTCACATTGTATTTGACACCACTATCACTCATAAGTTTAAACTTATTACAAACATATTACACGTTCATTATAGAAAACTCAGCAAGTGCAAAGAAAATCAAGAGTAACTTAAGTACCACTTGGAATCTCTCTACCCAGAGATAACTACAGTAAATATTTTGGCTAACGTCCCTCTTATTAAGATAACATTCAAAGGATCAGTAACGTTTTGCCTTAGAGAAACAGGCAATTGCTTCCTATTAAGGAATAATTATCACTTTCAGAATTTGGGATGTGGTAATGGGGACGAAACTTTTAAAAATATTTATAGATTTGTGTGGGTCTCCCTTGATGCCATTCCTTCTCATTCTTTTCCTGCTTCATGGTATTAAATTTGTACTGTCACAGAGAAAACCACCTACAAGGGTCTCTTTGGATTCTGTGAATCGGGTGCCTGTGACCAGAGCTGTTCATCTATACCAAGTTTCAGATGATTTCCTAGAGCAGTTTAAATGTTTATTTGTGTGTGCATCTGTGCAAATGTCTCTTTTTCCTGGTATATGGCTAAGAGCTAGAGAGGAATAATGGAAACCTAAAATTTTAATTTGGATTGCTCAAACGATGAATGAAATTTCTTATAATTATTTCCTTTATTCTTGCTATAATATACTGCAATAAATGAAAATAGTAAGGAAAAAAGGTATCAGTGGGAGGGGTGGATGAGGAAGGAATGGGCACGTGCCAACGATTTAAGAACAAGCAGTTCTGTGTATGATAGGCTTCCAGCTTCTTAAGTTCAAAATACTCACCACAGGATCTGGGGGTGTATCTCAGTGGTAGGGAGCTTTACATAGCATAAAGGAGGTCCTGCTTTTGATCTACAGCACCACTAAACACCTCCACCACAAAAACCTCAGAACAATATGCTTTTGCATTGAAGTTTTCTGGATTCCGGGAAAGACCTGGGTTCCAATCCCATTATTTCCTGTGTCTTTGTTTTCCTGAGCCCCAGTCTCCTCATCTAAATGGGATCATAATACTGCCCTTACAGCTGGGCCCCGTGGCGCATGCCTATAATCCCAGTGGCTAGGGAGGCTGAGGTGTGAGGGTCGAGGGTTCAAAGCCAGCCTCAGTAATGGTGAGGTGCTAAGCAACTCAGTGAGACCCTGTCTTTAAATAATAATACAAAATAGGACTGGGGATGTGACTCAATGGTCAAGTGCCCCTGAATTCAATCCCCGGTGCTAAAAAAAAAAAAATACTGCTCTTACCTAATTAATTTTATGGATGTAAAAGGAAGTGTCAAGTGAGGCAATTATGCAGACAACGCTATTTGGGGATTCTAAGAATTTGTGTTTCACAACTGTTTAACAATCAGAATCACCTTGATTAACTATAGAACTTGAAAAGGTGTTTAGGGGATTTGCTCAAGGTAAAGTTGGTTCTGTTATAGTTGATAGTACTTAAGTTGCTTTCAGAGAGTCAGGTTCAAGCCATGGAAATTTGGGCACAAACTTTTGAGGCAGATATTAGAGTATCTGAGAGGATGTGGACAATTAGGCTTAAGAAGCCTCAATTTCCTGTTCTGTAAATTGGTGATGATAAGACATAACAATTAGGAATAATGTCTATAAATCACCAAGCACAGAGTTAGCCACAAAATAAGCACTCAGTCTTTTTTTTTTTGTGTGTGTGTGTGTGTGTGTGTAGGATACCAGGGATTGAACTCAGGGACACTCAACCACTAAGCCACATCCCCAGCCCTATTTTGTATTTTATTTAGAGATAGGGTCTCACTGAGTTACTTAGTGCCTAGCTTTTTGCTGAGGCTGGGTTTGAACTCTCGATCCTCCTACCTCAGCCTCCTGAGCCACTGGGATTATAGGCATGCATCACCAAGCCCAGCTAGCACTCAGTCTTAAGGAGGCTGTTATTGTTAAACATCATCAAGTTTAAAAATCAAATCTTTTCTGTTTTTGCTCAGTTCCCCAGTTCATGTATATAAAATACAAGGAAGCTGGACACAGTGGCATGAGTCTACAGTCCCAAATACTCAGGAGGCTGAGGAAGGAGGATCACTTGAGGCCATGAGTTTGAGGCCAGCCTGGGACACATAGAAGACCCTATCTCCAAAATTAAAACCTAAAGCAATTTTAAAACTTCAAGGACATGTTGCCTGGAAGCTCCTACACACTGTTCTTCCGGTCCTTGGTAAAACTTTCTCATTTTGTACTCTAGGAACAAGGCCAATACCATTGTCTTCTAAGAGATTCTGTTAGCTGATGATTCGTTTTGAAAAGGTACTTAACAAACACAAGTCAAGATAAAATTGAGTTTTACCAGTAAAGTGGGACTTCTATAAACTGTCAGCCTGGTGATAAGGCTGCGGAAAATAAAGGCTGTGTGCCAAACCCGACCAGAGGAAATATGCACACAGTCAAAAGATTTCTGTCAGCATATTATACTTCTGGTTGTTTTTCTTAGCAACCAGAAGTTGGTCACTAATTATGCATTGCCCAGTCCTGAAGTCACAAGAAGCTAAAGGATAGTGGTATATAAATTGGAACCCTAGTGACACTGTTCACTGGCTGAGTGACCTATAGCAAGCTGCTATACCTCCCTGATGATCAATTTTCACATTTGTGATTGGTGTAAACCAAGTGCTTGATAGAAGAACTGAGAAAATGAACTGAAGGGCCTGAGTCTAGAATACAATAGTGCTCAGAAGATGGTAATTGGGTCTCTTACTAGTAAGGATGAGATGACGTCTTCATCTTCTAAGAGTGCTCAGCATAGCAGCAGAGGAAAATGTACAGGAATAAAGTCCTCAGTGGGCTTTGGTGTCACATAGGAAGAGTTGACAAAGCCAACATGAAGCGAGTGAGACCAGGAGAGACTCCAAATAAAAAATGTTTCAGGCTCACCTTGAAAAATGACTGAAAATTATCCTAGAGGGATGGTGAGAATGAGGTTCAGCACAGGAGGAAGCATGAGTCAGACATTTAGTTATGAAAGGGTGCAGCCTGGGCAGGGACTTGTCCTGTCTTGAGCATGGCACTGTCAGCTGGTATGGGGGGAATGGGAGGAGATGAGGTGATAGGACTGAATGGCTTTGTGCACCCAAATTCGACTGTTCTCTTCCTTCCTTCCAATTGCACTGGGGATTGAACCCAGGGGCTCTTTACCATCAACCTATGTCCCCAGTCTTTTTCAATTTTTATTTTGAGACATTTTGAAATAGGGTTTCATGAAGTTGCTGAGACTGGCCTCAAACTTGGCAATCCTTCTGCCACTGGATCTGGCTACCACTGGTGTGTGTGTGTGTGTGTGTGTGTGTGTGTGTGTACGCTGGGAATGGAACTCAGGGCTTCACATATACTAAGCAGATGCTCAGCACTGAGCTACATCCCCAGCACAGTCTTGGTTTCCTGAGCAAGAGACCACAACGAATTCCTGTGCATCCTTCACTGGCCCCCACCAATGTGGACCCAGGGACTGACCTGTCTCAGACAACATCAGTGAGCTTCCTTGCCTTCAGCTGCCCATGGGGACACAGGGAAGACATCAAAAGGAAGAACACTGAGATCAGGGCATTTATTAACTCTGCAGAAGATTACGGCAGTTCTTCTGAATCACAGCTCTGAATCCTTGGGACAGGGGAGCACTCCCTCTCCTTGAGGCTTCCAAAAGAGAGGTGATAAGTGAGCCTTATTGATACTAACACCAATGAGGTTCTTTTAGAAGCCATCTCCAGTGATCCTGTGGGGGGGACCAAATGTTTTCTGCAAGCTACCAATATTTAACTTCAATAAATAATAAAAGCAATGTGATTTTGGTGGAGGGCTAGGGGAAAGAATAGGCACTAACACTATAAGATATGAAGTTCCAGGACTTATGGTCTATATAAAGAACAATGGTTTGTCCAGTCCCTAGTGCTGCTAGTCTGGAATCAGCTGGAGACACCGCATGCTTCTCAGCTTCGTCTCTGAGCATAGTCGCTCATGATTGAAGAGCATTCCCAGAAAACATTGCCCCTCATCTCTGGGTAGATTGAACTCAAGAGGAAGGCCTTGCAATAAGCTCTATCACAATAGGATCATTCTTTCTTTTTTTCTTTTTCTTTTTTAACAGTGCTGGAATTTGAACCCAAGGTCTCATGCATGACACTCAAGCACTGTACCACTGAGCTACTGCCCTCACCTCAGGATAGTTCCTGTTCAGATGGTTGTAGAGAATAGAAAAGAGCTCAATATGGCTGTGGGTGACAGCTGCAGTGTATATACAAAGAAAATTTTCTTTTTCCATGTCTGTTTTTGCTTTTCCAGGAACCAACCAAGTTTCTATTCTCCATCTCTACCCTTTACCTTACCCCAGGTACAATGGAACTGGATATTCTCTCTCTCTCCTCTTCTCACTTCTGATCATTCTGTGGTCTGGGAAGCCTAGCTTTCTCCAGGGAGGTTGAATTTTGAAACTTAGCTTTAATTATGTAATAAAAACATGTTTCCTGTTTCAGGAGTTTTAAACAACAGTGAGGAGGAGGGAGAGATGGGGTGAGGATGTGAGGGAGAGAGGACTAAGTGACTTGTACAGAGCAGTAATTACACTGGAGAGTAGATGAGCATTCTCAGACATTGCAGGCAGAGCCAGAAGCATCTCCTTCAATAATCATTTAGCATTGAGAGCTGGGTATGCAGGGCACTGCTGGGCTTTAGCCTCTACAAAGTGTTGTGGAGGCAGACAGTGTGGGCAGAGGTGTGACTTGAAATATGTTAGTAGATGAAGGAAGTGATATGGCAGTTTACAAGACAGAGAGATGAGATAATGTTGCAAGAACTGGGCCTTTGAAACAGTATTTGGATTGTCTTAGAGTTGGGAGCCCGATGTGGTGAGGCATGCCTGTAATCCCAATGGTTTGGGAGGCTGAGGCAGGAGAATCTTGAGTTCATAGTCAACCTCAGCAATGGCAAGTGAGACCCTGTTTGTAAACAAAATATAAAATAGGGCTGAGGATGTGGCTCAGTGGTTGAGTCTCCCTGAGTTCAATCCCTGATACCAAAAAAAAAAAAAAAAGAAAAAAAGAAAAAGAGATGGGTAGACATGCTGGCCACATGGAGCATACATGTAATCCTAGCAGCTCAGGAGGCTGACGCAGGAAGATTGTGAGTTCAAAACCAGCCTCAGCAACTTAGTGAGACCCTAAGCAACTTAGTAAGACCCTGTCAAAAAAAAAAAAATTAAACAGGGCTGGAATATGGCTCACTGGTTAAGTGCCCATGGGTTCAATCCCTTGTACAAAGGAAAAATAAATAAATAAACATGGGTAGACATGAATTCCATCACTCTGATGAGGTTTTCATGGCACCTGTTTCCCATCCCTACCACCTACTTTTCCTGGCTTTCCAAAAGCTATGAATCTGCTTCATTGTACATGGAAAACAGTGTCAAATATTTGATGAATGAGTATCACACAGATAAAATTTAACCAGGGCAGGTCTTAGGGTGAATGGTGTCTGGAAGTAATTGCATATTTTGCATTGATTATCTTCAACACTTCAGCTAAACTGGCTATAAACAAATATTTTCTTCTAATTACAGAATTTACTTTGGTTGTAAGAAAAAAAAATTCAAGGGGAGAATGTGGCTCGGTGGCAGTATGCTAGCTTGGAATGTGTGAGGCCTTGGGTTTTATCCCCAGTACTGCCAAAAAAAAAAAAAAAAATCAAGCATTATAGCTACAACAGAAGTTCCCTTTGAGATCACCACCCCTAAGTCCCTATTTGTTCTAGAAATACATTGTTCTCTGTGTGGGTCTGTGGTTATGTAATATCATATTGTGTGTTCATTTTATAGTCTGTGTTAGTGGCTCAATATATCTAGGATCTCATTGGAGTTGCTCCATGCAGATCTATCCTCATTCTTTTTAATTTCTGCCTCCTATTTGTTTGTAGAGATAGTTTTAGAAACATTTTTCATAGCTCTTTCTGGAACTTTCCTAATGACAAGAATCAACTAGAAACATTCATTCCCAGCCCCCATGAGAATCTGATTCTATAGGACTGAAGAGGGGATTGGAGAAGTTATTTTCAACCAATGTCTCAGGGGATTTTTATAATTCAGCAAAGTGTGAAAACACTATCAAAGTTTACTTAATCATTTCCATATCAAAGGTCATTTCAACAGTATTTTTTCTTTTAATCACAAATGCTGCAGGGCACACCTTAGTATATCTTTCTCCGTGCACATATATATTTTTTCTGAGATTGATACTGAGAAATGTAATTGATGGGTCATGTGGTGTGTGTATTTTAGTGTTATATTAGATATTACCAAACTGCCTCCTAAGGTAACCAAAGCAATGTAAAGTCCCATCAATATTTATACTTTCTATATTAAAGAGAGAAGTTTCATCCAACCATTACCTCATTCTATCATCATATTTTACCAGAAATTTTAATACCATCCTACATTCTACCTCTTCTATGTTTTTTGTTGTTGTTGTTGTTGGTACTGGGGAGTAAACTCAGGGGTGCTTGACCCCTAAGCCACATTTCCAGCCATTTTAAAAATTTTTTACTTTGAGATAGAGTCTCACAAAGTTGCTTAGGGCCTGGATACGTGGTGGCCTGGAACTTGTGATTCTCCTGCCTCAGTCTCCCGAGTCACTGGTATTATAGGCTTGCACCACCATGCCTGTCTTTCCTGATATGTTCTTTGCTAATCTATTTAAGGGAACTAAAGCTTACCCAGAAACTCAAGACTAGAATCTGAGAGGCTTCTAAGATTTCTTTCACTTCTCACTCCCCTGCAGTATTTGATCACAAGATTTAGCAATGTCACCACTTTAGTATCTAAATACTCCTACATGTCTCCCACTACCATCTAATTCAATTCTTTTTTTTTTTTCATCTTATACAATGTAATAAACTCCTTCTGGATCTCTCTGCTCTTCCTGTCACTGCCCCCTAAAATTTACACATATCAATTATATATAATGATATCAGCTCATTGATTTCAACTTTCAGTGCCTACCAATTATTATAAGAATCAAATTTAGGCAAGTATTTGCAAAGAAAGTAAACCCAACCCCCTTTTGCCCAGTTCACCCAAGCCCTGTTTGATAGAAATGCTATCTACCAAAAATTGTTTGAAGGACATACAGACCATCCAGTTTTCTAGTTAATCTAGATTTAACTCATTAAAAAATCTACAAGAAATACTTGGTCACTATTATTGTGACTCTCTATAAAATTGCTTTCCATAGTTATTATTTGATTTGTGTGTCATGTCCAAGTCTTCCTTCTGAGAAGCACTGTAAAAAATATCTCTAGATTCCCCATATCTAGGACAGTGCTTTCCTTACATAAGTATTATCATATATATGTATAGATAGCTACTCACACATACATCACATTGAAACTGTAGGGGAAAATTCAAACCTAACCATCTACCCAACATGACTTTTCTAGTTTATTTTTATCTGCTATACATCAGGTAGACCCAGACCTACTGACTTCCCTGCATGAATGAAGCACTTCTCTAATGCAGGGCATATGTCTTCTTCCTTCTACAAATAGAAAATCACCTAATAGAAAATGTGAAACCTAGCTGAGTGCAGTGACACATGCCTGTAATCCCAGTGGGCCTGGAGGCTGAGGCAGGAGGATTGCAAGTTCAAAGCCAGCCTCAGCAACTTAGTGAGGCCTCAAGCAACTTAGCAAGACTCTGTCTCAAAACAAAAGTAAAAAGGGCTGGGGATGGGGCTCAGTAGTTAAGCACCTTGGGATTCAATCCCTGGTATCAAAAAAAAAAAAAAAGAAAAGAAAAGAATGTGTGTGGAACCATGGGCTAGGACAGTAGAGCCTTTGCCGGCCATGAACAAAGCTCTGGGTTCGATCCCTAGTTTCAGTATATCTTTTAACAACATTGCCTCTTTCTAAGAAAGACTCAAAACCCTTGGAAAACAAGTCATGCCACAAAAGGACATTTATGTGTCTTTCTCTGTCTCCTGTTTTTTTTTTTTTTGCAGTCGTGGGGAGTGAACCCAGGACCTTGTGCACAATGGGCAAGTGCTTACCACTGTTCTACATCCCTAGACCTAATTTATTTTTAATACATCAAGAACATATACAAGCCAGGTGTGGTGGCACACACTTGTAATCCCAGCGGCTTAGAAGGCTGAGGCAGGAGTACCACAAGTTCAAAGCAGCTTCAGTAACTTAGCACGGCCCTAAGCAACTCAGTGAGATCTTGTCTCTAAATACAATACAAAACAGGGCTGGGATGTGGCTCAGTGGTTAGGTGCTCCTGGGTTCAATCTCTGGTACCACACACACACACACACACAAAAAAAAAAAGAATACAAATTGCCGGTCATGATGACGTATGCCTATAGCACCAGCAACTTGGGAGGCTCAGGCAGGAGGATTGCAAGTGCAAGGCCAGCCTTGGCAACTTAGTGAGACTCTGTCAAAATTTAAAAAGGGGCTGGGGCTGTAGCGAAGTGTTAAAGCACTCTGGCTTCAATCCCCAATACCAAAAAAAAAAAAAAAAAACCAAACCCAAAATATTAAAATACATCGATTTTGAGCATCAAAGAAGTCAGCAAACATTTTCTATGATAAGGAGAAATAGTATGCTTTGAAAAGTCAGAGAACTTAGTTTTTGTCCTTGTATGAGATAAATATCTTCATATGTGTTTTAAAAAAGAAGACTTGTTTTTTTTTTAAAAAGAAAGCAATCCAAGGACCCATCTCAACCAGTACAATAGAATGAGGAACAATTGGGTAAAGAAAGTAGAACTCTTCACTGGAGCCTAATAGATGCCCCATGGGTATGGTCAAAGGCAGAATGGAACCAGCAGTTTTGACTGGACACACTTCTGGGGAGGAGATGGGGAGGAAGGGCAGAGGAGGGCTGGCGCCTGCTGGCTGCAGAGGCCTCATTCTTGACTGGGTTAGGCTCCCCAGGAGGGCTTCATTAACCTCCAAGGAGTTCTGTTCAGGAATTCTCTGGTTTTCCACGTTGATTTTTAATTTGAGGCTTTTCTCAACTCTTGAGCCTGAATTTCTGTTTCTGTTTATGAGTTGGTGCCAAGTTGTGTTACTGGGCAAATAAGAAAAGATCATCGGTAGACCTGACAGGAAAGAGACATGCTAGCCAATTAGCATATTAATCACTTCAAATAGTTTTCATTTCTCTGTGGTGAGAATATTTTAAATCCTCTCTTTTTGCTGTTTTGAAATATACAGTACATTATTAACTATAGTCACTGTGCTATGCAACAGAACGTGAAAACTCGTTCCTCCTGCTAACTGCAACTGGGTACCCGTTGGTGTCCCCCCATTCCTTCCACCACCACCCTCTTCAGCCTCTTCAACTGACATTCTACTACTACTACTATCCTTCTCCTCCTCCTCCTCCTCCTCCTCCTCCTCCTCCTCCTCCTCCTCCTCCTTTTTGGTACCAGGGATCAAATTCAGCGGGGGCTCAACCACTGAGCCACATCCCCAGCCCTATTCTGTATTTTATTTAGAGACAGGGTCTCACTGGGTTGCTTAGTGCCTCGCTTTTGCTGAGGCTGGCTTTGAACTCCCGATCTTCCTGCCTCAACCTCCTGAGCCCCTGATATTACAGGTGTATGCTACAGCATGAGTCTGTTTTAGATTCCACCTATAAGCAAGATCATGCTGTATTTAACTCCCTATGTTTATCTTTGCTGTTATATTGTATCCCAGAAATGTGTACAATTTTCAATTGTCCAATAAAATAAAATAAAACTTACAGAAGAGAGCAGGCTAGCACCATGCAAAAACCCAAGAATTATCATGTTACCCTTGTGGAAGGAAGATTCACAGAAAAGCAATGAGAAATTGGGGTCATTGGACTGGACATGGAGAACCTATTAGAACCTGCTGTACATGTATCCTTGAGGAGTCATGATTTCATGTCAGCAGAATGTCACCATCTGTCACATTCAATTAATGCTCATTTGAATTCCACTGGTTTTGTGATTTGGCTTGCATTTAAATTTACTTTCACTTTTATTTATTAAATTTATTCAAACTTTGCCTGTGTATATAAGCTCTGTGTATATAAGAAGTTAACACATTTAAATAACATTATAATCGAGAAAGTCACCTGTGAGAGTCTGCTGTTTTGTTTTGTTTCTCCTTTGAAAGGAGTCTGTACCTTGTTCAGGATTGAGAAACACTGATCCTAACTCTCCCTCCTCTAACAGTTGAGTGTTGGGTGCAAGTACAACTCTGCTCCAATGGCAGAAAAACATTGGCTGCCAGTCTCCTTCCCCAGGCCAATTGAGAGGGTGGATGCCTTGGCCATTTGAAATGAAAGCTGACATTAATTGTCCAATATGAGCAAAAGGCCTTGCACATTAAACCTCATTTAATCCTCACAGCCACCATTGTCCCAATTTAACAGACGGAAATGAACAGGCTCTGAGAGGTTAAGGAAGCCGGCAAGGTCAGATGTAGGTTAGTGCTACAAGGGGATTCTAACCCAAACATGCACAGCCAGCTCCCCCATGCCTTTTTTTAATTTTTAGTTTTTTGCTTTATTCTTATATCAAAAATATATATGACTGGAGTTTAAAGCATAAAATGGTTTTGTGCGGTTTGTAAGGAAAGGCAGTGGTCCTCCTCCTTCCTATCCCCATGTCCCCCTCCCCAGAGGCAATCACCTTCTTTTATCAGATACTGCCTTTTCTAGGGCCTCCGTGTTTCTAGAGAACATGCTTGGATTGCTCACCTCTGGATGTTCCAGCTTTAAGTGCTCCTACATGACTTCCCACTGCAGATCAGCAAGTTTGGCCCCTGCCACACCCCTCTCCACATGCCACCCTGCCCATCCTCTCTCCTCCCAATATAATGACCTCATAATTTTTGTTTGGTCAGCAGCAGGGTTTACAGTGGCTCTTCACAGATGAGTCATATTGCAGAACATGACATTGCTTTCCCTTCCCCCACCCAACTTTTTTGTTTTCCCTGATAATTATCTTATTTTCCCCATGCGCTTTGTTTTTTCTTTCTGTATGTATTTTGTTTCATTTTCTTGCACTCATCCGTTCAGTCTGTACTCTGTGGTATTTTGTCCTCTCTTAAGATGTTCAGACACATCATAAGTTCCCCCAATTTTATCTCCTTGAAGCTCCCCTCCGGGGCTTGTGGCTTGTACCACCTTAGACCGGCTGTTCTCAGATTCCCGTTGTCATCCCCCTGGGGGCTCCCATCACCACCCCCCATGTGAAAATCTGCTTCCTATGTCCATGGCTGCTTCTATCTGATTTACTGACTATGTTTGGAGGAGGAGTAAATGCTTTGAAAACTGGTAATTGTGAGAATGTCTTTTTTCCCCCTTTGACCATAATACATGATGTAACTTTGGTTAGGTATACAGTTCCACACTAGTAATTATTTTTCTTTAGAATTTTGAGGGTATTATTCCATTGGTTTCTAGCTTCCAGTATTATGATTAAGAAGTCTGAGTCGGGCAAGTTTGAGGCCAACCTGAACAACTTAGTGAGACCCTATTTCAAAAGAAAATTTTTTTAAAAAGGGGTAGAGATGGAGCTGGAGTTGGGCATATAACTCAGTGGAACAGCATCCCTGGGTTCAATCCCCAGCATCACACACACACACATACACACACACACACACACCAAAAAAGTCTGAATGCCAGGAGCTGTGGCATACATCTATAATCCTAGCTATTCCAGGGTCTGAGTTTCAGGAATTCAAGACCAACCTGGGCAATGTAGCAAGATCCCCATCTCAAAATGAATGAATGAATGAATGAATAAATAAATAAATAAAATAATTAAAGAGTAAAAAGAAGAAAATAAGAACTACTCATATTCTCACTATCCAGGGAGAGCTATCTGTAATTTTTTGTTATTTCTTCTAATCTTTTTACCTGCGTGTATGTTTATGTGTTTGTGTATGTTTTATTTCTGCAAACAAAATTATGGTGATACAATGAATACTGTTTCTTAATTATTTTCTTTCTTTCTTTCTTTTATTTATTATTTTTTGTTTCTTAATTATTTTCTACTGACCAATATAGGAGATTTTTCACGAAAGGTTTTTATGACTGTTCTCAGCTTTTTGTTGGTAAATGTCTCTTGAAATCTAATAACAAGCCTGACTGAATTAGCAAACCAAGGCCTTGAATTTAGAGGTCAAATCCTACCCATGTCCCCACATCATATTGTGTCCTTTTAAGTTAGTAGGGAAAAGGAAATGTTTGGTAAAAAGAAAATGCCCTTAACCCCACCAAAGAGTTTCAGGAAATGCACTTGGTCACATTTTTAATCTATTCTTTTTCACTAGCAATACTGGTAGTTGAAAGTGTTGCAGACTCACTGCAAAAGAGAGAAATAATTAATTTTCTATCAAAGGTAGTAGGTGGAGACCTTGCTAAACCAACTGCATAGTTGGTCAGATGCCTTTTTTTTTTTTTTTTTTTTTTTTGTACCAGGGATTGAACTCAGGGGCACTTGACCACTGAGCCACATTCCCAGCCCTATTTTGTATTTTATTTGTATGCACTGAGTGGCTTGCTTTCTCTGAGGCTGGCTTTGAACTTGAGATCTTCCTGCCTGAACCTTCCAAGCCACTGGGAATACAGGCTTGTACCCCTGTGCCTGGCTCAGATGCCATTTCCATGGACAGAGAGCCCTGCAGGGTCTGCAAAAATTGGCATGGAAGACAGGCACATTTCTTGGGATGGGAGGCAGAGTTTGACTTCTTTCTTTTGTCTTGGAGAATTCTTCTGCCTACATTCACCCACCATCTCCAAATAAACCCTAAACACCTATCTTACTAATGTGCCAGGAGAAAAAAATCAATGAAACAGGCATTTCAGGTGAAGGAGCCCTGTGTGCATTGGTTGCAGGAAGCATGGCTATCCACTTCAGGGATTTTGGAAAACTGTGCCTTCTAATCCTGGGTGACCAGGACCTGTTTCTCCTCCTGCTTTGCTTCTGCTTTCTCCTAAAGAGTTATTTATTCTTTAAGTAATTGTGTTCCGCATTCTTCTTACAGATAATTGAATTTGTTAGACCACACCTGGACTTAGCACTTCTAGGATGTGTTTCTCCCAGGCCAAGTGAGCCATGTCACTCCCATCCCGTGGTCCTTCTCTTAGAGTTCAGAATTGCCTTCCCCCACTGAATCTTTCTGATTCAGGGGTCTAACTCCCTGCCTATGGTCTCCAAGATGACAAGGAAATATGTTTCAGATTTGCCTGCTTTGTAATTTTTGTCAGTGCCAAAACATCCTGGGATGTCTCCATTAGTTGGAGAGGACTTCTTATTCTTTGTCACTTTTCTGTCACCAAGTCATGAAGTCAGAATCTGTGCAATGTTAAGCCAGTTACTTAACTCTTCTATGTCTAAGTTTCTTCATCTATAATATTGGGGTCATCATAGAAACTGCTTTATAGGACAGTAGTGACAGATCATTTGTCCATCCATCCATCAATTATTGAGCATGTAATACTTTCCAGTCTTTTTTTTATTCCATGAGATAATTCACATACAATGTTTAGCACATACAATGATACAATGATACATACAATGATAATTCACATACAATGTTTAGTGCCTGGAGTTTCAGAAGTGCCCAGTCCCCATTAGCAAACAGTGCTATCAGAGAGAAACTGCTTGTACTGTAATTATCAATACAAATCTAGACAGAAAATGAACAAATTTCTTAAATTATCTGAGCTGTCTTTCCTACCCCTGTTGGCTCTGAAAGGCTGGCTGGGATAAATTTTATTAATCTACTATTTCCCTAGTGCAGACCACCAAGCAGGGTCCAAATAAATGTTAGATGAAGTGCTGAGAGTACAGCTCAGAGCTGGAGCCCTGGTGTGCAAGGGTCTGGGTTCAATCTCTACCACTACAGAAAAATAAACACAAGACAAGACCAAAAATGCCAAATGAATGAATGAAATTGAATATGACTTCCATTTTTTAGATTAAGTCTAGGAGAACCAAATTCAATGTTAACCCCAAAGGAAAGCTGTTGAAGGGACTCGCTTGTAAGGTGGTACCACAGGGCTGGGTGCAGTTCTGGGGTTAGAGGGCTTGCCTGGCACACACAAGGCCCTGGGTTCCATCCCCAGCACTGCATCGATCAATCCATCAAAATTTAAAAAGCGGTACACGTGGGCAGTTGTCAGTACAAAAGGTGACATTTCCCTGCTTTGTCAACATAACTTCTTGCCACTGGTCAGCTCTCTCTCTTTGGGTGTTAAGAAGGTAGAGTTAAAAGCTCTGATGCTCTTCCTGTCCTTTTTCCTCTTTATTTTCCTGAACTCTGCATCCTGTGCCCTGGCACCTCCCCTAGTGACTACTCCCACTCCCACCTGGACAGCCACCCAGTTCCGGGCTGTGGCTACAGCGTTTCCCTGGTGCCTGGGGTGGATCCAGCGGCTTTCCTCCTCTGGTTTGCATGATTCCAGTGCAAACTGTGGGCAATTATCTCAGCTCTCAAGGAAAGACTAAACAGGAGGAACAGTCAAAGAAAAGAAAGACAACAAAGGGGACCAAATAGGGAGGGACAAGGAAAGACCAGTAGCAGACAGGCGGTGGTGAAGAAAGCGCTTCCACCAGGTCACAAGGAAAGTTAAAAAAGCCATGTCTGGAGCTTGTCAGAAAGTTAAAAGCGTTTAATTATGTTTTTCTGAGATTGTGTCCTCTCAAAAGCACTTGTGTTAGCATGTTCTTTCTTTTATGAGCTGATGGAAATGAAATAAAGAGTGGGTAAGTTGGTTTGTAAGTTTATTATCATTATTTTTAATAGGTCTGGGAAATCCCAGCTTCTGGTAGAGAGGTTAAGAACTCTTACTGGAGCCCAGCAGCAGTGGTGCACGCTTGTAATCACAGCAATTTGGGAGGCTGAGGCAGGAGGATTGCAAGACCAAGGCCAGCCTCAGCAATTTAGCAAAAAAGTGTCTCAGGAAGCTGGGCATCATAGTACATGCCTGTAATCCCAGTGGCTCAGGAGGCTGAGGCAGGAGAATCACAAGTTCAAAGCCATGCTTAGCAGTGAGACCCCGTCTTAAAATAAAAAATAAAAAAGGGCTGGGGATGTCGGTCAGTGGTAAAGCACCTCTGGGTTCAATCCCCCACAAACCAAACCAAAACAAAACAAACAACTCCTGCCACCCCCAAAGAAAAGCAACCTTTATTGGCTTTAAAGTCAGAGTTGAGGCTTAAATGCTACTTTCGTGTCCTGGGGCCTCATCTGAAACTAGGGACAGCTTAATACATGGGAGTAGGTTTTAAGCATTGGCAGTCTGGCAAACATTTGGAAGGACTGGGCTGATTCTTCTCTGTTTTGATTGGAAAGTGATGTACTTAGCAGATCTTCATTTAAACACTAGCTCTATAACGCAACATCAGAGTGACCTTGGAGCTTCATCTGAAAGATGGGAACTCATAGCTTTCTTGAGAGGCACTGTGTTAAATCATGGTTAACAATAACAGCCTAGCACAGTATATGATCCTTGGCATCATGAATCCTAACACCCTTTTAAGGAAGGTTCTATCATTATCCCCAGTTTATAAGAAAACCAAGACCCACTTGAATCAAAATGTGAAATATGATATATCAAGAACTATGTAATGGGGGCTGGGGATGTGGCTCAAGCGGTAGCGCGCTCGCCTGGTATGCCTGTGGCCCGGGTTCGATCCTCAGCACCATATACAAACAAAGATGTTGTGTCTGCCGAAAACTAAATAAATAAATTTTCTCTCTCTCTCTCTCTCTCTCTCTCTCTCTCTCCCTAGGGGGAAAAAAAAAGAACTATGTAATGTTTTGAACAACCAACAATAAAAATTATTTAAAAAAAAAGAAAGAAAACCAAGGATAAGAAGGTCAAGCAATTTGCCCCAGTTCACACAGGTGAACCCAAGAGCAAACTTGAACCCAAGCTGTCTGCAAAGGCCAGGCTTCTAACCACCACATAGCAGAGCCTCTAAGGATGAAAGTGCTCCCATGGAGGTGTTCTGAGGGTTCTCACAAAGTGAATTATCCTGGGAGGAGTAAAGGTAAATGGATCTATTTGGAGAGAGAGTTTTTTTTCCTAGTGTCTATTGTCTTAATTTGTATTTCTGGGTGGTCATAATTTGAATTTGTTGAATTTGTGCATGTGTGTGTGTGTGTGTGTGTACACACATATATACTTGATAAATACTTGTTTTCTGAGTATCCAATTTGAGATTAACATACATTCCCAAAATAAGGGCCCTAAGTCCCCATGCCAGCCCTGCAGTAGTGGGCAGTCTGCAAGGGAGACGGGCCCGAGTGCCATGTGAAGCCCCGGGATGGGGGGAGGAGTAGCTGGGGGAGCCTCCTCAAAGTATCTGTCTGCAGAGCTGAGTACTAAAAGTTGAGAGGGAGTTAGAGCAAAAACCAGAGGAAGAGCCTTCCAGGCCAGATGTTGCGTGCTAGCAGCTTGCTTTTGGTCTGCAGATACATTCTTTTTGTTCTTGTTGTTTGTTTTTCTTTTTCTTTTGGTGCTGGAGATTGAACTCAGGGCCTCCCACACTCTAGGCAAGTGCTCTACCTCTGAGCTAAATCCCAGCACTTGTTATTTTATTTTGAGACATGGTTTTGCTAAATCGCCCAGGCTGGCCTTAGCTTTCAGTCACCCCAGTTGCTGGGATTATAAGTGTGTAACTCCTCACTCAGCATCAGATATATTTTGATTATTCACAGTTTAATTACTTGCCAACATGTACAAATTGGGAGGTCTCATATGAATTGGATCGTTTTTGGCTTCTGTTGAAATATTGAAGGATCTGTTAGACATAGTGGCACACGCCTTTCATACCATCTACTTGGGAGACTGAGGCAGGAGGATCACAAGTTTGAAGCCAGCCTGTGCAACATAGTGTGACCCTGTCTCAAAATAAAAAGGTTGGGGATGTAGTTCAGTGGTAGAGCACTTGCCTAGACCCTGAGCCTATACGGGTTGCCCCCTTTGAATAGAATAGCTTACTAGTATCACACTAGACACCTAAAGTTTTTTGTTTTGTTGTTTTGTTTTTCCCCCCTAGCGATAGGGATTGAAACTAAGGGGCACTCTACCCTGATATACATTCCCAGTCTTTTTTATTTTATTTTGAGACAGGGTCTTATTAAGTTGCTGAGGCTGACCTGGAGCTTGCAATCCTCCCGTCTTAGCCTCTCAACTCAGCAGGCAACTGAGTTTTTCACCAATATTTTGAAGGGGGCCTAAGGAGCAAAGAAACAAACTGGTGTTTGTACCTACAGCTGTTTGGACTTGCTTGGCTGTAATGTTTCCAACATCAAGCATCTAAAGATAGGCCACATAAATTGATTAAAAATCATCATAGATTAGTAGATGGCAAGTTGACTGTAGTAAGTGACAAAAAAATAATTATGAGGAACACAGAGAGAAAGAAGTTTTTCCTCCTTTTGGAATAATTTTCCAGATTGAACGAAAGAGTTTCTTTGACCATAATTTAACTAAGGCCTAAATGGGAAAACAGCATAGTTTAAAACAATGGTTCTCAAGTTTTGTTACTTTTTTAAAATACTGAGACTCGCTTCCTATTGCAGGCCAATATGAGAATCTCTGCAGGTGGGAGCCAGGTATCTGGACAATTTTTCAAATTAAAGCCCCCAGGTGACCCCAAGGAACAGCCCATTCTGAGGACCAGAGATCTGACCTGTCTATCTTCTCCTCGGCCTCCTTGCAACACTGGCTCCTCTCCAGGGACTTGAAGCTGATGGCAGTTCCATCCTTCAGAATGTCTCTTTCTAGAGCACAGAAAAAGATTCCAACTTGAAATCCACATGTCTGTCCCTGCAGTTCAGAGGGAAGCCCAGTTGTGAGACTCACTGTTCTTTGGCACCTGAAACATTTTCACCTGAGGGGTTGTGACGATTAAAGAATTGGAACGGCTGTGACAATTCTGGCTGACAGAAATGTGGTTTAATGAAGACGAGTTGTAAAAACATGTGGCAAACAGGCTTCAGGCTAAGGATCTCTAGATTAGGGGAGAGAGAGAGAGAGAGAAGGGCCAAGAGAGAAGGAGAGCAAGAATCAGAGCCAGACAGAGCCAGAGGGCAGGCAGGAGGGAGGAGGAAGGAAGAGAAGAAGAGAAAGAAGGAAAGAAAGAAGGCAGACAATCAGCTCCCTGGACTTAGCCCACTGGTTTGTGTAATACTTTGCTTTCTTCAGAATAGCAATTGAGCAAATATGGCTTCATTTCCAGATGTCTAGACTCTTCTGGATGACAGACTTGAATAAAACTTGCAGTTAGTGTGCACAGTAACTTGTTACTTCAGCATCAACTAAAACAATTTTTCATCGAAGTATTTCTTTGAAAAAGCATTGTTAAAAAATACCCCCCAATAATTCATACTCAATCTGTATTTTGAACCAAAGACACAGAATTCTCTAGACCCCAAGAGAAAATATCAGTGAAAATTGTAGCCTCTGTCTACTTACAGTAATTCATTGTAACAATACTTTTGGCCAACATACAAATGGATCATTGATTAAAATGATGAACAGTGAAGACTTCCTAAACTTTTTTTCCCCCTCTTTTAATCATTTCATGTCTCGGAGCTACAATTCCTTTCTGTGAGATTTAAAACTAAAAATATATGAGCTACAAATTTAGCCGCTGTAACCTCTCCTCAGCTAAGACATAATGTTTGGATGCAGTTCTTATTTCTGGGGCTGATCCCACACTTGTTTGATAATTGAAGAAAATGTCTTACATTGGGAAACTTGGCAGACACTGTTGACTGAAAGAGAACTTTTGGAACTAATCAGAATGTTGAATTGTCTTGAGCTTTAAAAATGATTTTGTTTTAACATATGTTAGCTGAAGCAAAAAAAATAATACAGTAGGAGCTGTGCGTCTATCAGAGTGACTGACAGATTGAAATTCTCTGGAAAAATAGATTATTTTCCCTCAAAGACTGTAAAGTTTTGGTTTTCAAAGTCAATCAGAAAACTAACAATTTGGACAGAAGAGGAATCAGCTTCTCTTTTTGAGACAGTATATTTCTAATGATTTTTATGGAGACTATAATAAGGATCAGGAAACAAAAGCTTGATATGGACATGTTTTTAGCTAGCAGATTGAAAAGAAATAATGGCATGAAATAAAGTACTTTTTTTTTTAACGCTGACAAACTTCTCATTTATTTTTATATAAAATTGATAAATGAAAAAAAATCTGTAACAGTTTGTTTCTCCAATACTATCCAAGTTATTTATGTCATTAAAACCTTGTCATAGCACTGGGGATGGAGCTCAGTGGGTAGAGTGCTTGCCTCACATGCACAAGGCCCTGGATTTGATCCCCAGCACCACAAAACAAAACAAACAAACAAACAAACAAAAAACCTGTCATAGATATGTTCATACATATGTTTTTATATTTATAGGTAGATATAAGATATTTATAGCAATCTTCCAAATACTCAATATTTGTGATATATGTAAATATTGTATTAAAATTTCATTGATAAGAAAATTTTCTAACATGCTGATGTCAATACAAAATTTAAAATGTAAGAAACATCGTAGTTTGTCTTAGCCATGCTTCTTCTAAGGCTCTGGAAGCAAAGTCTTAAGAAGTCTCTTAAGGGCTGGTGGTGGGGGCCGGTGGCTCAGTGGTAGAGTGTGTATAAAGTTGAGGTTCAATCCTTAGCACCCCTCCCCTCAAAAAAGTCCCCATATATAAGTACACATGTATATATGTAAGAATATTAACATTTTTAATAAGGAAAGAGGAAACTTCTTTCCCATTTAATAAAGAAAGGGAAAACTGCCTCACAGTTTTTTTTCTTAAAAAGCTATTTTGGAGACTGGTGCCATATGACATGACTGTAATCCCAGTGACTTGGGAGGCTGAAGTGGGAGGATCGAAAGTTTAAAGCCAGTCTCAGCAATTTATCAAGCCCTAAGCAACTCAGCAAGACCCTGTATCACAACAAAAAGTAGAAATGGACTGGGGATGGGACTTGGTGGTAAAGCGTCCCTGGGTTCAATTCCTGGTACCAAATAGAAAAAAAAGCAAGCAAGCAAATACACAGGAAAAAAAAAAAAAGAAAAGAAAAAGAAAAAAACCAACATTGCAGCTTGTGCTGAAAATGGTTCAGCATGTGGAAGAAAGTTTCACATGCAAATAGCACTCCTTCTCATTCCTGCTCCAGGTGACAAATCACATCTGTATAGTTTCTGAAACAACTGCATAATTTTTGTGTAGTTTCTACGGCATCTTTCCTTAAATATCTGTGAGAATACCTTTGTCTTCTTTCTCCTCCCTGCGAGGAGTGTGCATTTTCTAAGGAAGGATGCCGTTTGCCCCCATTTAGCAACATTCTCAAGACTCATAGCTTTTGCAGGTATGGAATCAGCTCCCTAGAAATCTCTCCCCCTCCTTTTCTTGCTGACTCATTCCAGGCTCAATTTAGGTGTCCTGGACCCCTTTTCAGGGGAGCCTTCCCTGACCACACTTCCCAAGGCAGAGTCTGAATTAGTCCTGTCTCCAGGCTCCTTAGCACCTGGGTGCAGTGGATCCTGGTCTGCATCTGCCTTTGGGAATGAACGACTCAGGTTGATGAAGTCATTATATATATGCTATATTCCTAGTGCTCCCAAAGTGCCTGGCTAATAGTGACACCCTGTTAATATTAGTGGAATGAATGAATAAATGAAAGGTCTAAAAAAAAAGAATTCCCAGAAGACAGAGTCGTAGCTGAGCCGTAGATTCAGAAGACATTGGTGAAATCTGGTTGGCAATGGCAGTTGACCACATAGCCCACTTCCATGGGAAAAGGAGAAATAGATATCAGTGACCTGCACATTTAGCTTTGGAAACGACTTCCTTGAAATCTGTCTCTGCCTTTCATCTCCATTAAAAAGCCTCCCAGGATCCATAATAGACAAGAATATAAAAGCATTATTCTCTTTCTCATCCATCCTGTTTACTTAGCAAGCCCAGCCCCCGCCCTCGCCTCAGCCCACATGTTCTCTATTAATAAGAGCTAGGAGAGGCCAGCCTCACCCAGCACAGTCCTCCCTTTTCTTTTCTCCTTGGGGACACCTTAGTGACTGCCAGAACTAGGGAATGAAAGGTTTTGCCTACTCTTGGGACCTTCTGGAGGAGGTTGAAGACTAAGGTAACATAGGGACCTATAGGGCCTCTGAGATTCAAATAACCTCCAGAGTTTTCAAACCAGCAAACAGTTCATTTAGAATTTGGTGATAAGCCCTAGTCCTCTTTAGGGGAAATTTATGGGCATGTTATAAGGAGTAAACATATTTACGACAACTAGACATAGGGCCAGATTCTGTGTCTTCAGAAAAGTCAGTACAGCAGACACACCCTGGTGCCTTCCAAGTGAATTAATGTACTGTATTTTGTTTGAGAATCAGTTCTCCCTTCATCTTTAATTCCTGCCCCGAGGAACCATCTGTGCTTTGAGGATATGTGCACAGGGTAACTCACTGTGGACAGAGGACCTTCACGCTCAGCCTCCATGAATGACCCTTTCAGATACTGTGGCTCTCTCTGACTTTCTGACTAACTGACCTTAGTTGGGAACAGGAGTCTGTGACAGCACAAAGGTCGCACAACTATAACAGAAGGACCTGGGTGAATTTTCTGTGTTGTTTTTGTGGTGGTGATGGTGGTGGCGGTTTTTAATCCTTAAATGTCATATATTAATGGAAAACATAATATTCCTCTCTTTCAGGATTTGAAGATTACCTTTGAAAATCGCAGATTAAAAATTCAAATTAGGACTGGGGTTGTGGCTCAGTGGTAGAACACTCGCTTAGCATGTGTGAGGCCCTGGTTTTGATCCCCAGCACCATGAAAAATAATTCAAATTATTTTAGAGTTTTTGGGGTTGGAGAGTAAGATTTTATTAATTCTTTCAATAAAGTCCTAGAGTCTAGGAAGAGTTAATGCCTTCACAAGATGCAAGGTATATTTTCTTCTTACTAAACTAAGTTAAAACCTCTGATTAATAAAACAAAACAAATAGTTGGAGTCATGCTGTCTATCAATATGATTGGCAGTCAACTCTACCAATCAATAGACTTGTTTATATTTGAATCTCTTTAGTATTTTGTACAAACTGTGGAGAATCTTTTTTCTTTAAGATTTTTTACTTTTTCATTTTCTGTTCACCAAAGTTAAATAAACCTGCTGTTAAAAAAAAAAAGTTAGAATGAAGAGGAAAACCCCACAATGTTAACACCCAGAGACATACAGACACCATTAACATGATGGATTTTTTTCCAAGCCTATTTTTTAATAAATTCTGCTTAGGAAATGCTTTTTCTTTCTTTCTTTTTTTTCTTTTTTCCTTTAGTACTTTTGCCAACAAAAGAGAATCCTTGTTGTGGCCCCATTTGAATGTGAATAAAACTGTCCAGATGTTGGTTCTCATGTGACACATAGTAGGCACACAAGAAGATTTATTTACTAAATACGGCTGATAATTTCCAGGGATTCTGTGATCTCGTTCTTGCCTAACTGGCGCCATTCCTCAGCTAGATCAAATGAGATATGGAATTAAACACACTGCAGAAAGTCCACCATGATAAGGAAATGCTAATAAGTACAGCTTTTCACAGTTGTTGAACAGCTGGGATGAGGAAGCCAAGGAGGTGAAAGTTACTGGTAGCACTTCTCTTTCTGGCTCAAACACTTGTAACAGATAAACTCTGGGAAGCCACAGGACCCCAAACTTCTAAAATCGAAGCTTAGGCACTTGGTTTCTGCACTATATGTTATCAAATTCTATGCAGAGTCTCCATGAGGGACTTAAAAAAAAAAGTTCTTATTTTATATAGAATAAAATTTGAGGTTCTGAATTTCTAATTTATGCCTCTGATTTGAGTTCCCACACAAAGCCTGGGATTCAGCGTTTGCAGCACCTCCACTGTTTGAGCAGATCCTTTTCAGATCATTCACCAGACAGCAGCCTACAGCTCTCATTCACAAAGTCCAATTATAAGACAAGAAATGTCAGGAATATACACTTTGAGAGTGGGAGGCAAACAGAACAGTACATTGTGACTTTGTAAGAACAGCCATGCATTTCCTCTGGGCTTGTTTTCAGTTCCTTTGTCAGCTGATTACATGGTCTTTTATAATTTCTCATCTACAGAATAGAGCTATTTGCTTGTGGATTATTTGAAAGACACAGGCTTATGCAAAAGAAAAACGAAAATCATCGTGAGGTAGAATGATATTTCTGACTAGCTTTTCTGTGCTCTCCTTTTTCTTGAACACAATACGAGAATACAGTTTATAATAGTGGCTCCTCAGAGGTACGAAACAAGTCAATGTGCTATTAATTCAGTCCTGAGGCATATGTAATGCTATATATGCATTTGTTATTCATATAATCGCATTTATCAATGATTTAGTTTTTTTTAATATAAAAGAATACTCTTACACAAATTTTGTTTCCAAAGTATATAAATTTTTAAGGCATATACAATCTGCTGCTTGATTCCCACAACATTCCTTTTAATTGTACAGAACAGTATTTTATAGTTTATGAAGTGCTTTCAGGTATCTGATGTTGCTTAATTTTCATAATACTCCTCAAACGTGAAACTGGTCAAAGTACTCCAGGCTTTGAAAGTCTCATCTGTGGCTCTACCCTTCCTTCCACTCTTATAAGTTTCCTTTTACTTCTTTCTTTAATCCCTTTACTTGCTTATCTTTAGAGAATTAGCTGAAAGTCACCTCTTCCATAAAGCCTTTTCCAACAAATTAGGTGACCTCATCACTACTCTATAAATAAAATTTTCACTGGAAACAAAATCTTGCTCTATGTAAAAATTCACATAGCAAACTCTTATCAAATTATTTAAAAATAGTTTAGCCTTATGAGTCAATAAATACTCCAAACTAAAAAGTTAGAAAAAGGTTTAAAAACTTGTACCTTCCCTGGGCATCATGGTGCATACCTGTAATCCCAGTGACTTGGGAGGCTAAAGAAGGAGGATCACAAGTTTGAGGCCATCCTCAGCAATTTAGCAAGGTTCTAAATAACTTAGTGAGAACTTGTCTCAAAGTTAAAAAAAAAAAGAAAAAAGAAAAAGGGCTGGGGATGTGGCTCAGTGGTTATGTGCCCCTGTGTTCAATCTCTTGTACAAAAAAAGAAAAAATGGGGCTGGGGATGTGGCTCAAGCGGTAGCGTGCTTGCCTGGCATGTGTGCGGCCAGGGTTCGATCCTCAGCACCACATACAAACAGAGATGTTGCGTCCGCCAAAAACTAAGAAATGAATATTAAAAAAAAATTCTCTCTCTCTCTCTCTCTTAAAAAAAAAGAAAGAAAGAAAGAAAGAAAGAAAGAAAGAAAAGATCCAAACAAACCAAAACCAAAACAAATAAAAAAATCTGCACAAAGGAACTTGTAGCCTTCCATTTCAATATATAAAGATATTTCAGATCCCCTCAAAACAATATAATATTTTATATTGTGAGTACTCCATGTCAGCACTATCCAATAGAGCATTCTGTGATGATGAAAATGTTTTTATTTGCACTATCCAATAGGATCACCACCAGCCCTATGTGGCAATTTAGTATTTAAAATGTGACTAGTACAACTGAAGAACTCAGTTTTTAATTTTATTTGATTAAAATTTATATAGTCACATGTGTGCTTGATGGCACATACGCTGTAATCCCAGCAGCTCAGGAGGCTGACAGGAGAAGAAACTTAGCAAGACCCTCAGTAACTTAGCAAGATCCTGTCTCAAAATAAAAAGGGTTGGAGATGTGACTCAGTGGTTAAGGCCTCTGGGTTCAATCCTTGGTACCAAAAAAAAAAAAAAAAGACTGTAATTTTTAAGAAAAAAATAACACATTGTCTGTGAGCCTTGTGTCATCTCTGGACAAGTCTCTTGTCTCTCTGAACTTTGGTTTCCCAAATACTAAAATTGGATGATAGTATTTACATCTTAGTCCTGAGATGTTAAGTAATGTTTGCAGAATATTTAGGGCATGTGTCAGCCAGTTTTTTGTCACTGGTGCAAAATACCTGAGAGGGTCAACTTAGGGAAGGAAAGATTTATTTTGGCTCTTGGTTTCAGTCCCTGGTCACTGGTCCTGTTGTTTCTGGGCCTGTGGTGAATGTTATGGCAGTTGGGTAGGGAAGAGAGAGAGGGGAGTGAGAAAGAGAGGGATGAAGGGGCAAGAGGCAAGATATATCCTTTCAGAGCACACCCCAGTGACCAGCTTCCTCCAGGTAGGCCTCACTGTGTGCAGTTTCTACCATCTCCCAATGATGTCATCAAGTTTTCAATCCATTGATGAGTTAATCCATTCATAAGGTCAGAGCCCTGATGACTCCCTCAGAGTGCCACCTCTGTACATGGCTGCGCTGATGAGTGAGCCTTCATACAGAAGCCTTTGGAGGATATTCCAGATCTAAACCAGAATAGTGCATATGTAGTGTTCAGTCGGAAGAAGTGATTGTTTTCCTTCAGCTGGGATGATAGGCATAGAGCGAAGAATGATATTCACCAAATTGTAACGTTAGGGTTGATTTTGTTGTTTAATTGGATGGAATATTGACTTCTCAAGTATTAAAATGCCCATAAAATTATGTATGTATATATGAAACTAAAAAGTGAGTAAACTTCATATATAGTGATATTTAAATATACCAAGACGGTAAATAATAGAGTTGACTAGATCATGTGACATAAGTTGAGTTGAAAAAAAGTTTATTTTAAAGAAACATAAAGTTAGCCAGGCACAGTGGCGCACCTGTTTTTGGCTCGGGATGCTGAGGCAGGAGGATCAAGAGTTCAAAGCCAGCCATAGCGACTTATTGAAGCCATAAGTAACTAAGCAAGACCTTGTCTCTAAATAAAATATAAAAAAGGGATGTGGCTCAGTGGTTAAGCGGCCCTGGGTTCAATTCAGTACCGAAAAACAAACCAAAACAAAACAAAAACATACAGTTAAAAACCAAAAGAAATATCAGTGGAAATATCAACTTTCTGGTTCTAAGATTTTAGAGTAGACAAAGGGGATTGAAGGGGAGGGAGGAAGGTGGGATAGAGAGAGACAGTGGAATGAATCTGACCTAACTGTCCTATGTACATATATGAATATATCACAGTGACTCTCATCCTCATGTCCATCCACAAGACACTAAACAAAATCAAAAACAAACACAAAAAACTATAGTAGCAGAAAGATGAGTAGAGGAAGGGAATAGGGGACTGGATTAGAACAAATCATATTCCATGCTTTTATAATCATGTTAGAATGAATCCTAATGTTACGTAAAACTAAGAAGAACAAATAAAAAGAAGAGAGGGAGAAAGGAGAAAGAACATAAAGTTGCCTTTGGGAAATGACTGAGTGACCTACCAGAGAGAGATAGAGTTTTGTTTTGTTTTGCTTTGTTTTAACTTTTCCTTTATGTTTTTTGGTTCTAAGTTTTTACTATGAGTTTTTAAATTCAACATATTTATTAGTTATTAAAATAACTACTCTGAGACCTGGAAAGAAAAAAG
Source organism: Marmota monax (assembly GCF_021218885.2). Taxonomy (NCBI): domain Eukaryota; kingdom Metazoa; phylum Chordata; class Mammalia; order Rodentia; family Sciuridae; genus Marmota; species Marmota monax. Next base: position 8,106,521 of record NW_026694232.1, read on the forward strand.
ATTTCCTTGTATTTGTGTCTACCTTTGCCCAGATTGAAGAAATATGGATTTCTAGTCTTTCTTTTCCTTTTTTTTTAAAGTACCAGGATTGAACCCAGGGGTACTTAACCACTGAGAGACACCCCCAGCCTCTGTTGTTGTTGTTGTTATTATTATTATTATTATTATTATTATTATTATTATTATTATTTATTTTGAGATAGGGTCTCATTAAGTGGCTTAGGGTCTTGCTAAATTGCTGAGGCTGGCCTTGAACTTGTGATCCTCCTGCCTCAGCTTCCCAAATTGCTGGGATTACAGATGTGTGCCACCATTCTCAGCAGAAACATGGTTTTCAAAGACAGAGTCTTTGAAATTTCTTCAATATCAGTCCCTTTGTAATCCAGTTGAAAACAGGCCCAATTCTGCCTCTGTTCCATAGGGTCTGCGTGTGTTTTATTTTCCCTCCTAAAGTACTTTAAAGTATTTTCCCTCCTAAATATTGATTGAGCACTTATGAATATAAAAATAAACAAGGTGAGAATGCATAACTTTGTTAGAAAAGGGAACTAATCTTTCACTATTTTCTTATATTAAGAGATGTTACAGAAAAATAGATATGGCAACTCCAGCCATCATCCGTTGCATCCTCCCGTAATTTTTTACATTATTTCCCTTAATGTAACATTTTATACAAGCTCAAAAAGACACTGTTTTTCTTTAATGCAGAAGAAATAGTTCATTATACAAAAGAAAAAAAAAGGAAACATCTAATAAGGCCATTCTAGATATAATCTCTGTTAATTTATCGGTGTGAAATCATGTTAGTCTTTTTATATGTATACTATATTCTTTCATATATCATCTCTTATGGAAAATAATGTAAGTAGTTTTGAATATTATTTTTATAATATAATATAAAGGGCTGGGGATGAAGTTTATGATAGCACATCCCTGGGTACAAGCCTCAGTACTCTCTTTCTCTCTTTTTTCACTAAGAATTCAAGAATGGTCACATACAACTATAATCACAACATCTATAATCCCAGCTATTTGGAGGCTGATGCAGGAGGCTAGAAAATTGGAGGCCAGCTTGAGAAATTTAACAAAACCATCTTTCAAAATAAAAGGCTGGGAAAACCAGGTGCAATGGCACATACCTGTGATCCCAGCGGCTTGGGAGGCTGAAGTAGGAGGATTAGGAGTTTAAAGCCAGCCTCAGCAAAGTGCTAAGCAACTCAGTGAGACCCTGTCTAGAAATAAAAAATACAAAATAGGGCTGGGGATGAGGCTCAGTGGTCAATTGCCCCTGAGTTCAATCCCCGGTACCCTTACACATGTCAAAAAATGGGGTGGGGGAATAAGAGACGTTTGTGGAGGACAGATCTGCGGACAGGCTCATTAGCTGAATTGGTGAATGGGGTAACTGGAAATTCTTAAGATGCTTTTGGGGTGAGGAGAGTAAAGACTGAGGAAGGGTCTCTACTGTTATGAATATAATGCATCATTGCCCAAGAGAGTAGGGCTAACTTTCTTACTACAACCTGTTCCTGGTGCTCTTCTAAGTGCATCATGTCAGGGAATATGTAAGACAGAAAAAGTGCAAGTCTTGTCTAGACTCTTTCTGCAATTGTGACTTTTCAGAATCTATTCATCTTTCAAGAAGTAATTTAAGCCTTAGATTCATGAAGCATTTCCTGAACCTCAAGGATTTCTTCCTTCTATCAATGCAGAGTGTTTCTTGTCTCAAGCCTATATTCAATAATCATTTTAAAAACTGCTGTCTTTTCTTTTCTTTCTTTTTTTTAAAGAGAGAGAGAGAGATAGAGGAGAGAGAAAGAGAGAGAGAAATTTTAATATTTATTTTTTAGTTCTCAGCAGACACAACATCTTTGTTTGTATGTGGTGCTGAGGATCGAACCCAGGCCGCACGCATGCCAGGCGAGCGCGCTACCGCTTGAGCCACATCCCCAGCCTGCTGTCTTTGCATTACATTAATCTTCACAAATATCCAGGCACGATGGTGCACACTTGTAATCCCAGAGACCCGGGAGACTGAGGCAAAAGGATCAAAAATTTGAGGACAACCTCAGCAAATTAATGAGTCCCTAAAGCAACTTAATGGGACCCTGTCTCAAAATTAAAAAAAAAAAAAAAAAAAAAAAATATATATATATATATATATATAAAATAAAAAATGGCTAGAGATACAGCTCAGTGGTAAACAGCTGGATTTTATCCCTACTACCAAAAGAAAAACAAAAACAAAACCCAAATATCATGGGAGGTAATCTTTATCACTCCTCCTTCACAGCACTGGGTAGCTTAAATAACTTGTTATTTTTGCAAAAGAAGCGGCTAAGCCAGATCAGAACTGAAGTTTTTCTTTTTCTTTCCTTTTGGTGGAAATTGAACCAAGGAGTAACGTAGCACTGAGCTACATCTCCTGCCCTTTTAAATTTTTTTTTTTTTCCTTGAGATAGGGTCTTGCTAAATTACTGAGGCTGGCCTTGAACTTTTCGGTCTTTCTGGCTCAGTCTCCTGGAGTTGCTGGGATTACAGGTGTGGATCACATGCTTTTCTAAAACATTATTGTTATCTGCAGTCATCATGCTGTGTAATAGTACCCCAGGGCTTCTTGCTCCCATCGAACTCGGTGCACATTGGTCAACCTTTCCCCATGTGTCCCCCCTCTGCCGAGTAACAGCTGTTCAACTATCAACTGCTACAAGATCAACTTTTTTAGATTCCACATGACTGAGACCATGAGGCACTTGTCTTTTTCTCTGCCTGATTTTGATGTTTTTCTTACTAGAATTTACTGTCTCTTCTGTTTCCTGCATCTTTCTGTGTGTACAGCCATGATAGCACATATGAATGTCCTAACTGGTGCTATCACAAGTATCCATGACGGTGACGAGAGAAGCAAACTCTGAGTTCTTCAAAATAGTTGACTGGTTTCTAACTGCGATGGTGAAGCATAGTTATACTGGTGAATTTGAAATCATTTACATTCACAGACCTGGGGAAATTTTTGTCACTCTCATTGGGAGGTTAAACAAAAGTGAAGTGAGCTGCCCCTCATTCAATGTACAACTCAATGATGAAGAAGAGTGGCAGAATAATCTGCTTCCATTCTGACAGTTTGGTTTCACTGCTCTGACAACCTTGGCTGGCATCACAGAGCAGGAAGAAGCAGGATGGAATTCTGGGATTTTATTTCTAGATATGTAATATCTACGTATAAATAACATACTTTGCTGGAAAAAAGAAAAGAAGAAGGAAGAAAGAAGGAAGGGAGGGAGGGAGGGAGGGAGGGAGGAAGGAAGGAAGGAAGGAAGGAAGGAAGGAAGGAAGGAAGGAAGGAAGGAAGGAAGGAATAACCCTCCCTAACTGCTTGACATTTATTTTTTGCTAGGCATGGTGGTGCATGCCTGTAATCCCAGCAGCTCAAGAGGCTGAGGCAGGAGGATTGCAAGTTTGAGACCTGCCTGGGCAATTTAGCAAGACCCTGCCTCAAAAAGAAAACAAAAGGCCGGGGTGGGTGGGTAAGGCTGATGTTGTAGCTCAGTGGTAAAGCGCTTGCCTAGCATGTGTGTGAGGATGCAGACTCAATCCCCAGCACTGCAAAAATAAATAAATAAAATCTGTTTTATCCCAAGAAGTAAGGAAGGACAAAAGGGGAAGCATGTATCCTACAAAGGCAGAGGGGCGTCTGGCATGCAGGTCCTGCACTAAGTAGGAAGGGAGGATGGGACGGGAGTCTTCATGAATACAGCTGCCCACAGCACAGCGCTCAGACACAGTGAATCTCAGTAAAGGTAGTTTATCTTCCTAGCTGTACTATGAACTCTGTGAGGTTAGGTTGTTTCATGAGTTTGCTTTTGTTCCTTTAGGGTCCAGCAAAATGCATGTGCTAAATAAATCTCTGATGAATAAATGAGTGAATTAATCAACATGGTCTTAGGAGGCAGCACAGACAAAACCAAAATAAAATTATGATTTTAGAATCAGAATATCTGGCTGGGTGCAGTGGTATAATAACAGCGGTTCTGGAGGCTGAGGCAGGAGGATCACAAGTTCAAGGCCAGCCTCAGCAATTTAATGAGAACTTAACAAGACCCTGTCTCAATTAAAAAAAAAAAAAAAAAACAGAGCTGGGATGTGTCTCAGTTGTTAAACTCCCCAGATTCAATCACTGGAAGAATAAATAAAATAAAAAAATAAAAATAAAAATAAAAATAAATAAAATGAAAAGGAAAATCAGAAGAACTGGTTTCAAATTCCTCCTCTCTAGGTAATGTGTATGTGACTTTAAATAAATTATATAATCTCTTTGAATCTTTGAATACTTTGTTCATCTGATGATAATGAGGTAGTTTCACTTTATCAGTGGGAGATACTTACCAAGACAAATTGTGGAGGCCTGAAACTGCAGCTATTATCAGCCATAGATACACTGTTTTATCTATGCCCACGAGAGGGTTTAATTTATAAATGAGGTACAGTAAGATTCATAACTAGTAGTAAAACAAAATTAAAACAATTTAACAAAATTATATGAATGTGGTCTCTTTCTCCTTCTCTCAAAACACCTAATGGTAATATAAGTATTTTCCAAACATGGTCGACCACAGATAAGAAATCTCACACAGCAAAACCACAGATTAGGGAAAGACTCCTGTACTTACCTAAAATTGTTGTTCTGGGGACTAAATAAGATCATACTTTAAATTGTCAGCACATTTACTGACAAATTATAGACATTCAACAAATGTTGATTTCTTACTGCCTCTTTTCTGTGTGGTGTCCAGGACTGAATTGTGCAGTAGTGTTGCCAAAAGCTTGATCCTTGTCTCCATGCCAATCCAATAACAAGGGCATGGTTTTGAGAAAAAGGAAAAAGATGGTTTATTGCTTTGCTATCAAAGGAGAAACACAGGGAACTTCTGTCCCAGAGGCTGTGATTCTGCCCATATAACAAGAACAGGTGTTTTTTGTTGTTGTTGTTGTTTTGTTTTTTTGTTTTTAAAAGGTGTTTCAGAGAAATGAGATTAAGGAGGAGAGATCAGGAAGGAGAAGATGAGGGAAAAGAAGATCAGGGAGGAGAAGGTTGGGAAAAAGAACAAAACATGTAAGTTTCAAAGCAACAGGGGATATAGTCATAGCATCAAGTAAACCCGGTTACACTAGGACAACTTGTATCCAGGTTTTAAGGGACAGCACTCATGTCTAATAGTCAGTTCTATTAGCAAATAATGGGTTTCAAATAAGTATTTTATGAAGAGAGTATAAAAAAGAAGGGCATAAAAAATGAAAAGAAGGAAGAGCATCTTTAAAAGATAACCACTGTTCAAGGCTCATATCATAAAGTGCCACATATAGATACTCAATAAACAGATGTCGTGTCAGTGAATGAATTCAGATTGATCCATGCTCCCACCTATTCCAGGAGGCTGAGGTAGGAGGATCTCCAGTTCAAGGCCACCACTGGCAGTTTAGCTAGACTTTCATTTCAAAATGAAAAAAATAAAAGGACTGGGGATAGAGCTCGTGGTAAAGCACCCCATGTTCAAGTATGGGAAAAAAAAATTAAATCAGATTGAATATTCAGATTTTTATCAGGGTACAGCACTCTCAAGATCCAAGATATGTTAACAACTCAGTCCCTAACTGATTGGGTTGTTACTTAGTGGGTTTCAGAGATCCCTCAAAACCATTAAAAATCTTTCATTTTGATTTGTTTGTACCACACTTATGATAACCAATTTGCTTTCCAGACACCAGACTAAGAATTCCAGTACTTAGAATCAATGGAAAGGGAATAGTATCCAACATTTAAAAATAGCTTGGGCAGCTGGGCATGGTGGCACATCTCTGTAATCCTAGCCACTTGGAGGCTGAGGCAGGAGGATTGAAAATTCAAGGCCAGTCTCAGCCATTAAGCAAGACCCTGTCTCAAAATAAAAAAATAAAAAGGACTGGGATTGTAGCTCAGTGGTAGAGTGTGCCTGGGTTCAATTCCCAGTACCGCAAAAAAAAAAAAAAAAAAAAAAAAAAAGTCCTGGAGATAGGATGTGGATCAATTGGTGGCACTCTTGCCAGGTATGTGTGAGGCCCTGCGTTCCATCCCCAGAACATTGTTGGTGTTCAGTGTTGGGTGAGGGAGGGTGGTTTGATACCCTGTTGCCATCTGGCTTAAATATCAATTTCTTTCTCAGCAGCTTTATTGAGATACAATTGCATATCACTTAATTCATCTATTTTAAGTGTGTGTTTCAGTGAGTATTAGTATATTCATGGAATTGTGCAACCACAACTTTGACCTCATTTTGATTTTTTTTCATCATCACAAAAAGAAATCTCATGCCTAACTAGCGGTCATTCTCCAGAGCCTCCCACCTCCCCAGACATTTGGACAACACCTTGCCCTTCCCTCTCACATTAGTCAGCACCAGAACTGTAATGACATCTTTGTTCACCTGAGCCCTTGTTGAACCTGGAGACCTCAGGCAGGAGGGGCTGTGTCTGTCTGGTTGCTTAGTTGTAGTCCTAGCATTTAATTCAGGGCCCCACTTACAACAGGGTCCCCCCATAATGTTCACTGGATGGAAGAATGATTGCTGAGGAACAAGAGAGAATGAGTGTATTTCAGGATGTGAAAGTACTGGTCTGTGGCTGCCCAGGGAGTATCAGCTGAGAGGCAGGCATGTGAGGCTGCCCAGGGACTGGGTTTTGCAGGGAAAAGTCAGAAGAGCCCTGGAGAATCTTCAAGCTATAAAAAGGTAGTCTTCTATTGGATTTGTGATTTAAAAAGATCTCACTTAATCTTCTTAACCACTTGATGAGATAGCTATTCCTGTCTCCATTTCACTATTAAGAAAATGGGCGTTGGTGCATGCCTGTAATCCCAGCAGCTTGGGAGGCTGAGGCAGGAGGATAACAGGTTCAAAGCCAGCCTCACCAACAGAGAGGCAATAAGCAACTCAGTGAGATCATGTCTCTAAATAAAATGCAAAACAGGGCTGGGGATGTGGCTCGGTGGTTGAGTGCCTCTGAGTTCAATGTCCAGTACCAAAAAAGAAAAAAAGAAAATGGACCTCAGAGAAATGTTGCAATATTGTTCAAGGACATCCAGCTCCGAAGTAACTGGAGTCCAGGATCCTCCAGCCTATCCTTTTTCCACCTCACCAGGTGCCTCTCACCTTTTGTAGGAATGAGAATAGATTTAAGGGCAAGCTGGAGGCATAAACCAAATCAGAACATTGTCAGGGTGAGTCCTAGCCTGGCTTCCAGTCCTGAATTCCTCCAGTGATCCAGAGATGAAAACAGACATGAACATATGACTTCATGGGATATAGGTGCTGGGGGGATTGCTTGTCATTTAACAGTTTTTCAATATGAGCATCTTGCTGCCCTTCTCTTAGACTTTATCTATCTATCTATCTATCTATCCATCTATCTATCTATTTTTACTTGGGATTGAATCCAGGGTGCTTTACACTGATCTCCAGCTCTTTTTATTTTTTTATTTTTAGGTACGGTCTTGCTAAATTGCCCACGCTGGCCTTGAACTTGAAATCCCCCTGCCTCAGCCTCCCTAGTTGCTGGGATTACTGGCATGCACCATTGTGCCCAGACTTCTCTGAGATCCTAAAGTGTAGACAAAAGTTAATGTGGCATAAAGAGCAGGAAGCTCTGTCTGGAGCCATTGATGTTCCCATAGGAGATGTAGCTTCTCTGTTGTGTACCATATAAAACAGTACCATCCTCTCGGGAATTTTTTCTTCTTTTCCTAGGACTGCTCAGGAAAAGAAGCTAAAATTTTTAAATAACTATTTTGTACCAGGCTTCCCATTACAGTTACTTTATTGGTCTTTGCTCCACTTGCCAGCTGCTTATTCACCAGGAAGCCTCAGTTTATTCAACTACACTGTGTGAGGTATTTGTTACAATTTTTTTTTTCTTTTTTAGAAACTGGAGATAAACCCAGGCCCTAGCACATGGTGGCCAAGTGCTCTACCACTCAGCTATCAGCTTCTGATTTCAGTTCTGATTTGCATGTCCCTAATGAGGAATGAGGGTGAAAATATTTTCATTTGCTTGTTTGCAATTTGTATCCCTTCTTTGAAGAAGAAGCTACTCAAATTTTTTGACCATTTTTTGAATTGGACTGTTGTCGTTTTGCTGTTGAGTTATATGCATTTTGTATGTATTCAGGATACTGGACCATTTATCAGATCAATGATTTGGAATTTTTTTAGGTATAAAATTTATTTTAGCAAATATTTTTTCCATTTATGCGGGTTGTCTTTTCACACTCTTGATAGTGTCATTTGATGCACAAATGTTTTTAATTTTGATTCCTGTTTTGCTAACGTGTCATTGAAGATGTCTCTGAGTGTTGTGCCACTAAATCCCAGTTTCCCGTAAGCCTTGTGGTTTTTATTGTACAATTTTGCATAGCATGGTGGTTTTTAAGGACACATATGTCTTGTTATAAGTAGAACTGGGAAAAGACCCAGTGGTGAGAAATCTTTTCTGTTTTGGATAATTAAAAGTAGTTTTGTTCCACTGGGGCATGTACCCCTTGGAGACTCTCAGAGGCCACCTAAATCCTGGGAGCTTTTACTGTGGGCCTGGCACTGTTGGGAACACTTGCCACACACATGAACTCAGTAAAACCTTATGACAGTGCTTAGAGGTAGGTCCTATTTTTAGATATTTTATAGAACAGTAACTGAGATAGACTGAAACTCTAAGAAGACATATTCAAGGTCACACAGGAGTAAATGGTAAAGATAGCAACTGACCTTAAGCTGCTCCAGAGCATGCTCTTAACTAGATCCCATAATAGCGGTTATTTTTTCACTTTTCTTTCTTTTAAGATGGTGCTGGGGTGGGGGGGGGTGAAGAGAGGAGAGAGAGAGAGAGAGAGAGAGAGAGAGACTTTAAAATTTTTTTTTGGTTGTCATTTTTACATTTATCTTCTCAAATCTTGGTACCTGTATAACTGTTTTGCAACCTCAGTCTCCTTTTCTACCACTTAGTTGTTTACTCTTCTGTGTGTGTGTGTGTGTGTGTGTGTGTGTGTGTGTGTGTGTGTGTGGTGCTGGGGACTGGACCCTGGGCCTTGCACATGCATGCTAAACTGGGGCTCTACCACTGAGATATACCCCCCAGCCCTGTTTATGAATTCCTGACAGCTTCTCTTGAAGGCTTAACATATATCTTCAACCAAAACATAGCTCATAATTCTTGTCTTTACATCTCCCTAAACTACTACATAGAACCCAGTTCTAAGTGCTCCCTCCTCAATTCAATTAAAATAAGCAATATCTACCTTGATGTTCAAGTTCAAGTCAAAACATTAGGTTTTTTTTTTGTGTGTGTGTGTGTGTGTGTGTGGTGGTGGTGGTGATTTTGGAGATCAAACTCAAGACCCTGGACATGCTAGGGAAGAGCTCTACCTCTGAACTTCACCCCCACCCTCTTCAGGAGTGTTCTCTTCATTGCATTTTTCTTACTTTCCTTTAGCTCTGTACATATTGCTCCATCAACCAAGACCTTCCAATTTTGATTTTATTTTTTTTCTTGTGGTACTAGGGATTGAATCCAGGGGTACTCTACCATTGAGCTATATCCCCAGTCTTTAATAAAAAAATTTTGTTAATTATCTTTTTTAGATGTTAATGAACATTTTCTTATTTATTTATTTATTTACATGCAGAACTGAGAATCAAACCCAGTGCCTCACACATGCTAGGCAAGTGCTCTACCACTGAGCCACAACCCCAGCCCCCTTTTTTAATTTTTATTTTGAGACATGGTCTCACTAAGTTGCTTAGGGTCTTGCTAAGTTGCTGAGGCTGGCCTTGACTTTGTGATCCTCCTGCCACAGCTTCCTGAGTTGCTGGAATTACAGGTGTGCACCACTGTACCCAGTACCAAGGTCTTTTCATTGAACCTTTAAATGATACCTCCGACATATCTACTTCTCTCAGCCCACACTTTTGCTCTCCTGCTTCCAATCCAAACAAACATCATCTCTAGCCTAGAATCCTAGAATAATGCCTCTATCTTTTTTCTTACCTCTTGTCTCCTTTAATCTACACTCCATAAGGATGGTTCAATTTACAATTTTTTCAACTGTACAATACTGCAAAAGCAATATACATTCAATAGAAATGGCAGTTCAAATTTAGAATTTTTATTTTTTCCCAGGCTAGCGATATGAGGTACACTACTTTCCTGGGATGCTGGGCAGACCCCAGTGAGCCAGAGGATCAGGAGAGAAGGCAACGGACACTTTCCAGAGCACTGTGTTGTCCAGGTATGAAGTTTGATAGGTTAGATGTATAAAACACATTTTTGACTTCTGATATTTTCAACTGACAATGCGTTTATTGGAGCATAATCCTATCAAAGTCAAGGAGCATCTGTACATTTCTTAAAGTTGTCATCTGATCCAACCTACTCCCTAATTTAAAACCCTTCTAAGGCTGCTTCTGTTCAGAGCAAAATCTAAACTCCTCCCTGTCTGCTGATGGAGTGCCATGTCTGGAGCCTACTTTCAACACTGTGCTATGCCACTCAGCCCTACCCACTCTGCTTCTGCACGTTGGCCTATTTCTGTTCCTTGAACAGACCAGTCCCCTTTCCATTTCCACTGTTCTCATTTCTAGACCTCAGCTCAAGTGCCATCTTTGTAAAGGGGTCCTCTTGATCTTCCTGTCTAGGGCGGCCTCCCCCAGGCAAACTAGCCCTGCAGCCTACTTAAGTCTTTTATATTGATGATCTCAGTGTGCAACTGTCTTATTTGTTTATTTACTTGCTCTTGCTTGACATCCCATCTGTTTGTTTTCTCTCTCTTCCTTTGATGTAAGCTCCATCATGCTGTAACCTTGTCTGACATCATCACCACTCAGAGCACACAGGTTCTGCAAGGAAGAAATGGATAAATACTTGAAAGGGTGTCTCAACTCATAATATTGACATAAACAATCGAGCGTGTCCTATATGTGGGGCATTAGACTAGTTTCTGGAATACTTATAATTTACATCTTATTTTAAAAGGGAAAGGAGGGCTGGAGATGTAGCTCAGTGATAGAACTTGCTTGGCATGCACAAGGCTCTGGGTTCAATCCCAGGCACTGATTAATAATAACAGTAATAATAATAGGAATGAAGAGAAGATACAAAATAAGTAAACTAATAACTATACAAAATCTATATATAAATATTAATTCATAGATAAGAAAGTAATTATATCTGATAGAGGAGGGATGTCAGAGAAAAGACACAGGAAGTGACAGAAACTGAACTTTCAAGGATGAAAGTACAGGCAGATGTGGAGGAAGAGGCATTCCAGGGAAGAGGTGACCATGAGGTGTCACGAGTGTCATGTTGTGTCCAAAGAGCAGCAAGAAGCCCAGGTGGCTGGGCCTTAGGGCCATGTGGGGAGTGTGGCTGGAGACGTGACCAAGCCAGACCTGGTCACAAAGAGCTTTGGAAATGTACACTGAGTTTGGAATTTGTTGTACAAGGAGATGTATTTTAGCCAGAAGATTCCATGTACATTTTAGGAAGATATTGCTAAGAGCAGTACGGTGAAGGCCTTTTCTGGAGACATAGCACTCAGTTAGGAAGAGACCTGAAACATGACAGAAGGCAGAATGAGGAGATGTGAGGTACATTTCAGGGATAGAATCCTCAAGACTTTGTCCATTTGGAAATGTTTAATGAAGGAAAAAGAAAGAGTCTGTAGATTTAAGTTTAGGTAAGATGTGATGCTGTTAAGCATGAATTATGCTTAAAATTTAATGTACCCCCACCCCTTCCCATTGTGGATGTGGAACTTATACCCCTGACATGGAGTGATGCAGGAACAGAGGCTGAAGCCCAGGAAGGCCAATTCTGTGTAGTGCTCCATTTTCAACTTCAGTGCTTATCAACCAAACTGTGCAGCATCCAGACCTTTAAAAATAATTTCTAATCCTCAGCTGATTTCTACTTTTGTATAAAGGAAAAGTGAATTATTAGAAATATGGCACAGTAGAGTGGTTATAGTTTACAACAATCTGTTACATATTTTATAAAGAACTAGAAGAAAGGACTTCAGTTTCCCAACATGAGAAAATAACAAATTACCCTGACTTTATCTTTATACATTTTATGCATGTATCAAATTATCATACTGTGGCATACACACTTGTAATCCCAGGGATTTAGGAGGTTGAGGCAAGAGGATCCCAAGCTTGGCAATTTAGCAAGACTGTCTCAAAATGAAAAAGAAGGGAAGGGAGATGTTGGGATATAACTCAGTGGTAGAGTGCTCCTAGGTTCAGTGCTCAGAACTACCAAAAAGAAAAAAAATTAATTGTATCACATAAATATATACAATCATTACATGTCAGTTAAAAAAATGTGGGTACTGAAGGTGTTGATAGGTGGTAGAATGCTTGTCTAGCATGCACAAGGCCCTGGGTTCAATCCTCAGCATCACAAAAAAGACATTTAAATATGGTATTTTTAAAAAGACAAGCCTATCTGTTTCATTATTAGATATAAACTTATCCTATTGAATTACTTTTTAAAAGTTTCAAAAACTTACTCTCAATTTCTACATCTTGGGGCTGGGGATGTGGCTCAAGCGGTGGCGCGCTCGCCTGGCATGCGTGAGGCCCGGGTTCGATCCTCAGCACCACATACAAACAAAGATGTTATGTCTGTCAAGAACTAAAAAAAAAATATTAAAAGAATTAAAAAAAAAAAATTTCTACATCTTCTTTTTTGTCTGTTTATGGTGTTAAGGATTGAACCCCAGGGCATTCTACCGCTGAGCTACATCCCTCGCCCTTTTAATTTTTTTTTTTTTATCTTGAGACAAAGTCTCACTGAGTTACTGAAGCTGGCCTTGAATTTGTGATCTTCTTGTCTCAGACTCCTGAGTCACTGGGATGGCAGGTGTGCACGACCACGCCAGGCCCAATTTCTATAATGAAGAAACCAATAATAATCAGCTCTCAGAAAACCAGCACTAGTCCCAGGCCACACTTTGAGGTGCTCTGGTTCACACCAAGTAGAAGGACTAGAGGGGCCCGAGTTTGCCCGAGTGATGAGATTAACCAAAGCAGAGATGAGTGCCACTGGGCTGCCACAGAGAACGGCACAACCTGCCCAGTTGACCAATTACTATTTTGAGCTCAGCTAAAAGAGTTCTTTGCCCTGCCAGCTCCAGTGCCTGGGAAGTCTCACTGTCATGACTGCCCTGAAAGGGGCCCCTTAAGGGATCTTCTTCATAAAGAAATCATTTCCAATAATCCCTGCCAGAACAGTTAGTGGCCATCCTGAATTTCAATCCCTAGGTTATTGGAGACTTTCCACACAGGGATTGGCAGCCTGGCCGTCTTCTTAGTCCAATATTCCTGCCTGCCAAGGGAAAGAAAGTTATGACTCTTTGCTTGCTCATTCTCTCCCTCTGCAAGGAAGAGAAGAAAAAAAAAAAAAAGAAGTTCTCAAACACTGCTTGCTGTATTAGCACTGGAGAGAAAGAGCGAAAATGAACTTACACAATCCAATTTATACTTGCATAATCAACTGAAGGAAACGGCAGAGTGACATTTGCACCTAATCCTTCCATGGGGCTGTGACTAAGACTGCAAACAGCAGAAGGAAAGCACATAGTTGCTTGGAACATGGGTGCTGGGAGCCATTAGCCAAGTAGGTATGACAATTTCCTTGCCAGCGTACCCCATGTTGCAGTGACATTGAATGTACTTAACCTTGCTCAAGGACCAAGGCAGATTAGGGTGTTCCCGGTTTTAAGATAATCTTGTTTAGGGCGTTCCCAGTTTAGGTTCCAGGTTTAAGGTTTAAGATTATTCCTGCTGGGAATAGGGCGTATCCTGCTGCCTGAGTTCCCCTTGAGTTCTCACGGGATTCAGACAGTATATTTTGGAGATAGAAGCCCAGTGGAGGTGAATTTGGGAGAGAAGGTGGATTTGGGAAGAGAACGTGGATTTCCCCAGAACGTGATTGTAGACGGCTGGTGTGAGTTCGGGAATAAAGAGTTGCTGTTTGAATCTACAAGCTGTGTGGTGGCTCGTGATTGTGTGCCCAGCCAGACTGCGGCATTTGGTGGCTTGTACGGGGAACTTCTGAAGCTTGGAGGTAAGTGAAATTGCTCGCCCTTGAGGAAGAGCGAAAGAATGGGTGACCAACTCAAAAAACAATGTGTTATTGTTTTGATTTATCTTGTTTTTGTTTCAAGCTGCCTATCCCTAGAAATTTCTCAGGCAAACTGGAAAAAATGGTTGACTAAAGGTTTGAAGTTTGTCGGCCCTGAGGAAGAGAAAATTGATACAACGATTTTTTATTCCGTTTTTGTTTCATTCAGTTTCGGCTTTGTTTTGTGCTATCTTATTGGGTTGCGTTATCTTTATAGTAGATTAGAAATTAGTAAAAAACAAACCGAAAAGATGTTAAGTAAATTGTTAGAGGTTCAGACCATGGAGAAAGACATTTTAGATCAAGCAAAAGAGAAGGTCTCTCGAGCTAGTCAGACAGAGGAAGAAAATTTAAAGGAAAAGGGGTTGTTAGGAAAAAGGCCACAACAGGAGGCTGTTACTAACTCCATTTTATCACAAGAGGGCATAATTCAACCAACAGCCCCACCGATGGAGACAGCTGAGTGGCCCTCAAACCCCGTAGTTGATAAATGGGATCCTGAGACAGGACCTCAAAGATTAGCATGCCCTGTACTTGAACAGGCAGGAGGGCAGCGAATTCACCGTGCTTTAGATTTTAAAACAGTGAAGCAGTTAAAGGAGGCTGTAACAACCTACGGGCCCCAAGCTCCCTTCACGGTAAGCATGGTCGAGTCCATTACTAACTTGGACATGACGCCAGCAGATTGGGCTAGCATGTGTAAATCTGTACTAAATGGAGGACAATATTTGTTATGGAAGGTTGCCAATGAGGAATTTTGTGCGGAGACAGCTAGGCGAAATGCAGCAGCCGGTTACCCTCAAAGAAATCTAGATATGTTGTTAGGAAAAGGACCTTATGAGGGTCAACGGCAACAAATTGAATATGATCCTGCTATATATGCACAAATTGCTGCAGACGCAGTTAGGGCATGGAAGACTTTACAAGGACATGGAGATTTACAAGGTCAGCTATCTAAGGTAATACAGAGAGCTAATGAACCTTACGCTGACTTTGTAGATAGGCTAATTCAAACGGCTGCCAAAATTTTTGGGGATACAGAACAAGCAATGCCATTAATAAAACAACTGGCTTATGACCAAGCAAATCGTTGCTGCAGAGAGGTTATTAGACCATGGAGACATGAAGATTTAAACACATATATTAAATTATGTAGAGATATTAATGAACAAGGGCAAGTCTTGGCAGCTGCAGTACAACAGGCTTTAGATGCCAGGCCAAAAACATGCTATGATTGTGAACAAACAGGACATTTTAAAAGGAATTGCCCCATAGGAGGAGGGTTTAACAAAAGTAGGTATCAAAGGAATAGAATACCAGGTATTTGCCCACGATGCCGTAGAGGGAGACATTGGGCTAATGAATGCCGTTCTCAAACCACCATAGAAGGTACTCCCTTATCAAAAAACGGACAAAGACCAGGTATTTATCCAAGATATCGTGGAGAAAGGCATCAGGCTCCATTGCCAAAAAACGGACAGGGGGGCCCAATGCTCCGGGGCCCACAACCACAAATATACGGGGCAGTGGAGGATCCCAGCAACACCATCAGGGTAGTGCCCAGGACACATTGTCCATTAAATCCCTCATCAGACAAACCCGAGGGAGCGCAGGGTTGGACATCTGTGCCTCTGCCAGAGCAGTATTAACTCCAGAGATGGGAGTTCAAATCATTCCCACAGGAGTAAAAGGACCTCTTCCCCAAGGAACAGTAGGCTTATTACTGGGACGTAGTTCATCTACATTAAAAGGACTTATGATAAGTCCTGGGGTAATTGATCCCGATTATGTAGGTGAAATAAAAATTATAGCTAGTTCTCCAAGAGGTATATCAGTAATTTCACCTGGAGATAGAATAGCACAGTTGTTAATAATACCCAGCCTACATAATAAATTTCCTAGTCATAGTGTAGAAAGAGGTTCCAGGGGATTAGGCTCCACAGGTGTAGATTGGGCTATGTTGTCTTTAAATTTAGATTCTCGCCCAATGCTAAAACTAAATATTCAAGGTCATGAGTTTAATGGGCTACTGGACACAGGAGCTGACCTTAGCATCATCTCTCGTCAAGAATGGCCAAAACATTGGCCATTACAACAAGCCACTCAAACGCTTCGAGGCCTAGGAGTGGCGACTAATCCCCATAGAAGTGCAATGGTATTAGATTGGAAGGATCCTGAAGGATGTGAAGGAACTATACAGCCATATGTATTGGATCATCTTCCTATAAATTTGTGGGGACGAGATGTCCTAGATCAATTAGGTTTGACGTTAACAAATAACATCAATCCTAATGCGCCCACTACTAGGGCTAGACAAGGCTTTAGGAAAGAAAAAAGATTAGGAAAACAAGGGCAAGGTATAGCAGCACCAGTACAAATAGATCAAGGAACAGACAGACATGGGTTGGATTTTCAGAAAGGGCCACTGAGACAATCAAAATTACTTGGAAATCAGAAAGACCAGTGTGGGTTCCTCAGTGGCCCCTGACTAAAGAAAAGATACAAGTAGCCCATGATCTGGTCAAACAACAATTAGTGGAAGGACATATACAACCTTCCATATCTCCCCATAATACTCCCATTTTTGTCATCAAAAAGAAATCTGGTAAATGGAGATTATTGCAAGATTTAAGAGCCATTAATAATGAGATGGTTGTTATGGGACCTGCTCAATCAGGGATTCCTCAATTGTCTGCTTTGCCAAAAACCTGGCATGTTTTAGCTATAGATATTAAAGATTGTTTTTTTTCAATTCCAATTCATCCCAAGGATAGTCCACGTTTTGCATTTACTATCCCTGCATTAAATCATGAAGGTCCTGATCAGAGATATGAATGGAAAGTACTCCCTCAAGGGATGGCTAACAGTCCAACTATGTGTCAAATATATGTTAACAAAGCAATCCAGCCACTTAGAAATCAAAATCCTGAACTACAAATATTTCACTATATGGATGATGTATTATTGGCACATAAAGATAAAAACATATTGCTGGAATGTTATGCCACACTTACAAACTTATTAAAAAATTATAATCTAGAGATAGCAATAGATAAAGTACAATTAAATTTTCCAATTAATTATTTAGGAGTTCTATTATCCTCAACCATGGTCCGTCCACCAAAAATTCAAATACGAGTAGATCAACTCAAATCACTTAACGACTTTCAAAAGTTATTGGGAGACATAAATTGGATAAGGCCTTATTTAGGTATACCAACAGGAGAGTTGGGACCTTTATTTGATATTCTAAAAGGTCCATCAGATCCAAATTCACCCCGCATGTTAACTCCTAAAGCAAGAAAGGCATTAAAAATTATTGAAACATATATGGAAAACATACATTTGGATAGAATTGATATGTTTGCCTTTATTATTTATTGTACTACCAACAAAAAATATTCCTACAGGAGTATTTTGGCAAGAAGGTCCATTATTGTGGATACATTTATCTTATTCTCCTAACACTATTCTTACTAGGTATCCTGAGGCTGTAGGACAATTAATACTCAAAGGAATAAAAGCAGCGAAGGGAGTGTTTGGAATTTCTCCCAATAAAATTATTACTCCATATACTATGGATCAAATTGATGAGTTAGCTAATGAGTTAAATACTTGGGCAATAATCATGTGTAAATCTAATGTTTCATTTGATAATCATTTACCATCTAATCCTTTGTTGTCTTTTTGGTCTAAGCATCCTGTAGTTTTTCCTAAAATGACAAGAAAAACACCTATCATGAATGCTCCAAATATATTCACTGATGGGTCAAATAATGGTACAGCAGCAGTAGTTACCCCTGATCAAACTTTTACATTTTTAGTACCCAAACAATCAGCTCAAAAGGTAGAGCTTAATGCAGTTTTACAAGCTTTTGTGATGTTTAAAGATTCTGTATTTAATTTATTTTCTGATAGTCAGTATGTAGTTAATGCTATAGTATCTCTTGAAGATGCTGGTAGGATTTCCCCTTCTTCTACTGTTTTCTCTTTGTTTTCCACTATACAAAGTCTAATCTGGGACAGAAAAGATCCATTCTTTATAGGACATATTAGGGCACATACAGGATTGCCTGGAGCCCTTAGTTTAGGCAATGATTTAGCAGATAAAACTACACATGACATACATATTTTCTCTACATTTGAAGAAGCTACAAATTTTCATAAAAGGTTTCATGTTAATGCTAATACTTTACAAAAGCGTTTTAAAATAACTAAGGAACAAGCCAGACATATAATAAAACAATGTCAAAATTGTGTGACATTTTTACCACAAGTTAATCTTGGAGTCAATCCTAGAGGACTGATACCTAACCATATTTGGCAGATGGACGTCACACACTTGCCAGAATTTGGAAAATTAAAATATTTACATGTTACAGTCGATACTTCTGGATTTTTGATGGGCTCCCTTCATGCCGGAGAAAAAACTAAAGATGTTATAGCTCATTGCTTACAAAATTTTGCCACTGTGGGCGTTCCTAAACAGTTAAAAACCGATAATGGTCCTGGCTATACCTCTACCTCTTTTAAACAATTTTGCTCATCATTTGGTATTACTCATATAACAGGAATCCCATACAATCCACAGGGACAAGGCATAGTTGAAAGAGCTCATCAAACTATTAAAACATACTTATTAAAGCAAAAAGAGGGAATTGGAAGGGGGTATATATCCCCCAAAGATAAACTTAAAATAACGCTTTTTACTCTAAACTTTTTAAATTTGGATTCATCAGGACTTAGTGCTGCGGAAAGGCATATGTATCCAAAAAATGTACATAAGCCTAAAGTACTTTGGAAAGATATTCTAACAGGACAATGGAAAGGTCCTGACCCAGTGATTGTCTGGAGTCGGGGGTCTGTTTGTGTTTTTCCACAGGGAGAACAGCAGCCCATTTGGATTCCAGAGAGATTAACTAAAACAGTTTCTACAGATCGAAAAGAAGATGATTTGACTCAAATCCATAACAGCTGATATCCAGAACTCCAGCTTGGCCATTCTTACATCTGCGACAGTGATTAACCAGGATGCTTTTTTCAATAGCTATTTTATTATTGCTTTTCCCCATAACATGAAGTTCTATTTTTATTTTTTGAGCTCATACAAACCTAGGTTAATGTTTTTCTGATCAGTTTTATTTTTTGACTGTGGAGTTTTTAAACATTGCAATGGAGATTTCACCTAGGTAAAGCTACAAGGCCTTTACTATTTTCTTATGTGTTGTACGTTTGTGTACACTCTTGTGTTTTGTGTTGTATGTCTGTATGTGCGTATGTCCATATTTCTTATATGAGGAGCGCTCATGAAAAAATGGATCCAAATTATTATTATTTTTTTTATTCACGTGATTTAAATGGTTTAATTTAAATTATGTAAACAGCTGTTAAGGATTGTTTTTAAAGGTGGTTAACAGATCTGTTTGTTTACTAGTTTAAATTAGGTAAAAGGCTGTTAAGCATTGTTTTTAAAGTAGGTTAACAGATCTGTTTGTTTACTTTCACCTTTCCTTTTCATTATATTTAATAATTCTTTTCAGGATAATGTCTCTTTAGCATCATTGCCAGAATTCCTATCTCCATCCCAGTGCCAGTGAAGAACTCAACAAGTAATGCTCAAAGAGTCAACTTACTTTGGGAGGAAACGGATTTTGGGAGGAAATGGACATATTGATAGATTCCTCTGCTTTGAACTGCTTGCAGAACTTGCCTGGACTATGTAACTATCGTTTGGTGCAGCGAATTGTGGTAATGGTGGCATATCTTTGCTGATGGTGTCACCAGTGATGCAATTTTTCCCAAGGAGCCGTCAATTGGCTTGGTGTCGTGGCATTTCTGTATCCTCCTCCCTTCTGCTAGTGATGGTCTAAAATTTGGGGGCCAATGGCTTATGCTGGACCGGTAGTCAGTGACGGGTATGATCCAATTGCAGTGGTATCAACCTAAGACAGGAGGCTGACGCCTAAAGGTCAGTTTTCCGATGACGGGTAAGAACCATATGTTGAATTGGACAACCTACCAGGCACGGTCCATAAGCCACATTAACCTCACTCCCCCACTGGCACCAAGGCCAAATTTGGGGGCCAACAGAGGTGAGGCAAAGAACCTCACCCCCCCACTGGTGCATAGACCTATCCACAAGTATGGCTGTATGCTGGACTGGTAGTCAGTGACGGGTATGATTCAATTGCAGTGGTATCAACCTAAGACAGGAGGCTGACGCCTAAAGGTCAGTTTTTCCCATGACGGGTAAGAACCATATGTTGAATTGGACAACCTACCAGGCACGGTCCTTAAGCCACATTGCTTGTTGTTTAATTAATCAGAAGGGGGGAGATGCTGGGAGCCATTAGCCAAGTAGGTATGACAATTTCCTTGCCAGCGTACCCCATGTTGCAGTGACATTGAATGTACTTAACCTTGCTCAAGGACCAAGGCAGATTAGGGTGTTCCCGGTTTTAAGATAATCTTGTTTAGGGCGTTCCCAGTTTAGGTTCCAGGTTTAAGGTTTAAGATTATTCCTGCTGGGAATAGGGCGTATCCTGCTGCCTGAGTTCCCCTTGAGTTCTCACGGGATTCAGACAGTATATTTTGGAGATAGAAGCCCAGTGGAGGTGAATTTGGGAGAGAAGGTGGATTTGGGAAGAGAACGTGGATTTCCCCAGAACGTGATTGTAGACGGCTGGTGTGAGTTCGGGAATAAAGAGTTGCTGTTTGAATCTACAAGCTGTGTGGTGGCTCGTGATTGTGTGCCCAGCCAGACTGCGGCACATGGGGGCAAATGAAAGTTATTTGATAGGTAAGGGGCACCTACTGTAAGAGGAACAAAACCTAGATTTTTTTTTTTTAAAGGGCCTTTTACCTGTATAGTCCTCAAATGGAAACTAGTAAAGTACCCCACTGGTGACCAAGGCCAGCTGTGGGAAATGGGCCCTCAGGCTGTAAGGGAGATGATGAGAGGCAGCAGAGTTCGAGGGCAGATGGTCACAGAGTGGAAGACCACGTGGACCTGACGGACAGGGCCGTGCTTTACCCAAGGCCCTGAGGCTTCCCTGCTGGCATCCTGTCACATCATAAATGTGGCATTTCCTTGTTCCTTATTCCGATGAGAAAGGAGGACCGTGGCTGTGCAAAAAGCAGCAAGGGCACAGCTACTGGCCATGATGGTGTCCACGCTCCACCCTGGCCCATTCCAGATTTGAACTTGCACAGTCTCTTCAGATGGGTCTCTTGAATGCTGGCATGTGTTAACAATGGAGGGACAGCAGACAGGAGGCAAGGATTCACATGGGGGTGTCTTCGACATCGCCATCCCTGCTCACTTGGGTTCCAGTGTTTGAACGTTTCTTAATTAAAGCCAAATCAGTGGTCATTCACCAAATATTTCACTAGAAGGAACTTCAGAGGGACTCCTCTTATTTACTTGTCTTTGCCTTGTGCTCTCAGGCATAGAGGGATGGATGGCCTCCGTGTCCTTGATCCTTCCCCAATCTCCTCCTCACGCAAGTCTTCTCTCCTGTGCTTGCAGCTCACCCTGCACCCCCCACTAGCTCTCCAAGATGGAGACTTAGGAGACACCAAGGACTACTCCTTGTCTTCATTCCTGACTCTGTACTCACATTTGGGCAGTCATAATGTCTTAGTCAATTTTACTTTATATATATATATACATACACATATATATAAAATTATATATTATATATATAATATATAAATATATTGTATATTTTTATGCATTGTATATACATACA
This sequence comes from Marmota monax, assembly GCF_021218885.2. Classification (NCBI taxonomy): domain Eukaryota; kingdom Metazoa; phylum Chordata; class Mammalia; order Rodentia; family Sciuridae; genus Marmota; species Marmota monax. The sequence goes on from NW_026694232.1 coordinate 8,128,480, forward strand.
AATATATATTACATAATATATATGTATTTATTTAACTGCCACAGCCTGATTTTCTTCATCCAGTATTTTTTACTTGCTATAAGACTATTATACTTTTGCCTCCTGTCCCCTTAATCTAACATAGTTATTCTCTGTCATATTTTTTTCTGAAAAAATCATGGGTGGGTGTTGAATTTTGTCACCTGATTTCTCTGTATCCATCAATATGATCATGCTATTTTTTAATTTTTTCAACCTGTTAAATATAGAAGTTATATGTAATTGCTTTTCAAATATTGAACCAGTCTTGTATGCTTGGAACAAACCCCCTGGGTCATGCATATAATTCTTTCATATCTAGCATTGAATTCTATTTGTCAATAGAATCTGTTAATTCTATTTGCTAATAGAATCTGGTAAAAATATTTGACAATTGGTATTAAAAATTTTTATGTTTATATCCATGCGAATCTTGGTCTGTTGTTGTTTCTTTGTCTTTCCACCCCCCCCCCCCCCACTATCTTTATCTCTTTTTGGTATCAGAGTAATACTCACTCATAAGAAGAATTGGGAAGCTCTTCCCCCACTTCTATTTTTGGAAGAGATTGTATATATTTGGTATTGATTCTTTAAACACTTCGTAGAACTCTCCATATAAGTTACCAAGGCCTGATGACTTCCTCTAGGGAAGTTTTAAAATTATGAATTCAGGTTTCTTACTAGTTATAGAATTATAGTTCTAGAACTATCTATAATTCTAGATAGCTATAGTTCTAAAACTATAGAACAAAATCATACTGGGTGAGTAGTTTGTGTTATTTGAGGGCCTGGTACTTTTGTTCAGGTTTGTCAAATGTGTGCATGTGGAGTTCTTTGTAATGTTTCTTTATTACCATTTTGTTGTCTGCATGGTCTATAGTGACATCCCCTATTTCATTTTTGGCATTGGGAATTTGTGTCTTTTTCTTCTTTGTCAATCTTGCTAGAGATTTGTCAATTTCGTTGATCTTTCCAAAGAGCCATTTCTTTGTTTCACTGATATTTTTTCTATTATTTTCTTCTTTCACATTCATTGATTCTTTTTGTGTGTGCTATAAGACTAAATTCAGAGGTGATTAACCACTGAGCAACATCCCAGCCCTTTGTTTATTTTTTATTTTGACAGGATCTCACTAAGTTGCCTAGTCTGGCCTTGAACTTTAGATCCTCCTACCCCAGGCTCCAGAGCTACCAGGATCACAGGCGTGGGCCACCATGCTTGGCACATTTGTTGTTCTTATCTCATTATTTCCCTGTTTCTGTTTGCTTTGGGTTATTACACTTTTCTTTTTCTGGGATTTGAAGAGTGAGCTTAGAGCATTGATTTGAGACTTCTACTTTTCTAATGTATGTGTTTAATGCTGTGAGTTTCTCTTTCAGTACTGCTTTGGATGGGTCCCACAAATTCTGGTATACTTTTATTGTAACTCAGGTCAATTTAGTTTTAAATATTTTCTTTCCTTTTTTAGATATATATTTGTTGATGAACCTTTATTTAATTTATTTATTTATTTATATGTGGTGCTAAGGATTGAACCCAGTGCCTCACACATGCCAGACAAGTGCTCTACCACTGAGCCACAACCCCAGCCCTAGACTTTCTTTTTGATTCTTGAATTATTTAGAAGTGTGATGTGTAGCTTCCAAGGGTTTTGGAGATTTTCTTTTGTTACTTTCTGTTCCTGATTTGCAGTTTGATGAAGTTTTGGATGGAGAACATATTTTGTACGATTTTAATTTTTTAAAGATATGTTTAAGTTTGTTTTGAGTTCCAGGATATGGTCTACCTTTGTATATGTTTTAGAGCATGTGGAAAGAATGTTTATTCTGCTGTTTTTAGGTGAAGTGATACGTAAGTGTTAACAAGATCCTGTTGTGAAATGGTGTTATCGGGGTCTTCTATATATTTGATGGATTTTCTTTTCATTATGATATCATTTGTTTAGAGAGGGGTATTGAAATCTCCAATTACAACTGTGCATTTTTCCACTTCTTTTAGTTCTATAAGTTGTCTTTTACATGTTTTGTAGCCCTGTTATTTGGTGCATAAACATTTAGGGTTGCTACATCTTGTTGGTTGTTTGAACTTTTTATCTTTTTTTTTTTTGTACCAGGGATTGAGCCCACAGTGCTTAACACTGAGCCACTTTGCTAGCCCTTTTATATATTTTATTTTGAGGTAGGGTCTAACTAAAGTTGCTTAGGGCCTTGATAAGTTGCTGAGGCTGGCCTTGAACTTGTGATCCTCCTGCCTCCAAGCCCCTGGGATTATAGGTATATGCCACAGTGCCTGGCCTTTTAATCATTTTATAATGCTATCTCTCTGTCTCTAGTAATTTTCATTGTTCTTAATCAACTTTATCTAATATTAATATAACTACTCCTGCTTTTCTTTGATTTTTGTTTTTTTTTTTTCACGTTCCTGGGAATTGAATTCAGGGCCTCATACATGTTAGTCAAGCACTGAGCTACATCCTCCCCATTCCTTTATTAAATTTTATTTTGAGACAGGGACTTGATAAGTTGCCCAGGCTGACTTTGAACGTGTGATCCCCCTGCCTCAGCCCTAGAATAGGTGGGATTATAGACATGTACCATCAGGCTTAAGAGATTGTTTACTTGATATATCTTTTTCATTCTTTGAATTTCAACTTGCCTGCATCATATTTAATATATATATATATATATATGTACATATTTATACACACACATATATACTCATATACATATATATGTGTGTGTGTGTGTGTATATATATATATATATATATGACAGAATAGAATTAAATCTTGTATTTAATCTACTCTGCTAATCTCTGACTTTTAATTGATGTTTTTAGACCATTTGCTTTTTATTCCTCCTGTGCTGGGGACATGACCCAGGGCCTTGTGCATGTGAAGCAACAACTCAATCACTGAGCTACATCCCCAGCCCTACACAATTTACATTTAGGTAATTATTGATAGATAATAGGGCTTAAGTTCATCATTTTGTATTTTATTTTCTTCCTTCATTTTATTTTTTAAAAAAAATTTAAATAGTTGTTTTCAGTCCTTGGGATCGAACCCAGAACCTTATACCTGCTAAGTAAATACTCTGCCACTCAGACTCCCAAGCCTCTGTTGTTTTTTTTCTTTCTTTTTTCCTGCCTTCCTGTAGGTTATTTGAATATTTTTAAAAATTTCATTAAACTGTAATATGTGTGTGTGTGTGTGTGTGTGTGTATGCACGTGCTTGTTTTTTTTTTTTTTTTTTTTGCAAGACAAGGCTCAGTTAAGTTGCCCAGCCTAGCTTCAAACTTGTAATTCTCCAGCCTCAGCCTCCCAAGTAGCCTGGGATCACAGGTGTGCGCCACCTGCCTGGCTGGGGAGTGCAGCTTCTTACAGACAGGGAGTTTTGCCTCCCTCGTGGTCTCTCCACCAACACTTCCTTGTTGCCCTGGCCAGGGGAGAATCCTGACTCCCCACTTGGCCTTTGTGGTCCCCACCCCAATGAGAGGAAGAGGAGGGCTTTATTATTGCCGGGTGGGGTGAAGTCTAGACTCCACAGGTGTCCCTATTGACAAACCAGTGATGGGAAGAGAGCCTTGTTACTCGGCCACTGGGGATAAAAATCCCGGATCCCTCCTTGACCTTCCCTGGCACCACCCCAGGGGGAGTGTGCGTCATCTCCCTGGTCTCACAAGGATGGAATTCTGGCTCCCTACTTGGCCTTTGCTGGCCTGGGTGGAGGTGGGGCCATAGATTTTCCTCTGTAGTGTTTGGCTACAGTAAAGCAGCTATTATCTAAAGGTTGTCTGTCTTTCTAGGCTGCTCTTTTGCTGGTTCTCTGGCAAGAGAGGTCAGGTTTCTGTTGGATGTTTTGTCTGCACCCATGGGCATTTCTGGCTTGCCAGCTTCTTCAGCTTCGTGTCTGAGATACCTGAGGTAAAAAGAAAACCCAGGAAATCCACTAAGGTGTTTATCTTTGGGTCCCAAGTTACCTAGCTTGTGTGCCTTCTCTCTTTCTGAGCCTTATGTTTCTTTGACATAGAACATCAAGTATTTACTTGCACAGAGTAATCATAATAGGAAAAAGTATGTCAACTCCATTGCCCCAGAACTAGAAAAAAATCATTATTATTTTTTAAAGATTTGACATGTTTGCTAATGAGAATGATTCAGTGTAAAGGGGGGAAATGATAATACAGAAAGGTGATACAAAAAGCAAGGTCCTTGTGTCGGTGAAGGAAAATGGGATTCAGAGGTTGAGTGGAGGGGTTGGCCTTCTGATAGCGTCAGGGCACTTCTTCCATGGACACAGGAGGGGAACTAGATGGGTGTGTATTGCAGATGGTTTGAGCAGAGAATTCCTCTACACCAGACCAAGGCTATTCCAAGAAGTTTCTGAGAGGGTGGGAACTGTGTGTGTGTGTGTGTGTGTGTGTGTGTGTGGTTTTCTTTTGGGTGATGTTCTTGTTTTGGTACTGGGAATGGAACTCAGAGGCACTCAACCGCTGAGCCATATCCCCAGCCCTTTTATTTATTTTTTTTTATTTTAAGGCAGAGTCTTGCTAAGCTGCTTAGTACCTTGCTAAATGGCTGAGACTGACCTTGAATTTGCAATCCTCCTGCCTCAGCCTCCTGAGTTGCTGGAATTACAGGTATGTGCCACCACACCCAGTTTTAGCTGTTTCTTTCTAATTTCTGAAACTTATGAAAGATGAGTCACTGTGCTCCTTAAGTTCCTAATAACTTGGACGTTGAGTCCTCCATTCTGTGACCTGATGTTGTGAGGAACATGCTCCCACACAGCCTGTTTGTATACCTGCCTGGGCTGTTATGAATCAACTGAAGATATTCCTTTGCCTCCAAAAAAAAAAAAAAAAAAATGGGTACAGTTGTGTATCTGTGTATCTTTTCCGTTTTTTTTTTTTTTTTTGTCTAAAGTACCTAAAATTAATTGTTCAAACAATTTTTTATCTTGTATAATAGATACATAAAAATTTTATTCTTTCTTAAAAATAAAGGATAAAATTAAAATAAAATAAAAACACTTATTGGCATCTTATATGTGACACGTGCTGTCACATAAATCATTTAGTTATTCAATAAATAGTATGTGCATGCTCTGATGAAATAAATGGAGGCTATAAGGCAATGAGGACCAAGGTCCATACTTGGAGCTTATAGTCTACAGAGAGAAACAGATAATACCTAAGGGCAAAGAGCAGCATAAATAAATACTATCTTGGGAGCTAACTCTTTATATTCTCATTTTATAGACTCAGCAACAGGCCAGTAGAGGGTAAGACACACAGAAGTAGGATTTCAACTCAGATTTGGATCATACCACAGTATCTCCCATTGGGTGGGAGGAGGCTTAAAAAATAAAAGATAGCTGCATGCATGCCTGTAATCCCAAGGATTTGGGGGACTGAGACAGGAGGATCTCAAGGTCAAGGCCAGCCTCAACACCTTAGTGAGATCCTGTCTCAAAATAAAAGGACAGGGGTGTAACCAAGGGGTAAAGTGCCCTTGGTTTCACCCTCGGTACTACAAAAAGAAGAAAATTGTTATAATTAACACATATCACTTTAAGTTATTTTTGTTATGGCCTAAAATGCTAGCAGGAAAATCACCAGCTTTGACTCAATCAATCTATAAAAGACATGGAAGTAGAATTTTGTAAAATGAGCACCAAGACCTAGTCAAGCACAAAGCCACTGAAAATTATTTCCAATTTTAGGTCATTCTAGCTGTGTGAGCATGAACTTGTAACTTAATGTATTTTAAGATTCAGAATGCACATCTTTAATTTTGTTGTTGTTGTTTGTTTGTTTTTAATACCAGGGATTGAATCCAGGGGGCTTAGCCACTGAGACACATCCTTAGCCTTTTTTATTTTTTATTTTATTTTTTTAATTTGAGAGAGGTACACGCAAAGTTGCTTAGTGACTCGAATTGCCCAAGCTGGCCTCAAACTTGGGTTCCTCCTTTCTCAGCCTCCTGAGTTGCTGGGATTACAGGCTGTGCCACTGTGTCTGCAGATTGCACGTCTTTAAAGTGAAGGTAAGCCCTGCTTTGTGGTGCATGCCTATAATTCCAGTGACTCAGGAGGCTGAAGCAGGGAGATCACAAGTTTGAGGCTAGGCTCAGCAACTTAGGGAGGCCCTAAGCAACTCAGTGTGACCCTGTCTCAAAATAAAAAATAAAAAAAGGGCTGGGGAAGATATCCCACTCCTCGATTTATACCCAAAGGATTTATAATCACCATACTACAGTGACCCAGCCACAGCAATGTTTATAGCAGCTCAATTCACAATAGCCAAACTGTGGAACAAACCTAGGTGCCCTTCAACAGATGAATGGATAAAGAAAATGTTATATATATATATATATATATATATATATATATAACATTTTATATATATATATATATTTATATATACATATGTGTGTATATATATTATATATATATATATAATATATATATATATATACACATACATACATATACACACACACACAATGGAATATTACTCAACTTTAAAGAGGAATGAAATTATGACATTTGTCAATAAATGATGGAGCTGGAGAATATTATGCTAAGCAAAATAAGCCAATTCTAAAAAACCAAAGGCTGAATGTTTTGGTTGAACCAAATTGACATAGCAGAATGCAAAGTGATGCTAAGCTGTTCATCTCACTTTGGGGAGCTCTAAATGCAGTGGCAATCCCTACGTTGTCCAAAGACATTTCTGTGTATGTTGTCCAAGTGCTTCCCAGAAGGATGAAACAGAGCTGGAAAATATATGGTGACTCTGGGAAGTCATTCCTCAAATGTCTGCCTCCAGGAAGTGATTGCTTTTTAAGGATGCCAAGTCGTAGCAAAGATACTTTTGAAACGCCCACAGGCAGACCGGTAGATACAGTTGAGGCTCCATAAAGTCCTGTGGAGAAGCCACCAATTCTCCATCACCTACAGTCCACTTAGGTCCTGGTGAGCCTAGCGTTTTGAGTGGGAAAACACCAAATGCACATTTTCTCCATCCTGATACCAGGATGATTTGTGTGCTGGAAATGTGTCTCCATCCCAGTTTGCATCCATAGACATTCCCTGGGTTGGATTGACCTCTCCATCCCAGTTGACTGTGGAAGGAAGCCAAGGAAGTGGGGGGTGACCATGCATGTATTTGCCTTTGCCATTTTTATTGCCTTAGGGACATTAGACTGCAGCCCTCCTTAAGCGTGAACTGTTTGTTAAAGTCTGGTGCTGGCTTTTGTGGACTGGTCTAGCCAAGAGTTGTTTTAACCCCAATGGGGAGCTGGGGGTGGGGTTGGGGTGGGGTAAGACATCTGCAGAGCCCAACAACCGTTACCAAGGCCTACCCTGGCTCTGCCTCTACCTGCCAAACGGTAAACAAAGCCCCTGGGAGAACTGGGGAGAGCTGAACACCTTGGTCAAACACTAAGCCAGCCACCACCAGGTGTGCTTGCAGAACAGACTCTCCATCAGCGACCTGTCATGCAGAAAATGTTTATCCAATTTGTCAAGATAATCTTTCCTCAAATAAGCCCTGGGCCTACTCCTCGGAACAGCCTGAATTTCGTCGGTAGAATGTAACTCAATTTTTTTTTCCACCCCTTTTCCTTTAATCACTGTGTCAACTTTTCCCTGGGCTTTAAGCAAACTGAAAGTCATTATATCATTCTTAAGTGAGTAATCTTTCGACTGGGTTAGGTGATTCGTGAGTTCCTCTCAAATTCTTCCAAACTGTGTGCTCCCTTTCCAAACACATTTTCTTGGGTGTTTCCCAGAGTTCGGCTCATCGATGACCCACGGATGTGTTTGTTCTGTCACGTTGTGTGGCTGCGCCGCGTCTGTACCAGGGCATTTGAAAAGAAGCTGAGTGTGGCAACGTGGCGGGCGGGGAGAGGTGGCTTCCCCCACTCTTTTAGGTCTTTCTTGGAAATATGACAGTCTCTGTAAGTGACTTGAAGTTTCAAGCACGAAGGACATTTGATGAGTACCTTGATTCCCTGTGTAATATTAAAGGCTGGCCCCACCGTCTTGGCCACAGTCACCTGTCTGGCTTCATCTACGTGCTATTTGACACCAGGTGTGATATGGTTTTGTTTAAAAAACTGAAACACGAAAAGTTGCCACATTTTTTCTTACTTCTCCTCATGGATGTACTCCCACAGAACTCACGATAATGTTTCAAAATAGAAAGCTCAGCCATCTGGCTATTTGATGGTTTCTATTTTTGTTTCTCGTTGCATTTACAAAGTCTGTTGAGTCTGAAATTCTCTGTGTTCTGCCCTACATGTAATTGTGTATATGTACACACACACTTTCTCATTTAAATTTAGCCATTATCAATCTGGGTTTGTTTTACCGACCACGGTGGCACTTTGGTGGGGGAAGCTAACCTTGCTTAATTCATGCATGAGCCAAGGCTGTATTATATCCTGACTCAGAAGATTGTGATCCAAGGTCTACAAGATGCCAAATCAAAGGCATTTCTTATTGACATGTACCACCCATGTTTACTCAGGATTTTCACTGACAGAAATAAACTCCTTGTGTAGGCTCTGATGGAAAAGACAGTCACAGGAACAGAGGGAATTTTATTTATTTATTTATTTATTTATTTATTTATTTATTTAGACACTGGGATTGAATCCAGGGGTGCTTTATCACTGAGCTAGATTCCCAGCCCTTTTTATTTTTATTTTTATTTATTTTTTTAAATTTTGAGACAAAGTCTCACTAAGTGGCTGAGAGACTCACTAAGCTATTGAGGCTGGCCTCAGCCTTGTGATACTCCTACCTCAGCCTCCCAAATTGCTGGGATTATGGGAGTGCACTACTGTGCCCAGAAACCAGAGGGAATTTTACATCTCATCTCACTTATTCTCATCATTTTATACACAAGGAAACTGGGATCTGGAGATGGGGGGAAGACTTGTCCAAGTTCATAGGGTAGCAGAGGTCCCTTTAGAACTCAGGTTTCTTGTCTTCTTTCTTTTGTTTTTTTTGGGGTGGGGGGTACTGGGTATTGAACCCAATGGTGCTTTATCACCGAACAACATCCCCAGCCCCCTTCTTTATTTTTAATTTTGAGTTGCTGAGGTTTCTGTTAGAGTCTGTAAACAAGTCAAAAATAACACCTGGCATTTTGCCAGGGGAATGTTAGAGTTCATAAACAAGTCTGGATGGTGCCTGGCAAAATGCCAGAGGGAATGGTTTAAGAAGTAACAAAAGCGAGCCATTAAGTGTGGAGATTCCTTATTGGTTGACTGATGTATCTAGTTTATGCTAATTAGATAAGCTGTGTGGAATGTATAAATACTGCTCCTGTCCTGCAATAAACGGCTCCTACTCCTGCTGTATCAAGTACATAAGTTATTCGTCACACACCCCCCCCCCCCCCCCCCCGTTATTCTGCTGCAGCCGGACTGCGGCAGATGGTGGCCCGTACGGGGAGCCCCGGGACACTCGGGGGTAAGTGACGAAAAAAGCTGCCCGTCCATAGATAGGACGGGAGCAAATCTGCTCGTCCCTAGGCAGATAAGGCGAGAGGAAAAATGGTCATTTGAAGAAAATGGAGAAGATTGATACAGTATGTTTGTGTCTTGTTTTGTCTCAGTGTATTGTATTGTCTTTGTGATGAAAATATGGAAGGGGTGAGAAGTAAATTACTAAGGGAAGAAGGCACCCCAGTGGAACCAAGAATAGTTAGGGCATGTGTTGATAAAAGCCCAGGAACTCTAGTCAGAAAGAAACAGAAAGTTCAGAAGAAGAAGGATTATCAGGAAAAAAGTTGCAGCAAAAGGCTATTACTAAATACTTTTCGTTACCGGAGGGTACATGAAGCGGAGAGGCGGCTGCCGAGTGCGCAAGCCAGTCACAGCGCAGCAAGGATTTTCCAAGAGGTGGCGGAGACTGGCCCTTCCCCGCCTCCTGGCCGGGGAGCTAGCTCTTCCACTTTGCAAGCCCAAATCTAGACCTGACGTGGAGGCACAGTCTCACAGGCTCTTGCTCCCTGTGCCCAGTAGCAGTTTGAGTCCAGGACACTCCCCAGGGCCATCTGGGGCTGCCCAGGCACTACAGTCAGCCGAAGACACTACTGGTGTCCCTGATGTTTGGTCATTTTCAATGCCAATAACTAAGCTACAATGGTTCTCCCACACCTGTAAGCTGATGAGTAATGAGCACTATTAATGCTTATTTCAAATGCAAAAAAACCTTGAGATAATGTACTAAATTGTTCAGAAGGTTGTTTTCTTAGTGCCTGCTGGAATACTACAGGATTTTCTTTAGCCATCCAGAGTTCCTGCCTTCCTCCCAGTGCCAATGAAAACAAAGGTGGAAGAATTTCCAGTGTTGCTGAGAACCGGACTGAGATTTCAGCTGAGAACTGGACAAGACTTCAGATCAAGCTAGCTGCCTGAAGAACTTACCTGGACTGTGATTTACCGGGACTGTGAGTTAATCTATTGAGACACTGCTTTACCTGGACTGAGACAACAAACTGTAATCTATAACAAATTGTAATTCGGTATCTTTGCTAACAGTGTCATTGCTGGTATAATTTTTCCAAGGGCTTCTTGCATGGAGCCATCAATTGGCTTGGTATTGTGGCATTTTGTATCCTTCCCTTCTGTTTGTAGCAGGTTATTTATGGTGTTTCTGTAAAAACCACTATGGTCATTATTTAAATTAAACAAAAGGGGGAAATGTTAGAGTCTGTAAACAAGTCAAAAATAACACCTGGCATTTTGCCAGGGGAATGTTAGAGTTCATAAACAAGTCTGGATGGTGCCTGGCAAAATGCCAGAGGGAATGGTTTAAGAAGTAACAAAAGCGAGCCATTAAGTGTGGAGATTCCTTATTGGTTGACTGATGTATCTAGTTTATGCTAATTAGATAAGCTGTGTGGAATGTATAAATACTGCTCCTGTCCTGCAATAAACGGCTCCTACTCCTGCTGTATCAATGCACACAAGTTGTTCGTCACCCCCCCCCCCCCCCCGTTATTTTGCTGCAGCCGGACTGCGGCAGTTTCTTGCTAAATTGCTGAGGCTGGCCTCCAACTTGTGATCCTCCTTTCTCCGCCTCCTGAGTCACTGAGATCACAGGCTTCCACCACTGTGCCTGGCTCTTTTGAGTTTTCTAGTGCTCTGTTCCTTTTCATGAAGCTAGCTAAGAGCTATTAAAGGTATTTGTGTGTGTGCGCATGCTCATTGCAGTTAAATTTATTATACATACATAACTTTTGTTAATTATAGTACTTTGTTAGCCTAGTGTGGTCATGTGTACTTGTAATTCCAGTGGCTCAGGAGGCTGAGGCAGAAGGATCCTAAGTTCAAAGCCAGCCTCAGCAAAAGTGAGGCCCCAAGCAACTCAGTGAGACCCTGTCTCTAAATAAAATACAACATAGGGCTGAGGATGTGGGTGGGTTCCATCCCTGATACCCAAAAAAAGTACATTGTTATGCTTTGATAGCTAAAGAAAAGATTTCCTCAATCCTCAATTGACAGTGACTTTCAAACTTTATTGTATGTGTGAAGGAGCTGGTTTTAAAAAGGCAGTTTCCTTAGGAAAATATAAAGATAAGCCACAGATTGGAAGAAAATATTTGCAAAAGACAAACCTGATAAAGTGATGTTATCCAAAATACACAAATAACTCTTAAAACTCAATGATAAGAAAAATAACAACTTGATTAAGAAATGGGCAAGAGAACTATACAGACACCTGACCAAAGAAAATAGATTTCAAGTAAGCCTGTGAAAACACATTTTCATCATCACATGTCTTCAGGGCATTACAACTTGAAACAATATGTCACCTGGTGCTGTGGTGCACATCTTATCCCAGCGACTCTACTTTGGAGGCCAAGGCAAGAGGATCACAAGTTGGAGGCCAGCCTTAGCAATTTTGTGAGGCCCTAAGCACCTTAGCACAACCTTGTATCAAAATTCAAATATAAGGGCTGGGGATATAGCTCAGTTGGTAGAGTGCTTGCTTCACATGCACAAGGTCCTGAATTCAATCCCCAGTACCACACACACACAAAAAAAGATCAAACATAAAAAGGGAAGGGGAGGGAAGGGGCATGGGGTCATTAATGATGGTGGAATGTCATGATCGTTACTATCCAAAGTACCTGTATGAAGACTCGAATTGGTATGAATATAACATGTATATAACCAGAGATATGAAAAATTGTGCTCTATATATGTAATAAGAATTGTAATGCATTCTGCTGTCATGTATAAATTAAAAAAAATTACATTAAAAAAAAAAGAGAGAGAGAAAGAACTCAAAGAAGGGCCCTGGAGCAAGATATAGTCCCCCAAAGCACATCCCCATAGATCACTCCGTTTGATTAGGTTTACCACTTAGGTTTCCATCGCCTCTCAATACCTTATCAAAGTATGGACCCACCAATGAATCAATCCATTGATGAGGTCAGAGCCTTCATAATCCAAAGTTGAGTCTGCTGTAGAACCTGGGACCAAGTCTTCAACACATTTTGGGAGACATTTTAGATTTAAACCACAACAGGAGGGATGAACAGGCAAAGGATTCCCAGGGCAGTGAACGTACTCTAGATGACACTACACGGGTGGATACTTCCCATTATACACTTGTGAAACCCATGGTGAGGAGTTATCTCAGCCAGCTGTGGGCAATGTCAAGCCCAGTAAGGAATTATACATCCGCTGGAATTTGAGGCCTTTTCTGACTTTTCGTAGCGATCATGAGTCACTGCTTGAAGTATCATCCTTACTCTGTGCAGGACACTCTTTTAGGCAATAAGATTATGCCAAGGAGCAAAACCCTTGACATTGTAGAGTTTGTATTCTGACTACAGCAGCTATCATTTGTATAGTGCCTATATGTTCCTGGCACCTTGTAGTTATCTGTTAAGCTTCACAACACTATAAGTTCTATTGGTACTATGGTTCCTGTTATAGGTACAGATACTGATGCAGAACCTGGTATGGTGGTACATGCTTGTAATCCCAGCAACTCTGGAGGCCGAGGCAGGAAGATTGCAAGTTTGAGGCCAGCCTCTGCAATTTAGCAAGATCCTGTCTCAAAATTGTGGAAAAGAAAAAAAAAAAAAAGGACCAGGAATGTGCCTCAGTGGTAAAGGGACTCTGGGTTTAATCCTCAGTACTAGAAATATAAACAATCAGATATTAAAGTCGCAGTCATTCCCATCTAAACCCGAGAGCATAGTTGAGTGTTTTCCCAGGGAATTACTCAGTTTGGATCCTTGGGCACACATGGCTCTACTTTACCAGTATGAAATTATTCATATGGAGAGGAAGGGGACTCTATTTTTTTTTTCCGGTACTGGGGATTAAACCCAGGGGTATTTAACCACTGAGCCACACCCCAGTCCCCAGTCTTTTTATTTTTTATTTTGAGACAGGACCACACTAAGTTGCTGAGACTGGCCTTGAATTTGCAATCCTCTTGCCTCAGCCTCCAGAGCTGCTGGGATTATAGGTGCACACCACCATGCCTGGTAGGACCTCTGAATTGTTAGAGCTGTGAGAACAAAATACCATTGGCTGTCTGGGTTAAATAACAGTTGTTTCCCATACTCTGGATACTGGAATTCCAAGATTGGGTGCCAGCACGTCAGTTCTGGTGAGGGTCCATTTCCCTATTTACTGATTGCCATCTTTTCTTTGTACCCGCATTTGACCAGGAAAGACAGGGGGCGAAAGGGGACTATGTCTCTTCCTCTACTTTTAAGACATTAATCCCACCGTGGGGAATCTACCCTTGTGACTGGATCCTGTATTCAAGGACAAAAAAATTCTATGAAGTATATCATTAGATCTACTAACACAACTGGAATGGGGTGGGGTTGTAGCTCAGTGGTAAAGTACTTGTGTAGCATGTGCAAGGTTCCAGGTTTAATCCCCAGTGGTGAAAACATCTCCCCTTTCTGCTAATGAAATAAAAATGATGGACTAGATTAAAAATATATAAATGTATGAAGTGACAACTGTACTGTGATCACATAGACTATTCTTATTCTTAGGAAATACACACTCTTAAGTATTTAGGGCTCAAGGACCTTAATATATGTAATTAACCCTTGAATAGTTTAGGGAAAAAGTTGTAGACACACACACACACACACACTGAATTATACATACATGATGCTTTTTTGGGGGGGGGTACCAGAGATTGAACCCTGGGGTACTAGACCACTGAGCCACATCTTCAGCCCTATTTTGTATTTTATTTAGAGACAGGGTCTCACCGAGTTGCTTAGTGTCTCACTTTTGCTGAAGCTGGCTTTAAACTTGCAATCCTCCTTCCTCAGCCTCCAGAGTAACTGGGATAACAGGCATGTGCCATTGTGCCTGGCTACATAAATGATTCTGATAAAAATAATATGACTAAGTAATAAAATAAGTGATATTAAGCTGCATGTGGTGGCTGTAATCACAGCTATTTGGGAGGCTGAGGCAGGAAGATCTCAAGTTCGAGGCCAGCCTCATCAGGGAGACCCTGTCTCAAAATAAAATAATGTCTGTGTCTGTAGCTCAGTGGTATAGAACCCCTACACTCAATTTCCTACCAAAAACAAACAAACAAACAAATAAATAAATAAATAAATCTGGGACTATAACTCAGTGGTAGAGTGCTCACTTAATATGTGGGAAGCCATGGGCAAGTGAAAAAAAAAGAAGAAATAATATTAATCAAAGAAAAAATGATAAAACAAATGATAGTAATATGTGAATTTGGCACTAAGAAGTGTATGGAGTTTTGTTATTGTTTGATTTTGTTTTTCTTTTTGTAGTCCTGGGGATTAAACCCAGAGCCCGCACATGACAGATTCCACCACTGAGCTATATCCTCAGCCCTGGATATTTCTTCTACTATTTTAATTTTTGTCATTTTTAAAGTTTAAAATATCATCAAATAAAAATGTTAAAATTTACATAAATATTTAGATGTGCTCATGTGTATTTTTTAATTTTTTTTTTCTTAGTTGTAGATGGACACAATACCTTTATTTTGTTTATTTATTTTTATGTGGTACTGAGGATCGAACCCAGTGCCTCACACGTGTGAAGGAAGCTCTCTACCACTGAGCCATAACCCCAGCCCCAAAAGTTTTTTGGTGCTGGGTATTGAACCAGGGCCTTATGCATGAAAGGCAAGCACTCTACCAACGAGCTGTATCTCCAGCCCCTTGCTCATGTGTATTTTAATGGAGAGAGTCCATAGGTTTCCTTAGATTCTACTAAGACTCTGTGATACTACAAAGGATTTTAGATGTAGCCTCTTGATTTTTGAAGGACAGTTTATCACTCAGTGGAAAAAAGTTTGCCCTTTAAGAAGGTGAAACAGAGCTGGGGGCAGTGGCACCCGCCTGTAATCCCAGCTGCTGGAGAGGTTGAGACAGGAGGATCACAAGATCAAGGCCAACCTCATCTCAACAATTTAGCAAAGTCCTGAGAACTTAGTGAGACCCTGTCTCAAAATAAAAAATTAAAAGGACTAAGAAAGGATGGGGGAGTACTGGGGATGTAGGTCGGTGGTTAAGCACCCCTGGGTTTAATCCCCATCCAGTACCAAAAAGAAAGAGAAGGTGAAACAGCTTTGGGGCTGTAGCTCAGTGGTACAGTTCCTGCCTCAAGTGTTTAAGGTTTGATCCCCAGTATTTGCAAAAAGAAAAAAAAAGGCGAAACATACTATTTCCAACTTGTGGATTTCAATTTCTGGAACTCCTGTGCCCCTTGGCAACCCAGAAGAGTGCAATGGCCAGTCTGCAGTATCTGGTTGACCTACTGGACATTCATTGCAAACCTACTGTGAAGCATTTATTTTCCTCCAGATACATAAGGATAAAACATAGGTAACTGTCACTAATCCTTTGCTGTTGCAAAACATACAACCTAATAGAGCAGAAACTTATGGAAAAGTGATTGTGATCTTAACTAAAAACTGCTGAATATTTTCAAGCAAATATGATTCAGATTAAGGGAATTTGGGAGAAAAGACTTTGGATTTGAGAACTAATGGGTAGATTTTCCAAGGTGGAGATACTCAGCTGGATTTTGCAGGACCAGTGAGCTGTGCAAAGGCGGGGGTGTTCGAATGTGAGTGTGTAGGTTGGGCAAAACATGCAGAAGGGTAAGTCTCTGCTGCTTTGGGAAGATTTTCCATTTGAATTGGTGTCACTGGAATATGCTGTGAGAACTTGGAGGCAGGGTTGCTAACAAAGAACATAAAAGGTTGGGCTAAAAAATTTGGATTTAGTTTACTAGGAAACAGGGTGGCTGTGGAATTTTAAGCTGATAAATGACATAGAGGAAATCTTTGGGAAGATTGACCCAAGATTGGTGTGGTGGTGGGAATGGATGCGGGAGGAGGCAGAAAGGAAAATCAGCAAGGAAAATCAACCTCTCAATGTTTGGTTTGAAGTAACCCCAAAATGGTGAAAGAGTGCAGAGGCAGGGAGCCAGGGTTCCCAAGGATGGCCGAGGGATGGAAGAGAGGAGGCTGTTCCAAGGGTGTTGAGAGGTGCAGGCTAAGTAGACATTAAAAAACCCTCTTCAGCCAGGAGATCAAAGGGAAGCAGGCTGTCACGTGGCTCCAGGCAGGCAGGGTTGAGGGAGCTGTTCCCATTGTGTTCTCTCCTCCCCCACCACAGACCTTCCATACCCCTGTGAGTATACCTGGCAGAGGACAGGACATTTGGGTGGGGACAAGTAAAGACTGTGCTGGGACTTGTGACCTGCCCCAGGCACTGGATGACATCACTGCAGCCCCACACTAGGTCTCTGTGTTTGGAGGGTTCTCCAGGCTGCCAAATCCAAAGGCTCGCAGAATCAACCCTTTTGATGTTCAGCTTCTGCTGCCCCCTAATTATTCAGAAAGACTTCCGAGTGGCACGACTATTTCACCATAGAAATAAAAACCATAGCTCCAATCATCTAGGGGAAAGACAAATGCCCTTACCTGATGGATCCAGCTCTTTTATTTTGAGGAGGGCTTAAAGAGGGTTAAGTCTACACTTTTGTTTTTCAGTTTTCAAAGAGAAGGACTGGGTGGGATTAACACCAGTTTTTTTGAGATTTAGACTGTAGGTTCTCTAGCTGTGAAGCACATCTTGGGTCTTCTTGCCACTAATGTTCCTGAGGATTTCTTCTGAGTTGGAGAATTTTCGATCTAATATAACTTTATTTTTATTTTTATTTTATTTTTTTATGTGATGCTGAGGATCGAACCCAGTGCCTCATGTGTGCTAGGCAAGTGCTTTACCACTGATCCACCACCCCAGCCCCAGAATTTTCTATCTAAAAAACAGACTTTGGAAGTCATCTATTTTAATTCTCTGCTTATACAAATGAGGAAATGTGAGTTCATAAAAGTTGGGTCGCTCATCCAGTCCTATGGATACAGCAAAGCCCAACCAGAATCTAGACCTCCTAGAACCCTGTCCAGGGTTAACCAACTGCAGTTCTCCCAGAAGTTCCTCGTGAATTCTTGGAGCTCATTCTCTTCTCTGAAACTTTCTCCAGAGGGGCATCCTACAAGCAGCAGATGCCCGGGCATAAGGCTTCCACCATGGGATGGGAGAAGGGCTTGGGGCAGGATGTTGAAGCATGAAGTCCTGGCTCAAAACTCCAAAAGTCCTACAGGAAATAGAAAGATCTAGTATTTTACAAGACCTGAAACAGGTGTCTTGTTTGTTCACAGAATCTTTCTAGAGACAGCCATATGCATCCTGAAAGAGAAGCGAAAATCATAAAGTCTGAAGGAGATTAAATAGTCGGAGATTAGCTTTTTGTGATCTTGCAATGTTTTCACTTATTTCCAAATCACATAATGGTGAGCATGTTGAGCAATCAGGTGAAAATCACATGCAAACAGAGTCTAAGTACTGATAAGAATCCTAAAGGTAAACAATGAATTCCTCCTAATGGCTAAGTCACTAAGGTAAGATCCAGTCTAAATACACACCCTTGGTTAAATAGGGTTTCATTAGCTCAGGTTACAGTGGCTCAGGAAAATTTTTCCTTTATGCTTGTCAAGTGAAATTAATTATATATCACCCATCAATCATCCCTGCCATAGAGGTTCTTGGTGAACATTAAGGAATTCATAGCATCCTGACCACTGCCCCTTGCCCCCATTCCCTACCCTACCAGGAGCACTCTGGGACATATTTTGGTGCCCATAGCTAAAAGTTCCCAGGATTTTCTAGGAAATCACAACTATGGTTTTTACTGATAACCTGTGAAAGTTTTTCTTTTCAAAATTTGATACTTGGTGTGTGCTTCAAGTTACTGACAAATATTTGACTTTGTAGAGTATATCTCAGACTGTACAGCAAATGAGATTCTTGCAAGTTTCTGATACTAAATTCATCTTTGTGAAATAATTAATTTAAATAATTCAAGAATAATTATTTTTAAAAATTAAACTGATTTTTAAAAATGATTAAAAACGAAATGGTTATTTTATTCTTGCCTTAGTAGCTTCTCATAGTGAAAGCTTACTTAATATTCTATAATAGATGAGATGGTTTGATTTATTAACTTTGGTATTTACAGTTCCCCTTCTCTTCTTTTTTCTCATAGTATTTCATTCTTCACATACTTAATGAGCATATTTCTGAGTCAGATATTAGGCTAGGAAATTAAGGATAAGAACATTTATTTTATTATTATTATTCTGGAAGTTGAACTCAGGGGTCTTTAATCACTGACCCACATTCCCAGTCCTTTTATTTATTTTTTATTTTTTTGTAATATTTTTAATTGCAGATGGATACAACACATTTATTTATTTATTGTTTGTTTGTTCATTTATTTATTATATGGTGCTGAGGATCAAAAACATGTGAGGCAAGAGCTCTGCCACAGAGCCACAACCCCAGCACCCCCAGCCATTTTTATTTTTGATTTTGAGACAGGGTCTTACTAAATTATTGAAAATTCTGCTAAGTTGCTGAGGCTGACCTTGAACTTGCAATCTTCTGCACCTGGCAGAACATTTATTTCAAAAATAATTATACTTAGCTGTGTGCAGTGGCACATGCCAGTAATCTGAGCTGAGGCAGGAGGATCACAAGTTCAAGACCAATTTTAGCAACTTAGCAAAACTTTCAATAATTTAGTAAGACCCTGTCTCAAAATCAAAAATAAAAATGGCTGGGGATGTAGCTTGGTGGCAAAGTGCCCCTGGTTCAATCTCTAGTACAACCCCCTCCAAAAAAAAAAAAAAAACCCAAAAAACAAAAACAAAAACACCTTAATACCCTTAATGAATTTATATGAACATCTACTCTGTCCTGTCCTGTCCTAGGAGATAGCAACACAATGGCGAGAAAGACCTGTTGTTAAGTGGCTTAGGGTTCAGGGTCCAGTGTTACTAAAAGGACATCTGGAGGCTCTGAAGACTTATCATCCCAAAATGGATACAGTGATATTTGTCCTGCATGAAATCTAATGAAATGAACCTGCAAGTACTTTGCAAGCTTTCAAGTGAGATATGTGATGGAGGAGTAGTGTCTTTCCTTAGCAGAGGAGAGATGCACGGCACACCTGAAACAAGGAAAATAAATGGTACCTGGGAGTGTTGAGGGCCAGGCGGTCAAACAGACTGTTGGGTAGCTTTTCCCAAGGAGGATACATTTAAAAAAAAAATTATGTGTTTATTTTTTAATGACAAATAAAACTTGTATATGTTTATGATACAATATGATGCAAAAGCTAGTCTAAGGAGATATTTTTAAAACTACATTATTTTGCAGTTGAAATTTGATAACAAGTTTCTCAAATTAAGCAAAATAAGCCAAACTCAGAAGGCTGAGGGTTATATGCTTTCTCTCATATGTGGAAGCCAGAGAGGAAAAAGGAAAAGCAAGACCAGGGGTTGGGTGTCTTATGAAAATGGAAGAGAGATCAATATATTTGGGGAAAGGGACCAGGTGGAGGGAGTGGAAGAGAAAAGGAAAATACTGGAAAATGATAATTGGCCAAATTATATTGTTACATTGTGTGCATGTATGAATATGTAACCATGAATCCCACCATTATGTATAATTATAACAAACTAATAAAACTGTGGAGAGAAAATTACATTATTTGGGGGGGGGGTACTTTAATGGTGCAGTACTTGCCTTGGGTTCAGTCCCCATAGCTGCAATAAGAAGAAGAAGAAAAAAATCCCCATTATTTTGTAGAGCAGTTTTACGTTCACAGCAAAATTGGGAGAAAGAAATAGATCCTATCCTCTGGGCTCTTTATTAGTTCATTACGTACTAAGATTTGCAAATCTGTAACTTTTTTTTTTAAAGGAAAAAGAATAGAAAGGTTGTATCTCATCATCTTAAGGTTTCACAGGGATGATGTAGGCTTATGATTCAGTTCCCACATCCTGAAAAATGACTTCTTAAATAAATCACCTCTCAAATCATAGAAGTGCAGTAATCTGGAATTATTCTAATCTAAAGGCTTAATAACCAATTACTACAGTTGATGTTCACTCTGAGGAATACATAGCTATATGATATAGCTACACAAAAATAGAATTCAGTGGAGCAAATCAGCTACTTTTATTTAAAAGCAGACAATTTTAGAACGAAAAAATGCCTTGGTTTTTCAAGAAAGAGGTCTGGAGATATAAAGAGGCTTGTCCAGGGTTACATAACCGGCCAGGGTCCAAGGCATAACCCAAACACAGGCATCAGTCTGGATGACCTCTTCCATTGTACTTTCTTTCTGCCATTTTGGGGCCCCTAGGCACAGAGTGTGGTGTGACTGTTGAATGTTGGTGGCTCACAGCCATAGCTCCTGCATTAGAGGCAAGAGTGATTTCTCAGAGAAAAGCTACCCTTCAGAAATTTCTAGCACTGCTTAGTTAACCACAAAAGTACTCATCTTGTCTGAGGACCATGTATTCTATGTAGTGACCCAAGATAAGTTTCTAAAGTGCTGTAAATTCTCCAGCTGAACACAGAAGAATTTCCAAATAAATATCTCCAAAGTAGGACCTTATAATTTCCCAGAGGAAACATTTCTCAGGGGCTGGATGGGTACTCAGTGGTAGAGCCATTGCTTAGCAGAAGCAACATCCTGGGTTCTATTCTGAGCACTGCCAACAAACAAACAAACAAAAAAAAAAAAACATTTCTCCATTGATTTTGATCTTTTTTCTTCTTCAGTCTCCTAACTAGAACTATAGACCTTCATCAATCTTATTCTGAACTTATTCTGAGTCTCATGTCCAGATTTTAACTAAAAACCCGACAACTTGAATCTATGTGTTATGGGTGATATTGCAAGATGGCACAGATTAAATTGCTGAGGCTGACTTTGAACTTTGAATACTCCTGCCTCTGTCTCCCAGATTTCTGAGATTACAGGTGTGTGCCACCATGCCTAGCTAAGATGGCACTGATTAAGGAGCTATTTCTGGTTTTGTTTTTATTTTGTGTGAAGGGCAAAAGAGGTAGGAAACAATGTGATTAATTATCTTATGAATATACCCAGTCACTCCTACCAATGTTACTGCTCCCTGGGGCTGCAGGATTTAAGAATATTTCTGAAATGGCTACTATGTGTCCTTGCCCCTCTGGAATGAGTTGATTGGTCTACTTCCAGTATCCAAGGTGAACTATTTATAATAACTACTTGGGGAGGTGATGGAGAAATGGGCATTTATATATATGTAAAGAGGGGTGGGATTAGTGTTGCTTTTAGAGAAAAAATGGATATATATGTATATATTTATTATTATTATTATTATTATTATTATTAATTAGTTGGCTTTGAACTCAAGATCATCCTATCTCAGCCTCCAGAGTCGGGGGGCGGGGGGATTACAGGTGTGTGCTACTAAGTGGGCAATATTGAGCCACGCATGGTGGTGCACACCTGTAATCCTACTGGCTCTGGAGGCTGAGATAGGAGGATATAGAGTTCAAAGCCAGCCTCAGCAAAAAAGCAAGGCACTAAGCAACTCAATGAGATCTTTTCTCTAAATATACAAAATAGGGCTGGGTATGTGGCTCACTGGTTGAGTGCCCCTGAATTCAATTCCTGGTACCCACCCCCCCAAAAAAAGTTGGCAATATTGACTCAAATAAAAATGTGGACATTCTTTGAGCATTTCTTTTAAGAAATGATAAAATTATTAGTGTCAGTGTGCAAATATGTACACATATGTTAAGCAATAATTTTGGAAATAGAAATAAATGAATAAGTAAATCCATATATGAGTAAACCACTGAAGTAATGATCTATTGATGTGGAGTTTGATTTTAAAATGAGGGTCTCAGCTGGTCATGGTGATTCACACATGCAATCCAGCAACCAGAGGCTGAGGCTGGGCAGCTTAGCAACACTCTGTTCTTGCCTCAAAATTCAAAAGGGCTGGAGATGTCGCTCAGTGGTTAAGTGCTCTGGGTTCAATCCCCAGCACCAAAAAGAAAAGGAAAAATGTGTAAAAGGAAGAAACAGAGGTAGAACAGCATGTGTTTATTTTTAATTAGCTAATATATTTTTAATTTGTTATTGTGGATTGAAGTCAGAGTCACTTTAGCACTGAGCTACAACCCTAGCCCTTTTTATTTTTTATTTTGAGATAGTCAGGATCTTGCTAAGTGGCTTAAGGTGTCACTGAGTTGCTGAGGCTAGCCTTGAACTTGCCACCCTCTGCCTCAGTCTTTGGAGTTGTTGGGATTACAGGTGTGCATCATTGCACCTGGCTATTTTTATTTTTATTGGTGCATTATAGTTGTACATAATGGTGGGATTTGTTGCTACATATTCACACATGCACACAACATAACTATATAATGTGGCCAGTGTCATTGAACATCATTGCCCAGTATTTCCTCTTTTCCTCTCCTCCTCCCCACCCTTAGTCCCTTCCCTCTACTCCACTGGTCTCTCTATGATTTTCATGATACACTGTTTTCTCTCCCCCAATTTTATTTCCCTTTTTTTCTCTCAAACTTCCGCATATAAGAGAAACCATGTGACTCTTGAGTTTCTGAGTTTGGCTTATTTTGTTTATATTTTTTATTTTTTATGTGTGTGGATGAATATAATCTCTCTTATTTAGCAGTGTAAAAGTTACTCAGAAGTTAGAAATGGCTCATCTATCTACACTGCTAACTAGTTATCTTTAGAGGTTGGGGTTATGGAGAATCTATTCTCTTTAGTACTCTTCATTTTTTCATTGAATTACTTTTTTCCTTATTTATTTATTTATTTTTTTGGTTAATTTTAATTGATTCCTTTTAGTTATAAAAAAAAATTAGGACACATTTTGACATAATCACAAAATCATGGAATGTAACTTGCTCTAATTCAAGTTAGAATTAGAGGACTGCCCCAGCACCCGACCCCATCCACTCGTCTACTGATTTTTCTGCAATTTATTTATAGTTTTTTTTAAATTAGTATCTTGTGAATATACTCAATGTTGGGATTCACGATGCTAAATTCATGTAAGTACCTATGAAAGTTTGGTCAGATTCATTCCACTGTTCTTCGCTTTTCCTATCCCTCCTTCCTCCCTCTCAACTACCTTTAGTCTTCTAATCTTTCCTCTATATTGATGAGTTTCCCACTCCCTTATTTTCCTTTCTCTCTGTTCATTGCATTACTTTTATAATAAAGTCAAAACCAAAATAGTTAAGCATATCTTTTTATTTTTTTCCTTAAAAAGTGATAAAGATTTTAAATTGGGTGCACGCCTGTAATCCCAGCAGCTCGGGAGGCTGAGGCAGAAGGATTGAGAGTTCAAAGCCAGCCTCAGCAATGGTGAGGTGCTAAACAACACAGTGAGACTCTGTCTCTAAGTAAAATACAAAATAGGGCTGGGGATGTGGCTCAGTGGTTGAGTGCCCCTGAGTTCAATTCCTGGTACCAAAAAAAAATAAAAAGATTTTAAAAACTTTTCAAAAACTTATTTATCCTGTCCAAGTTTTACACCCAGGCAATGCCACCAAAGTCAATCTTTCTTTGGACTTTTGTAGATGAAAATGATATTGTAGCTGTTTGAATCTATGGGAGGCCAAGATCAGATGAAGCCAGCCTGGGGTAACTCCATAAAATGGTAGAGTGGTTTGAAGGAGGTATGTATGGTTTATGGTATAGACAATGGCTTGTGCTGGGGATAAAGACCAGGGCCTTGGTCGAGCATTGTACTACTGAACTACACCTTGAACCCAAAGGGCATGTTTTGAACCAGAGATTTCTGGTTCCTTGGAAAAGTTAATATGAAAGAGAATGCAAATTTCTGGTGGAGAAGTGATCGAGTTCTTAATTACCTTCATTAATGTTTAAGGATAGTGAAAGTGAAAGGAAGCTGTGATCTGGGGTTGAACTTTGGACCATTCAGCCTGGCCCCCCAGGCCTTCTGGCCTACTGCAGTGCAAATTTGGCCCATTTCTCAGGGACTTGTTTGACTTTTGTCAGATTCTATCTCATTTTTGCTGAAATGTGCATGTGGCTTCCCATTCTCACTGGATCATAAACTTGCCGAAGGCAGGAAAATCATTTAGATTTATGCAACTCTTATGTTGTCTCGTGCCTGGGGAAGTGCCTTTCATAGAACAGGTGCCTAGTAATTGACTATGTCACTTCCCTGCTCAGACCCCCTTTGATTCTGCATTTCTTATGAGTAAAGGATAATTTCCTGGGATCTGCTTATAATCAACTTACCAGTTTTAACTTGCCTTGTCACCCTAAAGGCACCCGGTGCCTCAGAGAAATGTGAATTTAAGCTTGTCTGCAAATGGAGTTGGGATCCTCCCTCCTCCAAACTAAAGTTGGGATCGCCATTGCCTTCAGAATAAAATCCAAATTTTGAAGTCATTGAGGCTCTACCAGCAATAACAAAGAAAATGGTAGATTAATCACATGGCCTTCAGAACAAGTTCAAGTCCTATCTCCTACCTCAGAGCCCTGACCTTGGGTAAATTGCTTTCCTTGGAATAAAAGTAAACAATCCACCTTATGTGTTGCTAATGAGTAATTTGCTTAGCATAATTGCAGGGCACCACCAAATGATAGATGTTATCATTATCCTGTATTTTAATACCTTTATGTTAATTATCTGATCCCCTTAGCCAAGGCATTTTGAATTTTCTATTCAAGAGGTGGGAGATTAAAACCACTGGTTACCAAGGGGTGAGGGGAAAGGGAAGGATATCCTGCAGTGAGTGAATGAAATTTCAGCTTCTTAAAAGTTGGGTTGGAGCTAGGTATGCCTGTAATTCCATCTGCTCAGCAGGAGGATTGAGGTCAAGGCCAGCCTCAGCAATTTAGTGAGGTTCTAAGCAACACAGAAGACCCTGTGTCAAAATAAAAATAAAAATAAATAAAAATAAACAGGGTTGGGGATGTTGCTCAATAGATAAGCACCGCTGTATTCAATCATGGTAGCAAAAAAAAAAAGGTTAGAATTAAAGAATGAAAGACTTTGCATACTTTGCTAAAGATTTTGTTTATGGTATAGACAATAAACTTGGAGGGATAAGGATATATTCTATTTATTTAGGTGCTAGGGATTGAATTTAGTGTCTTGGGCATGCTAGGCAAGCATTCTACCACTGAGCTACACCCCAGCCATGGTATATTTTAAATAATTTAAGTACATAATTGTCCAATTTTTACAGCCCAACAGGTACAATTTTTCCAATTTCCACCCCAACACCTGATGATAATAATGACGCTTTTTTTCTTTTTCTTTTTGGTACTGGAAATTGAACCCAGGCATGCTTTACCACTGAGCTACATCCCCAGTTCTTTGTAGTTTTTATTTTGAGATATAATTCTTGCTAAGTTGCTGAGGCTGGCCTTGAACTGGCAACCTTCAGTTCCACTGAACTACTTTTGAAAGACCTAAGCAACTTCATTTTACTTGGGACCTCATTTTGCTCTGAAACTTAACCCCTGACCTACTGCAGTCCTAAAGTCAGGAAATATCACAGAACGCTCTGTGCAACGCAAATGGTGATTGCCTAAGATAGGCCAAGATATCAAAATATCTGAAATTCCAGATGGCCTCCACCTAGGTATGGTGACCAATATCTAAACCAGAAGCTCTGCAACTTGGCAATGTACCTTCCTTGCAACACCCTCATGGTTTAAACCAATCATTTTTAAGTGCATCAACCCCTTGAACTAACCAATAATCCTTTCCAGATTCTTTCCCGCCACTTGATACGCTAATCATGATTTAGAGTTGTTTTATGATTTTTCCCACAGTGTGTGATGATTTGCTAAGAGATGCTATGATGTATGTGAAGTCCCTGCCTTCCCCAAAGAGTGTATAAAACTGCTGCAAACCCTGGACTTGGGGCCTCTCAGCGTCACCAGTTGCTGTGTGCATGCGGAGGACCCAGCTAGCTCGCAATGAATGCCTCTTTGCTGCTTACATCAATCTTGGTTTCTGGTGGTCTTTTGGGGGTCCTGAACTCGAGCACAACACTTTCTGGATTTTTCTGTCTTCTTTTTTTTTTAAGGTGCTGGAGATTGAACTCGGGGCCTTGCACATGGCAGGTAAGCGCTCTACCACTACACTACACTGATCACCCTTTGTGTGCATTTTTGCCTTTTGAAGGTTTGTTTATCAAATGTCACCTCTGCTTGCACCCTGTTTTGGTTCTCCCAGCTGGGACAGGGTTGCCTTCCTGCATGTTGCAGGGATCCTGTTTGTGCTTCACATCCAGCACTGACTTGCCGCCCAGCCCGAATACTTAACAGTATGAGCCATACACCTGGTGGCTGATTCCCTTTTCCAGTAGATGCCAGACATCTGCTTTTCACCTCTGTTGCTAATATTTCTTGCCTGAATTAACTCCCTTGATCTGGTGTAGCCAGGCTGCTCTCCTCAGGTTTCCTTTCCACCCTTTTCTCTCCAGGTGGTCCCACCCCTGTGTCTGAGCCCACAATTGAGAACGCTAACAATGATCTTTCTGAAAGATACATCAGAGGATTTCACTGTCTTATTTAAAACCCATCTATGGTCTCAGTGAAGACAAAATCTACCTCCTGTGGCGTGGCACACAGGTGGCCTTTCATAACCTAGATCTGCATAGACCTCCAGCTTCACTCACTTTGAACTAACTGCTCCCTAACCATGGAGCTTCCATGGTCTTTCCAGCCTCCATCCAGCCTTGACTCATGGAGTACCCTCCACTGGAAGGACTACTGCCAATCTACCGGTCAATTCAGGTGGCTTCTCCCTTTTAGGACTGTCCCTCTTTAGGACACTTTTTATTTATTTATTTTGAGACAAGGTCTACACTAACTTGTTCAGGCTGGCCTCGAACTTGCTATCCTCCTGCCTCAGCCCCGAGAGTAGCTGGAATTACACGTTGCACCACCGTGCCTGGCTGAGGTCACATGTTTAATGATTTGTCTTTGCTGCCTGACTATGCATTCTTTAAAGGCAGCATCCTAGTTGTTCCCTGCTGTATCCCCAGTGTCTGATGGTGCTTGCTGCACAGTAGAAAATGAATATTTTTGGTTACTTTTTTTTTTTTAGTCCTGGGAATTAAACCCAGGGGTGCTTTGCTACTGAATTGCATCCCTAGCCCTTTTGTTCATTTTGAGACAGTTTTTTGCTATGTTGTCCTGGCTAACCAGGAATTTGCAATTCTCCCGCCTTGACCTCTCTGGTCCCTGGGATTACAGGTGTGGGCCACCAGGCCCCACCCTGCTGAATAAATATTTGTTGAAATATTCTCCTTGCAGCTCACACAGTTCTCTTCCAATTTTTAGGAGTCAATATATATATATATATATATATATATATATATTATATATAAATATATATATATATATTAATATTTATTTTTTAGTTGTAGTTGGACACAATACCTTTATTTTATTCATTTTTTTATGTGGTGCTGAGGATCGAACCCAGGGTCTCCCACGTGCTAGGCAAGTGCTCTATCATGAGCCACAACCCCAGCCCCCCAAATATATATTTATATATAAAAATATATATGTCCATATATTTTATATATTTATATATGTACATACAATAAATAAATAAAAACTAAATATGTAAATACATGTATATGTAAAATATATGATATATATTTAATATACAATATTTATATCATATATAATACATTTTATATATGCACATATATACATATGTATGTATACATGTAACCTGAAGGTATGCTTATTGTAAAATTCAACTAAAACGGAGTATTTGAATGCAATATAGGTTCCATTTTAATCTACTTCTAACTTTTCTCTCCAATTCAATTCTCTTCCCTGGGATGTTAACAGTTTAATGTATATTTTTCCATTTCTTTATACTGCCTACACACACATATACACATATAAAATGCAGCTCCCACACCAAACCCATTTGAAGTGTTTTAGTAAACAGAAAAGAGATATTATAAGTGGTGTTTTACACCTTATGCCTGCTTTAAAAAAACATTAATCCACTTCAGAGAATTTTCTTTTCTCCATGTAGATTTATACCTACAATCCCTTCATTTTATTTTATTTCAGGGGGCTGGCAATTGAACCCAAGTTCTCCAGCACAGCATGCTAAGTGTTCACTCTACCACTGAGTTACGTGCACCCCCCAGACCATTCTGTTTTTTCAAATAGGTATTTGCAGTCTGTGGTGAGAGAGTTGTCTCCTGGTAGACTTGTTAATTCCTTGTCTGTGCTCATCTTGTGCTCAAGGCTGCCAGCATAGTGGTGGGACAGGTTTCCGAAGTGGGCTCGCTGGCTTGCTGAGTGTAAGCATCTTATTTATTTATTTATATTTTAGTTCTGTTATTTCTTCACATAAGTCTTAGTGAGGGGTATACAAATTCTCAAAATGTTTGTCAACCTAGCCCTTGGCAAAATTAAGGCAAGGGGGAATTTATCTTTGCTTTATCTGAATTGCTTTAGAATGGTAAGCTTCTGCTCCTCTCCTGCATCCTTCCCATCCCACCCTGTCCAACATACCTGGTGGGACTGGTAGATTTAGCAATTTCTAGTAGTGGAAAAATATTCTTCCATGCCATGTATTCTTCTCTTCTTGATATTTCTTGCTTCAGTACCTGGCGCCACCAACAAATCATGGAAATAGTCCTCATGATGTTGAAGCCTGAGAGTCTTCTTAGATTCTTTTCTCATTTTTGTTTGTTTTTCAAGACAAGGTCTTGTTGTGTTGTCTAAGTGAGTCTCAAACTCCTAGGCTCCAGTGATCCTCCTACCTCAGCTGTACAAGTAGCAAAAAGTGCAAGTGTGTGCTGTTGTGTCTGGCTGATGCTTTTCTTTTCTTTTTGGTGTTGGGGATCAAACCCAGGACACTGTACAAGCCAGGCAAGTGCTCTGTCACTGAGCTGCACCACCAGGCCTCCTTCTCCTACACCATTTTCAGGCTATTACCAAACTTCTCTATTCCATTTCTAGATTCTTCTGGAATCTGGCTTAGCTCTTATGCCATCAACTCTAGAGTTCCATCCACAGCTTTATTTCTAGTTGATCCTGATTCTAACCAGGGCTCAGCTGACCATGATAGGTCTACACTTGGTCTGGTGGAGTTTTCTGTCCATCATACTGTGCCAAGTAGATGCTTGTCACCTTCTCCTTCCCAGTGATGGTCAAGAAGGGATCCAGGATCTGAGCATGATAGTGCATGTCTATAATCCCACTGGGGAGGCAGAGGAGGGAGGATTGCAAGTTCCAGGCCAGTTTCAGCAATTTAACAAGACCCTCAGCAACTTAGGGAGACCTTGTCTTGAAATGATAAATAAAAAGGATTGGGGATATAGCTCACTGGTAAAGTGCCTCTGGGGTCAATCCCTTGGAATGCCCCTCCCCCCCCAAAAAATAATGAAGAGATCTTGGAGACCTCTTATTGTAGCTCAATGCTTGCTTAGCACTCAAAAGGCCCTGGGTTTGATCCCCAGCACTGAAAAAATAATGAGGTGGGAGGGGGCAGGTTGAAAAAAATCATAGAAATACTTTTGATCAATTACCAATTATAAATATATAGAATATTCAGATTTTAAAATGAACTTTAGGGAAAAGTTGCAAGAATTGTTCAAAGAATTTCTGTATGCTCTTTAGTCTCACCAATTGTTAGTATTTTTATCAAATTTGT
Organism: Marmota monax; assembly: GCF_021218885.2. Taxonomy (NCBI): domain Eukaryota; kingdom Metazoa; phylum Chordata; class Mammalia; order Rodentia; family Sciuridae; genus Marmota; species Marmota monax. The sequence goes on from NW_026694232.1 coordinate 8,158,630, forward strand.
TTTATTTCCTTTTCTATGAAAAGATGGGCTTTTTAAATTAATAATTTAAGGACAAGTTCTAGCCATCATGACTTTATTTTTATTTTGACGTACCAGGACTCTGCATAACTGAGGCAAGTGCTCTACCACTGAGCTGGCCCCATTCCTTTTCATTTAGAGGCATGGTCTGACTGAGTTGCTGAGGCTGAAACTTGTGATCCTCCTGCCTCAGCCTCTGTAGTAGCTGGGATTAAAAGTGTGTGCTACTGCACCCAGCTGCCATCACGCCTTTTTAAATATTGCAATATATGTCTCCTAACAACAAGGTAATTTCCTTCCATAACCACGGTAGTTACCAAATTCAGAAAATTTAATGCTTATTAAACACTATTTTTAATATTCAAATTTTGCAAATTATCTCAATAATGTCCTTTATAACCCTTCTCCCCACAAAGCAGATTCAGTCTACTATATTGTTTTGTTTTCTTGTTTGTTTGTTTTGTCTTGCTTTCTTGTGCTGCTGGAGATCAGATCCAGGGCCTCACATGATAGGCAGATGCTCTAGGACTAAGTGACACTACAGCATATTGTATTCTTTTTAAAAAGCACCCCATTGTTTTCCCTAGAGCTTCTCCCTCCCTCCTTCCTTCTTTCCTTCCTTCCTTCCTTCCTTCCTTCTTTCCTTCCTTCCTTCCTTCCTTCTTTCCTTCCTTTTTCCCTTCCTCCCCCCCACCCCCTTCTCTCTCTCTCTCTTGTACCAGGGATTCAACTCAGGGTTGCTTAGCCACTGACCCACATCCCCAGCCCTTTTTAATTTTAATTTTTTTATTTAGAGACAGCATCTCCCTAGGTTGCTTATAGCCTCGCTAAGTTACTGAAGCTGGCTTTGAACTTGAGCTCCTCCTGCTTCAGCCTCCCAAACTGCTGGGATTATAGGCATGTGCCTTTGTACCTGAATTCCCTAAGACTTTTGAGCTTGTCCCCTTCAAATTCCAGGATGGCTATGTTTGTTGAGATCTAGGGCCTGGAATGACAGACTAGGACACCAGGTGTGCCCTGTTTTAACTTTGAAAAATCCCTGGGGCTGGGGTTGTGGCTCAGAGGAACAGTGCTTGCTTAGCATGCATGAGGCATTGGGTTCGATCCTCAGCATCACATAAAAAAATAATAAAAATTAAAAAAAAAAAAAAAGAAAAGAAAAATCCCTAAGTCTTCAGTTTCTTAACCTGTTAATGAGGAAATGAAGAGTTGAATTTAAGCATGTCTAAAGCCTTCTCTGCTGGGGATGTGGGCCCTGGGTTCATATATCCGGTACCATCGAAAAAAAAAAAACACCAATATAAATACAAATCAAAGAACTAATTTTTTAAAAGCCTTAATTTTTTAAAAAAAATTTGGATAGAAAGATACCTGCTTCTTTCAGAATCTGTCTGTTCTAAAAGCCGGCTACATGATTTTATTTTCTAGATATTTTACCTCACTGTCATTGTCTTTCCTTCTGCCATCATCTTCTGCAAATGCTCTGCTGTCTTTTTCATCTTCAAGGTATTCTGAACATAATATGACTGTTTATTTAATGTCTCGTGCTCTTCAGCTGGTAATGACCAGAAGAAGGGACTGTTTACCTATTTTTCAAGCACTATAGCTTACTCGGTTCTGGACTTCCAGAAAGCCTACATTAATTTTTATTGATTTTGTTGGTTTGAAGTTAGATTAGCACTTGTGAACATTTATTCTTTCTCTTCTGAAATCTGAAGGGAATTTGTTACCCAGATTACTCGGCATTTACACTTTAAATCCGTGGTTTTCCCTGACCATGGAAACACTCTTGGGAAATCCGTAAAGGGCTCGAAAAATTGAAAAACAGTGAAAATGACATTGCAGCTTCAAGATTTGAAAATGTTTTTCGTTTTGTCCTCATTAGCCTTAAGGACTATTTCAAGGGAGTTGGGTCATATTTTAAGGTTTCAGTCTTGTGTTATGTCAAAAATGGTTTTTATTTTATTTTTATTTTTTAGTTGTAGAAGGACACAATAACTTTATTTTATTTATTTTCATGTGGTACTGAGGATCGAACCCAAGGCCTCGAACATGCTAAGTGAGAGCTCTACCAGGAGCCACAACCCCGGCCCCCAAATTATTTTTCTTGTGGTCATTACATAGAGGTCTAAGACATCTGTGCCTTCTGTGAGCATTCACTAAGGACTTCCTGTCGATGTTCAGGTACTGCACTGGTCCTCTGGGGACACAGCAAGGAATGGGGGCATTGAGTTTTGTAGAGGAGACAGACTTGGACTCTGAATCATTCTAACTGTTCCACTGGACATATTGATACAGCATTCCAGTACAGTGGAGGGACAGATTGGCTCTGATGACAGTGGTAACCCAGGCTGTCCCTAAACGTTCATGGCTGTACTAACTTAGTACTTCACATGGTAGATAATCTGGAGACTATTCCCTGAGGGATGTTACCATTCCAGCTTCCCATTTGGGACAGGCTCACCAAACTTTGAACTCTTAGGGGAGGATATAGCTCTTTTGGACCTTCAGTGAACCAACATGTCTGACTTTGAAGCAGGGCACAGAGTACAGGTACCATAAATAAGTGCTGGAATCAGAAGTCACATTGATATTGATAGTAAGGGGGTCTATGCATTTGGTGTTACCAAAAATAGAGTTTGTCTTCTGATGATTCTACATAAAGAAGGCAGCTGGGTGTGAAATATCAGTTGGGAATGGACCTAGCGGGATGGTATCCAAGGCATCCCCCAAAGGGCTGTGAGTTTTTTGCATTGGGAGAAGGCCAGGAAGCTCCAGGTAGGCAAGGCTGATCCAGCCCAGACTCCTGGGAGAGTCTTGGGATGAGGAAGGGGAGATAGGACATGGAGAGGGGAGGACCCATCAGGAGCTCCCTTTACAGTATGGGGGTTTCCAGGCAAGCTTAGAACTGTGTGTGCTCAGTTCTGCAACAAAGAAAAAATTCTGGCTTGTGGAATAGCAAATACGTGTGTGTGTATGTGTGTGTCTTTTAGTCTCTCTGTGTTCTTCCACACTTCCTACATTAAACTTGTATTGCTCTAATAACTAACAACCATCTTAAAATGATCCCGCTAGGCTTAGAATGCTGGGTTATTACAAAAGGTTTTGGACACTGGATGAAGGAGAGGTGGATAAGTGGCAAAAAGTGAGGAAGAGAGCTCTTTGGTTGGCTGAAAACTCAATATGAACAAGCAATATGGTCAGGCCGCTGCCCCAAAGGCTGATGTCATTCCAGTAATTGACAACATGGTAATATAGACATATGACCTGCTTAGGATCTTGAGAAAATAATCAGAAATGAATGCACAATTTTTTTTTTAACAAGGAAGTTCCCTGGCATTTTATTTATAAGATTGAAAAATGGAAACAAATTAAATAACCCAAAATAGGAGCTCAGAAACAAATCATGATGCAGTATGAAGCTATGAAAATTTATTTGGAGAATAATTAAGTGATATGTTTAATATTTCTTTATCAATACATTTAAATAAAAGCAGACTTATTTTACTAATGTTATTTATTCTGTATTATTAGACTTTATCTAGAAAATTCTCCAAATGGCAGAAACAAAGGAGACTTAACTGACATAAAGAGTCATGAGCGAGAGGAAGGACCTTAGGCTGAGTTTTATATGGTATAAGAGGACCTCAGTGGATATTACAGGTGGGACTTACAATCCAAAATAAAAGTGGGCTCTATTTTTTGTTTTTTCTCTGCTTGTTTATTATATACTTAGTATATAATAAACAAAACCAACCTTAAAAATAATTGAAGCTGAAAAAAAAAAGACAATTATTAATTGAAGCTGGTCAGGTGCGTTGATGCATGCCTGTAATCCCAGTGACTCAGGAGGCTGAGGCAGGAGGATTGCAAGTTGAAAGTCAGTCTCAGCAATTTAGTAAAGCCCTAGGTAACTTATCAAGACCTTGTCTCAAAATAAAAAATAAAAAAAGGGCTGAGAATGTGGCTCAATAGTTAAGTGCCCCTCAGCTCAATCCCTAGTAACAACAACAACAACAAAAAATTGAAGCTGGATGCAATGGCACACACCTGTAATTCCAACTACTTGGGAGGTTAAAAGAAGAAGGATCACAAATTTGAGGCAACTTAGCAAGATCCTGGATCAAAATAGAAAGGGACGGGGGTGTGGCTCTGTGGTAGAGTGCCTCTTGAGTTCGATTCTCTGTACAAAAAAAAAAAATTGAAATACAATACATATTAGAACACTTCACAGCTCCGTTGTTCAGCTTGATGAGTTTTTACAAAAACAGGTAGAAATGCTCATCATTAGCACCTATTAGCACATTACCAGTGCCTCAGAAGCCTTCCTCATGTCCTCTCAGTCCCCAAACTCTTTCCAAACCTCCTCAAAGTTAAGTACTATCCTCATTTCTAGTACCACAGGTAAGTTTCATTTATCTATTTTCAAACTTTGTAAAAATGAAATCACATAAGTATACCTTCTTTTGAATTTGGCTTCTTCCTCACAAAATTATGTTGATGACCATCACACATTTTATTATTGCTGTATAGTATTTTATTGCATAAATCTATTATATATTAAGTATGTAGTTTATTGTATGGACCCAGTTTTTTTTTTTTTTTATTATTTCACTTTATTTCTTGGTACCAGGGATTGAACCTAACGGTACTTAACCACTGAGCCACATCCCCAGACTTTTAATATTTTATTTTGAGACAGGGTCTAGCTAAGTTGCTGAGGCTGGCTTTGAACTTGGGATCCTCCTGCCTCAGCCTCCTGAGCTACTGGAACTGCAGATATGCACCACCACACCCAGCTCTCATTTTTTTCTTTTTTGGTCCCAGTTTTTAGAGATAGTTGAGTATTCTTTAGAATGCTTGGTACCTTTTCCCGTGCCCATCAATGAAACATTTTAAAGTTAAAAACCATTGTTTGTGCACCTGATCATTTTATGGCATGTACATGGGGCATGATGGCACTCTCCCTGAGTACAGGCTTATCTGAGCAATGGCGAATCCTTCCTATTCCCCTACAGGTTGTTATGAGCAGCTTTTGTTAAGTGGGTATACAGATATGATTCGGTTTTGTACCACTTGCCTGATGGTACAGCATGGCATAAAATGGTTTTTCTGTGGACTGGGGCAAAGCCAGTGGTAGAGCATTTGCCTAGCATGCACAAAGCTTTGAGTTCAATCTCCAGTTTCTCACACACAGATCTGTATTTAATATCATACAAATGCTATGTTTGATAAATGGGAATTTTTGAATCACAGAATCTCAGACAGATGGTTCTTCTTTAGATAATGTAAATTGTTACATTCTTTCTTGAAGATAATTGAATAGGACTGAGGGTTTAGCTCAGTGGTAGAGTGCTTGGCTGGCATGCATGAGGCCTGGGTTCAATCCCAGGAACTAAAAAAAATAATAATAAATAATAATAATAAAAGATTATTGGTTAGTTTAACAATAGTCACCAAATTTTCTTTAAAAAAAAAATCACATGTTTGTTTCAGTGAATTCCCCTATAAAAGAGACAGTGGCAGTCTCGCTTCAAATTCATGTTCTCCCACTTACTGTGACCTTGAGTACATTATTTTCTTTCCTTCCCTATACTTCATCATTTGTATTACCTCATAGGGTTATTTTGATGCTTAATTATAATAATAAGACTAGGGGCTGGGGATGTGGCTCAAGCGGTAGCGCGCTCGCCTGGCATGTGTGCAGCCCGGGTTCGATCCTCAGCACCACATACAAACAAAGATGTTGTGTCCGCCGAAAACTAAAAAGAAATAAATATTAAAATTCTCTTTAAAAAAAAATAATAAGACTATTATAAAGAATAAGGGGGTACTGGGGTTGTGGCTCAGTGGTAGCACGCTTGCCTAGCATGCGTGAGGCACTGGATTCGATTCTCAGCACCACATACAAATAAATAAAATAAAGGTCCACCAACAACTAAATATATATATTAAAAAGAATAAAGGTATTAAGGATAGAAAATAAAAAGACTTATGTTCATAGACAGATGTCTCTAAGGTCTTTGTGATAGTCAAAATTTGAAACAAATCTCAATGGCCAATCCTGAAAAATGGTAAAACAATTGAGGGTATCTGATCTATACCATGGGACTTTATATAATCCTTCAAAACAGTGTTTTCAAAGAATCTATAAAGTCATGAGGAAATTTTGCAAATATTATATCAAGTGGGAAAAAACAGGTTATAAGCTTGTACACAGTTTGATCTCAATTACGTAAAAATACGTATATTCATAGCAAAAAGATTTTGGGGTGTATGTTTAAAAATGTTATCTCTGGGTGGTGAGATTCTGTTGTGGACTTCAGTTTCTTCTTTGTTGTTATTAGTGTTTTGTATTTTCCAGAATTGAGTTTTCTGAGTATTCCCTCTCGAATCAGAAAATAAAACAAAACAAATTTTAAAAAAACTTCAGTAGCTATTACTTGAGGGAAAAGCAGGGCACTTCGTCAGCAGCCAGCCTGATCCTTTTGACCACAGCTGCCCTCTTGGGCTCTTTTTCTGTGTGCATTACGTTAATGACTGTACCTCAGCCAACGTCTGCCAAGTTCTGGATTTTTTAATAATTCCACTTCCTTCTTTCTTAAATGAGAAGGTAGCGACAGCCCTGGGAATATGTGTCATTTCATCACTCCAATTGGCTCTGGATCCCGAACTGTTGCAGCCTGTTCGCCTGGTAATCTCCTGTCTGTGTGAGTTGTTAGGGGTAACCGAAGGCAGCTGATCACTTAATTGTTGAAGGCCGGAAACCTGGCTTTTCATTAGTTCCCATCATGTTCTTGAGAACAGCCGGTATTTGGCCTTGCTAGGTTTTTCTCTTCCTTTCTTATTCACAAGATATATTTCCCCCCTCTTATATTCACAGAGGCTTTAGCCCAATGAATTGTATACCAAATCAGCTGCATAGTAAAAACAAATTAAAAATTTTTTCTATGGTTGATATCAGATAATCTGTTGAAGGTCAATAAATGAAAGCATGTGGTTTCACTGAAATACAACTGAATTTTTTTCTTTGCTTTAAAGTCACATCCTTTTTTTTTTGTCTTTCTTTCCCTACCCCTCTTGAGCCCCCCTCCCCTCACCAGTGCTGAGGATTGAACCCTGCAAATGCTCTGCAAATGCTAGGCAAGTGCTCTACCACTGAGCTACACCCCAATTCTCCTATTTTTATAGGACTATTAATTAGAATGCTCCAGAACATGAAATCTGTGGGTGCTCTGTATTAATATCAAGAATTGGGGCTGGGGATATAACTCAGTTGGTAGAGTGCTTGCCTTGAATGCACTGGGTTCAATCCTCAATAAGGAGGGTCCTAATTCAGTTATCTATACTGACAGTAGGGTTTGAGAAGCTTAATTTGCCTTTAAAAAATGAGAGTTTTCTTCCTCTCCTTCCCACCCACTCCTTGTTGGGTTGTTCTCTCACGGAAGCTATGAGAACCTAATGCCAAAGCAACCAGTTGAAAAGGGAAACAACCACGTAATTACTGGTTGTTTCATCTATACAAAGTGGAACAAGAAGTTGGCATGATTTTATTTTTCACCTAGTTGACAGTTTTGTTTTGTTTTGTTAGATTTCTTTGGACTGAAATGATTTGTTGATTTGGTATTGTGTAAACCAAGCCGGGTTCTACAATACTTCTGTCACCGTTAGGAAAAAATTAAAAAAAAAAAAAAAACAAGTAGATGAAGAATGAAAAGGATAATTAAACTGTAAGCCAGGAGACTTCATGATCTGTTCCCGAGTTGCCACCAATTGGTTACGTGACCTTGGGCAAGTCGTTCACCTTTTGGGGCCTTTATTTCCTTAAATGTAGAATAAGAAGCTGGGCGAGACCAGTCTTCAGAATCTGATAATCTGATAGCTCCACCTTTTAATGATTCTTTGACCAGGAGGGAAGCAGGAGAGGGCTCTCATATGATCCTGGGAGATCAGGACAGAATCATAGTTTTGAAGTTGTTTTTTAGAATCAAATCACAGGTTTTCACAGGATTTTTAGTTTGACTTAATCATCCCCGCGCGCCACCCCTCCCCCGCTGCACCCTTGGTATTAGGCCTAAATTCTCAAACACTCTTCCACTGAGCTCTAGATTTTTAATCTCTGTCTCTCTCAGTCTCTCTCTCTCTTGCTCTCTTTTTTCTTGGTACAGGAAATTGAACCCAGGGGCATTTCACCACTGAGTTCATCCCTGGTCCTTTTTACTTTTGAGACAGGGTCTCACTGACTTGCCGAAGGGTTATGCTCAAATTCAGGACCCTCAGACCACCAGAGACCAAGATGGATGTAAGCAGCAAAGAGGTGTTTGGGAGCTAGCTCCCTCCTCCGCACACACACAGCAACTGGTGACGCTGGGAGGCCCCGAGCCCAGGGTTTGCAGCAGGTTTATACACTCTTTGGGGAAGGCAAGGACTTCACATACATCATAGCATCTCTTAGCAAATCATCACACACCGAGGGAAAATCATAAAACAACTCTAAAACATGATTAGCACATTCACTGGTGGGAACAAGTTGGGTAAGGGTGATTGGCTAGTATAAGAGGGGGATTCATTTGAACTGATTGGTTTAAACCACGAGGGGAGTACGTGCTGAACTACATGGTTTCCCAACATGTTATCAACCACCATAAACTATTGGGAGGGTCATCTGGCATCCCAGGTATTTCTCTGTTTCATGATCATTGGTGGTTGCTAGGGGGTTGCCATGGGTCCTCCCTAGCCTGACTGAGTCAGGGACACCTGGCTCCACAGATCTCTCCTGGTATTTGTAGATCAACAACTCAGCAGGGTGGGTATGTGCCTAGGAGTGCTCTGTGGGTCTTTCCAAGGATCACGCCCCCTTCCTTGGACAGGCTTTGCTCTGAGGTAGAGGCTGGTTTTTCAGAAGCTGGTCTTGAACTTGTGATCCTTCCACCCAGCCTCCCAAGTCAGTAGGTTTACAGGTATGTGCCACTGTTTCCAGCTCTGGATTTTTTATTTTAAAAATATTTTATTTCCTATGTCTCATTACAAACTGATAGATGTCGCTTGAAGGAAACTTAACAAATCAGCAGAAAGAAGAAAATTTAAATTTCCTTTAATCTCAGGTGTGATTGATGTTCATGTTGTGTGCATTTTCAAATTTATAAGTATCACCTAAATAATCAATTCTGCCATAACTCTTGTTTTGAGAACATGCATCTGTTCCAACATGATCTAGGTCATCAGGGAGCAAGTTGAGCACAATGCAAATTTTGTTTCCTTTGCCACATTTTCATCCACACGAAACAAACAGCAAAAAGAAGGAAAAGAATGGGGGGGGGGGGCTGGGGTTGTGGCTCAGTGGTAGAGCGCTCGCCTAGCACAGGCGAGGCCCTGGGTTCGATCCTTAGCACCACATAAAAAATAAGTAAATAAGGGTATTGTATCCAACTACAACTAAAAAAAATATTAAAAGAAAAGAAGGAAAAGTGTGAGCCGCTAGTGAGTTACAGAGAGAAAAGAACAGAAAACAAAGGGCAACAGTGATACAAAGTTGTCCACAGGTTTATTTAGCCTCATAGAAACACAAAAACCCCACCACTCCCACACACTCACAAGGACCATGAACCTCACTCATAGATATCTGAGGTTACGGCTTTCGGTCCCATTTCAGAGAACCTTCAACCCGGTTGGCAGTGACTCCCTCTCCAATCTCCTCACTCTGCCCCTCTCCATCATTCCCTGCCCACACAGGGCTATGGGCTGGGGACTCAGCAGCTCCACAAGAAAACTGCAAATCTTTTTCAAGGCCAAGTGCTATTTTAATAAAATATATACTTAACTGGTATAAAACTGTGCTGTTGTTTTTATTGTTATTTTTCTTAGTATGTCACTACTAAAGTTTCTGTGTATTGTATGCTCCAAATTCATTTTCCCACAAGTCTTAGATTTGATTTTGATTTTTTTTTTTTTTTGGTACCAGGGATTGAACTCAAGGACACTCAACCACTGAGCCATATCCCCAGCCTGCCTCTCTCTCTCTCTTTCTTTCTTTCTTTTATTTTTATTTTATTTTGAGACAGTGTCTCACTAAGTTGCTTAAGGATTCAATAGTTACTGAAGCTGACTTTGAACTTGTGATCCTCCTGTCTCAGCCACCCAAGCTGTTGGGATGACAGGTGAGCACCATTGCACTCAGCCCCATCCCTTTTTAAAAATATAATTTTGAGACAGGGTTTGCTAAGTTTCTTAGGGTCTCACTAAATTGCTGAGGCTGGCTTGGAACTCACAATCCTCCTGCCTCAGCCTCCACAGCCCCTGGGATTGCAAGGCATGTATGTGCCACTGTGCTGAGCTTTGTTGTTTGTTTGTTTGTTTGTTTGTTTTTAATGGTACTAGGGATTGAATCCAGGGGCACTATAACACTGAGCTGTGTCCCCAGCTCTTTTTTTATTTTGAGACAGGGGCTCACTAAATTGTCTGTCTTGACTAATTGTTGTCCCTCTGCCTCAATCTTCTAAATATCTAGGATTACAAGAATGATGCCCAGAAATCTTGTAGTTTTTATTATGTACCTTTTCATACTGTAATAACCAACACTTACCAATTATATAACAATAAATAATTAAATAGTAATTGGATAATCAAAGAACAATTAAATTTTTATTTAAGTAATTATTTGACCAATTGTTTAATAATGAATTATTGATTATATTAAATCTCAACCTTTGAGTCTATATCCTATTAATATTCTGTGTGATGAAATGGGAAGGTATGCATAAGGTACTTTTACTGCACACTGAAGTAACAATGTACATCTGGAAAAGACCTGGAGTGATTATTTGAATTTTTTTTCTTAGTTAAAATTTCTTTCTTTCTTTCTTTCTTTCTTTCTTTCTTTCTTTCTTTCTTTCTTTCTTTCTTTCTTTCTTTCTTTCTTTCTCTTTCTCTTTCTTTCTTTCTTTCTTTTCCTTCTGCAGTGCTGGGTATCAAACTCAGAACTTGCACATGCTAGGCAAGCACTCTACCAATAAGCTACATCCCCAAAGCAGTTTAAAATTCTAATATAGCAAATATGAATCAATATGATGCACGTAAACAAAAGCACTGTGGTGTACTCAAAAATATTTACAAGTATAAAGGGATCCCAAACTATTTGAGAACACCTGCTCATCAAGTTTCCTATTGTTGGATCACTTCCCTTTCATTCTTATAGCTGAAATGTAAAATTTCCTTAGTATAGATGCTCAGAAATGCAACTTTGTAGGGCTGGGGATATAGCTCAGTTGGTAGAGTGCTTGCCTTACATGCACAAGGCCCTGGGTTCTCATCCCCAACACTATAAGAAAGAAAGAAAAAAAAGAAATGCAACTTTGGAGTCTGGCACTATTCTTATTTTTATCTGTAATGGTACCAAATTTCCCTCCAAAAATGTGGATCTAGTCTGGCTGGTGGAACATGCCTAGAATCTCAGCAATATGGGAGGCTCAGGTAGAAGGATCACTAATTTCAGTCCAGCCTGGGCAACTTAGTGAGACCCTGTCTCAAAAACAAAAACAAAATACTGGGAGCTGAGAGGGTGACTCATACTTGTAAACCCAGTGACTCAGGAGGATTCTATGGTCAAAGCCAGCCTTAGTAATTTAGTGAAGCCCTAAGCAATTTAAGGAGACCCTCCCTCACAAAAGCGGGAGGGGAGCTGGGGGTGTGTCTCAGTGGTACAAAAGAAAAAAAGGAAAAGAAAAACTGTGGAAACAATTTATGTTCTTATCATGAGTGTTTGAGGATGCTCATTTAATTCTGCCTGAATTTTGCCAACATCCCAGGTCACTGAACACCAATAGGATTGCAAAGGAGGAATTAAGTTAAAGTTATCACAAGTTTTTAGAAATATTTGCAGCATTTTAAATTTTGAAGTTTAAGTAACTTTGAGATACACTTATTGATGTATTAATAAAGTCATAGCAGAAGGTGAAAATTCCATTGTGACTCCTGAGTGGGTAAGACTAGAAAGGGGCCATTACAAATCCCTACAATACAGCTCAGCAGTTTAAAGTTTGGTAACAAGACAAGGAGCCCTGGGAGTATGGCTCAGAGGTAGAGTACTCGCATAGGGTATGGGAAGCCCTGGGTTCTATCCCCAGCATTGAAAAAAATAAATAATAAAGTAAAATAAAAGGATGTACCTTTAAATATTTTCATGATCCAAGACACTGAATTAAAAGTTTTCCTTTCATAAAATCAGTCTGGAGGAAATCCCCTACTTAGGAAACAGTATGGTTTTTGCAATAGGAAGGTAAGCATTTCTGTGCCTGCCCTCCTCTCTTCCTCCTAAGCCTTCCCTTGACTAGTGCCTCTCTCTTCTCCCAATGTGACCCTTTTTTTTTTTTTTTGGCAGTATTGGGGATTGAAAGCAGGATAGGCAATCACTCTACTACTGAGCTTCATCCCCAGTCCTTTTGTAATTTTATTTTGAGACAGATTCTTGCTAAATTCAGCAATTTAGCAAGAATTTGGCCTTGAATTTGAGATCCTCCTACCTCAGCCTCCTGAGTTGCTGGTTTTATAGGTATGTGCTGCCACGCCCTTCTCAAGGACATTTTTTTTTTTTTTTTGCAAGTCTTAGGCTTTCTTTGCTTGTTTTTGCCAAAATTCTGGAAGGATATATAAAAAACTAATATAGTGGTAATTTGGGCAGGAAGAAGGGGATTTATCAGATTGAAGAAAAGTAGAAGCAAGATTTTCCACCTTATATCTTTTATTTAAAAAATATATAAATGTATTACTTCTCAACAATTAAGAATAAAGATATTTTTTAAATAATTAAACTTTCTTACAGGTTTATATTTTATCATGAGTCTGAGATTCTTCCCACCGTTCATATGTGTGACGGGCTTGAGCTGGTCTGGGTGGCTCTCCTGAGGTGAAGAGAGGGAAGTGAGCCTCTTTCTTTCCCTGCAGGCAGACCCTCCTCTGTCCCGCTCAAGTCCTCTGCTGTCTGGGGCCATGCTGGACTGGCACTGAACACTGGCAGCCAAGGGGCGGCGGCAGCCATGGGTTCTGGCGCTGTTCCCAAGGTGAACTATCCCCAGCTATAGGTATCACGGAGAATGCACTTAGAAGAGCTGGCAAAACAACGCCCTGCTTTCTTTGTGGATGATGAAGATGCTAATACTGGGACAGTTGAAAGCAAATTCTGAAGTTTTTTTTTTTTTTTTTTTCAAATAATATGCTCAGAGGACAATGTTATTAATGATCTTTGGCCAGGTCCAAAATTTGTTAATATTCCAAATACTGAAGAATAGTTCTGCTGCACATGTCTAATGCTAAGTAATTTATTCTGTTAATATTTTAGTTTTCTGCTGCCAGAAACTCTGGGCATATGGCATTCCCCCAAGACATGAAGAAGAAAACCATCATGGGTGATAATAAGGAATGCACATTCATTGATATGTTGAGCATCTTGGGTTGAAGATGAAATTTTTAAGTCACAAATCCCAGTGGCTTCCCAGCTGCATATAGGTTAAAGCACATTGCTCTGTGACTGCTGCAATTATTCCAATGTCTTGATCCTGAGGCTGCTGAGCCTTGGTTTCATGACGGTGATAAGAATCATCTGGGATGCTTGTTAAAATTGCTACACCTAGGAAATCTGTCTGGAAATCTGACCTGTAACAACTGCTCAGATAATTCTTATCTGGCAAGTTTGGGAAACATTCTGGTTGAGAATCTTGAGAGGACAGTGATATTTTACTGAATTATCCTGTCTTTGGGCTGACCTCTTCCCTCTCAATGACAAGGGTCAGTCTCCAGAAAGAAAAGAACAAGTATTCCCTGTGCTTGGGATGTCATCATGTATCAAACTTGTGAGAGAACTGTAATTAACTGTCTTCATTTAGCTTTCCCAGTAACTCATATATTTTATAATATGTGTCTTCTTTTTCCTAGGACAAAGGACATTAAATATCTGCTGAGGTTTCTATTTTAATTGCAGAACTCAGAAATGTGTGGAGCCATGTGTACCACATTTGAGGTTCTGAGGGGTAATGGCTTTATAATTCAATTACCCTTAAAGCGTCACAATTCACCACACCCTATTTCCTCTATCAGGCAAAACTGAGCCTCCAAAGAAATACAGGAGGTCACAAGTAGAGTGCATTTATTTGGCATTTCCAGTGAATACAGCAAAATGTTCCTCCTGGAGAATACATTCTCATCCACTATAAAATAAAAGTCCCCAATTAGAAAGTTCTAGTTCATGAAGTTTAGAAGTTCAAGTTGGCCTACTTTTTTTTTTGTACCAGGGATTGAACCCACAGGCGCTTACCACTGAACCACATCACCAGCCATTTTTAATATTTTATTTAGAGCCAGGGTCTCACTGAGTTGCTTAGGCCCTCACTAAATTGCTGAGGGTGGCTTTGAACTTTAAACCCTCCTGTTTTAGCCTCCTGGAGCCAAGCCTCTGGGATTACAGGTGTGGAACACCACAGCTCCTGGTTGCCTCTTCCATTCTTATGTAGAAGAGATTAAAGATTGGGGCATGCCTGTAATCCCAGAGGCTCAGGAGGTTGAGGCAAAATGATCCGTAAATTCAAAGCCAACCTTAGCAACCGAAAGGTGCTAAGCAACTCAGTGAGACCCTGTCTCTAAATAAAATATAAAATAGGGCTGGGGATGTGTTTGAGTGCCCCTGAGTACCCCTCCTATGCCAAAAAGTGAAATGACTCCTTCTGTGGTGTTTGTTCTCTTAGAAGTAGCTTTAAAAATCATGCCAAATGATTTCCCCCCCCCCCCAGTACTGGGGATTAAACCCAAATTCTCAAGTGTTAAACTCAATATATTTTAGTAAACTTCACTGCACTGACAGCAGAACCCTGCCCGTCTGTTTTATTCAAGAGCTCTATGACTGTTTCACCTAGATTTTGCTTTTTTTTTAAATTTTATATATTTTATTCATTTTAGTTGTTGATGAACCTTTATTTTTTATTTATATGTGGTGCTGAGAATCAAACCCAGTGCCTCACACATTCCAGGCAAGCGCTCTATCACTGAGCCACAATTCCAGCCCCATAGATTTTGCTTTTTATACCTTTTTATTTTCAGTCCTCATTCTTGATTCTTCTTTCTTTTTTTCTTATAGTACTGGGGATGGAACTCTAGAGTCCTCTACCTTTATTTTATTTTATTTTGTTTTATTTCAGACACTGGGGATTGAACCCAAGAGTGTTCTACCACTGAGCTACATTCCCAGCCCATTTTTTTTTGGGGGGGGGGGTACAGGCTCTCACTAAGTTGTCCTGGTCAGCCTCAAACTTGTTTTCTTCCCTTTCTTCCTTCTTCCCTCCCTCCCTCCGTCTCTTTTGTTCTTTGTTTCCTACCTTCTTTCTTTCTTCTACCATGGATTGAACACAGGGGTGGTTAACCATTGGGCCACATCCCCAGTCCTTTATATTTTTTATTTCGAGACAGGGTCTCTCTAAGTTGCTAAGGCTGACTTTGAACTTGAGATCCTCTTGTCTCAGTCTCCTGAACCACTGAGATTACAGGCGTGCACCACCACACTCAGCACTAAAAACTAGATCTTAGAGAGAGAGAGAGAGAGAGAGAGAGAGAGAGAGAGAGAGATTAACAACAAAAAACTAGGTTATTTCCTTCAAAGCCATCTTTGATAAATCGCACCTTCTTTTCCTTTGCTGCAGGTTCCTGATGCCCTCACATGCTGAGCTCCCTGGCTGGCTGACCATTGTCCTAAACTACCTCATTAACCCTCACATCACCTGTGAAGTGGAGGCAAGCCCTCCTCCACCTCTTGAGATGGGGAATATGACTTTCCTGTTTTTCTACCAGGTACTTGGTGGCGTGATGCAGATGCCTACCCAGCTTTTCTGAATTGGATTTTCTTTTTGCTGCCTCAAAGCCACATGTAAAGAAGCGTGAGGAATGCCATCAAGGCTCTGGGGACAGCATGTGCGTGGGCATGTGGAGGAGGGAGAGTTGTGCTCTAGCCCAAGGGGGAAGAGGTTCAGCAGAGGCTGTGTTTGAATCCAGGCTAAGGTGGGGCAGGTGATTAGGGGCAGAAGCAGCCAGGGTGTGTGAGACAAGCCTGGGGGACAGGGGGACTGGCACTAAGGCCCTCAGTGTCATCAGCCACAATAGCACCAGCTTGGTTTGGGAGCCACTGAGTTGTGCCTGATTTACTCCTGTGTCACTGTGAGGGCAGATGGCCTTGGCCACCAGCCCCTCTTACCCTTTCTTTATAAATAAATTACCTTTCTGTTCCCCTATGTTTACATTTTCGTTTTCTCCCCCTTTTGTGGAAGTAGTTCTCTAAAGTATATGTCATAAGAGGTAAATGTACTGTCTGTGCATCTCTAAAGGTAAAATGTCACCGTTTAGCAGCTAGTCCTGGTTCCCACATTAAGATCTCTTTTAATGGGCAAGAACATTTTCTCCTCATTATCACCTCCGTAAGTTGAATAGAACTAGGAGGCTTAGATTTGGCCTTGGGGGTTTTTCAAGGTGATAATGAGATAGTATTTTGTCCAACTTGTGCCTTATTTTAGCTCTTCATGTATTTGCTTTATAATCTGTATAAAGATTTTAAGATGTTTCTGCAGGACTGAGTCATTTTCAGTGTTGAATTCTTCACTATGCCAGCCCATAGTAGGTGCTCAGCCAGCCAGAGATTCAGTATGCCATCTCCAAAATTTCCCCAATGATAGAATCTAGTGGTGGAAAGAAAGTAAGGGATTTTTCTGTCTTCTGGATATCGATGGCTTCTAATTCATAAGTCTGATTCTATATCTTTATAATGAAGATCTGAGGCCAGGAATATTTGTGTTCACTATACCAGGACATTCTTTTGGGGACCTAGATTGCTTGGGGAATGTGATATCTGAGCAAGAGCTGGTTGAGAATTGTGAGGATCATCTCATCCAGGTTTTGGTGAAACTTTTAGGATGCTGGGGAATCCAGCCCAGGGCTGCATGCATGCTAGGAAGGCATGCTAGGGTAGGCTTCTACCAACCACCAGGGTAGGCTTCTACCACCGCGTCATATCCTGCAGAACACCAAAGCCGCTATTCTTTACCCTACAGTACACTGCCTCCCCATGGATACTCAAGGTCCTTATCACTTCACTTCCACTATCAGAACAGCCTCATCCCAGGACTCAGGTACAGTGGCACACACCTGTAATCCCAGTGACTTGGGAGACCAAGGCAGGAGGATTTTGTGTTAAAGCCAGCCGGGGCAATTTAACTAGACCCTGTAGCAACATAAAAAGTAAAGTGGGCTGCAGATGTAGCTGAGTGGTAGAGGGCCGGTGGGGTCAATCCTCAGTGTTGTAAAACACACACACACACACACACACACACACTCCAAAAACTCATCTCTTTCCATTCATGCCTTCCTTTATGAAGCCAAGAGGCTGTGTGTGCTGTGCTGTCTGATCTGCAGGCAGAATGGGATGGTTGTATCATACCTGTTTGACTGAGATTTGAGTATCCAGGACCAGGAAAATAACAATCTTCCCAAGAGGGTAAAATAAAAGGTAGCATGCTATTTATTTATTTAAAGAGAGAGAGAGAGAGAGAGAGAAATTTTTTTTAAAAAAAATTTGTTTTTTTAGGGGCTGGAGATGTGGCTCAAGCAGTAGCGCACTCGCCTGGCATGCGCTGGGCACCGGGTTCGATCCTCAGCACCACATAAAAATAAAATGGAGATATTGTGTCCACCTATAACTAAAAAAGTGTTAAAAAATATTTATTTTTTTTAGTTTTTGGCGGACACAACATCTTCATTTGTATGTGGTGCTGAGGACCGAACCCAGCGCTGCGCGCATGCCAGGCAAGCGCGCTACCGCTTGAGCCACATCCCCAGCCCCAAGCATGCTATTTATTATGTGCATGCATTAATAAGGTTGTTGCATTTAATTCTCAGAGTTATCTCATGCAGTATCAGTGAGAAGACATACGGTATAGGGGTTAAGAATTTAGACTCTGGCACCACTAGGTTTGAATCTCAAATTTGCTAGTTACTGACACATGACCTGGGGCAGGCCACTTACCCATCTTTGCCTTCGTGTGCTTTCGCTAAATTGGGATGATGATAACTAGAGAATCAAACAATTTAGCGTGCTTGTAGCAAGGTCTGGCACGTGGTGAACTCTACCTAAGGATTAGTGATTCTTATTGCCCCAAGCATAGAGATGAGCCATCTGGGCTCTAAGAGATTGTTATATCACTTCTTCAAGGTCACATAATTACTTAATAGTTGGACTGATTTTTAAACCTTCATTTGTCTACTTCCAAAGACCACATGTTGTGGTTTGAATAAGTG
Organism: Marmota monax; assembly: GCF_021218885.2. Lineage (NCBI taxonomy): Eukaryota > Metazoa > Chordata > Mammalia > Rodentia > Sciuridae > Marmota > Marmota monax. Next base: position 8,176,969 of record NW_026694232.1, read on the forward strand.
TCCCCCCCCCCCCCCCCCAGGTCCACATATTAAAGTTTTTGCCCCTGGGCTAGTCCAGTGGGTGGTGGAGAAAACTTTAGGAGATGGGGCCTTGTGGGAGGTCCTTTGGTCTTCAGGGGTGTGACCTAGAAGGGACGTGGAACCCTAGGCTCTCTCTCCTCCCCTGCTTCCTGGCTGATGATGTATACATGGCTGATCCACAGGAGTTCCTCTGATAGTGCTGCCTTTTGGGCAGCCTAGAGCCATGGGGCCACTGAAACCTGAGCTGAAACTTCCAAAACTGTGAACCAAAAATAAACTTTTTCTTTTTTTTTTAATCTTTTGGTACTGGGGACTGAATCCAGGGGCACTTAACCACTGAGTCACATCCATCTTTTTTTTTTTGTTTATTTTTTATTTTGAGACAGGGTCTCACTAAATTATTTCGGGCCTCACTAATTTTCTGAGGCTGGCCTTGAACTTGTGATCCTCCTGCCTCAGCCTCCCAAGTCCCAGGAATTACAGGCATGCACCACCATGCCTGGCTAAACCTTTTCTTTTTGTTAGTTAACTGATTGCTTCAGATGTTTCATCATATTGACAGAAAGCTGCTTAATATTAATTCCAGTATATATCCTTGTGTTGATTAGGATAAGGACAATAATTTTTTTTCCCAGTGAGGGATTTTTAAATTTGTACTCACAAAAACAAAGTGAAATGTCCAAGAACTAAAGACAGTGGGTCCTAAGACAAATTCATACAAAAAAAAATGCTCTCATTTTATATACTGTTCACAGCCTAGCATCGTCTCCTGGGGTCATGGAAATATGGCTTGGTCACCTGGGTGCATGCAAACCCTACATAAAGGTTGGCTATCATTATTAGAGTGTGTCAATTTTGCAGTGAGAAACCTGGGCTTAAAGAAGTTAAGTGCAGGGCCCTGAGGGAATGGAGTGCTCAGAGGTGCGACATGAGAGCATGGCACCAGAGGGAGAAAGGAGTTTTGGTGGGAGGTAGATTGAATGAGTCAATCTACAGCCGAGAGGCCTGCTGGCAGCTGGGAGCTGGCTGCGAAGATTGCTTGCATGGGAGGAGGGCAAAGAAACTGAGCACAACCAGGAGAGTGGGGGGAACATGCAAAAGGGAAGATAGCAGTCACCGTAAAGGCAAGGTAGGGACTTTCACTGCTGGAGAGATTGGCATTAGCTATATCCTTTCTGATCAGGAATATGGCATGACACACTGAAGAGCTCAAAAAAAGTGCCTTCATTTTTCATTTTCGACACTTTCTCTTAAGGACATAATAATGATGGCCAAAGATAAGTATTTGCTACAATGTTATTTAGAACAGGAACATTTGGAGAACATCGGTTCCAAAGAATCCAGGACCAGGAAGGTAACAACTTTCCAACCAGAGCAAAGTAAAAGGCAGCATAGAATTTATCATGTGGCTGCCTTCTGTGCAGTAGATCCTTAATAAAGTTGTTTCATTTAATCTTCAGAATTACTCATGCAGCATCAGTGAGAAGTGTCCCAGGTTTGCCAGTTACTGGTGCATGACCTGGGCCAGGCTACTTACCCTCCTCCAGGGGTTCTGGAGGAGAGAGGAGGGAGGAGACAAGTGCAGCACAAGGCATCTTTAGGGAAATTATTCTATGATACTTTGATGATGGACAAGTGTCTTCAAACATCTGTCAAAACCCACAGGACTATACAACACAAAGAGTAGACCTTAATACAAACTATGAACTTCAGTTACGACTAATGTTTCAATATTGGTTTATTGTTTTTTAACAAATTTTTATGAGTGCAAGATGTTAACAGCAGGGGAATAACGGAATAATGGAACAATATGCAGCCATTAACAGTAATTTTAAGAACAGTTTTATAATCTGTGTGGGAGCAAGGATCTTTTGGTGGGGGAGGGGTACAGGGAATTGAACTCAGGGGAACTCGACCACTGAGCTACATCCCTAGCCTTATTTTGTATTTTATTTAGAGACAGGGTCACACTGAGTTGCTTAGTGCCTTGCTTTTGCTGAGGTTGGATTTGAACTTGAGAACCTCCTGCCTCAGCCTCCCAAGCCACTGGGATTATAGGTGTGTGCCACCCTGCTTGGCTAAGGATCTTTTATATATCATATTCAAATTTCTATTCCTTGCTTAAGACAATGCACAACCTACAATAAGAACTGGGCTCCTATTTGTTAAAGAAATAGATCCAAAGAACATTACAGTGAATTTCTTGCTTTGAAAAGATTACTGACCACAGAAGAGGAGGTATTAAAAATGCCTTTATACCAAGTGCAATGTGGTAGCCTGGTTTGGATCCTCAAACAGAAAAAGGACATTAGTCAAGCCATTTGAGAAGACATGGAAGAAGCTTAGATGCATTATGCTGAGTGAAAAATGCTAGTTGGCAAAAGCTGTGTATTGTATGATTCCAGCTATATGAGCTTTCAGAAAAGGTAACACTAAAAGACCATAAAATGATCAGTGGTTCCCAGGGGTTCTGGAGAAGAGTGGAGAGAGGTACAGAGGTGGAGCACAGGGGATCTTTAGTGAAATTATTCTATATGATACTGTGATGGTGGACAAATATCTTCAGATATCTGTCAAATCCCACAGACCTGTACAATACAGAGAGTAGACCTCAATTCAAACTATGAACTTCAGTTAATAATAATGTTTCAATATCAGCTCATTGTTTTAACAAATTTACCATACAAATGTAAGCTGTTCATAGCAGGGGGAACTGTGTACGAAGGGTGGAGCGGTGGGCACGTGGGGCTTTGCAATACTTGCTCAATTTTTCGGTAAAAGAAAAAACTATACAAAAATGCCATTAACTTTTTTTTTTTTAAGGACAGTATCAGAAAAGCTGCCAAAAGTTGAATAAAGTCTGGAGCTTAGTTAATAGTAGCGTACCAGCATTCATTTTTTAGTTTTCATAAATGCCGTGGTTATGTAAGAGGTTAGCATCAGAGAAACAGTATATGGGGACTCTGTACTATCTTTGCCAAGTTCCTGCAAATTTAAAATTAATCCCAAATGAAAAGTTTGTTGTTTAAAAGAGGGCATCAGAGCAAATGAGGAGCTGCATCTCCTGATGACCCTTTGGGAACTGTTGTTGGGCTGGGCACCCCAGGAACACAATAGCCATTCAGATGGCCAGAAGTACACAGTAGATAATGAAGGAAAAAAGCCAGTGTTCAATGCTTATATTTCAATTTTTCTTAAAGCCACCCCACCCCCAACCTCAGGGCTGGGCTCGAACCCAGGGCCTCACACATGACATACCCGCACACTGTCACTGAGCTTCACCCCAGCCCCACACTTCAGTTCTGGACTTCAGGTGATGCCCTGGCACCAAAGTTCCTGACAGATGAAGTTAAATATGGTGTAACACATTCATGTATAACTCAGCAAAGGGCTCATGCAAAGGCCATCACCCATTTTTGAAATGAGAAAAAAATGACTAAGGAACAAAGACTGTAGTTGTATCTTTTAAACTTAGGGTTTATCTTTTCCCTTGGAACATCTTCCTTCCCTTCTCTCCTTCTGCATTAGACCCAGGGTATTTTTTAAGGAACAAGACAGACATAAGTCTTGCCCTTAGGGGAAGAAATAGGCTTTCCATAGCCAAAGAGTAGGTATATGCCTGTAACTTGGTGCATGCCTTCATCTTTCATGACTTTTCATGTTGGTTTTGTTCTGTATTGGCCTTGCCACTCCTTCTCAGACACCAAGCCTGAGAGACAATATTGCTTTGTGATGGACCACAAGATTCCAAAGACTTCCTTGTCTCTGTTTTTGTGATATTTTATAAGTGACACCACCTCTGAGATTGATACCTTAAATATATCTTTAAAAACACTTCAGCAAGTTATCTTTCCTGTGGAAAGAACGGTAGCTTAAGTGACATGGCTTTGGGGGTAGAGAGGAACAGTCATTTAGCTGGTGACTGTTGAAAGAGTTGAGTTCCACCCTGCTTAGTGATATTGGCTCATGGGGGCTCAAAGAGGAGAATTCTTTCTGGGCACTACTCTCAGCTCTAGCTCTTGGGCTCATCTGCTGGACTGTGGCCACGTTTCTCCTTATTGTTTCCATCCGGGATCTGGTTCTTCCTCATGTACCTGAGTGCTTACTCTGTTTAATCTGCAGAGCAAGGGCAGGATACTGATTCTTAGGAGTGTGTTTTATTTGGCTAGTGAGTTATTACAGAGCAAAGCAAGCTATTTCCTGTCCCTCCCGTCACTTCTAGACATACATGGGACAATGGAATAGAATGGTATTTTGAGATATTCTTTGCCCACAAAGCACACTCAGCCTATTTTTATTTTATTATCTTTTGGTACTAGGGATTGGACCCAGGGGTGCTTTATCACTGAGCTACATCCCAAGTCCTATTTTTTTTTTTTTAATTTTGAGAGAGGTCTTGCTAAATTGCTGAGGCTGCTCTTGAACTTCTTCTTTTTTTTTTTCCCAAGCCAAACTGTATCCAGCTTTATTAAAGATACTTTTCATAAACAATCATGGTATTTCAGGCAGGACATGGGCAGACAATCGTTAACAGTATACAACAACTTTCAAACTCCCTTCTTGAATGGACTACCAAAATTAGAAAGCCATTATAAAACCCAATGAAGTCTTCATTTGATGCTCTGAATAGGGAAAGTTTAGAGTGAGGGTTGACATTTCACATTTAGCATGTTGTTTAACAACTTTTCACAAGCCGACTCTGACTTTCAGGAAATGAAAGGAAAATGGCAAAAATTATTAATCTGAAGATCCACAATCTAGAAAAGGAACTGCTGCTCTTCTGAGGGACACTATTCTCAATGGCGTCACTGGAAAGTCCAGATTGCCCCACACACTGGTAAAACCAATCGTTGGGAATCAGGTCCCAATAGGTCTGAGTTTAGGGGAATTAAGTCTATGCCGATGGCAGAGAGGGACAGGAGGACATACAGATGAGTTTGAGTTTTTCCATACCATAAGGCATTTGTGCCAAGGTGGCTATGTGTGCCAACATCAGGGAATCCCTTCCTCTTGGGAACAAAGAGGAAGTCTCTCAAAACTAGAAGGGAAAGGTGTCTTCCCCCACAGCAATCCAGCTTTAGAGACATTCTACTAGTGACATATGCTCCTTCCCCCGCAAAACAACAATGAAGTGTTCTGTGTGCTAACAACATAGCTTAAAAAAAAAAAGTAAAACAAAATTCTGCATTTTTATAAAACTTGATAAAAAACAGTATTTCAAACTGTACAGTCATCAGAAGTACACAGTTATCAAAAACGCACACACTTCACTTGGCATCTCCAGCACCTTCAGCTTTCTGTGCCTGGTCTGTTTTGGCATCTCCATTTTCTGCAGGGTTATTCCCATCCTTGTCAGTGTCAGCTTTTCCCTTTTTCCCTTTGGGTACCTTCTCTCCCTTCTTTGCAGGGGCCTTTTTAGGCTTGGGCTCTGGCTTTGGAGGAGCAGGTTTGGCAGACAACCGTGCAGATCTTCTCTGTGGTTCGTCTTTCACCTTGGCTTTATCTCCTTTAGCATCCCCTTCAGCCTTTCTCTTGGGCATGGTGGCGACGGCAGCGGGACGCAGGCGCTGGTCGCGGGGATGCAGCGGCGCGCGGCTTTGGTCGGTCCGGGGGTCGTTCTCGCCTCTTCTTCCTGCTCTTGAACTTCTAATTGCTGAGGCTGCTCTTGAACTTCTGAACCTCCTGCCTCAGCTTCTTAAGTTGGGATTATGAGCATGTGTGCCACTGCACCTGGCCATCTCTGTCAATTTTAGAAGGCCCATCTAATTTTCTATAAGCATCTAAACAAGATTCAAATTTCTGACCTCTAGATAAGGTGAAGCTGGTCTGTTTCTGCCTCTGACACATAGGTTGTCACAATTTTTCTGAGTGTAGCAACAGCCTGGAGTGATAAGCAGGATCTGGAATTGAGTAATGACTATGGCTATATGAGTAGTGACTAAGTCAGCCCCAGGTACAGGGCTGACTTCCTGAGTGTGGGACCTGTGAAATCCTACACGCTGTGCTTAGAAGGACCTCATGTTAGGTTTAATGTTCTGCTGTCCCTATCTTGAAATGATTAATAGTTTTCAAACAAGAGACATGAATTGAACTTTTCACTGGGTTCCACTAGTTACATAGCCTGTCTTGCCCATGTGTGATCATTACAATGGGATCAGACAGATTGGGGTTCAGACAATTTGAGCTTAACTCCTTGCTAACTGTGAGAGCATGAGTAAATTCCCACTTAACTCTCTGAGCCTCAGTGTCCTCACCCATTAAGTGAGGAAAATTTCTCATTATGAAAAATACTTAAGTGGGAAAACACAATTTAAAGAACTACCTTGGTGAAAATGGATAGACCTTGAGAATATTATGTTAATCAAAATAAGCCCAACTCAGGAGGTTAAGGGTTATGTTTTCTTTCATATGTGGAAGCTTGGAGAGGTAAAAGGAAAAGAAAGGTGGGGGTGGGGATCTCATGAAAATCAAAGGGAGATCAATAGAATAGAGGAAAGAGACCAGAGGAGGGAGGAGGGAAGTGCTGGAAGAGGATAAGATGATATTGGCAAAATTGTTATACATATTGTTCAATTGTGTTTCTCTCTCTCTCTCTCTCTCTCTCTCTCTCTCTCTCTCTCTCTCTTTTGGGGGGGATCCAATCCAGGACCTTGTGAATGCAAGGAAAGCATTCTACCAACTAAGTTATATCTCTAGCCCCTTATATATTGTTCAATTGTGTGTGTGCATGTATGAATTTGTAACAACAAATCCCACTGTTACATACAACTATAATGCATCAATAAAAAAATGAGGAAAGTTTAAAAAAAAAAAAAAACTACCTTGGTGCTAGGCACACAATGGATACCTAGCCAACCAGCCAACCATCTTTCCAGAAGAGTAAAAAACATTTCCTCTTTTGCTATTTGTACAAGGCATTGTGCTCAGCTGTGTTTAGGGTGCAGAGTTGAAAGTAATGTGTTCCCAAATAGCTCATAAAGGCTCCTGCTCCCACACTGGTTCCTGCCACCAGAATTCAAACACAGTATCAATTAGGGGACAGGTTATTATTTGCTTTGGGGTAGGAAGGAGGTAAGAGGAAAGAAAGTTATAACATTTAGGGATAAAAAGGTGAGTTTGTGATTTGAATCTTAGAGAAAACTTGACAGGCAGCTCTGACCAGAGTAATCTCATTTTGACAAATGCCCCCAGGAGGAAGAGGGTGATAATATGGGCAAAGAGAGACAGAAGAAGAACAGGAAGGGAGCCATCCAAATTACGTACCCAAGGTTGAGACAAGAGCAGAATTGAATCTAATACTGGATAACATATAAAATGTTAACACTTGCATTGTCAAACCGAGCAGTCAGTTTTAAGTCATCAAAGATTTCTGGGTTTAGCTACAATCTTTTTTTTTTTCAGGTTAAGCATGAAAGCAGGCAGACTAGCAATGCAAATACACAAGGAAATTTACCATCTTGGTTTAATAAATGAGTTTATGTGCAGTGTTGAACCAGCACAACTTCCTTAATCCAGTATCTGATGAAGGAGCAAGGAGAGAAGAATTAATTTACCACACACTAATTAAAGAGGGGTATGCACTGTATATACGGTGAAAGTCTCTGAAATGAATATTTGATAAACAATATCTGGTAAATTAAAAACCCGAAATGTTAAATTAAATGCAAATTAAAAATCTGGAATGTTAAATTAATTAAATACAGAAAACTGCATCAAATAACATTACAGGTCTCAGTTAAATCAGGGAAGGGAAAAAAAAAAGCCAAGTTACTCAGCATCACATCTTGCCAGTGTGCACTCCTGATTCACCTGTTGGGAATAAATAAGGGTGCCAAGAGCTTTGGCTTTATTTGTGAATTTACATATTGCATTCACAATCATTTCTGGGTACTTTTTACTTGTGAAGCTAGCTGGGGAATAAAATGGACTTTTTTATTTTATGCCAGATTTATTCAAATCACTGAATTCTCTTCCAGCTTGAGATAAAAATGGCTAAATTGCTATGCAAAGGATACCCTCCAATGCAGTAATTCACACTGAGCTCACGTCTAAAGTGCAGAAGAGCAGGCACAGAGAATCAGGCTCAGAGTGCTCCTGGAGACCTGACTTTGGCTGTGGCTTTGTAGTGGGGAAAGACTGAAATGTCCCAGTTGTCCTGTAGGCATGAGCCCCATTGCCATGGAAGGGAGTGTACTGGATGGAGGTCAGTCATGACTCCTTGGATTTCTTGAGGCAGAGATGCCTGTAGCCAGGTGTGGTGGTGCACACTTGTGATTCCTGCTACTCAAGAGGCTGAGCAGGAGGATTGCAAATGCAAGGCCAGCTCAGGCAATTTTAGTAAGATCCTGTATCAAAATATATATATATATATATATATATATATATATATATATATATATATATATATATATATATATAAAGATATGGATGTGCTGCATGTAGTGGTGCATGCCTGTAATCCCAAACAGCTGAGGAGGATGAGACAGTATCACAAGTTCAAAGCCAGACTTAGCATTGGCAAGGCACTTAGCAACTCAGCGAGACCCTGTCTCTAAATAAAATACAAAATAGGGTTGGGGATGAGGTTCAGTGGTTGAGTGCCACTGAGCTCAATCCCTAGTAATCCCTGCCAAAAAAAAAGAAAGAAAGAAATGGACGTAACTTTTCTATGTTCATATACGAATACACAACCAGTGAAGCTCCCTATCATGTACAACCACAAGAATGAGATTTTAACTAGAACAAGTTATATTCTAAGCCGGGCCAGGTGGCACACCCCTGTAATCCCAGTGGCTCTGGGGACTGAGGCAGGAGGATCATAAGTTCAAAACCAGTCTCAGCAACAGCGAGGCGCTAAGCAACCCAGTGAGACTTTGTCTCTAAGTAAAATGCAAAATAAGGCTGGGGATGTGGCTCAGTGGCCCAGTGGCCCTGAGTTCAATTCCTGGTATTCCACCTCCCAAAAAGAATGAGTTATACCCCATGTATGTATATTATGTCAAAAATAGACTCTACTATCATGTATATCAAAAAAGAACAATTTTGAAGAAAAAGAAAACACACACACACACACACACATAAACAAACAAACGAAAACATGCTGGAGATGTAGCCCAGATGTGGAGTACCTAGGTTCAATCCTAGCATGTTCAAGAACCTGGATTCAATCCCCAGTACTTGGAGAACAAAATAAAATGGTGTGTGTGGGGGGACAGGGTTGCGCTGGGAAGGAGAGAGAATAGGAGATGCCTATAAACCTTGTCTTCTGACTCTTGATTTCCACGCAGAATCAACCCTAGTTGGTCTCTTGGATTTAAAACTCTGCCCTGTTTCTGATCATTGAGCAATTCTGGGCAAGGCACAAATTTCTCCTTTTCTCCTTTTCCCTGCCTAGATGAAGCTCCTAATGCTGACACCTCAGACAGCTGCTGGGGGGATTAACACATTGCCATGAGTGCCTCCTTCGTTTTGTTCTAACTTCTTCAGGTCAGCCGGCATTCTAAAGCTGTCAGAAACCAGAGGAGTTTTTTTTCAGACTGAGTCTCCTGGTATCTATGTTATGAACTTGAGATATAGAATTTTTATTTCTGGAAGAAAAAGAATAAGGTGTATTTAAAGAATGGGAAACTTTAGGGATTGGATTATCTCACCTTTCTTTGGGCCACATAGAACCTCATATATGTATCCCTGTTTGGGCACTTGTTCTCTAAGGCAACTGTTTTAAAAATCGTATGAAATCATAAAAAAATTACTTAAAGTAATAACAGTAAATATGAAAACATTCTCTATAAAATAATTCAAACAAAACAACTCTCAACTCAGATGGGACTCTCAACTACAACTCTCCACTGCAACTCTCAACTCAGATGCTCTCTTACCATGGGGTTTGCGTGGACTCTTCTAAGCCTTTACATGTACTTACATATACATAACCCTATAGAAAAGTCTTTTTATTTTTTATTTTTGTTTTGGGGATTAAACCTAGGGGCCATTTACCACTTACATCTCTAGTTCCTTTTATTTTTGAACCTGGATCTCTCTAAGTTGTTGAGGGTTTTGCTAAGCTGCTGAGACTGGCTTCAAACTTGTAATCCTCCTGCCTCAGCCTCTTGAGTTTCTGGGGTTATAGGCATGAGTCTGGCAAAAACAATGTTTTCAAGTAAAAATATTCTGTTTGCATAGTTTTGTGTGCACCTATCATTTTTGCAACTTGCCATTTTTTTACAACTGTATAATGTGTTGAAGAGTCTTATGTCATTTAATTAAGGTTCTATTTTATTCTAAACTGCTGCACAGAAGGTGCAGCTATGTCATAACTTAAGTGATTACTTCTATATCTATGGCACTTTAGCTTTTTCTAGTTCTCTGCTAACATTAAGCTGCATTCATTGGCCATGTCCCTGTTTTTGTTTTTTTTTCTGGTGCTAGGGATCAAACCCAGGGTCTCATGCATGCTAGGCAATCGCTATACCTTTGAGCTAGACCTCCAGGCCCTTTGTTTTTCATTTTATTTTGTGACAAGTTCTTACTAAGTAGCCCAAGTGGCCTCGAACTTGCAATCCTCCTACCTCAGCCTCCTGGGGAACTGACAGTATAGATGTGAATTACAGTGCCAGTTGGCCATGTTCTTTTGTTCAGTTTCTAAAGAAATGTGCAGAAAAATGGAGTCTAGAGAGAACATATTAAAAGTGTTCTTGATGGTCAGACGCGGTGGCTCACGCCTGTAATCCCAGCGGCTTAGGAGGCAGACGCAGGAGGATCGCAAGTTCAAAGCCATCCTCAGCAATTTAGCGAGGCATTAAGCAACTCAATGAGACCCTGTCTCTAATAAAATACAAATAGGGTAGGGATGTGGCTCACTGGTAGAGTGCCCCTGAATTCAATCCCTGGTACATGCCCCCACTCTCCCAAAAACCAAAAATTAAAACAAAACAAAAACAAACAAAACAAAACAAAATGTTCTTGATGCTGCTGATTTGCCTTTGGAAATGGATGGACCACATTATACTCCCACCAGTGATATATAAAATTATTTGTTTTCCTACAAAGTTGAAATTGAATTCCATATGCATCCTACCTATCTATTGCCAATCTGAATTTACTATTGCTGCTGCTGCTACTATTAAAAAAGTAATTTGCCCTCATTTGCATTTCTCTGAATACGAAGAAGGCCAAGTAACTTTTGTAGTTACAGTCATAGTTGTACATAATGATGGGATTTGTTGTTACATATTCATACATGCACACAATATAACAATGTAATTTGGCCAATATTAATCCCTAACATTTCCCCTTTCCCTCCCCTCTTCCCTCTCTTGGTCCTTTTCCTCTATTGATCTCCCTTTAGTTTTTATGAGATTTCTGTGCTCCGCACCCCAACCTTTCTTTTCCCTTTCTCCTCTAGCTTCCACATATGAGAGAAAACATAACAACTCTTGAACTTCTGACTTTGGTTTATTTTGCTTAACATAATGGTCTCCAGTTCTATCCATTTTTCTATAAATGACATAATTTCATTTTATTTTTCTTTATGGCTGAATAAAACCTCACTGTGCATATACGTGTGTGTGTCTATCTAATATTTTCTTGATCCATTCATCCATTGATGGGCATCTAGGTTATAATGGACACCAAAATTTGGCTGTTGTAAATTGTGCTGCTATAAACGTGAGTATGCCTGTATCACTGTATTGTGATGACTTTAATTCTGTAGTATAAATTCTGAGTGTGGCATATCTGAGTCATATGGTGGTTCAATGTCTAGTCTTTTAAGGAATCTCCATACTGATGTCCAAAGTGGTTGTACAAATTTACAGCCCCACCAACAATGAAAAAGTGTTTCTTTTTCTCGACAGCCTAACTGGCATTTATGATTGTTGTTTGGATTTTGATGACTGTCATTTTGACTGGCATAAAATTAAATCTTAGTGTAGTTTTAATTTACATTTCCCTAATTGCTAATCATGTTGAACATTTTTTTTCTATATTTGTATTTCTTCTTTTGAGAAGTGTCTATTTCATTCATTTGCCCATTTATTAATTGAGTTTTTTTGGTGTTAATTTTTTGAGTTCTTTATACATTCTAGATATTAATTCTTTGTCAGAAGAGTGGCTAGCAAAGATTGTCTCCTGTAGTTCTTTTTTCACATTCCTAATTGTTTCTTTTGCTTTATAATTTGATGCTGTCCCATTTATTAACTCCTGGAATTATTTCCTAAGCTTTATTGAGAAAGCTATTTCTTGTGCCTGTATGCTGGAGTGAGTGTTGATAGAGTTTTCTCGTTTCTGGTCTAATACCTAGGTGTTTGATCTATTTTGAGTTGATTTTTGTGCAGGGTGAGAAATAAGGGTCTAGTTTCATTCTTCTACATATGGAGAACCAGTTTCCCCAGGACCATTTGTTAATGAGACTGCCTTTTCTCCAATGTATGTTTTTGGCATATTTGTCAAGGATCAGATGACTGTAGATGTGTGAATTTGTCTGTCTTCTATTCTGTATCCTTGGTCTACATGTCTGTTTTTACACGAGTACCATGCAGGTTTTGTTACTATAGCTGTGTGGTATAATTTGAAGTCAGATATTGTGATACCTCCAGCAGTGTTTTTTAGGCTTAGATTTGGTCAAGCAACTTTTTTTTTTTTAAATCAACCTCTTATATTTTCTCTTTCATCAAGTGTCTGTTCATGTATTTAACTACTTAAATTTTATTTTTTACTTTTTATTTTGAGATGCTGGGAATCAATCCAGGGTCTTAGGGCATGATTGGCTGGTGCTCACTACTAAACTACATTGCCAGTCCCATTTTTAACTTTTAAATTGAGTCACTTTTCTTTTTCTTGAGTGGTTGGTTTATAGTTCTTTATTCATTCTAGATGTTATCTGGTGTTACAAAGAGTCCCCATTTTGCTTGTCTTTTGTGTGTGTGTGTGTGTGTGCATGTATTGCCTTTTTTGTTGCTTTTGCAGTGCTGGGGAAAGAGCCCATGGCTTCATATATTCTGTATGGTGTTTTAAAGGTAGACTAATTTTTATGATAGTTAGAATGATAATTCTATGATAATAGAATAATCTATAATAATAATTCTATTAGCATAGGATAACTCTAGTATAAGACTAGTATCATAATTCTATGATAATAATTCTATTATCATAGATTGTCCTATGATAATAGAACTTATTATTTTTACTTAAAATATTAAAATTTGTGTACTGCAATTATTTGTTGACATATCTTCTCTGCACCAATAGATGACAAATTTCTTGATACCAGATACTCTGCTCTATTTATTTCTATGTTTCTAGTGCTTAGTGCACTGCCTGGCACATGTGTTTCATAAATGTTTATGAATAAAAAAAAAAATGAATGAGTGAGTAAAGTAAATCAAGAAGGATTTCAGAATTGCAAACGTCTACCACAATATGATTTTGATTGACATAGAGTGAAGTTGAGGTGAACAATGGTATTGTTAGAAATGTTGTTACTGAAATAAAAGAATATTGTACCAGTGGTTCTATTTCTGATTCTATTTTATTCAACACTTAGAAAAAAAGAATGATTTGGGGTCGGGGGTGTAGCTCAGGGGTGGAGATCATGTTGAGCATGGGAGGACTAGGGCTTGATCTCTAGCCCCACACATACACATGAAGGAATGAGTTGTGTGAAATCTCAGCAGGTCTCCTTGGGAGACTTGCAGAATATAAAATATAAACAGTTAATAACTGTGATTAATTCAAGATCCAAAATTATCTTATAAGTAGGTGGAAGTATTGGTCGAGGAAAAATCTCCCAAGATAAAGATTTCTGAAGAACCAACATTGTTGGTGTGCCTTTCTTGTTCCTTCAGTAAACAGTAAAATAGTTAATTGAGACACCTCTGCTGTCTAGGTACTCAGGGAAATTTCTGATTTTAAATATAAATCTGAGGCAGAAGTCCATATTAGAGAATACCTGCTGGGGGGACAATATACAGTAAAAAAGATGTGCAGCTGGGCACCTTGGCATATACCCGTAATTCCAGCACCTCGGGAGGCTGAGACAGGAGTATCATGAGTTCAAAGTTGGCCTCAGCAACTTAGAAAGGCTCTAAGCAACTTACTGACACTGACTCAAAAGAAAAAATAAAAAGAGCTGGGGATGTAGTTCAGTGATAGAGTGCTCCTGAGTTTAATCTCTAATACCACAAAAATCAAAAGGAACAAACAACCCCGCCCCTCAAACAAACAAAAAATCAAACAAACAAATATACGACAAGTGGGAAGCTGAGTCACCACTTAAGATTAGTGTCAGAAGTCATGTAGCATCACTTCTGTAGGAGACGGGAGTCCAGATTTAAGGGATGCAACATGAACTCCATCTTTTAGTGGGAGGAATATCAATATAGTGTGCCATGAACTTGGGGGATGGAGATACATTGTCAGATGCCAGACTGCCATCATATATATTCCTAAAGAGACACTGGATTCTCTGTGAGAACGTTGGGTATCCTAGATAACCTTCCAGAGGGAGCTCTATTTGTAAAATATTTCAGAAGAAATGTATTGGGAAGCTGGTCTGACATTCAGGAGACTTGAGTTATGATCAAATTATCATAACCTTTGAAATTGGGGTATTATGTAACATTTTAGGGCAGTAGTTTCCTCTCCTATAAATAAGGTAATAGTGGGGATTTAACTCAGGGGTGCTTAACCACGGAGCCCTATCCCCAGCCCTTTTAATTTTTATTTTGAGACAGGGTCTTGCTAAATTGATTAGGATCTTGCTAAATTGCTGATATTGGCCTTGAACTTGAATTCTCTTGGCTCAGTCTCCCAAGTCATTGGGATTACAGGCATGTACCATCATGCCTGGCCACTTCTAAAGGTTTCTAAAGTTTCATCACACTGAGCCCATAGTTTCCAGGTTGATATGCTTTTCCATTACTCCTATAAAGTTTGTAATCTCCAATCTAAAGAACACACACATCAACTGATATTTGGTGGTAAAAGATGGGAGAGCAAAAGTCAGAGTATCATAATGATACATTTATTACCAAGATAGATTTGGAACATGCTATTGAGGAAGTTCCCAAGTCTGAGGCCCAGATTTTCTGAATATTTTTAAAGGTCCATGAAGAGTCCTCAAAATACTGTGGAGAAAATCTGAATAATAAGATATATCAATGTTTAAATTGGCAATTTAAATTAGAATAGGCAGTTACAAATCACATCAGATCATCCCTGACACTAACTGAATTAAATGGGCTATGAAATCACATTCTAAGTCTCATTCCTAAGTGATAAAATCGGACCATTTGTGAGAGAAGAGGGGCACCTGAGTTTGTATTAATTGCATTTACAGTTTTTTTTTTTAGTTCCCAATTTATCCCTGGCAGTAAGCAGCATGAGCCTATTTTCAAATTAATACATCACATGAGACTAATGTTTAAACAGGGAAGAACAGGTAATAATTAAAGTTTGGCTCATCCTTTGATGAAAGGTGAAGAACATAGACATGCCCTTGGCTAAATAAAATTATGTCATTATATGTATATATACATGAGTTTGTGTGGTACATAACTACATATTTGTGTGTAAGTACATATATGTATATAATAAGCATATACCATTAGTATACTAGGGTACACAAAATGTAAATATGAACATGATCAAAGAAGTGAAACCTCAGAAGGATAGTAATGCTCATTGAAAGCTCAAATTAAATGTGATTTAAAGAACAACTGCAAAAAGAAGAAGAAGAAGAAAAAAAAGAACAACTGCAAGGGCACCATCTGTTTGGTAAGCCATCTTGTGCAAGGAAATAAAACATACAGAAGGATTTGTGGGCTTAAAGACACACACCCCTCTCGGCATGTGCAAGCACACACATGCACATTACAATTAAGGACTCATCAGAATTAATATTAAGCCTCTGGTTTCCTTTTCTCTTTAGCATGAATCCAATTCTATCTTGAGGTTTTTGTTCAGGAAGAAAAAAATATCTCCATGTTTATAAACTCCCTCTGGCCTCCCCAAGCACATACATGTGATGAGTCCAGAAATAGAGCTGCAACCCTGTATTCTGCAGTAATTTAAAAAGTAATTTAAAAAGAGGCTTCCAAATTGATCAAATTATGTTTTTATGTATATATGAATATGCCACCATGAAACCCACCATTCGGTATAAATAATATTCACCAATAAAAAATTATCCCCCCCAAAAAAAGAAGAAAAGAAACTTTCTATATATCAGTAGCATTTCCCTGTAGGTATCCTCAATTTCCCCCAGCAATAGAAGATATAATTATACTGATGTAAATCACAGGGAGATGACTAGGAGGGATTGGCCTTTCACCTTCTTTAATTCATTGAAAGATCTTATCTTTTTGATAGGTACTGTCTGGCAGTACACAAGGAGCTGGGAGGCAGGATATTTTTCTGGTAATTAATTTGCCTGGAGGGGAAAAAAACCAAAACACATCTATTGCAAACACTCAAAAGAAGTGAGATAATCTCAATTTAGCAGAGAGTTCTCCAAGTCTTTTTCGTCCCTTTTAATAAGTGTCCTGTGCCCTCTCATGTTTTGTTTTGTTTTTCCCTCAGTACTAGGGTATTGAACACAGGCCTTCCATGTGCTGGGCAAGCACTCTACCACTGAGCCTCAGCTGCCCTCTCTATCTATGTTCATAGGTCTCTTTCACTCTCTTCCTCTACCATAAAGCATTATCTATTGTTTCAGGCCTCTTGTTTGCAAAATATTAATATATCAATATGCCTATATACATACAAAAATAATATATATACACGCAAGCGCAGGTACACCTTTTTTCCCCCCTTCCTTGAAATGAATCTTTGCTGCCAGCCTGTACGCCTTGCATTGTTTATACAGAAAAATCAACACCGGGAAAAGCCAGCATTCTGAGAACTACTTTCTACCCCCACCAGGCCTGTGACTTCCTTTCACAGTTGCTTCCTGGTTTACTGATTCTGTTCAAGGGACACTTCCTTTAGGACAAAACCACCTGGGGCACAGCCTTGGATGTCTAGGATTGCGTGAGAGTCAAAGCAGCTCTAAAGTCTGATGGGAGTTGGTGCTGAGAAACCCAGAAGCCCAAAGGGATGGAGCATCTGCCACCCAGCTGGAAATGAAAAGATGCCCCAAGTTCCGTGGTTTCTCTTCTCTCCACCACACTCCTTTTCTTTTTGTGGCAAATCTTGAAACAAAGCTGGAGCAAAAGTGCTTTTCATTCAGTGGGTGAAGAGGTTCTGACTCAGACTTTGCAAACATGACATTGCTTGAACCTCAGGATGAACGCTCCCACAGGATTCCAGAGAAGCACAGCTGCCTGAGCCACTGTATGGCATCCCACCTTGGGAATTCCAGTAGAGCTGGGGAGGTGGCTGCACAGGTGCAGGTCTTCTGAGGCACATGAATGGAATTGCCAGAGTTCAAAGGGGTTTTTGAACTTGAGACCTGGGCTTTCTTGGTTGCATTTAGTCTATTTGCTCAGCAGGTTTAGGTCTGGAACTCCTAAAGCACAAGGTTCTCAGACAGTCACTGATATATTTTATTTTATGAAATCAGATTTTGTTACTAAAAAAAAAAATAGGAATTTAGCCAGTTGTGGTAGTGCCCACCTGTAATCCCTGCTACTTGGGACGCTGAGGCAGGAGGATTGTTTGAGCATAGGACTTGGGGCTCTAGTGTGCTATAAAGATCGTGTGTCTGCAGTGTTTAGCATAAATATGGTGACCTCCTGCTAGTGGGGGACCACCAGGTTGCCTAAGGAGGGTCGAACTTACCCAGGTGAGAAATGGAGTAATCAAGACTCACATGCTGATCCATAGTGGGATCTCATCTGTGAAAAAGCTCTGCACTCCAGTCTGAGCAGAATAAGATTCTGCCTCTTAAATATAATAAATAAATAGCATTGCAGTGTCAAATATGAGGGATTGTTAAACAAATTACATGCCCATATGATGGGATAATACATAGGTATTTTGAATGATGCAGTAGAGGCTAGTAGGAAAATTTTATGATATATTGTTATATGAAAAAAGCATTGGTTCTGCATTCTCGTATTCAGAAAAAAATAAAAAAAAAACTTACTCGTGAGAAAGAATAAATGAGACCTATGGAAAGATTGAAAAATATATTCCAAATATATTAAATATATTCCAAAATATATTAAAACACTAGCATTAGTTAACCATGGGTAGTAGAAAAGTGGGAAATTTAATTTAAAAAAATGTTTTAAAAGTAAAAGGAAATTTAATTTTTGTTTGTTGTTTATCTGTATTTTAAACTACAGAAACTGTGCATTACTTTTCATTTCTGTATTAGTAATAATTATAATATAATTTATTTTTAAATTATCTCCATTTATTATTATTATTATTTGTAGTACCATAGATTGAACCAAGGAACATTCTGCCTCTGATGTATATCCTGAACCCTTTAAATTTTTTTTTTTTTTTCTGAAAGAGGGTCAGTAGCTCTTATAATCCTAGCTACTCGGGAGGCTGGGGCAGGAAGATCATGTTTGAGGCCAGCCTCACCAACTCAGTGAGACGTGCTCAAAATAAAAAAAATGAAAAGACTTGGGATGTAGTTCAGCATTCCTGGGCTCCGTCTCAGCATTGCCAAACAAAACAAAACATCATATGGTGTTCTTAGTGAGTCCTCTCCCCTACCCCAATGCTAGAGATGGAAACCAGGACCTTTGTGCGTAGGCAACAACTGTACCACTGAACTACATCCCTAGACCCTGAAATTCTCACTTTTACATTTGTCACTTAGCATCAACTGAGGCATGGTTACAGAAGAATCAAATAATAGGAAGCACCCAGACATCCCTCAGAAAGTCATAACCTTTGGTCCTGAATATGTTGGAATGTGGCATTCATCCTTATTCCCAGCTCAAAACCCACATTATATAGTAAATGAATACATTGGCAGGAGGCAAGCATTTCAGGGTGGAGTTGATGTTTTACAAGCTGAAGGGCAACTGACTTCATTATGGAAAAAGTTTTTTTAGCTAAATATCTTTTGCTGGTGAATATATACATACATTTTATATACATTTACATAGAAGTATATATATATAAATAAAATATTTATATAATATATACAAAATATTTGTATAATATATGAATATAAAATATTTATATTATATATGAATATACAATACACATAATACATTATTAAATATATGTAATATAAAACATTTATATTATATATAAATATATATGTAAACATAATATATATTTATATACATATACATATATATTTTTTTCAGTACCAGGGACTGAACCCAGGGGTGTTTAACCACTGAGCCATGTCCCCAGCACTTTTTACTTTTTGAGACAGGGTCTTGCTAAGTTGCTAGAACCTTGCTAAATTGCTGAGCCTGGCCTTGAATTTGTGATCCTCCTGCCTCAGCCTCCCAAACATCTGGGATTACAGGCATGCACAACTGCGCCCAGCTGGTGAATGTTTTGATATAAGAATTTTAGTCCAAAATATCTGAAGTGATATAGGCCACTTTTTGGACACAACATCCTAATCCATTTTAGTGTGCAGAGACATTGTGAACTTGCTCATCACCTTTGCTAAATTTTTACTTGGTATCCTTGCAGTAAGTGAATGGGCAATTAGGTACAGTCTCATGGATAAATGGCAATGTTTTAGATGTGCCACGGAACCATGAACCATAGAACCATGAACCATTGCCGACCTGGCATCTTTGGTCTTTTCATTGATTACTTGACTTATTTTAGTTAGTGAAACCTTGGGCTTACTAGCCTGAGAGGCAGGTGATGATTCAGACCTCCATGGCCCACTATGGAACAATTGCTCACATACCTGGTCTCTTATCTCTACAAAAATTCTGCAAGGTAGGCATGGTTTCCTTCCTTTTGTAGATGTGGATACTGAGGTCAGGGAACTCAAGTCATTGGGCCTAGAAACATGTACTGCTAAGGAACCAAGAGCCATCTGACTGAAGATGTATTCCATCTTCAACACCATGGTTTCACCATAAGCCAAAACTCCATGGCCTTACTTGATTGTTTTCAAGTTGCTTGTTCAAATCCAGTCTATACACCTCCATCCTCATGGTGACTCTTACCATTCTTTCCTTACATCAATTCCATTCTTTATTTCTTATATTCCTCCCATCTCTTTCTTTCTCTTTGTTTAAAAGAGAACAGCAATTACATTTAAGAGAAAGTGATGGGCAATTTTATTCATTGTTCTCTATTCTGTAATCTACCAAAGACAACTCTTTCTCTTTTCAAAAAATTTTGCAAAGTTGAGAAGGCAGCTCAGCAGCACAGTGCTCACATGAGGCCCAGGGGTCTATTCTCTGCATCACGCACGTACAAAGTGGTGCTGTTATAGCTCTTCTCTTTAACTCAGGCTATCATATCAAACCATTTTACTTTACTAACAGAAGAAGGGGAATAAGGGATTTTTTTTTGGGGGGGGTACTGGGCATTCTACTGTTACATCTTTAGCATCTTTTCTTTTTTTTTTTTGAGGTAGAATCTCACTTAGTTGCTGAGGCTTGTCTTGAACTTGAGATCCTCCTGCTTCAGCCTCTGGAGTTACTGGGATTACAGGCCTGTACTACCACACCCTGCTGGTACTATTGTTCTTAAGCAAAAACAAGCTACCCCCCACAACTCTTTATTAAAAAATATTTGAGGGCTGGGGTTGTGGCTCAGTGGTAGTGTGCTTGCCTTGTGTGCGTGGGGCACTGGGTTCGATCCTCAGCACCACATAAATAAATAAAATAAAGGTATTGTGTCCTACAACTATATATATTTGAAATAAATAAAAATAGAGCATTATAGTGAACCCCCACGAAGTTTCATAAACATTCTTGTGTCTTCTAAATCCTCCATTCTCTTCACATTTGTTATTTTGAAGCAAATACAAGGTATCGTATCATTTAATCCATAAATGGTTAAGCATTTATCTCTAAAAAAAGGGGAGGAGTCCTCAAAAAACCCACAATGCCTTTCATCATATCTAAAAGTACTAACAATAATTCTTTAACATCTCAAACGCCTAGTCAATGTTCAAGTTTTCAATTGTTTCACAAATGTCCTGTTGCTTTTATAGCTTATGTGAATGATCATCCAAATGAGGACCACACATTATGAATTTTTTGATAACTCTTCTGAGTTTATTAATCAATAGATCTGTTTCTCCACCTGTCACTCTCTGTTTCTCCACCTGTCACTCTCTCTGTGTCTCTGTCTCTCTCTCTCTCTCTGAAGGTCTGTCCTTTCTCTCTCTGTCTTTCCAGACAATGTGATTTATG
This sequence comes from Marmota monax, assembly GCF_021218885.2. Classification (NCBI taxonomy): domain Eukaryota; kingdom Metazoa; phylum Chordata; class Mammalia; order Rodentia; family Sciuridae; genus Marmota; species Marmota monax. The sequence goes on from NW_026694232.1 coordinate 8,198,295, forward strand.
TATTGAACAAACAGGATATAGAGTTTGGCCTATAGAGTTTCCTGGATTTTATGGATCACATCCCTGTAGATTACTTGTTTTTCTGTTTTCCCTTTATTTTTATTTTTTGATACTGGGAATTGAACCTGGGGGTGCTTTACCACTGAGCCACATCCTCAGCAGTTTTTTTTTTTTTTTTCGTATTTTATTTAGAGACAGAGTCTCACTGAGTTGCTGAGGCTGGCTTTGAACTTGGAATCCTCCTGCCTCAGACTCCTAAGTTGCTGGTAGTACAGGTATGCACCACCACATCAGGCTTTTTTCCTTTTAAATTGATATTTTGATTTAGAAGCTGGACCAGACTCAGATTCAGCTATCTTTCAGGATGAGTATTCATAGGTGGTGTTTGTTTCTTCCTTTGGGAACACATACTGACTCTCTCCTTTTTTGATATTAGCAGTTGTTGAGTCTTTGCCTAGGACGATCAATTCATTTGTGGCTGCAAAATGGTGATATTCTGATTCCATCTTTTCTCATTTATTATACTGTTATTCTACACAATATATACATTTACTACCCAGAATATTTCTATAAAGCTCAACTCATTCTCATCTACTATTTACTAAATGGGTACCTATACCAGGCATTTTATATGTAATGTTTCATAAATCAAAGCACTAATAATTTGTCAGCCATTGCCCCATATAATTAACTCTCAGACATTTTTCATTTGGTTGAAATATTTCCCTTCCTCTTTTTGTCCTTCTTTTCTCATGTCCCCTTTGTTTTTCTTTTGGATCTTACTTACTCCCCCTTTGGATTGGTTTCTGCAGAGATAGTCACATCAGTGACCCCTATGAGGTTACCAGGAGAGCTGGAAACTCTCAGCACAGAGAGAATAAATTCTCTCTCTCTCTTTTCCAGTACTGGGGATGGAGCCCAGGGCCTCTCATGAGTGAGGCAAGTGGTCTACCACTGAGCTGCATCCCCAGACCTAGTAATTAAGTTTACACGGTGTTCTCTTTTTGGCTGTTCAAGAAAACACAGTGGTTTCCCAGCAGTACTACCCATGTGCAGCTGGATTTACTGGTGGTGTACCTGAGCAGGTCAGGTTTTACTGGAATCCCTGAGATTTGAAGGACGAAGCTCATTCTGGAATTTATGTGTTCAAATTTACCATTTTGGAGGTGACTCATTATAGCTTTCAGCCTATTTATGAAGTTTGTGAGTGGACTGCTAAATTGATTGTTTTGTTTGTTTGTTTAAGCTGTTTTTTTTTTATTAAAGGGTTTAAATCAATATTTTAAGTGCCATTTGTGTGATATAAGAGGCTATCCAATACTAAATCAAAGAATGCTGTGATTTCCCATAAAACTGTTTCTGGTCCACAAAATCTTAGGGTACTAGGAAAAAAAAATCTTTGCAGGTGGAGGCTCAGCTTTTGTTGAATAGATGAGACCCAGAGGCAAGCAGGGAGAGACATTTTTAGGCAAATGAACCTTCAAATAATACCAGAGCACCTCCAAGGCTGGGTTACGGTAAAGCACTTCACCCGAATGTTCAGGCTAGTCTGGGCTGGAGGAATCAGTCTTCCTGAGATGAGGCTCAATCAGGTTATTTAGGGAAAGGAAGTAAGTATTTGGAGGGTTAGGTCAAGTCCTGGTGCTGCCACTTCCTAGAGAGGATTTCTAGACTTGAATTTCTTTGGTTTTCACTTAGAATGGTTGTAAAAATTAACCAAGATAATGCCAGCATTTTGAAAATCTTAAAGGCCTATTCAAATGGAAAATATCTTAATCAATATTTGTTTTAGTTGTTTAAAAAAAGGCATAATAGAGATGGCACAGTAGGATGCACCTGTAGTCCCAGCTACCTGGGAGGTTGAGGTAGAGGGACACTTGAACTCAGGAGTTCCAGGCCAGCCTGGGTAACATCTAGAGACCCAGTCTAAAAACAAAACAAATCAAATAACCACAAAACAAAAATTAATTGCATAAGTTAAGAAAAAATGTAAATTATTATATAATCTCATTTTTTAAGCAGATAAACTTTTTTTATAACTTAATTTTATTCATTCATTTTTATGTGGTGCTGAGAATCAAACCCCCAGTGCCTCCCACGTACTACGCAAGCACTCTCCCACTGAGTCGCAACCCCAGCCCCATCTCATTTTATTATTTTTATTTTTGCATATCATTTCAAATTTTAGACTTTTAGTAATGTTAGAATACCATTTCATATTTTTCCTTTATAGCTTAACATTTTATTATTAATATAACTCTGGGTTGCTGCCTTATCTTTATACTTACATGTGATAACCACAGTGAAACATTTAATCAGTTTCACTTTTACATATGAAACTGCCACAGCCATCTTTGCACATGAATTATTTCCTTAGGATAAATTCCCAGGGGTGTGATGACTGGCTGAAAATATATGGGTGTTTTTATGACTCTTAATAGATTTTGCCATATTGCTTTCCAGAGACTCGTAACAATGAACCTGACACCAGCAATGAATGTGTGTCATTTAAAATGGTTATTTTAAATCAATTATTCACCAGCCATATGTGAAGGCATGTGCCAGGATCCTTGTCTGCCAGGAGCTTCCATTTCTGACTCATTCATTCCTAAGAACTAAAACAAGAAGACCGTGTGTGCTGACTGAATGAAGAGTTCTATCAGCATTCTAGAAAAGCCAGCATATTGTTGTATACAATGCTTGCTTGCCTGCTTGTTTGATTTTTTTTTAAATTTTATAGATCTAGTGATATATTTGCAAATTTTCTGAAACATACAGAAAACCAACATACGGTGCATGACGTGGAATCTTCCACGAAAGTGTAGGTAGAAGCAGGATTTTTTTTTTCGTCCTACTAGTTTTCAAAAGCTTATCTTTTTCTACCTATCAAGGCCTTGCCTTTTTTTTTTTTTTTTTTTTTTTTTTGGTGGGAGCAGGGGCTGTCAACGAAGTAGGTAATGTTTCAAGAGAATGACTGAACCCCACGTGGGTATTAATATGTATGATTTCAAGCTATGGAATTATAATGACATCCATCATCTGGGCATTTATATCTTTCAGATTTTCAAAGCTCTTTCTTGTATTTTTCTCATTTGTGCTCACAACAATTCCATGAGGAAGGCTGGGATGTCACTATCACCTCCATTTGACTAATGGGAGACCTGAGGAACAAAGAGATTTGCTTAAGATAGCACCCCTTCTCAGGGTGGACACACCTGCTTTTCTCTTGTCTCCTGGCTTTTTCATCTTTTGGTACTAGAGACTGAGCCCAGAGGTGATCTACCACTGAGCTACCTCCCCAGCCCTTTTTATTGTGAAATAGTGTCTTGCTAAATTGCCTAGGCTGGCCTTGAACTTGGGATCTTTCTGTTTCAGTCTGAGTAGCTGGGATACAGACACATACCTGTAATGTCTCTAAACATAACTCACTGAGGTTCTCAAATCATCTGAGAATTGCTTGCAGTCTCAGCCATAATTTTCATCTAATATCAGCTCTCAGGACCAGATACAAATTTTATTAAAACAGTCAGCATGCCAGGTTGCTAGTTTGTAGAAACCCAAAGCAGGTGCACTCCTGGAATCCCAGCTACTCAGCAGGCTGAAGCAGAAGGATCACGAGTTCAAAGACAGGCTCACCAACTTAGTGAGGCGCTAAGCAACTCAGTGAGACTGTCTCAAAATTAAATACAAAAAAAGGGGGATGGGGCTGTGGCTCAGCAGTAGAGCACTTGCCTCACATGTGTGAGGCACTGGGTTCGATCCTCAGCACCACATACAAATAAATAAACGAAATAAAGGTATTATGTCCATTTACAACTAAGCAAAATATTTTTAAAAATACAAAAAAAGGGCTGGGGATGTGGCTCAGTGGTTGAGTGCCCCTGGGTTTAATCCCCGGTACTATTAAAAAAAAAAGAGTGAAACATAAATTAACTTTGTTTTTCATAATAAAAGAAACATAGCTTCAGAAATATGAACATTATATTTAGACAGTCAGACTGTGTCCTTTCATGAAGAGAGCTTCATCTAAGACATTGTAAAGACAATATCTAATTAGCTGTCTTCCCAGAGATAAAAGCATGAAGTTCAAGTCTCCAGTCAGTGTTTTTTATTATTATTGTTGTTCTTGTTGTTATTATTATTATCATTATCATTACTCCCCAAAAGTCTAGCTTTCTGTAAAGACTAAAGGCTTAACTCATTATATCCCACCTACTTGGCTTACGTCCTCTCCAGTTTCTGGTTTTGAACTTATTCCATTTGTTCACCTGGGAAAAAGGTAAATATAACAAAAAGAAATCAAGCCCTGACTCCACACAGTAGCTAACTGAGCATCTTAAATCAACACAGCCAGTGTAACTTGTACAGATTCAAGTAATTATTTTTGTCTGTAGGGTTTCCCATTGTCTCTCCTACCCAAACTTCCTGATCCTCAGACGCTCAACAATGAAGGCCCAGATGTTTATTGGTACAGAGCTCATGCTTGGCTTATGAAAGAAGATGCCATTTACAGTCCTGTCTGTTGGACCTTTGGTGTCACACCCTCTCTTTTGATTCCATAAAAGCAGTAGCAAAAAGCATTGAGACACAATGGAGCAACTTAGCAGCCGCCCCAGAGCTGGAGTTGGTATTAGGTTACCATTGTGTATGTTTTGTTTTTCATACCATACAGGTTTACAGGAAAGTTGGGATAAGGTCAGAGAAAGTGCGTAATCGTTATCAGTTTGCTGAGGCCACACCCAAATGCCAAGTTGGGTGCTGAAACAAGATGGAACTTGATGATTATTTGGAACTTAAAGCAGCAAACGTTACCTTAGAAATAAGACTGTTTCATAGAGGTGTACAAAGTGGACCAAAGCCCGGCCCGAGCAATTTCTTTAAACATGATGGACATTCTTGCGGGCTGATTATGTGCACCTCTTTGTGTGTCACACTCCACAGTGTGCCTGCGGAACCCAGGCTGGCCACAGCTGACCATCCCAACAGCTGGTACTTGGGTCCTGGCCGCACACTGTCTACAACACTGCCTATTATCACACCAATTGAGATCTGAAACAGATTTGCTCCTGTTCCCAGAAAGAAAATCACATAGTCAAAGCTTGATAGAGTGTAATTAACCTCTCTCCTGTTCAGTCCTATGATCCTGGTAATAACACCGATCATCTAGAACATTTGCTCCTCTTCTAGCTGCTCGCATGCTGTTTTAATGAAATTCGTATCTGGTCTTAGGAGCTGTCATTAGTTGAAAATTATGACCGAGCCTGCAAGCCACTCTCAGATGATTTTGAGAACCTCAAGGATTAATTGTTTAGAGACACTACAAGCTACATTGGTCAATCTGTTTCTTCTCATTTCAATTGAATTTACTCAACATTCATTGCATTCCTACTGTGTGCCAAGCACTGTGGTTACAAAAAATGAACGGGATGCGGTTTGCGCCCTGAGGACTTCTTGATCTAGCAAGTTTGGGGGCCTGTCGTTCTTCCCTGACTTCTCACACAGCCATATTCTACTCCCACCCAGATGGGGCCCTGTTTCTCTTTATACCACACGTGGGTGTGTCCTTCTCCATCCTGCTACGGTTAAGCTGTCTCTTAGCTATGTTCCTCTCTCTGCTGTGGTCTTCCTGATTCCCAGGTCAACAGAGGACTGAAGAGGATGGGTATGTTTATGTGGATTTGAGGATGAGGCCAGTTGTCACTATCAAATCAGTGGAGCCACAAACTTAGTGTGCCATGGATTCCTCAGGGGGAAAAAAATAGTCATGCTATGTTTTCTGAGTTGTGGGAATCGAAGGGGTTGTGATTTTAATTCCCCAGAAGCATTTGAAGGCAAAGAAGACTTCAGTCTTTTATTCCTGTCTCCTGTTTGGGGAGAGTTTGCTAGTCATCACTGACCATTCGCTGGCCTGGCTCAGGATGGCGGTTTAGAAGTTTTAATTGAAAAATTGGCTTGGATTTTTCAGTTTGGACCTACAAATGAGAATCTACATTTTGAGGCAAAATTGAAAATGAGCAATTTGCCTTGAAAACAGGCATGTCTTCCAGCTTCCTATGACTAATGACACATGAAGGGAGTCTAGTAATCACATAATTAGTTTGCCATTACTAAGAAACCACTTTCAGAGTCCATGAGATGTGGTTTGTAATGATTTCAGGGGTTCTGCACCAACAACCTAGACTTTGGAGGCCCACATTTGAAGACAAAGACCCAATTTCCAATGACAGAGCCATGGGGAATTCTTCTAACTGGGGGACAAAGCTTGGTGTAACTCATTTTCTTTGTATTTTGTTTAGAATCCAACCCTTGGATCAGGTTCAGGAAAAAAAACTTCCTTGAGGATTTGTAAACTTTTTACAGATCTCAGGCCCTACTCAATTTATATGTTTGTCTTGATTCCATGCTGAGATGGAGAGTTTGATGGAATCATATATCTTTTGTAATTTTTTTTCAGCTTGTTTTACTATAAACTATAATTCCAGATAGACTGGGCTACTTTTTTTAAAAAAAAATTAACTAAAGGGAAATTAAGCTGTAAGGAGTGTATGTCTGAAAATGTTTACTGGGATAGTTGGGATTTTAATAAGAGAAACTTAAGTGATCCTATATAATAAGCAAAGTGAAATGGTAAAATAGCCTTTATTTTTCTCATCCAGAGTTAATGTTTAGAAGATTATATAAGTTGAACATTGTTGAATCTGGGTCACGGGTATTTCAGAGTTTTTATTCTGATTTTTTTTTATATGTTTGAAATTTTCTATAATAAAACACAAAACTTTAATGAAATTCAACAGAAAATTTCAAAGAAGGAAGAGACTGATGATATAAAAGAAAACTGGAAAGAAAGAGGGAAGAGGAGAAAGGTGGAGAGAGAGAGTGAAGGAAAGAGAGAGAGGGAGGGAGAACTTAGTTTTTTGCAATTATGTAGTAAAAAGCCACAGGGCAACCATCTCTGGAGCCATTGAACAATAATAATAGTTCATAATAATAACCCTTTACTGAATACTTAATACGAACTAGGGCTTTAATGAACATTATTGAATTTAGGCTTTATGGCCACCCTTTGACAAAAGCAGCGTCAAGGTCTGTATTTTTAAAAATGTAAGCACTGAGGCTTAAAGAGTGCCTGTGACTTGCTTCAGATCACACATCAATGAGTGGCAGATTATCTGTAACCAGAGCCCAGGCCCCAATGCATATTACTACATCTAACAATTACTTTCCAAAGAGTGAAGAGGCTTGGATGGAAAAGAACTCTTCCTTTAGAACATGGTGGGAACACTTTGGAGCCAGACTGACTAGGCAAGGGCAGGCATATTGAGCCCTCGCTTCCTCTTGTGTGAAACAGAGCACATAGCAGCTCCTCGATAAAGCTTAGCTATAATTTTTCTCTTGCCTGCTCACTATGTCTACTTCTGTTCCAATATGCATAAACAGTGTTCCAGATTTTCATGATATAAGAGACCATATCAGATGGACTTCAGAACAGCTTTTAGCCGTGAGAAGAGGCTTAAAAACTGATTTTATCTTAATGGAAACAGAATTCAGGCCTACTTGAAATTTACTTCAAAACAGCTTTACTTCTAGTCTTTTTTGTTTCTTTCCTTAAACCACACACACAGAGGTGTTTTTATAATTACTAATGAGACAATGGTGAGTCATCTTATTATCATCGAGTCATTCCACCAGAACCAGGAGACAGACGAGCAAGGGCTCATCAAGGCTGATCCCAGCATTCCTCAGAAGTCTGGAAGTTCTTTGGATTGATTTGGTGGTTTTTCTGTTCACCTACGTGACAGGGAGAGTCTTCAGGACATTGTGGCATAGGTAACCCTTTACCTATGCCAAGAATACGTGTGCCTAAGAATACGTGTACTGTCCTAAGGGCTTAAAAGAAATAGTCATCTCTGAAAAATCAGATCAGCCACATAAGTTGTTGGAAAGAAATAACTAAATAATAACCCAGTAACCCTTAAAGATCAAACTGAGGAAAGTAAAGTTGCTTTAGTGTTCTCAACCAGGTCATGCTGAATTTGGAATAAGTAAGAACAAGAAAAGGACAAGCCAATAAAAACAGAGGATGGAAGTTTCTAAATGTACCACACATACATCTGCAACATCAGGAACCTCTCTGAACTCTTCTTCCTCAACCTTCCATCCACCCCAGCGCCCCCCCCCCCCCCCAATCGGGATGGTGTGCACATACCTGTGAGTTCCTAAATATCCCAGTATCCAAGGCTTTCCTCAAACTCCTCCTACCAGACATGGAAGAGCTTGTTGTTATGAAACAAACATATTTTTTGTGCACTTTGTTGATCAGCTTTTCTTCTTCTGTACTGAGAGCGATACTTATTCCCAAGTGATGCTGTTAATTTTCAGCTGAGAATGTTGGCTTGCTGTAACATGGACGTTGCCTGAGGTAATAGGTTAAGTATATAATTCAGGTTTGGTTCATTCCAGGTTAAGAAATTCGTGAAAAGATTTTTTTTTTTTGTTTAAGACATTTTTTTTTTTTAGGAAGACTTTCATATTGCAAGTAATTTACATTATAAAACAGCTTCTTATTTACAGCTCCATTGTTAGACATCAATAGGGTAGTAAAATGAAGCAAAATAAAACATTTTCAAGCAGGGCATGGTGGCACATGCCTATTATTCCAGTGGCTTGGGAGTTTAAGGCAGGAGAATCAAGAGTTCAAAGCCAGCCTCAGCAAAAGTGAGGCACTAAGCAACTCAGCGAGACCCTGTCTCTAAATAAAATACAAAATAGGGCTGAGGATGTGGCTCAGTGGTCGAGTGCGCCTGAGTGCAATCCTTGATACCTGCCCCCCCCCCATGAAACAAACAAACAAACAAAAAAACATTATCAAGTAAAAATACTCTTTTTTTTTACTTTTTTTGTATGGGGATTAAACCCATGGATGCTTAACTACTGAGCCATGTCCCCAGCCCTTTTTTTATTTTTTATTTTGAGACGGAGTCTTACTAAATTGTTTAGGGCCTAAAGAAGTTGGTAAGGCTGGCCTCAAACTTGCAATCCTCCTGCTTCACCCTCTGGAGTCACTGGGATTACAGGTATGCCGTATGACACCCAATTTCAAGCAAAAGTACTTTTGGAGTATCTCCTGAAACTTATTTAGTAGTTTTAAAAGTTAAATGTTTCTGAGAAGAGATCCATTTAGCTACTAGGCAGAAATCACTCCAGTTTACAAATTAACTACATAATATATTGTATCCTTTCAACTCAGTTTAGTACTTCCTTATTTGATCAAATTTCTTTTAACATCAATGGGAGTTACATTTGAAAAATTACTTTAGAATTAGGGCGGGTAGAAATTTCTGTAAGGGAAATATTGGGTGATGGATAGAAAGTTTTGGTGTTTGAGTGTCAGGGCTAGGAAGACAAAGTGAGAAAATGAAATCTCATAATTTTAGCAACTAATACATATTTTCTTTCTTTCCACCCTTCAGTGGGACTTGTCAACAGAACAAGGGAACTACCTTGTGGAGGCCACACATTATTATATGGAAAAGTGAGACTTTGACATGTGCAAAATCCTGAGAGTTATCCCGAAAATCTGTTTTTTTAAAAAACAAACAACAAAAAAACAACCCTTTAGTCCACTGCCCTTCCGATACAGGTGGTCTCCTGGGCAGATTTCTCTGTGTGAACAAATGAACAAGTGGAAGAATCTGACTGTTCCATTAGTGAATAAGCTGCTTTGGGGGAAAAATGCAAACTGGATTAAGGCTGGATTTTCTAAGAAAGAGGATAGGATCTAAGACCTGGAGATTGGTATTTGGTTTTTACATACACAATACCGTTTTAGCGATTGGTCAGACACTTAGCAGTACATCTGGAAGGGAAGTCTAGCCAAGTGCCATGCATGTGGGAGGAGGTCCTGGAACCAGTGTCCTGGGAGCCTGGGTGGGCTGGAGGGTTAGGAATTTGGGCAGGACTGGCCCAGGGCAAAACTGTGAAGAAGGGAAAGCTCAATTTCCAGATGCACCCCCACCCTTTCCAGACATCTGGTACTTTCCAGTGGGGAAACCACAACTGTCCTTGCCTTTCTGAAACTGGTTGGGATTCAGATTGTGGGGAGAAAAAGTGGAACTAATAACAAAAGCCAAAAATATGTATATATTTATTTGTGATTCAAAGATAGTAAATGTCAATTATAGAAAACTTGCAATATTCTATAAAGAGTAAAGAGGATGAGATACACTTTATCACTTAGAGATAATGACATAACACATCTGTGTATTCCATTACTATAACATATCATACACATTTTGGGTAGAAGTAGGAGTATCATAGTTGACTTTTTTTTTTTTTAGGTACCAGGGATTGAACTCAGGGCACTCAATCACTGAACCACATCCCCATCTCATTTTTGTACTTTATTTAGAGACAGGGTCTCACCGAGTTGCTTAGTACCTCACTGTTGCTGAGGCTGGCTTTGAACTCACGATCCTCCTGTCTCAGCTTTCCAAGCCTCTGGGATTACAGGCATGTGCCACCATGCCCAGTTATAGTTGACCCTTAAAGTCAACTATTATTATTTTTTTTAACCTTCCCTCTCATCAAAATATATTGATTCTGTATCTTATTCATTTAAGATCCTGTTGAGTACTAGAGGTACAGTATTCTGTGATAATATGACAGCCATTTATTGTACATACAATAAATGCACAGATGGGATTATGGGACAACAGTCAAGAATACTTTGCCAACTTAGAATTAGTAATGGGTGTTAGTTATAACAATTTTAGTGGGAATGAGATATAGTAACTTGGAATATAAAACAGCCTCATTTCTAAATATCTTCACTTTTTAAAAGGTGAAGGACAGTACTGTCACCTTAGGAAAGCAAATAAGCAATTTTTTTGTTTGGTACTAGAGATGAACCTAAAGCTACTCTACCATGAAGTTACATCCCCAGACCTTTTTATTTTATTTTGAGACAGGGATTCACTAAGTTGCCCAGGCTGATCCTACCACCTCCGCCTCCCTAGTAGCTGGGAATACAGTACTCAGCCACGGTCTCAGCAGCAAATAAACAAATTTATATTGCATTGCACATAATCTATAAACTTTAGCAGAGTGTATACTTTTGCAAAGCTTTAAAACTATTAGGAATTGTTACAAACTTGTTTAGCAACATTTTTAAGTAAATAAAATAATCTCAAGGACCGGAATTACAGGGCTGTCACTATAATAGGTAGGCTGGAAAAGAAGAATCAGTGTGATGAAAATAGCACTAAAAATAATAACAGAAATGTGTTTGGCCTATAACATCAGATAATATGCTCTAAAGAATGTATTTATAACAAAAATTTAAGTCTTGAATAGTGCGATAAATAGGAGGATTGAGGCTTTATATATAAAGAATAAAAGTACAAATATTTTGGGAAGTTGTAACAATGTTTTATGGTTTCTCTCTCCAATTTTTTATGAATTTAAAATTCATGTGCTTTTATTTGGTGACATGAGGGGAGATGTCAGTGGAAAGGAAGTTGTATCTCTCCATAGGTTATAAGCAATGGTGAGGTAATAACAGTTTCAGAAGATATAAAGAAATTAAAAAATCCAAATAACTTTTAGTACACAGTAGTTGCAGAATACTCAAATAAAACCTATATGAGTATTCTGGAACTACTGTTCCTTGGCCTTGCTACTTTCTTAGTAAAGAATAGGCATATTCTAAATGAGCTGTCAAATTCTAACTTTGAATAATTGATTCTTTAAAATATAAGACACAACCAGGCGCAGTGATGCACACCTATGATCCCAGTGACTTGGGAGGCTGAGGCAGGGAGATTGCAAGTTCAAAACCAGCCTCAGCTACATAGAAAAGTCCTAAGCAACTTAGTAAGACCCTGTCTCTAAATAAAATATAAAAAGGGACTGGGGATGTGACTCAGTGGTTAAGCACTCCTGGTTTCAATCCATGGTACCAAACAAAAACAAAAACCCAAAAAACAAACAAACAAAAAAGCCACTCCTAAATTGGTCTTAGATTTAGGAAATACATATACTGACTTGAACCATTTTATTTTCATTAGACTACTTAAATGTCTAATAAAATTTATTCGGAACTGTCTTGTAAAGTGATTATCTCCTTGTAAGAATTATTTAAAAATCTTCATGTGTTTGTTTTGTGCATCTACAATATGAGTGCTTTTGTTTAACATAGAATACATAGATTTTCTTAACATATGACATGGTTGAAAAAAAAGTAAGTTGGTATCGTCCAGTTACTAGTTAGTCCTTATAATGTGCTGACTATACTGAATTAGTTTATGGTAGTAATTGTGTTTCCTAAGTGCTCTACAAGTTATTCCACCTTTCAAAACAGGAGTTGCTTTCTGTATTCTGTTGATAGTCAGGGTAGTCACCTTAGAGAAGACAGAACAGAAGAATCTAATGTCTAATGTATAAATGTAGGAGACGTTAATAACTGCTTCGCAGTATTTTTTTTTTTTTTTTTTTGGTGTTGGGGATGGAGCTCATGGCTTTGTGCTTGCTAAACATACAGTTGGTCACTGAACTCAACCCTAGCCCATAAGTAAGAGATTTAAATCTTTGGACTATTCTTCTGGCTTGATCTGTTGTCTTATTGGCAGCAGCAACAAGAGTTGTGTATGACAATTTTTCAATCGCTGAACCCCAGCAGTAGTCTGAGGCAGAACTCTGTTGCTTTTGTGAGTTTAATAAACTTTCACATATAGAGTTAACAGTCCATCCAGTCACACAGCCCAGTTGGAAGCCAGAGATCAGCAGCTGTGTTAGTTTTCCCATGGAGCTATCATAGCACAACTACTCACCACCTTTTGTTTTTAATAAGGGGCAAACATTCATGTCCTTTTTAATGAGCTGGAGCTGTCCAGTGGATTCAGCTCAGCCATCATTAGAGTACTAAGAGTTTAATTTGTTTCAGTTCAGGTAATATATATTCCTTAAATATGTATATGCAAATAACTTTGGGGGCAATGGTATTCGGCCAAATGCTAAATTCTCTCGATAAGTGCCAACAGTGAACCTGTTGGGAATAAAAGAGTCCTCCACAAACTGCTGCTGCTGCTGCTGCTGCTGCTACTACTACTACTACTACTACTACTACTACTTGTTGTTATTATTATTATTATGATGATGATGATGATGATTATTATTTTGGCACTGGAGATTGAAACCAGGTCACTGAGACACATTCACAGGTCTTTTTATTTTTATTTATTTATTTTTGGTACTCGGAGGGTTGAACTCAGGGGCGCTCAACCACTGAGCCACATCCCTAGCCCTATTTTGTATTTTATTTAGAGACAGGGTCTCACCGAGTTGCTTAGAGCCTTGCTATTGCTGAGGCTGGCTTTGAACTCTTGATCTTCTTGTCTCAGCCTCCTGAGCTGCTGGAATTACAGGTGTGCACCACTGAGCCCAGTCTAGTTGCTTTTAAATGGGAAGCAGATAGGCATCTTTCCAAAATCTCTAGTAGGTTCTTTCCCTAGCAGAGAGTGAGTTTTTTGACTTCCCCAAATCGGACCTTCGTTTCAATAAGGCTTTATGATCTGCTACTGTGTTTCCATCAGGGGAACTTTGAGGGTCTTGGGAAGTGTTGTTCTCTAGTTTGGTAGCTGTGCTACAAAATTATTTGTGTTCTTTGTATTATAGAAACTTAACTTTTAACTGTAAGGTCATTTTTCTATCAGTCAACTGACTGCCTCATCCTGCTGCTCAAGCACTGGGATAGATGATGAGCAGGTAATTTTTCCTTCTACTCTTTCTCCATCACTTCAGTACACATTGACATTTCTCTTAATAATGGATTCACTGTATTATCTTCCTCATTTAATGTGAAAACTAAATTCACAGATGTTAGTCGTGCTTTTGAACATATTTCATCATTGACACATAAAAATAGAAACCTAATAAAAATGATAGCACAATTGTACCCATGTTAAAAGATTAAGAAAAAAATGTATAGTACATGAAATATGGCACTTTCTCTTGAACAAAGAGCTGTTTACTTATGAATGTGGACATTAGAAGGATTGCATCATGTGTACTACAGTGAAGTGGGAGGAGGGTTATCTGAAACACAGAAGATTGAAACACCCGACGTGGAAGGATGTAGCCTGTGGTTCTCAGTTTGGTATTGGCACCAAACATCAGAGTTGAGTGATCTTCTATAGCCTGAAATCTCAGAGTTGCTTTTTTTTTTTTTTTTTAGTCTTTGAGACATGGATCCTTTGGGGCATTTGTTTATAATAGGTACCTTTTTCATCAAAATTTAAAGTTTGACCCAATTAATAGTCGTATTCTTCAATTAACTTCTACATAGCAACTGAACACTTTTTGATAGCTTTCTGGGTAGCTAACTTTAGAAGTTGTAGGTATGTTGTAGACGATTAGAGCAGCCAGTGCCAGCGCTAAAAGGAGCCACTTCTGCAGGATTTGGTGATTTCTGATCAGTGTTTGCATATAGACAGTGTTTTCCTTTTATTATGCACTGCTTGGCATTTTGAACCAGGATGCTTAGACAAGCTTGGGGTGTTGAATGAGTGTTTCTTTATACAGAAAAGTTCTCAAGTTGCAAGAAGAGCAAAACACAACCTTTTAGGATGATAATACTCAATGAATGGAAGTAACTCTTAGATGTTTGAAGTATGTGTGTGTGTTTTGTGTGTTCCCACCCATCTTGGTTCTGTGGGATACAGTTTTCTACATTCATCTAGCATTTCCTGCAGACAAAATCATGCGTAAGCAAATGTGAAATTTGAGTTATGTTCAGTTGTTCCTTAATATATCAATTATGTTGGAATAATTTGTGTTTTTCAAAGCAAGTTATAGCAGAACTGACTGCACTCTAAATCTGATAAACACACTTATTTTAATGAAATCAGTTTCTAATTTCTCCTTTCTTTTCTCTCTCTCTCTCTCCCTTTTTAATCCAGTACTGAGAATCAAACCCAGGCCTCACAAATGTTAGACAAGTGCTCTGTCACTGAGCTACATCCCCAGCCCTAATCAACACATTAATTGTAAGGCATGACCAGGACCAGGTGGTACAGATCCATAATCCTTATCTGTGATTTTAAAATCTATAAAACTCTGAGAACTGAAAGTTTTTTGTTTTAGTTTTTGTTTTTTAGTTAGATAAAACTTGATTCAACTGAAATTCATTTGTCACCAAGCTGGCTTGAACTGGTATGAGGCTCTTTATGTTATTTGGTGTAGCTGTTTATATATTTTGCTGCAGAGATATTATTGCAGTTGATAGCTAAATACCCCCCCCCCCCAGACACCACTGGAGGTTTACATAATGTATGTTATTTTATTGTGGTTGTTGTTGTTTTTCTGGTACTGGGGATTAAACCCTGAGTTCAGTCCTTTCTTATGCTTTGCCACTGGGCTTCATCCCCAGCCCTTGTAAAATACTTTTATATTGAGGGTTGGGGATCTAGCTCAGTGGTAAAAAGTACGTGACCCATTTTAGGTAATTCATCATATTTTCATTTTAATAAGGATCTTCAGCATCTTCTAACATTTAGCAGGGACCACTGTAAGAAGTCTGGTGGGGAAAATGACATGACTTTCCAGTTCTTTCTTGGCTGAAACTGGCTTCTTTGGCTCCAACACCCCATATTTTTGTTCTCTTCCTACTTTAACACCCTCCCCTTAGAATTAGTCAAGTGTTTCTTTTCCCTTGTGCATCTCGAAAATTGGTGCTTATGAAAGTGTGGTCCACGCCACATCTGCATCACAATCATCCAGAGAGCTTGTTCAAAATGCATCAGGCCAGATTTTACAAATTAGAGGAAAGAATATGTACTTTTACTAATTGACACTAGCTGGGCAGGATAGTGTGCACCTGTAGTGCCAGCTACTTATGAGTTTGAGGTGCAGGATCACTTAAGCCCAGGAGTTTGAGACCAGCATAGACAACATAACAAGAACCCATCTCAAAAAACAAAATACTAATTTACTTGATGATTCAGATGAACATCAAAGTTTGGATTCCACTGATTTTATTTTTTCCCCAGTATTGGAGATTGAATGCAAGGATACTCTACCACTTTTTCATGAAGGGAAACAATCACCCCAGGTTTCTAAACCCCAACCCTTAGTTCACCTTTTATTTTTTTTCCCTCTTACTTCCAACTTCCATACCATATCTCCATATTTCAAATAAATCTCCAACTTTGCACTCTCTCCTTTGCTTAGCCTAAGCTGCCTTCATCTTCTGCCTGGATGCTGTAGCAGTATGCTCTAACCAATTCACACTGTCCGCATTGAGTCTACTTTCCACAATGAAACCTGATGGATCTTTCTAAAAAAGCAAATCAGAATATGTCAGTATCCTGCTTTAAAACACTGGAAATCTTTCAGTATATTTGCTAATGCCCAAAATCCATATCAAGGCTTGCAAAGCTCTGCTTCGTTCTCTATCCTCCTCAGTATGGACCCCCACCCTGTGATACCCTGCCTCCCTCCCTCCTCCATCTTATTAACGCACTCCCAGAACACACTTCCCTATCAGAGTATCCATCAGACTGTATGTAATTACGAGCTTAATTATCCACCTCCTCCATCACCAGACCCTAAACTCCATGGTGGCAAGAACTTGACTGTCTTGCTTATTGTCGAACAATCCCACGAAAGGCACTCAATTAATATCTGATGAACAAGTGAACGAATGACTTACTTTGGCATGTGTAGACGTGAGGGCAGGGGTGGGGCATTTCCTGCTTCTCAAGCAAGACCAGTGAGGATGGTTGGCTGGCCAGTTCAATTTAGTTCAAGACAACTCAGTCTAGCAAACAGTTATTATTGAGCATTTATTATGCTCTATTGGGCATGTCACAAAGTTGGAGAAGACAAGGCCTTTGCCCTCAGAGACGGTTGCCCTAACTTAACCTGTCACCGGCTGGCATCCTGCTGTTCATAGACAGATGGCTTAAAATCAGAGTGCCACCGATGCCCGGCCATCAGGAACTGCATGATGCCTCCACTACCCCCTTGGAGTCCCCCTGCCCCTGCTTCAGGTGTTTGCCTAAATCATGCCTGAGTTTGCCACCTTCATTATTATTAGAAAAGAGCTGTATAATGACTGGATTCTTTAAAGGGGACATTCCAGTCCCCCACTGCCATGTGCCCTTGGCCACTGGGAAACAAGCAATTTCCACATACGATTGCATTTATCGTAGAAGGTGTAGCAGAGTAGGATTTAGGCAGATATTTAATAACCAACTGACCTTGGGCAAGTCTTGATTATATCCTATTTGAATAGAATAATAAGTCATATCCTAGATTTTTGTGAGTTTAATTACATTAAAAATAATAATAGCTAAGATTTATAGCATACTCACCTTTTTTTGCATTGTGAACAGTTTTATTACAATGAACTGGTAATCAACCTATGAACTCTGCAATGAAGTATTTTTTAAAAATATGTAAAAATTTTAGTTGGCATAATAATCGACATAATTTTTAGTTGACACTATAATGTCAGTACATGTATGTGCGCAATTATCAGATCAGGGTAATTGCTGTACATATTATCTTAATATTATTGATCGTTTTTTTTGTGTGTGTGTGTTGGGAACATGCAAAATCCTCAGTACTAGCTATTTGAAAATATATAAACTTTTCACCAAATACACTAATAATTATCTTCTATTAATACAAACATGCTGCCCCATCTTTTATCAGTTGCAGAGTATTCCTTTGTATGTGTGTGTATATATATATGTATATATATATATATATACATATATACACACACACACATATATCTGAATTAACCAATTACTGCTGATGTATTTTAAGGTTAAACAATATTTTAGTTTTTTTAAAGGTGGATGACAGGTCCTCTTCTCCCACCTCCATCCCCATTATATTTTGGTTCATTATAGTTGTATACAATGATGGGATTTGTTGCTACATATTTATACATACACACAATATAGCAATATAATTTGGCCAATATCACTCTCCAGCACTTCCTCCCACCTCTCTGGAAATATATAACTAATTGTACTCAACCATAGTTACTCTACTGTGCTGTAGAACATTCCTTCTATCTAGCTGGACCTGTATCCATTAACCATCCTCTCTCTTCATTCCTTAACCAACTCTTCCCAGCCTCTTCCCAGCCAGTAAAGAGTAACCACTCCTTTATTCTCTAATTCTAGAGGTCAACTTTTTTAGCTTCCACATTTAAGTGAGAACATGAGATATTTGTCTTCCTGTACCAGACTCATTTCACTTAATATAATGCCCTCCATACTCATTCATGTTACCACAAATTACAGGATTTCATTCTTTTTTAAAAAAATTTTGTTCTTTAGTTGTAGTTGGACACAATACCTTTATTTATTTTTCTGTGGTGATGAGGATAGAACCCAGGGTCTCACAAATGCTAGGTGAATGCTCCACCACTGAGCCACAACCCCAATCCCAGAATTTCATTTTTTTTTAGGGCTGAATAATATTCTATTGTGTGTGTATATCTTTATCTATATCTCCATCTATCGCATACTTCCTTGATCAATGGATTCATCCAATAGTAAATCCAAAGCACATGTATGAAGACATGAATTGGTGTGAATATACTATGTATATAACCAGATATGTGAAAAATTGTGCTCTATATATGTAATAAAAATTGTAGTTCATTCTGCTGTAATATATAAATAAAAAAATTTACATTAAAAAATAAACACTGAGGCTGATTCCATAGCTTAGCTATTATGAAGAGTGCTGCAATAAATACATGAGTGTAGATGTCTCTTTGATATATGGATTTCTTTTCCTTGAAATATATACCCAGGAATGGACCAACTGAATCATATGGTAGTTCTATTTTTAATTTTTTGCTTCTCTTTGATTTTTTTTTTTTTGGTGCTAGGGATTGAACCCAAGGGCATTTGCCACTGATCCCCCCTTTCCAGTCCTTTTATTTTTAATATGGACACAGGGTCTTGCTAAGTTGCTGAGGCTGCAACTTGCAACCCATCTGCCAGCCTCCTGTGTAGCTAGAATTACAGGCGTGCACCACCATGCCCAACAATCTATTTCTAGTTTTTTGAGGAACTTCCATATTATATAGGATGCTTACTATATTCTGAGCATTGTCTAGGGACCTATCTCATTAATCTGCATAACAGTTCAATGTGGTAGATAATAAGATTATCTTTCCTGTTGCAAGTAGATCTAGTCAGGGTGAGTAACCCTCCCAGGTGAATAGTTAGCAAGTTTTTTTGTTTGTTTGTTTTTTAATTGGTGTATTCTGGCTCCATGGTCCATGCCTTCAATCTCCGTGCCGCTTCTTTGAGGTTGAGGTAAATTAAAGATATTGGTAAAATTTCTATTCTGTTATTGAGGAAAAGCCAAAAATCTTACTTAAATGTTTATCTTATTTTAGTTGAATTTTCTTGTTTTTCAGAACTTAGAAGGAGTGTTACAAAAACTTTTCTTACTCCATGGAATACGTGGGTATTGTTATAAATACATAGGATTCTTTACACTATTTTCCATTTAGCTTTTTCTGACCTCTTTATTGATGTATTAACTGTCATAGGAAGTTGGGTCACGTTTCACAGAGGTCCAGCCTTTTTATAAGTTAAATGGAGTAACTAGATATATTAGGGGTGGGGAGAACATACTTCATCAGTCACTTATTAAAAAGCTGGTCAGTTTAGCAGTCAAGATAATTCTTAAGCTTAAACTTTGCTCCATTTAATACATTATTATTTCAATGACATGGCATAAATAAGGTAGTTTTCATCATGATAAGAATTTTAAAATAAGGGCTTACAGGCAAACAGGGAATCCAAAGAGTGTTATACACCAGGGAATGAAATTGATCAAGTTATACTGTTACATTGTGTACATGTATGAATTATAATGTGAATTATAATGCACCGATAAAAAAGTAGAAGAACTTTACAGTGTACAGTGTGGTTGGATGGGAATTACACTATTTTTTCAAAACATTTTATTCATTCACAAATTTACACAGTATACGTATTTTATACTAATATTTTTCAATTCTAGAAAATTTGGAATGCTGCGGGTAGAGTTAGTGATCAAATGTGACTAGCATTCTTTATCCTTTAAAAAATATGCTTTCCCCTCTTTTTGTTATATTGGTGCATTATAATTATACATGATAGTGGGATTTGTTGTTACATATTTTACATGCACACAATATGACAATACAAGTTGGTCAGTTTCACTCCTCAATATTGTAAATGTTCCTACAATGTTACTTCCATGGGCCCTGAACTTTCTTTGTACAACTAGGGGGCTCCACTATGATGAGACATATTTAGGAAGATAGATATTTGAATCAAAAGTCCAGTTTATAGCATATAATTGATTTCACTGAGGTCAAATAACCAAATTCCCTAGTAACATCCAGCTCTAGATAACCGAGATCATCTCTGTACATATTTATATTATATTCTACCAAAGAGATTGTGTGTAGTGACAGGAGTATGAGCAAGTATTACTACTTTAACTTCATAAATATATGCATGTTTATATATTTATGTACATTGGAAATGGCATTAGAATATAATTTATTATATTTATTGTATTTCCACCCATTAAAAAAGACTAACTTATGAAGTAGCTATAACATTTAAAGTGGGTAAATATTTTGGTTCATATTTAAGTGTCAACCTATATAGGCACAAGATTTTAAAATTGCAAAAACACATATTCATCAAATAAAAAAATCGCAAATTTAGTGATATTAAACACGAACATTTTAAAGAACTGACATTTAAGGAGCCACAGCCACCTACATACAGCACAGAATGTGGAGAGAACATGCCTCCTATGTATGTAACGGGATGGGATGAATTGTGTTCCCTCAAAATTCACATCTGACCCCCAGTACTTCAGAATGGGACTGTGTTTGGAGGTAGGACCTTAGAGAGGTAATTACATTAAAATGAGGTTATTAAGGGGAACCCTAATCCAATATGACTGGTGTCCTCATAAGAAGAGGGGATTAGGACACAGACATACACAGAGGAAAGAACAGGGGCAGACGCAGGGTCATCTACAGGCCAAGAGGGAGGCAAAGGCCTTGGAAGAAACCAGCACCATGATCTGAAACTTCTAGTTTTAAGAATTTTGAGGAAATATCTGCTTTTCAAGTCACCCCATCTATGGGACTCTGTTAGGGCAGCTGGAGTAGATAAATATAAGTGGTTTTACCACTTCCTACGCCTTCATCTTCTGGCCTTTGTTTTTGAAGATTCAAGTGTTAATTTAGCTTCTACTTGATTTGGCTCTGAATATGACGTGACTCAGACCAGTTAACAAGTCACAAGAGTTTCATGTCTGTATTGTGAAGCGTTCGCCGAGTCAAGTCAGAAGCTCTGAGACACAATATACACCTTCAGGTTTATCCTTGAATGGGAACAAAGGATAGGATGTTTATTATACTTGTAGATGACCAGAGAGCACAGTCAACCCAAATCATTCCAATAGGCTGAACAAGGAGGTGAACTGAAGTAGAGGAAAATTCAAAAGAAATAATGCAAGTTCTTAAACTTGGATTCAAAAAAGTCAATTGCATAAGAGCAAAGTGGGGAAATAAATCTTTAAACAGCAGTGTATGTGAACTGTATGAGTCAACTGAATAATGAGAGTGTCCCCAGATTCAGGGTGCTTATAACCTATCATCTATACAATTTTTGTTTCTGGTACTGTCTGGTAAAAATCCAAGCAATGCTCAGGCAATCATTTTTCAGTGACATGGCAGATGTTACTTACATAGAAAACTCAAAGGCACATCAGTGGCTGAAGTTAAATTCAATACTAACTGTTGTCTGAGGAATTGAAGACCACTTTCTCCCTTCATAATTTTCAGTTTTGTTATTTATTTTTTATTTTTTGCAGGGGGTACCAGGATATAATCTCAGGGCTACTTGACCTATTTTGTATTTTATTTAGAGACAGGGTTTCACCAACTTGCTTAGTGCCTCCCTTTTGCTGAGGCTGGTCTTGAACTCTCAATCCTCCTGTCTCAGCCTCCTGAGCCACTAGGATTATAGTATGTGCCACCGCACCTGGCAAGTTTTTATCTTTTAAATATTAATAATTAAGAAAAGCAGGAGAAGGTACTAAAGACAGCCATGAAAAATCAATGAGATCAATATCCATTTGTTTTTTTATCTCCGTGTATTTGTATCTTTTCTTGAGGAATTCATCCTTTGAGTGGAGATTGGGAAACAGGGGTCTTTGACTGCATGGAGAGTGTCTAGCCTGACGACTCCAGATATTGATTGGATTTGATTTATTCTGAGGCTATTGTCTTAAATGGTGACATGTTGATCTTGGTTTCTCCTGTAACCTCTGTTCATTTTAAGATAATCAGAAAGATTTTGATCTGGAAAACATGTGTTTACCTGTGTAGACCAGTGAAATCTTATGCTGGGAAAAGTCCCTATTTTAATAAGCTTTAAACAAAAAATTCTACCTTAGGTGCTAATTAGAATCTAAATTCAGGTGTTAACCTCTTTGACTGAAAGTGCATGTTGAGTAATTGCAGGAAAGGGGCCAATTTCAGGCACAGCAGTAATTACTGAATTAGTAGAAAAGTTCAAGTAGGGCTTCAGATTTCAGATCATTACTGAGCTTTCTGAGGAACAGCTAATCCTGGAGTGATTGGGCTCCTCACACCTGTGCGTGCTTGTATGTGTGTGTGAGCATGAGCGAGCTCCACTTATATTTCAAAGAAATAACCTTACAAATGACCACAGAATCAAATACTCATATTTCTTGTTATTTAAAAATAGAATTTCAAAGACCTCTGAATTGATCTTCAATGCTTTTATCCTTTTGCTTCCTAAAGAAGGAGAAAACAAACAAACAAACAAAAAAACCCTCAGGATCCATTTTATCTGATAAAATGGCTTCATTCTTAAAATTTATCCAGTATTAGTGACTTCCTTAATGTCTTAGGAATTATCATACCTAGATAATTATCATTCCTCTGTGACATGTACACTACATTGGGGATGCTCAGGGAATTTGGTTTCTGTCAAGAGTAAAAAAAGCCCTGAACCCTACTATGGGTGACACTCTCTGAAGACACGAAAGGAAAACTTGTGGGAGTGTACAGTTGCCTTGTTTGTTGGGACACATGTGCTGGTCAGTCACAATGCTATCCTCTAACTTCAAACAAAATCCAATATTTCTAAGATGGGAAAAGACAAAATCAGTCCAAGACTTCAGAGGACATTCTTCAGGATGTGGAGTACCTATGCTCTACTTCACTGTGGGGACATTTCCTCCCCTGTGAGCATCTTCGGAAGCATTAGCCCTGATTTACAGACTGCTAAGTGTGCTGAGTCTTGTCGAGAGCTTCTTGCTTACCCTAGCAACAATGATGCATTACTAGCATCTCCTCATGACCTCAAAAGTAAAACTGTGGAAGTTGGCGGTACTGAAGGTTGACGGGAGCACTTTTTTCAAGGAGGCTTTCAAGTGTCAGGAATGGCTGACCTCAGCATTGAAGTAGGAGTCACCTTCTAAAGCCTACCGTGTGTGACATCAACTTGCAATAGGCTTTGTGCCCTCATGAAGAATTCCCAATCAAATGTTATAGACATATACAAAGTTAAATAGTAATCTCAATTAGACCAGACAGCAAAAAACTAGAATAAACCTAAATTCTCATGAAAGTGGAAGTGGGTAAATAAATTATGGAACAGTCATATAACGGGGTACTTTGTACCCATTAAAGAAAATTATGTACCAATACATAAAGAGCCTCAAGGTATATTTTTAAAATAAGAAAAAGGTACAAAATAATAGCTTTAGAATTTTCTCACTTGTACAAATTTTTCCAAAAGGAAATGAAAATCTATAAATATGTGTGTAAAATGAAAATGAAAATCTATAAATACTTAGATAAGCATGATTTTTTAAAAAAGCATTTAGAAGAAATATGAGAGTTACGTTTTGAGAGATGGACTGGGGACAATTATGGGAGGTTCAGGATGGATAAATGTAGGAAGAATTGCTTTTGTTTATACCTTTTGACATATTTTGATTTTTTTAGCCATATGTACACATTGGTTCTATTTTTCCCCCAGTGCTGAGTATCAAAGAGTAAAGCAAGAAAGAAGACCAAAGAGAAGCCATTAAGGTAGGCAAGTACTCTACTACTGAGCTATACCCCCAACCCTGTACATATTGTTTCTGTTTTTAAGATACAAGTAAAACTTTAAAAGGCATTAAAGAGGCAGATTACTATTGAAAAAATATAAGGTGATGTATTATTCATTATCAAATAAATTTTACAGACAGTGAGTATCATAGAAGTTCAATGGAGAGAGAGATCACTATATGAGAGTCTGAATCATTATTATAATAATTCTGTTTATAAATCAGTGTCAAGACCATTTTTGATATTTCTATCCATTGCAGTTTTTATCTTTATCAATATGTAAATTATCCCTTCTTCAAGTAGAATCCTTTTGTCTCCTGAGTCATTTTTAAAAAGAATTTCTTTAGTTGTTGACGGACATTTATTTTATTCACTTATTTATGTGTGGTGCCGAGAATCGAACCCAGTTAATCACACATGCAAGACAAGTACTTTACCACTGAGCCACAACCCCAGCCCCTCCTGAGTCCTTTTGACAGAGCCTCAGAAATCTTTGCTAGTTTCCTTTTTCCCCTGGGATAACAAGGTGTTTCAGAATCATCTTGTACATGTCCTTTTGTAGATCTGAAAGTCTCTCCAAAGAGCCCTGGTCATCTATTTTCATGGAAAATTGTATTTAGAGACACTTATTGCTGCTGGGTTAGTCATTTTTTGGTAGTCCTTAACAGTGAGCAGATATATGTACTTGTATAATAAAATACACATGAGCTCATACTGATGCATACTGATGCTGTCAATTCAGGTTCAGGATTTTAAGATTTTTTGTTTTTACTTTATTGATCTCACGTATTTAACTTTTTGTGTGTGTTTTCTTCGGTGCTAACAATTGAATGAAGCCAGGGCTTGGTGCATGCTAGGCTAGTTCTTTATCACCAAACCACATCCCCAGCTCTTTTTTTATCCAGTTCTCAAAGATACCAATATAATTTTATAGCAGTCTCAGAGTACCCATTTCAACACCACTATTAATAATACAATTACTGAAAACAGCTGTAATTATGGAAACTAGTTCTCACTGAATATATTTCACTAACACAGGCAAATAATTGCTCTAAAAGTCATGTGGAATAGTTCCCTTTGGTGAGGTTTTACTATCAATTGACTATAGATTGAGGTTCATTTGTTTCATTTTACCTTGGATGTTTGGAAATTGCATTTTATTTTATTTTATTTTGCTTTTTATTTTTTATTCTATTTATTTATTTGTATGTGGTGCTGAGGATCGAACCCGGGCCGCACGCATGCCAGGAGAGCGCGCTACCGCTTGAGCCACATCCCCAGCCCTCTATTTATTTATTTTTTAATTGGAAATTGCATTTTATATTTTAATTTTTTAGTAATTATGGAAACAGTTAACTTGGTTCCAAACTCAAAATCTATAAAAAACACATATGCAAAAATGTATAGCTATTACCTCCTTTGACCATCTTGTAAAATTTAATTTATAAAATGTGTTTATCTTAGAAATGATGGTAGAATGTGATGGTCATTATTATCCAAAGTACATGTATGAAGACACAAATTGGTGTGAATATACTTTATATACCACCAGAGATATGAAAAATTGTGCTCTAATGTATGTAATAAGAATTGTAATGCATTCCACTGTCATATATAAATTTAAAAAATTTTAAAAAACAACCTAAAAAATGTATTTCTCATGTTTTATTTTTAATAGTCACATGAATCTTCCTAGAGCAATGGAAGCATTTAGCATAATAATATATCCTAGAATAACACCATAGTCCTACTTAAAGATAGTGTTCCTTTCTTTTTATAGTTATCTTTCATAACGTTTTTTCCCTCTGAAATTAATAGTTCTTCTCATTTACTTTTTTAAAAGTTGGTTTATTTTACAAGGTATCTATCAACAATTTGTCTTCACAAATCTCCAGTTGTCTCTATTTTTTTTAACATATTTAAGCACATCAGGTGCTCTATTATGTTTGACTTGAATGTATCCTCTCGGAACCTGCTTCTTGCTGTCCTCTGGATGGATAAGTCCCATGTTTCCTGCACAGATGTCATTTGCTGTCTACAATCTCCCTGCACCATTATCCTTGGAATTTCCTCCTTTTCACTGGGTGAAATCACCTACTTACCAGTTTCTCTATCATCTTCTTTCTTGTTTAACTCCCTCTTTTTGTTGAAACACAACTAACTTCCTTAGTTTGATACTATGATGAAGTTCATAACTCTTTATTCTTACTGTTTCACCAATAGTCATTGGAAGATGGGAATATCGCTGTGGAGCATTATCCCAATGACCTATTGTTACCCAATATGTCCCACGATGCCCTTTCCTATGACTCATAATTAAAGTACTCTATAAATGCTTCACACTCTGGTTCAGATTCTGCCCTTACTCAAATGGGGCCATGGCTTAAAACTGCTTCCATTACAATTGATTAGGAACCATTTGCTCTGAGTTCAGAGAGCTCCTTTTCTTACTGCAGAGCAGTATCAGATATAATAGAAACACATCCTGAAAACAGACTAAAGAGACTTGAAAGCCTTTTGGGGGGGGGATACACAGTAGGAATATAAAATGCACCCTAAACAGAGCTTTGAATGTGTTGGAAGATCTCAGCATCTATTACCATCAAATTATCAATGCGTTTGCGATGGCAGTAAGAGTCTATGATAGGCATGACACCATGGTGCCAACAAAACACCCAATAAAGCACCTATTCTTACTGTATAGGTTGAATAAAATTCTCAGGAGGAATTTAGAATGATGAGGGACAAGTGCTTAAAGCAAGCAAAGAAATGAATGATACATTTCTAACAAACCCACGTTTAAATGAGAGATGCATATGCGTGCATGGATGGATGCAGTCGAAAAAGACAGAAATTCACTAATTCACTGACAGGCTGTTGGTTACGTATTTGAGTAATGTACAGGGTTTGCGGTTTATAACATCATCAGAGTTGTACAAAAGCATTATATCCCTGAGAGTTGTGCAGTTATCTCTCCCTTTCTCTTTCTTTTCTTTGTATACAATGGGGGATCTAAGCCTGGATCCATGCCCTACCCAGGACATTTCCTCTTTGTGGCATGTGAGCCTTTACCAACGCTAAGATTTACTGCTTTGGGGATCGGTTCAGAACAAATGTTCCAAGCAGCCGTCTGCCTCGGGCAAGGTAATTTTGGACAAATTCAGCAAGACTTCAAAGGAAGCCACCTACTACAATGACGAAGAAGGATAAAGACCTGATTTAAATGAATGTATTGCAATTAGTGGGTATTTACTTTATATGTTGCCAAGTTCTGATAGCTTTCTCTAACCCTCAGGGAAATAATATATATGTCTACTTCTAGTGAGCTAAAGAAATGGGATATGTGATTCCAGAAGAGACAGGTGTTGGGAACATACACAGATCTAAAGGAGAGAAAAGATAAAAAGTCCCGGAAAGGTGAAGACACAGAATAAATGCAATATTTGTTTTAAGTTAAAAAAAAGAAATGTATTAGCCTTGTTTTCCCAGCATCCCCCTCCCTGAAAAAAAATCATCCTTTGATGTAAAAATCTATCCTTTTTGAAAATAGTTTGTATTAGCTTAAAAAAAAGAAAGGGGACTTTTAATATCGATAAATATAGAGAAGCCACGTGTCAATTAAGAGTCTTGGACCACCAAGCTACTCTAGGTCCATCCTGACATGCCGTGTGTTTAATCCAATCATTCGGCAGGAAGTATTTCAGCAGTAGAGGAAATTAAGGATTAAACTGTGGCGGGAAGAATCAGAAAGCAAGAGACTGGATGTATAGTCTGAGTGGACTTTAATCAAATCAAGCTAGAAACAGGCCAAAATGGAAATCTAATAGCCAGGACTCACACTGACAAGTGAGACTGAGTGTAAGAATTTTTATAGGGCAAGCCAGAGGGTTCTCTTTGCATTTTGCAAAGAGAGGATGTAAAAAAGTCAGCTTAAATTTAGCCAAGCAGTATTGCATAGAAGCTTCTTCTTTTTTTAAATTGTACTTTGATTTTAATTGACACAAGGTACCTCTTAATGAGATACAGTGTGATGTTTCTTTTTTAATTTTTGGTGATGAAGATTGAACCCTGCATCTCCTGTGTGTTAAGCACATGTTTTAGCACAGAAGTACATCCCCAGCCCCAAGATATTTTGATATGAGTATACAATGTATATGATCAAATCAGGGAAATTAGCATATGCATAACCTCAAACAGTTTTCATTTGTTTGTGGTGAAGACATTTAGATATACACAATAATTTTTTGTTGACTATAGTCACCCTGTTGTGCTATAGGATCCTGGAATTTATTCTTCTTTTCCAACTATGATATTAACCCATTAACTAATACCTGCATAAAGTCTTGTATTGGGTTGGGAGGTGGAGGGTGGAAGAAACTGCATACCAGATCCCTTATCTAATTTCTCTTTTGCCAGAAAAGATTCCAAAGAGGGGGAAAACAAAATAGAGTCTGATCTATGTTCCTGTTCATATCACACAGTATGCAATTGAGCAAATAAATCCTTGCTGAAAATATTAATCCAAGACAGTTTTTTAATTGATTTTATTTTTAAATACATGACAGCGGAATGCATTACCATTCTTATTACACATGTAGAGCACAATTTTTCATATCTCTGTATATAAAGTGTGTTTACACCAATTCATGTCTTCATACATGTACTTTGGATAATGATGTCCATCACATTCCACCATCATTGCTAACCCCCTACCCCTCCCTTCTCCTCCCATCCCTCTGCCCTATCTAGAGTTCGTCTATTCCTCCCATGCTCTCCCTCCCTACCCCACTACGAGTCAGCCTCCTTATATCAGAGAAAACATTCAGCATTTGGTTTTTTGGGATTGGCTAACTTCACTTAGCATTAGCTTCTCCAACTCCATCCATTTACCTGAAAATGCCATGATTTTATTTCTTTTATTGCTGAGTAATATTCCATTGTGCATATATGCCACATTCTTTTAACCCGTTTATCTACTGAAGGGTATCTAGGTTGCCTCCACAGTTTAGCTATTGTGAATTGTGCTTCTATAAACATTGATGTGGCTGTGTCCCTGTAGTATGCTGTTTTTAAGTCCTTTGGGTATAGACCAAGGAGAGGGATAGCTGGGTCAAATGGTGGTTCCATTCCCAGTTTTGAGGAGAAGGCTGTTCATCAACACTGCCTTAGGGCTGGGGAGGCAGCTCGGTGATACAGCACTTATGTAGCTTGTGCAAGGCTCTGGGTTTGATTTCCAGCTCAGTGGGAGAAAATGATTGCTTTCCTTGGATTTTAAAACCTGATTTATCTAGGTAATTGCCAACTTTTTCTTCCATTGGAGACATGGCTGTATGCCTCCATTGTGTATACCACCAACTTCTTCCTGCATTTTGGAATCAAATGGTATCTGAATATTTAGACCTTATCCAAGAGATAAGTTCTTCTTAGAAAAAAAAAAAACACAAAAAAACAAGCCTCCATTAAAACAGAACAAAACAAAAACTGTTCAAGCATTCTTTTTGGTAATGTTGCTATCTGAAACATTCTTCCCCATTTCTTTCTCTTAAGAAATGGGGATAGGGCTGGGATTGTGGCTCAGAGAGCACTCGCCTAGCATGTGTGAGGCACTGGGTTCGAGACTCAGCACCACATAAAAATAAAGATATTATATCCACCTACAATTAAAAAATAAATTTTAAAAATGCAGGAATTTGTTGAATCAAATCCTGTCTGTGAAGAAATCCTTAAAAAAAATAAAAAGAACTTGGGATAGAACCTAGGGCCTGGTACATGCTAAGCAAATGCTCTATAACTGAATGATAATTTTATTTTTTTATTTTTATTTTGAGACAGAATCTAAGTTGCCCAAACTGGCCTTGAACTTGCCATCCTCCTATCTCAGCCTCCTGAGGAGCTGGGATAACAGAAGTATGCCACTCTTCCTGGCCTTTACAATCTTTATTGTAAGACATTCTGTAAACTAGCTGAATGTTTTACAGTGACATAGTCTCTCTTTGATAATCTGCAAAATTCCTAGACCAGAAATTTTACCGTTACCCCTGTTATTTCTGAGGTTTCTGAAATCACTACTATCTGATTACTGGTATGTTTTAGGAAGTGGAAAAGAATGAAAAACTCACTTAGAGGTGGGGAGTGAGGCATGGGACTGTTTGTTTTAATAAATCTTAAACCATTTTGACATGTGCTAATGGTTGAAATGTAAGTGGCTTAAAGGTGTGTGGCCCTGCGTTCTTCTCCCCTGATGTTTACTTTGGTGGCTTGTCTGTCTGGAAGTTAGGATACCACAAAGCCTCTTCAGGGTCTCTGAGCGTGATGCAGCATGCAGACTACAGAAACCAGCCCCCAGGGCTGGCCCTCCAAGCTGCAGCAGGTAGGACTCTGGTATGGGTGGGCAGGTAAGCAGTCCAGGGAACAATGAGGAGGCAGCAGGTGAACGAAGACGGCTTCACCTGGATGCCCTGGAACAATTAGAAAACTTCCATCCTAAAAGGCTCTCCTTTGCAAAGATAAAGGGAAATCTGTTAAGTGACTATTGTCAACTCCGAATTGCCATGTGATGCTAATTTTTCATTTCCTGGGCCTGCCATTCTGCCCAAATCAGATTTTGCTCAGCACACTTGTTAACAAAGTAGATCCAGGTGATTGGTGCCTTTTAAGTAAGGAAGCTTTCTAATTTTTAAAAACACATTAGCAAAGGAATTTATTCTTAGATAAGGAAGACTGAAGTGGCAGTGTAAACATAATGACCTGAGGAAAGCAGCCTTTAAAACACACACACACACACACACACACAGAGAGAGAGAGAGAGGGGGGGGGGCAAATCAGAGATTGGAAATGATTTCTTTAATCTGGTGGTTATATTTCAGCAAATATATTTTTGCCTTCATCATTTCTGACACAATTGTTTATAACAATATTTAAATTGTTTATTCCCCTTTGATATCTTTTTGTCTTTTTGATTATGTAGTTAATATATGGATAATAGTACTATTGTAAAAGATCCAAATAATACTTTCATCACCAGTTTGCTGTGTATCTTTAATTTACTTTTATCACATTACATATAAATATCCATTCTTTGGAAGCTGTAAATATAAACATAAATAGAAATATAATGTTTACTTCTTTTGCAATTTTCTTTCGTTTCTCAACTTAAAAATATGCCTTGGAGATTTTTCCAACTTAGTATTTGATCATATATATATTTGAATATAGTTGCCCTTATAAATGGCTGAATATCGATGCTACATCGATGTTCATAGCAGCACAATTCACAATAGCTAGACTGTGGAACCAACCTAGATGCCCTTCAATAGATGAATGGATAAAAAAATGTGGCATTTATACACAATGGAGTATTACTCTGCACTAAAAAATGACAAAATCATGGAATTTGCAGGGAAATGGATGGCACTAGAGCAGATTATGCTAAGTGAAGCTAGCCAATCCCTAAAAAAACAAATGCCAAATGTCTTCTTTGATATAAGGAGAACAACTAAGAACCAGCAGGGAGGAAGAGCATGAGAAGAAGATTAACATTAAACAGGGACAAGAGGTTGGAGGGAAAGGGAGAGAGAACGGAAATTGCATGGAAATGGAAGGAGACCCTCATTGTTATACAAAATTACATACAAGAGGAAGTGAGGGGAAAGGGAAAAAAAAACAAGGGGGAGAAATGAATTACAGTAGATGGGGTAGAGAGAGAAGATGGGAAGGGAGGGGAGGGGAGGGGGGATAGTAGAGGATAGGAAAGGCAGCAGAACACATCAGACACTAGTATGGCAATATGTAAAACAGTGGATGTATAACCGATGTGATTCTGCAATCTGTATATGGGGTAAAAATGGGAGTTCATAACCCACTTGAATCAAATGTATGAAATATGATATATCAAGAGCTTTGTAATGTTTTGAACAACCAATAATAAAAATTAAAAATAAATAAATAAATAAATGGCTGAATATTATTCCTTAGGTAGAATTCATTTATTCATTCCTCTATTGATGAACATTGAGATTGTTTCTTTTTCGCTTTTAACAGTTAAGCTTGGAATTTCCCCCCTACACACACACACACACACACATATGAATTCAGTTTTAGCAGAAATTTCTTTCTTTATTTTTTTTTTCTTTTTATTACTAGGGATTGAACCCAGGGTTGCTTTGACACTGAGCCATATCCCCAGTCCTTCTCATTATTTATTTATTTATTTGAGACAGGCTCTTGCTAAATTATGGAGGCAGGCCTACAACTTGAAATCCTTTTGCCTCAGCCTCCCAAATCACTGGGATTACAAGTGTGTGCCACTATGCCCAGTTTAGGCAATGAACTCTTGAAAAGTTTTTGGTACCTGAGTGACATCATAAAAGTATGGCTATGATGAGTTTTTTTGTTTTGTTGTTTGTTTGTTCTGAAGCTCTCCCTACTCTCTGATGAGAGGTGTGAATCCTGCATTACTCTGGATTGATAGAGATCCCCACCGATGGCATGTAGTATATGCAAAGAAAGAGCTGATAATAAGAAAGCCCGAATGGTGTGACCCTTTCCCTCTCATCTCTGCTTTATGGGTCTTGGGAACTAAGACCTAAAATGGTCTAACATAACCCGACACCTGGGTGGAACAGCAGTGCCCCAGCAAGGACTCTGAGCCCAGAAACCAGAATCACCTGGAATTCAAATTCTGGCCCTGTCTCTTTCCAGCTTCAAGCACATTGCTGTGTGAGTTTGTGATTCTCATGGGGAAGGACTGTGCCTGTGTACACTATGAAAAAGTCTGGATCCTGGATTCCATAAAAAGTAAAATTAAAAAAAAGAAAGAAAGAAAGAAAGAATGGGTCTTTCCAAGTCTCCATCTCTTCACCTGTGAGATGAGGATGGTCACATCTACTTCTTGAAGTCCTGCCTCCCCCAAACCAAAGGCTTATAAGTCACCTGGGTCCTCACTGCAGAGAGGCCCAAGAGGTCTCTGTGACTGCTGTCCTGCGTTCCCCTGAGCTGTCTGATTAATGTGGGGGTGGGGGAGAATGATTACTTCTTTGCTGTTTTAAAAAGTAATTTTTCCTATTTATCAGGATAGTACATGTTCATTTTATATAGAACTTTGACAGATTTGGAGAAGTTTAAAAAATAGATTAAAATAAGAAAGATAATAGATATCTTCCTGTTTTTGGCCAATTTTCTTCCTGTCTTTTATTTTATTCCTTGACATATATATCTTATATAATAAAATTGTGATCAGTTCCAGTAAAAAGCTTTCTAACCTACTTTGTAAAATTTGTTTTTGTACTGCTGGGGATCTAACCCAGGGCTTTGCACATGCTGGGCAAGTCTTCTACCACTGAGCTGTTCTCTCACTCTCCATTTTTTTTTTAAGCACCATTTTATCAGGAGATTTCCCCAGATCTTAAATAAATTTGAAAATAAGATTTTTAATGTCTGCATGGAATTTCATTATATGAATTTCCTTTATTAGAACTTTTTCTTACTTACAGGTACTTGGTTTGCAATTTTTGCTGTTATAAAGTACATGGTAATGAACTACCTTCCTAGCTGTGCCCAGGGTTGGTTCTAGTCAGAATCCCCTGGGCAGCCCTTCCATCAGAGATCTGCCTCCTCTGCTTGGAGCTCCCACACAGAAGGCTTGGGGTGGGAGGGGGCTTTGAAGACCCCACCCCTTTGTTTGTCCCTCCAGGTAGCTGTGATGGAGATTAAAAACCATTAATCTGGTTCTCTGAGAATTGGCCTTCTTCACAGCTGGAGCCTCTTGCCCACCACACAGACCTGGCACATAGTAGGTGCTCATCAAATACTTGTTCATTGAATTGATAACTCTTATATTTTCATCTAAATCTTGTTTTCTGTTTCCTTAGCACAGAGTCTTGAAGGGAAACTATTGGTCAGAAGTTTTGTTTGTTTGTTTTTTTGAACATTTATTTATTTATTTTAGTTCTCGGCGGACACAACATCTTTCTTTGTATGTGGTGCTGAGGATCGAACCCGGGCCGCACGCGTGCCAGACGAGCACGCTACCGCTTGAGCCACATCCCCAGCCCCTGTTTGTTTGTTTTTTTGTGGTGCTGGGGATTGAACCCAGGGCCTTGTGCATACAAGGCAAGCACTCTACAACTGAGCTATATCCCCAGCCGCTAAATTTTAATTAATTTTGTATGCTACTTTTTATAGTACTTTCTTAATTTTATATAAAAATATATATATGTTTTTTTAGAGGAGGAAAAGTATATTTGGCATTCATTTTCAGAGATCTCAGTCCACAGATGGCCAACTCTATTGCTCTGTGTCCGAGTAAGGCAGAACACCATGGCAGAAGGGTGTGAGGAGGAAATCAGCTCAGGACATGGCAATCAGGGACCAGAGAGAGCTCCACTCACCAGTGACAAAATATAAATCCCAAAGCATGCCCCCAGTGATCCACCTGCTCTAGCGATTCCCCACCTGCTGCAGTACTGCCCAGTTAATCCCTATTGGGGATTAATGCACTGATTAGGTTAGAGCTCTCATGACCTAATCATTGCACTTCTAAACTTTCTTTTCTTTTTTAAAATATTTTTAAAATTATAAGAATAAAATATATTCATAATATAACAATTTTAAAATGCAGATAAATAAAAAGAAAAGAAGATCATTTGGGACATATATATATAAAGATATGTTGTATATATTATAATATATATTACATTATGATATATAAGTGTCTATAGTATTTATATATTATATACTTATTTTTTTTTTAATTTTTTATTGTTGGCTGTTCAAAACATTACATAGTTCTTTGTTAGAGTCTGTAAACAAGTCAAAAATAACACCTGGCATTTTGCCAGGGGAATGTTAGAGTTCGTAAACAAGTCTGGATGGTGCCTGGCAAAATGCCTGAGGGAGTGGTTTGAGAAGTAACAAAAGCGAGCCATTAAGTGTGGAGATTCCTTATTGGTTGACTGATGTATCTAGTTTATGCTAATAAGATAAGCTGTGTGGAATGTATAAATACTGCTCCTGTCCTGCAATAAACGGCTCCCACTCCTGCTGTATCAACGTACACAAGTTATTCGTCACCCCCCTGATTATTCTGCTGCAGCCGGACTGCGGCAGATGGTGGCCCGTTACGGGGAGCCCCGGGACACTTGGGGGTAAGTGACGAAAAAAGCTGCCCGTCCATAGATAGGACGGGAGCAATCTGCTCGTCCCTAGGCAGATAGGGCGAGAGGAAAAATGGCCATTTCGAGAAAATGGAGAAGATTGATGCAGTATGTTTGTGTCTTGTTTTGTCTCAGTGTATTGTATTGTCTTTGTGACGAAAATATGGAAGGGGTGAGAAGTAAATTACTAAGGGAAGAAGGCACCCCAGTGGAACCAAGAGCAGTTAGGGCATGTGTTGATAGAAGCCCAGGAACTCTAGTCAGAAAGAAACAGAAAGTTCAGAAGAAGAAAGATTATCAGAGGAAAAAGGATTATCAGGAAAAAAGTTGCAGCAAAAGGCTATTACTGAATACTTTTCGTTACCGGAGGGTGCATGAATCGGCGCTGCATGAATCGGCGCTGCGGCTGCCACATGCGCGAGCTGGTCATGGAGCAGCAAGGGCTTTCCAAACGGCGGCAGCCGGCTCTTCCACTGCTGAGAGCCCAAATCTAGACCTGACTTGGAGGCACAGTCTCGCAGGCTCTTGCTCCCTGTGCCCAGTAGCAGTTTGAGTCCGGGACTCTCCCCAGGGCCATCTGGGGCTACCCGGGACGCTACAGCCGCAGAAGACACTACTGGTGTCCCTGATGTTTGGTCATTTCCAAGACCAGTAACTACAATGGTTCTCCCACACCTGGAAGCTAATGAGTAATGAGCACTGTTAATGCTTATTTCAAATGCAAAAAAACCTTGATATAATGTACTAAATTGTTCAGAAGGTTGTTTTCTTAGTAGAATGCTACAGGATTTTCTTTAGCCATCCGGAGTTCCTGCCTTCGTCCCAGTGCCGGTAAAGACCAAGGTGGAAGAATTTCCAGTGTTGCTGAAAACTGGAGGAGACTTCGGAGCTATTGCTGTTTCTGCTGCTACAACTTAAGCTAGCTGCCTGCAGAACTTACCTGGACTGTGATTTAAGCTAGATGCCTGCAGAACTTACCTGGACTGTGATTTAAGCTAGCTGCCTGCAGAACTTACCTGGACTGTGAGTTAATCTATTGAGACACTACTTTACCTGGACTGAGACAACAAACTGTAATCTATAACAAATTGTAACTCGGTATCTTTGCTAACAGTGTCATTGCTGGTATAATTTTTCCAAGGGCTTCTTGCATGGAGCCATCGAATGGCTTGGTATTGTGACATTTTGTATCCTTCCTTTCTGTTTGTAACAGGTTATTTATGGTGTTTTTGTAAAAACCACTATGGTCGTTATTTAAATTAAACAAAAGGGGAAAATGTTAGAGTCTGTAAACAAGTCAAAAATAACACCTGGCATTTTGCCAGGGGAATGTTAGAGTTCGTAAACAAGTCTGGATGGTGCCTGGCAAAATGCCTGAGAGAGTGGTTTGAGAAGTAACAAAAGCGAGCCATTAAGTGTGGAGATTCCTTATTGGTTGACTGATGTATCTAGTTTATGCTAATAAGATAAGCTGTGTGGAATGTATAAATACTGCTCCTGTCCTGCAATAAACGGCTCCCACTCCTGCTGTATCAACGTACACAAGTTATTCGTCACCCCCCGGTTATTTTGCTGCAGCCAGACAGACTGCGGCAGTTCTTGATATATCATATTTCACAATTTGATTCAAGTGGGTTATGAGCTCCCATTTTTACCCCATATACAGATTGCAGAATCACATCAGTTACACATCCATTGATTTACATATTGCCATACTAGTGTCTGTTGTATTCTGCTGCCTTTCCTATCCTCTACTATCCCCCCTCCCCTCCCCTCCCCTCCCCTCTTCTCTCTCTGCTCCCTCTACTGACATTCGTTTGTCCCCCTTATATTATTTTTCCCCTTCCCCTCACTTCCTCTTGTATGTACTTTTGTATAACTCTGAGGGTCTCCTTCCATTTCCATGCATTTTCCCTTCTCTCTCCCTTTCCCTCCCACCTCTCATCCCTGTTTAATGTTAATCTTCTTCTCATGCTCTTCGACCCTACTCTGTTCTTAGTTACTCTCCTTATATCAAAGAAGACATTTGGCATTTGTTTTTTAGGGATTGGCTAGCTTCACTTAGCATAATCTGCTCTAATGCCATCCATTTCCCTGTAAATTCTATGATTTTGTCATTTTTAAATGCAGAGTAATACTCCATTGTGTATAAATGCCACATTTTTTTTATCCATTCATCCATTGGAGGGCATCTAGGTTGGTTCCACAGTCTAGCTATTGTGAATTGTGCTGCTATGAACATCGATGTAGCAGTGTCCCTGTAGCATGCTCTTTTTAGGTCTTTAGGGAATAGACCGAGAAGGGGAATAGCTGGGTCAAATGGTGGCTCCATTCCCAGCTTTCCAAGAAATCTCCATACTGCTTTCCAAATTGGCTGCACCAATTTGCAGTCCCACCAGCAATGTACAAGTGTACCCTTTTCCCCACATCCTCGCCAGCACTTGTTGTTGTTTGACTTCCTAATGGCTGCCAATCTAACTGGAGTGAGATGGTATCTTAGGGTGGTTTTGATTTGCATTTCTCTGACTGCTAGAGATGGTGAGCATTTTTTCATGTACTTGTTGATTGATTGTATGTCCTCCTCTGAGAAGTGTCTGTTCAGGTCCTTGGCCCATTTGTTGATTGGGTTGTTTGTTCTCTTATTGTCTAATTTTTGGAGTTCTTTGTATACTCTGGATATTAGGGCTCTATCTGAAGTGTGAGGAGTAAAGATTTGTTCCCAGGATGTAGGCTCTCTATTTACCTCTCTTATTGTATCTTTTGCTGAGAAAAAACTTTTTAGTTTGAGTAAGTCCCATTTGTTGATTCTAGTTATTAACTTTTGTGCTATGGGTGTCCTATTGAGGAATTTGGAGCCCGACCCCACAGTATGTAGATCGTAGCCAACTTTTTCTTCTATCAGACGGCGTGTCTCTGATTTGATATCAAGCTCCTTGATCCATTTTGAATTCACTTTTGTGCATGGAGAGAGAAAGGGATTCAGTTTCATTTTGTTGCATATGGATTTCCAGTTTTCCCAGCACCATTTGTTGAAGATGCTATCCTTCCTCCATTGCATGCTTTTAGCCCCTTTATCAAATATAAGGTAGTTGTAGTTTTGTGGATTGGTTTCTGTGTCCTCTATTCTGTACCATTGGTCCACCCGCCTGTTTTGGTACCAGTACCATGCTGTTTTTGTTACTATTGCTCTGTAGTATAGTTTGAAGTCTGGTATCGCTATACCGCCTGATTCATACTTCTTGCTTAGCATTGTTTTTGCTATTCTGGGTCTTTTGTTTTTCCATATGAATTTCATGATTGCTTTCTCTATTTCTACAAGAAATGCCGTTGGGATTTTGATTGGCATTGCATTAAACCTATAGAGAACTTTTGGTAATATCGCCATTTTGATGATGTTAGTTCTGCCTATCCATGAACAGGGTATATTTTTCCATCTTCTAAGATCTTCTTCTATTTCTCTCTTTAGGGTTCTGTAGTTTTCATTGTATAAGTCTTTCACCTCTTTTGTTAGGTTTATTCCCAAGTATTTTATTTTTTTTGAAGATATTTTGAATGGAGTGGTTGTCCTCATTTCCATTTCAGAGGATTTGTCGCTGATATACAGGAATGCCTTTGATTTATGCGTGTTGATTTTATATCCTGCCACTTTGCTGAATTCATTTATTAGCTCTAATAGTTTCTTTGTAGACCCTTTTGGGTCTGCTAGGTATAGAATCATGTCATCTGCAAATAGTGATAATTTAAGTTCTTCTTTTCCTATTTTGATGCCTTTAATTTCTTTCGTCTGTCTAATTGCTCTGGCCAGTGTTTCGAGAACTATGTTGAACAGAAGTGGTGAGAGAGGGCATCCCTGTCTTGTTCCAGATTTTAGAGGGAATGCCTTCAATTTTTCTCCATTCAGAATGATGCTAGCCTGAGGCTTAGCATAGATTGCTTTTACAATATTGAGGAATGTTCCTGTTATCCCTAGTTTTTCTAGAGTTTTGAACATAAAGGGATGCTGTACTTTGTCGAATGCTTTCTCCGCATCTATCGAGATGATCATATGATTCTTATTTTTAAGTCTATTGATGTGGTGAATAACATTTATTGATTTCCGTATATTGAACCAGCCTTGCATCCCAGGGATGAATCCTACTTGATCATGGTGCACAATTTTTTTGATAAGTTTTTGTATCCGAGTGGCCAGAATTTTATTGAGGATTTTTGCATCTAGGTTCATTAGAGATATTGGTCTGTAGTTTTCTTTCTTTGAAGTGTCTTTGTCTGGTTTAGGTATCAGGGTGATGTTGGCCTCGTAGAATGAATTTGGAAGTTCTCCCTCTTTTTCTATTTCCCGAAGTAGCTTGAAAAGTATTGGTATTAGTTCCTCTTTAAAGGTTTTGTAAAACTCTGCTGTATACCCATCCGGTCCTGGGCTTTTCTTAGTTGGTAGTCTTTTGATGGTTTCTTCTATTTCCTCAATTGATATTGGTCTATTTAGGTTGTCTATATCCTCCTGACTCAATCTGGGCAGATCATATGACTTAAGAAATTTGTCTATGCCTTCACTATCTTCTAATTTATTGGAGTATAAGGATTCAAAATAATTTTTGATTATCTTCTGTATTTCTGAAGTGTCTGTTGTGATATTGCCTCTTTCATCCCGTATGTTAGTAATTTGAGTTCTCTCTCTCTTCTCTTCGCTAGCATGGCTAAGGGTCTGTCGATTTTGTTTATTTTTTCAAAGAACCAACTTTTAGTCTTGTCAATTTTTTCAATTGTTTCTTTTGTTTCGATTTCATTAATTTCAGCTCTGATTTTAATTATTTCTTGCCTTCTACTTCTTTTGCTATTGTTTTGCTCTTCTTTTTCTAGGATTTTGAGATGAAGTATGAGATCATTTATTTGTTGGTTTTTTCTTTTTTTAAGGAATGAACTCCAAGCAATGAATTTTCCTCTTAGAACTGCTTTCAATGTGTCCCATAGATTCCGATATGTTGTGTCTGTGTTTTCATTAATCTCTAAGAATTTTTTAATTTCCTCCTTGATGTCTTCTATAACCCATTGATCGTTCAGTAACCTATTGTTCATTCTCCAAGTGATGTATTCTTTTCCCTTCCTTCTTTTATCATTGATTTTCAGTTCCATTCCATTATGATCAGATAGGATGCATGGTATTATCTCTACTCCTTTATATTGTCTAAGAGTTTCCCTGTGACATAATATATGATCTATTTTTGAGAAGGATCCATGTGCTGCTGAGAAAAAAGTGTAACTGCTTGATGTTGGGTGGTATATTCTATATATGTCAATTAAGTCTAGGTTATTAATTGTGTTATTGAGTTCTATAGTTTCCTTATTCAACTTTTGTTTGGAAGATCTGTCCAGTGGTGATAGAGGTGTGTTGAAGTCTCCCATGATTATTGTATGGTGGTCTATTAGACTCTTGAACTTGAGAAGAGTTTGTTTGATGAACATAGCTGCACCATTGTTTGGGGCATATATATTTATGATTGTTATGTCTTGTTGGTGTATGGTTCCCTTGAGCAGTATGTAGTGTCCCTCTTTATCCCTTTTGATTAACTTTGGCTTGAAATCTATTTTATTTGATATGAGTATGGATACTCCTGCTTGTTTCCGAAGTCCATATGAGTGATATGATTTTTCCCAACCTTTCACCTTCAGCCTATGTATGTCTTTTCCTATCAAATGCGTCTCCTGTAGGCAGCATATTGTTGGGTCTTGTTTTGTGATCCATTCTACTAGTCTGTGTCTCTTGATTGGTGAGTTTAAGCCATTAACATTTAGGGTTATTATTGAGATATGGGTTGTTCTTCCAGCCATATTTGTTTATTTATGTTACTAAACATGGTTTGTTTTCCTCTTTGATTATTTTCCTCCCTTTAGTGTCCTACCTCCCACTGTTGGTTTTCATTGTTATTTTCCATTTCCTCTTCCTGTAATGTTTTGCCAAGGATGTTTTGAAGAGATGGTTTTCTAGCTGCAAATTCTTTTAACTTTTGTTTATCGTGGAAGGTTTTAATTTCATCTTCCATCCTGAAGCTTAATTTCGCTGGAAACACAATTCTTGGTTGGAACCCATTTTCTTTCAGTGTTTGAAATATGTTATTCCAGGATCTTCTAGCTTTCAGAGTCTGTGTTGAAAGATCAGCTGTTATCCTGATTGGCTTACCCCTAAATGTGATCTGCTTCCTTTCTCTTGTAGCTTTTAAAATTCTCTCCTTATTCTGTATGTTGGGCATCTTCATTATAATGTGTCTAGGTGTGGGTCTCTTATGATTTTGCACATTCGGCGTCCTGTAGGCTTCTAGGATTTGGGGTTCTGTCTCATTCTTCAAGTCTGGGAAGTTTTCTCGTATTATTTCATTGAATAGATTGCTCATTCCTTTGGTTTGAAACTCTGTCCCTTCCTGTATCCCAATGACTCTTAAATTTGGTCTCTTGATGTTATCCCATATTTCTTGGATGTTCTGCTCATGGTTTCTTAACAGTCTTGCTGAGCTGTCTATGTTCTTTTCAAGTTGAAATACTTTATCTTCATTGTCTGATGTTCTGTCTTCTAAGTGTTCTACTCTGCTGGTAGTATTCTCAATTGAGTTTTTAAGTTGGCTTATT
The DNA here is from genome assembly GCF_021218885.2 of Marmota monax. Classification (NCBI taxonomy): domain Eukaryota; kingdom Metazoa; phylum Chordata; class Mammalia; order Rodentia; family Sciuridae; genus Marmota; species Marmota monax. The sequence goes on from NW_026694232.1 coordinate 8,240,259, forward strand.
GCTTCCTGCATTTCTAGGATTTCTGTTTGTTTGTTTTTTATAACCTCTATTTCCCTGTATAGTTGATCTTTTGCTTCTTGGATTTGTTTATGTAATTCATTGTTGAAGTGATCTTTCATTGTCTGATTTTGCTGTCTGATGTCTTCCTTGAGACTCCAGATCATCTGAAGCATGTATATCCTGAATTCTTTATCTGACATTCCATCTGCTGCAGCTATTACCTCTTCTAACGTTGAGTTGACCTGCAATGCTTGTGGTCCTTTCTTTCCTTGTCTCTTCATACTGTTCGCGTTCCTTTCTACTTGGTGAAACTGTTGTGCTATTGAATTTTCCCCCTATATATTTATATTGGTCTTCTATAGTTGCAAAGTCTCCCTCGCAGGCGCGGGCGGCGGCTCTGTCCCTCTGCGGGCCGCTAGGCTTGTTCTGTCGGTGGTCACAGTTCTGTCTACTCTGCAGGCGCAGGCAGCGGCACTGCCCCTCTGCAGGCCTCTGGGGCTGTATTGCCAATGGGTCGCAGGTGCGCCTACCTTGCAGGCGCGGGGGGGGGGGCGGCTCTACCCTTCCTCAGGCCACTGGGCCTGTTCTGTCTCTTGGTTGCAGGTCTGGCCTGCTCTGATGGTGGTCACAGTTCCGTCTACCTTGCAGGCGCTGGGGGGAGGGGGCGGCTCTGCCTCTCAGCAGGTCGCTGCTCCTCTTCTGCCGGTGGGTTGCAGGCCCGCCTACCTTGCAGGAGTGATTGGAAGCTCTGTCCCGCCGCGGGCCACTGGGCCTTTTCTGTCGGTGGTCACAGTTCCCCTACCTGGCAGACGCGGGGGGTGTGGGGCGGCTCTGCCCCTCAGCAGGCCGCTGGGCCTGCTCCGTGCATGGTCACAGTTCCCTCTACTTTGCCGGCACAGGGGGAGGGGGCGGCTCAGCCTCTCAGCAGGCCGATGCTCCTCTTCTGCCGGTGGGTCACAGGCCCGCCTACCTTGCAGGAGTGATTGGAAGCTCTGTCCCGCCGCGGGCCCCTGGGCCTTTTCTGTCCGTGGTCACAGTTCGACCTACCTGGCAGGCGCGGGTGGTGGGGGGTAGCTCTGCCCCTCAGCAGGCCGCTGGGCCTGCTCTGTGCGTGGTCACAGTTCCCTCTACCTTGCCGGTGCAGGGGGAGGGGGCGGCTCTGCCTCTCAGCAGGTCGCTGCTCCTCTTCTGCCGGTGGGTCGCAGGCCCGCCTACCTTGCAGGAGTGATTGGAAGCTCTGTCCCACTGCGGGCCATTGGGCCTTTTCTGTCGGTGGTCACCTGGCAAGTGCGGGGGGTGGGGGGTGGCTCTGCCCCTCAGCAGGCCGCTGGGCCTGCTCTGTGCGTGGTCACAGTTCCCTCTACCTTGCCGGTGCAGGGGGAGGGGGCGGCTCTGCGTCTCAGCAGGTCGCTGCTCCTCTTCTGCCGGTGGGTCGCAGGCCCGCCTACCTTGCAGGAGTGATTGGAAGCTCTGTCCCGCCGCGGGCCCCTGGGCCTTTTCTGTCCGTGGTCACAGTTCCACCTACCTGGCAGGCGCGGGGGGTGGGGGGCGGCTCTGCCCCTCAGCAGGCCGCTGGGCCTGCTCTGTGCGTGGTCACAGTTCCCTCTACTTTGCCGGCGCAGGGGGAGGGGGCGGCTCAGCCTCTCAGCAGGACGCTGCTCCTCTTCTGCCAGTGGGTCGCAGGCCCGCCTACCTTGCAGGAGTGATTGGAAGCTCTGTCCCACCGCGGGCCACTGGGCCTTTTCTGTCGGTGGTCACCTGACAGGCGCGGGGGGTGGGGGGTGGCTCTGCCCCTCAGCAGGCCGCTGGGCCTGCTCTGTGCGTGGTCACAGTTCCCTCTACCTTGCTGGTGCAGGGGGAGGGGGAAGCTCTGCCTCTCAGCAGGTCCCTGCTCCTCTTCTGCCGGTGGGTCGCAGGCCCGCCTACCTTGCCGGAGTGATTGGAAGCTCTGTCCCACCGCGGGCCACTGGGCCTTTTCTGTCCGTGGTCACAGTTCCACCTACCTGGCAGGCGCGGGGGGTGGGGGGCGGCTCTGCCCCTCAGCAGGCCGCTGGGCCTGCTCTGTGCGTGGTCACAGTTCCCTCTACTTTGCCAGCGCAGGGGGAGGGGGCGGCTCAGCCTCTCAGCAGGACGCTGCTCCTCTTCTGCCGGTGGGTCGCAGGCCCGCCTACCTTGCAGGAGTGATTGGAAGCTCTGTCCCACCGCGGGCCACTGGGCCTTTTCTGTCGGTGGTCACCTGGCAGGCGCGGGGGGTGGGGGGTGGCTCTGCCCCTCAGCAGGCCTCTGGGCCTGCTCTGTGCGTGGTCACAGTTCCCTCTACCTTGCCGGTGCAGGGGGAGGGGGCAGCTCTTATTATATACTTATATATTAGACAATATGTTTTTTTAACAGAGAGAGAGAGAGAGAGAATTTTAATATTTATTTATTTATTTTAGTTCTCGGCGGACACAACATCTTTGTTTGTATGTGGTGCTGAGGATCGAACCCGGGCTGCACGCATGCCAGGCGAGCTTACTACCGCTTGAGCCACATCCCCAGCCCTGACAATATGTATTTATATATTATAGATATATATTATAGATCATACATATTAAGTATATATTAAATATGTATATGTTATACATATATACCCAAATATGTACATAATTTTAATTCTTGGTTTGACAGTTTTTGTAATGATATTTCTAATCTGTTAATAGCCAGTTCCTAGTCTGTTAAATCTATGTTCAATAGGAATCTATTTTTATGCCTTAATTTAAATATTTCCAAAAAAGAAACACAATTCAAAAATACTTAATGAAACATTTTGTGGATGTGTGGTGTAGACACAACTTTTCATACTTTTTGTACTTAGAGTAAAATATCTTTGGGGGATCAGTATGGAAGTGGGGCCATTTAGATAAGCTAAGCACCATCCATTACCACGTCACAAAATGGATGACATTTCAAAGCAAAAAAATAAAATACATTTAGTCTCATGAGAATTAAACCCACTTTCAGGTGAGATGTGAAGATTCTATGTCATTCTAAAATTGTACAGTAGCAGAAAGCAATTGTAGAAGATGAGTGCCAAATACGAAGGATTAAGGTTAAAGGTATGTTTGCTCCTTTTGCCCAGACTGGTATAAACATTGTCATTAACTAGCTCCAGTCCTTTGGGATCCACAAAATAAATGCCTACTTTGATTTCTAACCATTGTAGTTTCTATCCTCATTTGTGGGCTCCTACAAAGGAGAGGCCACATTTAAATCATCTTTGCAGCTCCAGTGCTTAAGACTGTGCAGGTAAAGTCAGCGAAATAATGTCTGAGGGCACCTGCTAAATACAGTTAGAAAGCACAGCCATTTTTGAAGTACTTTCACTTCACTTATCATTTACGTTTTCCAAAGTTGCTCTTTAAATAGATGTCCACTTCTTGAGGGAACGATTTATGTCATAGAGTTGGGGAACAGGGAGTTTTCATGCAGTGCAAACTTGATTTCCAAGCTCTAGCTGTACTGGAGAAGGGTGTTGAACATGTATTATTTTTACAGCAACTCAACTGTAAAGAAAGCATGGACACAGACTGTGTTGTAGATACAGGTCAGGTTGAAACTGTGTTACAGATTTGCCCCTGGTTGCTGACATACTCTAATCCTCATTGCTGTTGTTTGGGTCTCCTCAGCTAGAGTCTCTATTTTCTTCCTTATTTGCCAAACTTCTCCTCCTCTTTAAAGCTCAGGTCAAATGCTCCTTCCTTTATGGAGCCTTTTCTTCCTGTTCCCCCCTTCAGTGTTTCCAAACTAGGCAGAAGTGCTTCTTCCCATCTTTGCGCTTGGGAGTAATTTTTGCTCAAACCTCTGTTTTAACAGTTAGTTGGCTTTTCAATTAAGTTTATATGGGTCTATCTTGGCTGCAAGGTGGAGTGCCCTGAGGGCTGGCAAGGGTTACTATCTTTATCCAGGGTATCTGGCAGGATACCTGACAGGTGATCATGAACTTTGGTATTCTCAGGGCCCTTTTGTTTGCATCATCAGCTGTAAATACCCTTGAGTCCTTTTTGTTCTCAGTGGCTGCTAAGCTGAATCTGTGAGGATGCACAGCAAACTCAGGATGTCCTTTGTGAATGGGCTCTATTGGTTGGGTGGCTTCCCAGGCATCTTCAGCCCATTGTTAAAGCTCACCAGAAGCACTGTGGGTGGGGTGGGACGGACTCCTGAGGCAGACGCAGTCCTCAGACTTTCTCTCTCCATACTATTACTAAAGATGGTGGCTTGCTCCTCACCCACTGGTCTTCCGAACCCCAATGTGTTTAATCACCTAAGTACCACTCATTAACTGCCCCTAAAAACAATAATTAGGTCCCACATTTTAAAGCGAAGTGATCCGTGTTACCATTGTTTCCTCTGCATAGTGACTCTCCCACTGCTGGTATTGTGACAGCTAAATAAAAAGGCCAGTAATATGTGGGTTTCTGTTTTTTTTTTTTTTACCTTGAGGAAACAAACCCTCCCCTGATGTAATGAGATACTAGGAATCTCAAAAGAGCCCAACAGAACAATACAGATTCTTTTTTTATATACATGATGATTACAAAGCCAACAAGAAGGAATTATTTGGCAATAAAATATGGGAGACTGGTTATTGTTAGAACTTTCAGTCCATCACTTGGGGGAAATCCAAGCGGTTCGAGGCAACCTGTGAGAAGTGGGTGGCAGGAAATAACATAAATTGCTAGAGTTGACAGTGGCTTCCAAAGGCCGACAGGGACCAGCAATACAAATGCCAACAATCCCTGGAGACACCTGTTCAGAGCTCTTCAGTACTGAATCAAAGTTTTTAAAAGAGGGAGACCTCATTTTTTAAAAATGTATTCTGCCAAGTGTTGCCCTCTGTGACATAACTTTTAGCACCCCCTCTCTGCCCCTGAAAAGATATCTACCCTAATTTCCCAGGTATTTCTCCATTTCTTGGGCAGAAGCTTTGGGCTGTCATCACCAAGATTCTAATTCATTGGCTGGAGGATTAAGTCCTCCCCCCATGGGGTCTTCCATCTTCTGTGTGCTTCAGGTGAAAAACTCTCCTGTAACTATATATAACTGCCAGAGAAAGGTCGCAGCTCCACGAAACTGACATCTCACCATCCAATTGGCCTGGTGCCCAGAAGCACCCTGGGAAAGAATTTGAATGCTCTTGGCAGTTGGGATTCAGATCTTGACGGTTGTAACTGATGGCCTGGGCTTGGGGCACTGCTGATGAAAGTCAAATTCCTGAGAGAAAAAAATCCATCCAAAGTAAGAGTTTGACACTGCAGTCTCAGTAGCAGTAACTGAAATAGAAAGAGGTGGTGTTTCCCAGGACAGGCATCTGAACCTGTCTGGGCCCTGTTGTCTGAGGGAGTGGGGGTGTGCCTTGTGAGTAAGAGGGAGGGTTTTGAAGTAAAACTGAAAAACAAATTTAAAAAACACTCCACCTCCAAATAAAACCCAAACAAATATCACTTGAGATATTTGTGACCATTTGAGATTTGGGCACTGGGAGGGAAAATGTGTTTCCCTGTTGGATGGGAAGAGTTGTTAGGGGATGGAGATGAAGAAACCTAGGACAAGGAAATGCAGGCAGCTGTCAAACAGGGCCAAGGAGGTCAGGAGCAGGTCAGCGCTCCCCTGCGGAGCTCTGAGTTCTTCCCAAACCTCACGTTATCAGGAACTGCTGCTCTGAGGGCTGTGGGGTTTTTTCAGACTCAAAAGAAAAAGTTCTAATTTTAAAGAAGGAATAACTCATGTGAAAAGATGGGACAGAATGACCAACAATACAGGGCAATGGCATTTAAAAATAGTACCCACAAGAAGAGCACTGATAATTCAGAGGAAAGAGGGATTTCTGGGAAGGTGGTTAGATGGAGCTTAAAGCCACTTTAATTGAGCCTTAAAGAGGTAAAATCTGTGTAGTTAAAGGGTGAAACACTGAGGCCTAGGGTCTTTCTTGAGGGCTGAGGCTCACCTTGATTCTACCAATTGTGCTTACTTTGCTTTTTTTTTTTTTTTTTTAGTGTCACCTACAGCTTCCTAGAATTTGTTATGAGAGGACTGACTACGACTACTTGGAAGGGCTCAGAGAAACCCCCAGCCCCCTCATACCTACCTCATGGTCACCATGTTCCTTCAAGATGGCCACCCCAAGGAGAATCATCCCTGGGCCTTGGAGGAGAGAGAAAAACTAAAGGCCATCAGCTACAGATTGAAAATTTGAAGTTCAAAGGTAAGTGTTTGGATTTGAAGCAAGAGTTATATCTAGTGTGACACTGTTTCCTTAAAGAGAATGACTTTCTGAGGTATCAAGACACTAATTAGTAAATTATTCTATCAATGTGGCTATTCTTCTATACTAAGATGAATATTTCTACTTGATTCACTTTGGGCTCTAGCTTATTATAAAGTATCCCTCATCTGAAATGCTTGGGATGAGGAGTGTTTGGGATTTCAGATTTTTTTTAATTTGGAATATTTTCATATATATGAAAATACATGAGGTATCATGGAATGGGATTTATGTCTAAATATGAAATACATTTTGCTTCATATACACCTTGTAAACATAGGTTGAAGGTAATTATATACAATTTTTTAATATGCCTGCATTTTGACTTTGACATATCACATACAGTCAGGTGTAGAATTTTTCTACTTCTTGTTTTTGTTGGCACACAAAAAGTTTCTGATTTTGGAGCATTCCAGATTTTAGATTTTTGCATTAGGGATGCTCAACTTGTATACAGATCTGCTATAAAAGGGAAGATGCAAAATAATGGCTTGGTTAACAAAAATTTCATATACACATACAGGCTCTCTTGAAAAATAAAGATCAATATAAATGCATTTAAAATTAATATTCTAGGCAGGCTAATTCTATTTTTCTGCTCAACCCCAAAGAAAGGTGTTTACTCTGCAATGAAAACAATTTTCTCCCAATGCTATCTCTGCTTTTTGGTTAAGAATTATAAGCACCAAGTGCAGGTGTGGGAAATAGTGGTCAGGCACGTGGCTTGATAGTCTGCTCCTAGGCAGGCAGCCTCAGAGGCAACCACACAGCCCTGCCCTGAAAGTGTCCCCTGGCTTATCCATGCTGGCTCTCAGTGCAACATGGACTCACCAATGCTTTGACAAACTAGCATGTGGATGAAAGTGTGCCCCCCTATTGTAGAATTGTGGCCTCCAGTGGCACTTGCTGCTTGGCCATGCTTCTACAGCTCGAGTTTTAACAAACAAATATTAGAGATGTCATTTAATATTTGGGGATTTTGGCTTCATGTTTGGTCCAAGATGTCATATTTGATTCTTCCAGGTGTGGTGGTGCATACCTGTAATTCCAGTGGTTCAGGAGGCCGAGGCAGGAGGATGATGAATTCAAAGCCAGCCTCAGCAACTTAAGCAAGGTCCCAAGCAACTTAGTGAGACTCAGTCTCGAAATAAAAAAAATAAAAAGGGCTGGGGATGTGGCTCAGTGGCAAAAGCACCTCTAAGTTCAATCCCCAACCCCCAGTACCAAAGTGGGGGAGTATAAGTGATTCTACAGTACTAAAATTATTATTATTTTAACAAAATGCCACTACTCTCACCCCAACTTTATTATACCCACTAACAATGGTGCCTAAATGGGCTTCAGGGGATTCCAGGCAACCAGTTTAACAGTTAATAACAATTTAAGTTTTTACTTATCTATTTATCTATTTATTTATTGGCACTTGGGATTGAACCCAGGGGTGCTTAACCACTGAGATACATTCCTAGCCCTTTTTATTTTTTATTTTGAGGCAGGATCTCACTAAGGTACTTAGAGTCTCCTGAAATTGCTGAAGCTAGCCTCAAATTTGGGTTCCTCTTGCTTCATCCTCCCAAATGCCTGGGATTACCGGCCTGTGCCATTATGCTGGGCATTAATACCAATTTCAACTACTTTCCTACTCTTCTTATTAATTTAAAAAATACAATCCATAGGAGCCTCTTGGTTGTATTCTCCTGGCAGTGTCCTGAGATCACCCAGCATAAGACTGTGCCTCCCTGTGAGGTCAAGGCTTTCAGATGAGTGTGGCCTGTCACCTGGATTCCCTGGTCCTGCCCCATTTCAGGAGAGCCCATGTGGGTTGCAGGTATCGGGAGGATATTGCCCTTCACTCAGCTGCTCCAGGGACATAATCTCCCACTTGTACTTTACATCCCACTTTACAGTTTCAACCCTTTTTCTTCCATTGCTTGATGATCATATGCAGAAAACCAGGGTCAGAGAGGAAGTAAATCTTGTATTTTTTTCATTTTTTTGCTATGGAGCATTATGATTATACATGGTATTTGGGTTCATTTTGACAAAATAATACATGCAAGGAATTTGATTTTAAGACCCTTCTCCCCGTCTTCTTTTCTCTCCCCTCCTGCCTCTCCATATTGTCTCTCCTCTCCTCTATTGATCTCCCTTTCACTCCTTTATTTATTTAATTTTGATTGATATTTTCTACATATACATAAAGGTGAAAATTCTTTTTGGTACATTTATATGTGTATGTAAGATGATTTTGTTAAATTCACCCCATATTCCTACCCTTTCCCTTCTTACCTGCCTTCCTCTAGTTCTCCTCCTTCTACTCCACAAATCTTCCTTGTGTCTTTATGATATTCCACACCCCTTCTCCTCTGTTTTCTTGCCCTTATTTTGCCCTAGCTTCCATATATGAAAGAATACATTCAGATCTTGATTTTCTGAATCTGGCTTATTTCATTTAGCATGATTTTCTCCATTTCTATCCATTTATTTCAAATACCATTACTTCATTCTTCTTTATGGCTGAGTAAAACTTTATCACATATATATAGTGGATACCTGGCCCGTACCTGGGTCATGATTTGCCAACATAGCAATCTGGGGTCTGTTTTAGAGGTAGCTTAGAGACCTGGAAATGGATCCCAAAGTTCCTAAATGAAGGACTAACCTGTGGTAGCATGGTAAATCAAGTTATACTCCTGGCTCAATCATTTTAATAACTGATTCACAAAGTTTTAAACCTAGCAGTGTCTTGAGAATCATCTGTTTTGTTTCCTCATGTTTATGATATAACCAGGATGACAGCTAGTTAGTAAAAAAAAAAAAATGTCTTTTAGTAAATTTCTATTATATGACAGGAGTGATAGTAGGCAATTTACATAGGTTATGTTTTAATCACACTATTAAGGTAGAGTGGTATCAAGGTATTCCTACCTTGATTTTATAGACAAGAAAGTGAAAGTATAGAGCTTAAGTACCATATCAAATCAACTCAACTAGCAAGAGTCCATGCTGAGATTTGAACCCCTCTCTGTTTTTTTCAAAATGGCATTCACTACGCAGGATTCTGTCTGTTTACAGCATGAGCAGCTTGATTCCCAGTTCTGGAGCTTTATGGAAAGTCTCTTTGTTTAAAACTCAGATCTGTTTTTAACAGTGTTGCCAAACAGATTCACTCCCAAACTGCATTCCTCTTGCTGGGATGATCTGATGTCATCATGTAGAAGCCCATTCCCAGGTTTAAAGGACTCCATTTGCTCTTCCTTAAAGCAATGTGGCTACAGGCCTTCCACCTAAGCTCAGCCTTGCTTTCACTGCCTCACCTACTTGCTCTTCATTATGAGTATTCTCCCTTACAGGCTGTGGGAAGGCCTAGTCAGGGTGAGGGCATGGTGACCAGGAGACCTCCTCCTGACCCTTCTGCCCTCAGGCTATGGGAAGGCTGGGGTCAACTGGATCTTTGGGGAAAAGAGAATTGAGGCTTTCTGGGGTGAGGGCTGAGGGGAGGCAGGCCGAGAGCCATCTTCTCTGTCAGAGGGAAGTAAAGACTCTTAAATTATGAAGGGGTCAACTTGGAATAAGTTCTCCACATTGCAGCCTGGCCAGAGGCATGTGGTTAACCAAATACTGTTAACAAGGGTAACCATGTGTGCTAGACAAGGCCGAACACTTTACTAGAGATTATAGCAAAATAAAATGTGGGTAAAATTAAAACTGCACTAAATGTAATTAAATCTTTCTTTGATGATTCAAAAGACCTTTAGGATCTTATAGTGCCTCAGGGTCATCATTATGTTTATCATTATATTTGATGAAGCAGGCAGCTGAATAAGAATACCAGATTTAAAATTATAGGCCTCACTCCCAACCTGCCTACCTGGGTGGCCTTTGTAGGTAACTTGACCTCTCCAGTTTCATTGTCCCCTCCAAAATAGGGGTGGCGACATGACCTCATAAGGTTGCTATAGAAGGAAACTATGTACATAAAGGATATTATTGTTATTATTACCATTGCTATAAGCCACAAGGATATCCAACTGCTGGCTGATAGGGAAGGCTATTATATGTCTTCTTCTAACATGCTTGAAGTAATTTTTTTCTAGTGTGTTTTGAAGGAAAACATGGCTTCCTTAGCAGCAGGGATTGCTGAGAACTGATATTTAGTCAAGGGTTGTGAAGAGTGCTTAAACATTGTGTTTAACCTGCAAAAGTAGTCCATGGTTGTTGTGAAAAATTCAAACACTAAAGAATATATTAAAAAATAAAAGTCTCCTTCTACTCACATTCTCTCAACCTTCCCCAGGGTAAGCCTTTTGTGGTTTAGTATATGTGTGAGATTTAAATTATACTGTTCAATATTGTTCTGTGACTTTGCTGTTTTTCCACTTGACAACGCATCTTGGTGATCTTTTCAGTCTTTTTATAGCTGCATCTGCATAGTGTTTTCATAATATGAATGCGTTTACCTTGTGTAACCATCACCCTGTTGATGAACATTAGGCTCTTTCAAGTTTGAAATGGCAAACAGTGCTGCAATGAACACAGACAGGATGCTTTTCTTTATTCCCCCCTCTTTTTCTTTCTCTTTCTGTGCTGGGGGTTGAACCCAGGGCCTTGCACATGCAAGTCAAGTACTATACCACTGAGCCACAGGCCCAGCCTCACAGGATGGTTTTAAAATATGAATTCAGTTTTAGCCACTCAGTAATATTTGACCTAAGGTTACCTCGGCTCATACTTCCTAAAACAACTTCTTCTCCACCTCCTTTTTGGTGCAAGGGATTGAACCTAAAGCATGCTAAGCATATGCTTTACTGCTGAGCAACCCCCTAGTCCAAGCATATTATAACTTAATGTATATGCTTTTGGGGGGAGGGAGGGGGATACCTGGGATTGAACTCAGAGGTGCTTATTTTTTTTTATTTTTATTATTTTGAGACAGGGTCTCACCAAGTTGCTTAGTGCCTCACTAAATGGCTAAGGTTGGTTTGAACTTGTGATCCTCCTTCCTTAGCCTCCTGAGATGATGGGATTACAGGTTTGTGCCACCACATTCTGTACACCCAGCGATATATATGCTTTTCAAAAGAGAGTGTATCAAATATTATCAAAGTAAGTGATTTTTGCTGGGGCTGTAGCTCACCAGTAAAGTATGTCCTTAGCATGCATGAGTTCCTGGGTTCAATCCCCAGCACCAGAACAAGTGATTTTTTTCTAACACTCTGATGACTTCTAACAAATTTATGTACTTATGTAACTATTGCCATAATCCAGTTTTAGAGCATTTCTGTTACCACAAGAAATTTCCTTGTACCTGTTTGCAATATCTTCCCACACCCACCCCAATTCCAGACAACTATGGATAGAATTGCTTTCCCTATAGCTTTGTCAAATGTAGAAATTTCATTTTTAAATGGGCTTAAATTATGCAGTCTTTTGGGTCAGGCTTCTTTTACTTGACAAAAAATATTTTTTTAGTTCAACCACAGTGATGTAGCAGTTATTGAGGAGATGTGTTCCACTGCATAGATGTACCATATTCTGCTTATTCATTTTAATCATTCTAGTTTAGGGCTATTTTCAATGATTGCCTATTATGAATAATGATGTTATGAACATTTGTATACAAATTTTAGTATGGACATATATTTTTTATTTCTCTTGGGTAGATAACTAGGAGTGACATTACTGGGTCTTATGATAAGTACATGTTTAAATACAAAACAAAACTGTCTGTCTTTCAAAGTGGTTGTTTTATTTTACATTCCCACCAGCCACATATGTGAGTTCCGGTTTCTCCACATTCTTACCCGTGCTTGGTAAGAATGTGGAGAAACTGAGGCTTTTTTTTCCCTCCAAAGTTGAAAATGTCAATCTTCTATGTGGGAAACATAGTTCTACATATAATACATAAATAGATACATACACAGAGGATGTATCTGGTATTAAAATTTCATAGAAGGGCTTATTAGGAAAAAGTGTTTAAAAAAGGCTCCTAAGGGGAGCAATAATTGAAAAAAAAATAGTTGAGAAATACCACTGAAAGAGGAAATCATGCTACAGCTTTCCTAAGTGACACAAGGTCAGACATACAAACATCTCTCATCACATTCTGTGAAGATCACATAGGTAGCTTAAATGGCCCTGACTATAACACAGTTGCTGATGAGTTTCTGGGTAAATCTCCATACTTCCTTCTCTGGACTATGCAGTCATTTCTCAGGGGTCCAGCATGCCTTACTTTAATTGTCCAGCCAATGTTTATGCTCATTTTGGTCTGAAAGGGATACCACATTTCACTGTTGAGTTGTAGAAGTGCTCAATGGGTTGTTTCCTACCTATCCATGTATTTTCATGCATTCTTAAGTTTGCATCTGTGTTGTTTGACTGAGGTCACCAAGAGACCTTTATGTCATAAACTATTGGCATATGCTGAATGACTTACAATGCAAAGTGTTTCTAAGATCTTTTCTGAGACAGAGGAGCCATTGAGGCCAAAGACAAATATAGAGGCATAAGAAAGCATTCCTCCCAGGATTATTAGATTGTTCACATGGGGACTTGACCAGCTTCTGATTCCAGAGAAAATCACTGGCCAGGATCATGGGAGGAGAGTGAGGGCAGAGAAGATGTTGTAGAGAGGCAGGGAGATCTTCTGTAGCTGCTCCAGGATGATGGTCTTGTCTTTTGACAGTTGAGCTCCTTGGGATCTTCTGGTGTCACTAATCTCCAGAGTGTAGGCCACAGCATGGTACTCTCCCATCTTCCCATCCCTGCTGTCCTGAAATTGAGTAAATTTGTGGTCCCCATTCTTTCCCCATTCTGGAATACAGCTTGACCAGTGACCCTCATTCTTGGCCTTGAGGATGATCCTGCCCAGTTTATGGTCAATGCAGTTGAAGTTGTGGATCCTCTGATGTTGGCTGCTGGTGTTCAGCTCTCCATGGCCCTTTGTAGTGTCTTAGTGGTTACCCAGGTGCCTTCGTAGGCATATCCATGGGACTTGCTGGGCCCATGACTGACCACTGGCTGTATTCTCTCTCATACTGCTGAAGCAGTAGTCCCATTGCTTTGAATCATGAGTCACGGAGCAACTGGGAATGCAGCTTTCCTCTACTCCGCCATCTTGAATCCACTGTGAGCCTTTTTATTTATAGGTGTTCTAGTCGTTGTGTAGTAGTATCACCTTGTTATTTAAATTTGCATTTCCCTAATAACTAATGATATTTAGTAGCTTTTCATGCACTTAGTAGCCAATAATATGCAATCTGTGGTGAAGTGTTTATTCAAATCTTTTGATTTAAATATACTTCCCAAAGAAATGTTTTCAAATTCTTCTAAATGAACATAATCTTATGTTGTTCCCTGGGAAAATCTTTGAAAATCCAGTAATGAAGGCTACTGTAGTTGATTCTATGGGTACACCATCTAGCCAAGCTCTGAAAACTTCCCTGAAATATATTTAAGTTATATTTGTTTTCTATATCATGAATAGAATGTTCTTCTTAGAATGAAATTTTATTGAGCAAGTGTAGGGAAATTTCTCTTAATTGAGCAGTAAAGAGCATCTCTCACTTACTAATCACTTTGACATGGGCATAGTTCCATTTGCTTCTCTTTATTCCTCGCAACTCACTTTATTTCTCTAGGTAATGAGACTTTGTGTGTGTGTGAGTGTGTGTGTGTGTGGTGTGTGTGTGTGTATTCCTCCTTTGGCTGTCAGTCTTTTTAAAATATATTTTTTGATTTTTAACTGACACATAGTAATTGTACACACTTATGGGGTACAGTGTGACATTTCAGTACATGTATGCAATGCATGTTGATCGGATCAGGTAATTGGTATATCCATCACCTCAAACATTTATCATTGCTTTGTGTTGGGAACATTCAAAACCCTTTCTACTAGCTACTTTGAAATATTCAATTAATTGTTGTCAACCATAGTTACCTATAATGGAAGTTCCTCCTACTATACAACTAGCTGTACCTTGCACCTGTTAGCCATGTTCTCTCTACCCCTGCCTTCCCACTCCCTTCTCAGAATCACTATCTTATTCTTTACTTCTTTGAAATCAACATTTAACTTCCACATATAAGTGAGAATATGTGATATTTGATGAGATTGTTCAAAAAGGTTATATGATTCTGTGTGTGTGTGCGTTCTAGAGCTACATTACTGCTCCTGGTTATTGGAAGAAATTGACATTGATTTCTTTGACACCTTCATTGAGCATAGGATAATACAAGACTCCATTAGGCCAGATTTTTTTTTTTTTTTTTGGTGGTACTGGGGATTGAACTAGGGCCTTATGCATACAAGGCAAGAAATCTATCAACTGAACTATATCCCCAGCCCAAGGCCAGATATGTTTTCGAAGTCATGTGTCTTTCCTTCCTTCTTTCCTGTCTTTCATAGTTCTCAAGATGGAACCCAGGGTCTTGTGCATGCTAGGCAAGCACTTCACCACTGAGCAATATAGCCCCAGTCCACTTATTATTTTTTTTATTTTGAGAAAGGGTGTCACTAACCGGCAAAGACTGGCCTTGAACTTATCATTCTCTTGGCTCAGTCTCCTAAGTAGTTAGGATTACAGGCAGCGTGTGTGTGTGTGTGTGTGTGTGTGTGTGTGTTGGAAAGTAGTACAGTGAATATTCTGAGTTAATATAATATCCTCAGAGTCAAGATGATTAATATTTTGTAACATGGACACATTAATCTCTGTAAACATTCTTAATATTCAAAATATAGGAAATAAATAAATCTTATAAATAGCTTCTCATAATTTGGACCAGATTGTTTTGCTTTGATTCTGTTTTGAGACGGGATCTCAATCAGGGATCCTCCCCTTCAGCCTGCCTAGTAGCTGGAACTACATGTGTGTACCACTAGATCAAGGTGTTTTTTGTTTTGTGTTTTTGGTACCAGGGATTGAACTCAGGGGCACTCAACCACTGAGCCACATCCCTAGATGGATTTTGTATTTTATTTAGAGACAGGATCTCACTAAGTTGCTTAGTGCCTCACTTTTGCTGAGGCTGGCTTTGAATTTGGGATCCTCCTGCCTCAGCCTCCCGAGCCGCTGAGATTACAGGTGTGTGCCACCATGCCCAGCTGGATCAAGTTTTTAAATGCTTGAATTCAGGTCTGGTCAGCTTGGGGCACAAATGTGCTTTGAAAATCCTTTTAGTTCAGAGCTTTTTTTGGATTTCTGAGGTGAGATTTGGGCTGGTGGGTTGTCTAGTCTTTCCTGACACGCTCCATGCTGTGGTGTGTTGGGTCCTAGTTTTAGGTGACCACTTCTGGGTCCTGCACTTGGAGCTGCTGCTAGCAGCTGACAAGTTCCAGAAGACATGGGGAAGCAGAGGCGTTGGCGAGCCTTGGTGGGGGAGGCTTTCAGCCTGAGAGAGTTTTCTGAATAAGCATTTGAAGAGAGATAATTTCCACTGTATACAGTGCTATGATTTATATTGTTCTTTTCCACAGGGAAGATATTCTGCCATTTGAAATCAATATATACTTTAAAAATGCTTCCTCATCTCTCACTAATTCTAGTGCAACCGCTGCTTCATGGCACAGGCACTCAACGCAGATGCCTAATAAAGATCCTTTATCTAGGGGGGGCCTGGATTCCTGGCTTAGGGTGAAATTATATCCTATAAAATGGAATTGAGTCATGCTGCGGTATATTCGAATCCCATTGAGAGCTAGATTATACGATCAATGGTGGCTGGAAGCACATTTTAATCACCAGCACTTGCTGCTGACCTGATGGTGCTGTTGTGAATCTTTGGCCCATGTTCCCAGAGAAAGCAAGTGCTTCCTCGGTACCTGCAATCACAAAAGCAAGACAGAGTCAGTTATAAAGTATTTATATAAGTACATTATATGCAAAAGGTGACATAAATATATAGAGTTAAAACATAAAAGCCCCTCAATGCCACTTCCCCTCTCCATTCCTGCCACCCTCTGCAGAGGTCACAGTAATTTGCTGTGTGTCACTCTAGGTCTTTTTCTTTGTAGTCATGTAGGTGTGCACACACAAACACACTTGCACAATCATATTTATAGGCAAATGAGTAGAACAAGTGGGGGTTACACTCCACAGTATTCTGTCACTTGCTTTTCTTTCCTTCCTTCCTTCCTTCTTTCCCTCCCTCCCTCCTTCCTTCTTTCCTTCCCTCCTTCCTTCTTTCCTTTTTATTTCTTTTTCTTTCTTTCCTTTCTTTCACACTGGGGATTGAACCCAGAGGTGTTTTACCACTGAGCCACATCCTAGTCCTCTTTATTTTTCACTTTGAGACAGGGTCTCTGTAAGTTGCTAAGGGCCTCACTAAGTTGCCAAGGCTGGCCTCAACCTGGAAATCCTCCTAACTCAGCCTCCTGAATGGCTGGGATTACAGGTGTGTGCCATGGCGAGCGTGCTACTGCTTGAGCCACATCCCCAGCCCCTGTGCTTTTTATCTCTAAGATCTTACTCCCAATGGTTGCTTCTAATAATTGTGAAGTTCAGCTTTTTCTATACCCTTCTCTTGCTTATCCTAAAAATAATTTGGGATACTCGTCATCTTTGCTGGACACATGGACATATGTCTCTTGGGTTGAGTATAGAAACATGTGAAGTGGGTGGTTATGTATGTTTACAATTTTTTGTTTGTTTGTTTGTTTTGAGTATAGAACCCAGGGCCTCATGCATGCCAGGCAAGTACTCTATCACTGCACCATATCCCCCCAGTCCTTGTTTACAACTTTTGTACACTTTTGGTTTTGCTTGCTAGGTATTAAATTAACCTCACATTCTTTTATTTCCTCCCTTGCACAGATCAGATGAGATCAGATAAGAACTTGCCTTTAGCTTTGTAAATTGTTAGAACATTTTTGGAGGGCCCTTGCCAATAGCTACTAAAATCTTAAATGTTCTCACCTTTTGACCCTGTAACTCTATTGTTACATGGTATTACGGAAATAATATTGAGACCTGAAACCAGCAGCTTTTAGGAGGCTTTTTATTTAAACTCTTCCTTTCATGCAGATGCTGTCAAAACCCTTCTAAAACTCAACTCTTAATTTATAGAATCACAAATTTTCAGAGTCCTACAGTTTAAAGCTATAAGGACTTTGAGAAACTCTGAAAAATGAGAGGACTGGGTGAGATGATCTCAAATTTCCCATTAACTTTTTTTTTTTTAATCGCTTTTATTTTTTCCCCATTAACTCTTAACCTTTGGTGGTCCTCTGGTTCCAGGGAAAAGATCCTGACAGAGGCAGAAGGGTGACTGTGATCAATGTGGCGTTGGGGTAGGGATGCTTATGTCAGGACGGGGCCATTTATGCTTTCTTTCCTACACAGAGTATTATTCTCACTCCATTCTTGATTCTTGCGTGAACTTTCTTTGGTGTAGGCAAATATTCAGTTTCAAAAAGTCTTTGACATGACTCCATAAAGGTGAGAGTGGGGGGAGGGTGAGAAGGTGTAGGGGTGCTGCACAGGGGGGCTCTGCCCCAAGCCAGGCACCCTCCTTTTAACTTCTGATCTCTCCCATCCCATCAACTCTTCTCAGAGTGCTCTGTCCCCAGCCTCTGCCTCTGTGCACCCCTGTACTGCACCTCCTGCACCAACCCCCTGCTTTTCTCTCCTGTGCTTCACACTCATGGCCTCCACTTAGTTACTGGGAAGCTCCTTATTGACCTTTTCCTTCTAGTCTTTACTTTGTGAGACTTTTTATCCATTATTCCCCTTAATGCATTTCTTGAATAGCTAAGGTGAAACCCAGCATAGAGAGGAATTTCGTTGTTTTAAAACAATTTCCTTGTTTTAAAAAATTTTTTTGTGGTACTGAAGATGGACCTCAGGGCCTGATGCCTGCTAGACACATGCTTTGCCACTGAGCTATGTAACCAGAGAGCATTCTGTTTCCTGTCTTTGTCTCTCACTTTTCCTCATTTGCCTGAGCCCTTAGTTTCTTTTAGGGGGGCACGTAGGGATGGAACCCAGGACCTTTCGTGTGCAAGGCAGGCATTCTACCACTGAACTAGCTCCTCAGCCCTCTTATATATCCTCCCAGGGATTCTTTATACATTGCTAGAAAATTCAAGTTTATTTGTACTTAATAACAAATAGGAAAACAAATTCTATTTCCCTCTTTCTAACACAAATAGCAGACTATTCTGCATACTATTTGGCTTTGTACTTTTTTTATTCAGCAAATGAAAAATGTGAACAGGTCTAGACCCTGGGTTTCTCAGGGATGTCTAGCACTTGCTTTGCTCTGAATTGAAATATCCATTACTTCCTGAAGCTTCTTTTGCTCTTACATTCTTTGACTCAAGCAGTAGTGATGGTGGTGGAGGATTATGGCCATTCATCTCATCACCAAACCAGAAACCAGGGAGAAACTAGGGAGTGTCCTTGACCACTTCCCCAGTATCATCCAGACGATCTGAAGGCCTCATCTTTTCATTTTCATCCCATCACCATCACCTGAATCTCAGACCTTTATCTTCAGAAATCATTTACTGAAAGATTCCTCCTGATTGATCAGCTGTACTTTATTCCCACAGTAACAAATCCATTCTCATCATTGCACCATGGTGACTGAGGAGCCTGTTTCTCTCACTAGGAATGGAACCCTGAGGGCAGAGAGGGGCCTACTGCATTTTTACCCACAGGGACATAAGGAATGCAGAATGAAGGAATGAATGAGAAACACTGAAGAGAAAGTTCACTTAGGAAACACTTGACAGCTTTAGGGACTATTTGTGTGTGTTAGAGCATAAGGAAGAGTATGCATGGGATCTTAAAGGACACCAGGTTTGGCTTGATACAACCCTGAGGGACATCCGGGCTATAGGCAGAAGAGATGCTTTCATTGTTAGACGTTGACATTTGAGGGTTTTGTGGGACATACAGTTGGTGGTTATATATATGATGCGGGAGCATAGAGTAACCTTGAGAAGTAACTTCACAGAACACAAGGTGATTGATGTAAGGTTGTGGTGAGGTCTCCTACATGATCTCTAGCCTGGCCTCCCCTGGGTTTAGCTCCCACCCAGAGGGAGGAAAACTCCAGGTCAGAGGAGCCAGACCCCAGTGTGATGGTGTTGCTGCTGCTGTTGCTAGAAACTAGAAACCTGGATTTTTTAAAAAGGAAATCCATAATTTTTGAGTGTTGATATCTGATATCTGAGAAGAGTACCTTCCTAACAATGACTGTCATTTAGTGGTGTGTGGGAGGGATAAAAGTAAAAGATAAGGAATAAGATTATTGTCCTTTTCCAAAAGAGGAATGGGTTTCTATCAGATGATGTAGGGTTCACAGTGTCACCTGCTGGCAAAATGTCCAGCAAGATGAGGACAGAGGGTTAACCTCTGGATTTAACCACTCTAAGGTCTTTGGTGACCCTGGCAATGCCTATGTTAGTACAGTGGTGTGTGAAGAGGTGACTCCAAGGGTGAGAAAGTATGCAAGAGGATACTTTCAAGAGGCTTGGTTGTAAATGGAAAAGTCACAATGGTGACAGGGATGTAGAGTCAAATAGGGACTTATTTTTAATTTCCTTTCAAATTATAGGTAGAGTATATATTCATTTTAGGAAACTGGGGCATTATAGGAAAGTCTTAAAAAGCACAAAGATCATTTGTAACCCTACTACCCTAATCTGACACACTGGCTTTTTTTTTTTTTTTTTTTTTTACTATTCCTTCTAGTCTTTTCTTTGCATTTTGACTGGTTTCAAACCAAAAGAGTGAGTGTAGGCTCTGCTTTTGCATGTAGAAGATTTGGCTCTAGCATCTGTCCCCAAATTAATTGCCTGGGTTGATTTGGCTGGTCTAATTGGCTAGACCCCTTTCTTTCTCACGGCTCCCTGGGTATTTCTCCATATGGAGTTATTTAATTAGACAGAAATAAAACTCCTCATTCATTCATTCAGCAAAGATTTATTAGTTGTCTGCTATGTGCACACTGTTGGTACAGAAGGACAGGGCAGTGTCTGAGACAGACACACTGTCATGATGAGTGAGAGCTGTGAGTGTCATTTGCAGAGGTCTCCCCTCAGCCTGCATGTCGTACAGGTATGGTCCCACCTGTTAGACATTACGGACCAGTTCATTTTATGACTCTCTCACTTGATGATATTTCCTCCCGACATTAAAAACTCTTCTGAAATATTAAGTCATAATGTCTGTTAGATACTTGTTTTTTGTTTTTTTTTTTTTTCATTTTTCCCCCATCATGATACTGCAAGGAATAACTTTAAAATTAAACTTGCTCTGTATCTTACACTATTTCCCTGGGACTGATTCCTGGTAAAAAAAAAATTTCATTGAGTCAAAAACCCAAAGTTTTTTGTTCTTGTTTTTCAAAGGTCTGAACTTTTTAAAGGCTTTTTAGTACCTACCATCAGATGACTTTCCAGAAAGGTACTACTTATTTTGACTTTAACCTTGGTGTACAACATTGCTTTCTTCACCTGAGAGAGGGTCCATTTGTTTATAGGCTGAGTTGAGTGACCCAGTACAAAGAGAAAGGTCAAAGATTAAAAAAAAAAAATTTTTAAATGGAACAAGTTCCTGAGAACAAATTTTGATAGGACCCGGAGAATATTCTAGAGGTTGGTTTTGTAAAAAAAAAAAAAAAAAAGACAGGAAGCCCTCCTGTTGAGGCAGAGTTGAGGGGGCACACCTGCGGAGTGCTGTCTAGTATGTTTAGGGACAGGAAGTATCTAGCTGATAGCTCCCCTTTCTGTGTAGGCTAGGAGGAAGGTGGTCTTGGATGGGAGGGGCTGGATAAGGGGAAGAAGGCTCAGGGCTTGAAGATGAAGATGGTGTTGAAGAACTTTGGAGAAAATAAGACACCATCCAAAAGGTACATGTGCCCAGATAATGTAATGCCACATTTGTTTTATAATTGTAAGTAAAACCTCTGTCTTACTGGGACGCTGTTTACAGGGTATAGTGAAATTGAGAATTGGCAATTATTTGATTAATTTGATGAATGTTCCAAATTAAGAACACCAGGTCAGGGTATGTTTCCGACCTAAATTATACAGTGCCGTTGTCTACAGTGATCAAATTAACCAGCTGATTGCCAAATCTCTATTTCTCTCTGTCCCCTGTGGACACAGCTTAAAGAACTAATAACCGAACTGGACTCTGCCCCAATCTATTTTGGGATAATTGATGTCTTTGTACTCGTATCCCTGCAGCTTCGTGTTAAACACTGAAGCTTTGTGTAGAATATGTCAGTAGGCGATTTATTACCTCAAAAAGCAGTCTTTCTCTTGGAAAGACTTATCAATCAGAACTTTGGAGGAAATTTTCCAAACTCCCTCAGGAAAATTATGTTTTACTGCTATGGAAAATATTTAATTCTGTGCATTTTGCTTCATGAAATAAATTTGTTTCAGATTCTGAATACTTATGATTTTTGTTTCTGTCTTTATGAATGACTTTAAAGCAATTTCAGTTTTACATTTAAATGGTTTCAGTTATGTTCACTGAAATGAAAGTTGGCTAGTTTTTTCCTAAATGAAAGCTAATAGTGATTTTAACTGCATAAAGAACAGGAAAATGAATTATGGTAAAAATTATGGTGAAGAAATATTTCATTTCTTACTATTTTTTTGGGGGGTGGGATACCTGGGTTGAACTCAGGGGCATTGACTACAAAGCCACATTCCCAGTCCAATTTTGTATTTTTTAAATTTAGAGACAGGGTCTCACTGAGTTGTTTAGCGCTTTGCTTTTACTGAGGCTGTCTTTAAACTTGGGATCCTCCTGCCTCAGCCTCCCTAGCCACTGGGATTATAGGCGTGTGACACCGCGCCTCGTTCCTTACTTGTATAATCATTTCCTAAATTAATGGTTGATGTAAGGTAGGCTGTGAGATAAATGGAGGGAGTTTCTGAAGTAACTTGGGCTCTGAAATCCATTTTGTGAAATAGTAATATAATTGGAAAATTTTAGGACCTGACCTCAATGCTTTGAGTTTGCTTTATAAATTCTTAAACTTTTAACATGTCACTTACATATTAAAGAGAAATTAACAAGATTTTACTACAACTTTGTAATGCCACATTTGTTTTATAATTTATAATCTCTTTCCTTCAGAGATCCAGTCCATAGCTGTTACTCTTACGTGTCCCCAATCCTGTAGGACTGTGATGGTGGGAGATGTTGGTGCAGGAGGGCCTGGCATAGGACTTCTCTTCTCTCAAAGAACTTAAACCCGTGGAGGCTTGCTAGCAGACCAAACTCTGAATACCATTTAAGCTTGAATATTGTTCAAATATGAATGCAGATAGAGATGTGGCCATTTATGCTAAGAAGAGAGATTGTCCTGTGCTCTTAGCAGTTGTAAGATGGATAAACAAGTAGAATTTCAAAATGGCATCTAGATTTTATTCTGTTCCTGGTCCAACTCTCAGGATTGGCAAGAGTGAAGAGCTGGTTTTGTTCTACTGACTCCTCTGCAGTGGGAAGATTGTTCACATCCCAGTTGCCTGGGGAAGCTTGGCCTCCCCTGGGTTTAGTTCCAGCCCAGAGGGAGGAAACCTCCAGGTCAGAGGAGCCAGACCCCAGTGTGGTGGTGTTGTTGCTGCTGTTGCTAGAAACTAGAAATCTGGATTTTTAAAAAAGGAAATCCATAATTTTTGAGTGTTGTTATCTGATATGATGGCCTATGATACTGGGCCAAATTCAGCCTTCAAGCTGCCAGAGTCTATGGTCTCCGACTAAATGATTTTCAAGCTCCCACTTCTGGGTAAAAAAGGCCAGACTTCACTACTCTCTTAGAAGTCAATGCTTGTGTCCAAGGCTGGACATAGATTTCTTTTACCCCATCATTAACCTCTTAGTCCTTTGTTATTTTAGTGGGGCTGGGGGTAATGGAAATTGAACCCCAGGTACTCTACCACTGAACTACTTCCCTACTTCCTCTTTTGTTTTTCTGTTTTGAGCAGGGCCTTGCTAAGTTGCTGATACTGGCCTTGTGGTCCTCCTGCCTCAGTCTACCAAGTTGCTGGGTGGCTGCCATCATGCCTGACTTCTCAGTCTTTTTTTTTTAAGTTTCAAAGCAATTAGAAAAACTTGTATTTGAAGAAAAAGGAAGACAAGACTGAAATTAGACTTATTGTACTGTTAAATTTCCTTAATACTTTCCATTTCCATTTTTCTGGCTAGATTATACCTTAACTTTTTTTGTTTGTTTCTTTTATTTTTTACTGCATATTCTTTGATATTTTCTTTCCAGTAAAATGCATTATGATATTTCTTTGCTAACTTCATTTTCTTTTTCTTTTTCTTTTTGGTAGTGGGGATCAAACTTAGGGCCGCACACATGGTAGGCAAGCACTCTACCATTGAGTGGTAAATCACCCTGATTTTCTAGCTTCAAAAGTTAGATTTTGCCTATTGTTTTAGTTGAAAAAGAGAGGAAACAACTTATTTTGAATAGTATGTATCTAAGCAATAGTTAAATACCAATGGCGAAATATTGCAAGGTGAGATCTTCACAATGTGGAAGGTAGGACATTTGCTATAGGAGGGAGAGGCTGTTTGATTTAGGTTTGAATAAGATGATTTTAACAGTGGGATCAAGTCGTGCTGAGTGGGGCTTCGAATGACAGTTCCCTCTGGACCAATTCAGTGCTTTAACTGATCCTGCTAGGGACACAGGAAGGTATGCATTTGTTCCAGGTGATTAAGGTCTCACATTTTTTTGTTTCTCTGTCCATGAGGTAATACAAAGCAGTTATGTTGCACACAATAAATTTCTATTTCTATTAGAATGATGCAGGAATTCAATGTGTTGGTGATGAAATCTGCTTTGCTCAACTTCATTTATTCATTAAATAAACATTTATTGGGACCTTATTATGATATTGACATGCAAAGGTAAATCAATAAAATACTTGGTAGTTATTCCATTTATAGCATGTGTAACATTTGAAATAGCATTTTCTCTTCCTCCCTGCTTGTAAAGGAAAGAAGAGAGACCACAGAATTATAGAGAAGAGGGTGTTAAAGTCATATGGAGCTCTTCTTTCCTTTCTAACCATGGCTAGGGTTGTATATAGTGCCTTTCACAGTGGAGGTGGTAGACTGGTTACAAGGGTGCTCTGAGAAAGTTTTCAAAAAGTCTGGTTAGAGTTATTACTTTGAGGTGTCACATGAATTCATTCTGGGTATGGAATTTTTTTTTTTAAGAGAGAGAGAGAGAATTTTTTTTTTAGGATTTATTTTTTAGTTTTCAGCAGACACAACATATGTATTTGTATGTGGTGCTGAGGATCGAACCCGGGCCGCACGCATGCCAGGCGAGCGCGCTACCGCTTGAGCCACATCCCCAGCCCTGGGTATTGAATTTGCCTACTGGTGATAATAGTGAATGGAGTACCAGTGAATAAATTCTTAAAAAAAAAAAAATATATATATATATATATATATATGTATGTATTAATTGTAGATGAACATATATCTTTATATATTTTTATGTGGTTCTGAGGATTGAACTCAGTGCCTCATGCGTAAATTCTTAAACTAGGGTTAAAAAAAATCTTAGTATCTTATTTATTGAATTGATTTTCCTAGACTATTGAGTGTTTTAAGATTTTACAATTCATTGTTGCTATGGCTTGAGTGTGCTCCCAAAAGTTCAGGTGTTGGAAAAATAGCCCCTGGATTCATATGTTGATGGGTTTTGGAGGCAGGACCCTTGGGAGATAATGAGGCTTAGAGAAGGTCAAGTGGGGGGAGTCCTCATGATGAAAACAGGGATCTTATTAGAAGGGATCGTAGCACTTGATCTTTCTCTGTCTGGAATTCCCATCATCCAGAACTGTGAGAAAAGAAAATTCTTTTCTTTATAAATTATCCAGCCTGTGGTATTCTGTTATAGCAGCAAAAATAAATAAACAAGTAAATAAATAAATATAAAAATTTAAAAAATGGAGTAAGACAAATGTAGAAACAGAGGACAAGCCCTAGTAAAGATCAAATGATACAGAAGTTAAAAAGGGTAACAGGTGACACAGGGGCAGAAAATCTTGGCAAAAACCTTATTATCAAAGGGCAGTATAGGTCTTGCCATGATGCTCTTTCTGTGTTAAAATAGTGAACACTTACAGAATCTTGTGACATGCCAGGCAAATCCAAACGTTTACAGATAATAAATCTTAGATAGTTGTGATGCAAAAACATGTTAGCTTTCTAAAAGTTGTTTTCACATTTTACCAAAAATTCTATTTTAGACATACGTTAATGACCCCAGTCAGGTGTCCTTAAAAAAATAAACCTCAGGACTCAGTAACCAATGGACATTTGATCATCAAGCCAGTGCCCAGATGGAGTTTGCCAGGTAAGAATCCTTCAGACCCAAATCGCCAAATTTCCAAATCCATGGACCACTAAAATTGTTCACAGATTATTAAATATTTGCTATGTCATAAAACATATTAATATTGTGCAATGTCTTGGGGTCATTGTATTAGTCAGCTTTCCATTGCTGTGACATGTGCTTGAGGAGACTTGATTAATCTCAGGCATTTGTCACAGTTTTCTTCAAAACCTTTTTTTTTTTTCTTTAACAAAGAAGGGTTTGGTTTGGCTTGTAGTTTTGGAGACTTCAGTCCATGGTTGGTTGGTCTATTGCTCTGGACCAATGGTGAGGCCCATCGTGGTGGGAGCATGTGGTGGAAGAAACCCTCAGCTCATAGTCAAAAGCAAAAGAGAGAAGAGAGAAGAGAGAAAGACACAGGTCCCACAATCTCCCTTGAAGGGCACATCCCAGATGACCTAACCCTTCTGCCAGACCCTACTTTCTACAGACTATACCACCTTCCAATAGAGCCACGTTTGGCCAAGCTTTGACACATGGGCCTTTGGGGGACATTCCAGATCCAAACTATGGCAGTCATCAGTGGGAGGAAGAATGAGGCTGTGCCGTTAAAAAATGGTCATTTAAGACTTCTAGGCATTTGGTACTGGAGAAATGGTTTATTATGGAATTTGCACCTATATGTCATCTTCCATGACCTGGTTATACAAAGTGTTATTGTGTGTGCATATGTAAGTATGTGTGTTAGCACGTATGCTCACATATATACTTTTGTGTGCATATTTATACGTAGTTGATGACTTTACCAAAAACACAAAGATGAGAGAATTGCTGTGTGGTCTTATAATCATTCAAAACTTGAGCTTGGACTGGGGACAACATTGAAAAGAGAGCTTCTTCTGAAATTTCTTATGCTTAAGATTATCAGGGCTGGGCTCAGCGGCACATGCCTGTAATTCCAGCAGCTTAGAAGACTGAAGCAGGAGGATCACAAGTTCAAAGCCAGCCTCAGCAACTTAGCAAGACCCCGTCTCAACATAAAATATTAAAAAAGGCCTGAGGTTATGGCTCAGTGGTAAAGCACCTTAGTTTCAATCCCTGGTACAAAAAAAAAAAAAAAAAAAAAAAAAAAAAAAAAAAAAAAAAACCAGAAAAGATTATCAGGAAAAGTAGGAGGGAAACTAACCTACAAGTGGGAATCCGAGACCCAAAAGCAAGAAAGGTGTGACACTTTGGATCTAATAATGAATGACAGGGAAGAGTAGCTAGCAGGAGTTGGCAAAAGGGCTGAAAAGTGGAAGAGGAAAGCTGGGCAAGGAGGGACATCGAGGTGATTCATGGGCATGACCTTCCTATGAGTCAGATTTGCTTTGTGTCTCTGGCTCATTCACTTCCTGGTCTTGTTGGGACTTGATTAAGTAGATATTGGCCCAGGTAATTCTAAGAACTCCTGTACTCACATTTTGAAATCAAACACTTCCAGGCACAATCTCAGTTTCGTTAAGTAAACACTCACTGTGTGTTTAATTGGATTTTCACCCCATATTTTGGTGGGCTTTGAACATTCCTCTTTTCCTTCTTCCTCTTTGTTCTTTCTTATGGGCTGCCTTTAAAACACGCTTTAAATAAACTATTCCAGATACTGGAGTCTAAATGATTCAAATAAAAAATACACATGTACAAGGAAAGTTCATATATTCATTTGTTAGTTCAATAAACACTTTCTCACACACCAGTTCCAAGGGAGATGTCCTTTAGTGAGTCAGAGTGCCTGCCCTCAGAAGGCTTATACTCTGGTGGGATTGAATTAGCTTTCTCTTTCTACTCTTCACAGGTCATATCAAACAAACTATTTGAATTAACCTGGCATGTTTTCGATTTATTTCCCCATTGTTTGCAGTTCAGAAATTCAGCTGGAAGTAGCAATATGAGAGCCAGAATTTCTCTCTGACTGTGGTCAGTCATAGAATTTCCAAATGCAGTATCTTTGACATTGACAGAGGCTTTAGGATCAGAGGTTTGTATTCATGAGCCAATAGACTGTGGCATAAAATAGCATCATTCAAACATACCGGGTAACATAAATGTTAATTTTGCTTCCCCATCTTTAACACATTTTTTAAGTGGTAGAGTGCTTTAATAGATGGGTATATAATATTTCTATGTTTACCTCAGCTTTCATGAAAAAGTCTGGTTTATCAAAAAATACTTCTTGTTGATAATGAGAACCAAGGATGGAAAATTCAAATTTTGAATAGGATCAGAAAAAATATATAATGTAATTGCTGAAATCAAAGGAAATTTTCCTGTTTCTGTCTCTCTAGGTCTTTCATCATAAATTGGGCCTTTTGCATTCATTGAGCTAATAGTTAACTGATCGATTATAGTGTTATAGAAGCACAGGAGGGAGAGTTCTTTTCCTGATTATTCCTTCATTGTGACCTTTTCTTATGGTGTGTGTGTGTGTGTGTGTGTGTGTGTGTGTGTGTGAGAGAGAGAGAGAGAGAGAGAGAGCACTCTTGTGAACTAGGTCTCCTGTCTTCCTCATTTATAATGCTGCTAATCCATCATCATGGGTCTCACTCTCATGATCTCATAGAAACCAAATAACCTCTAAAGTTCCACGTCCAGAAACCACCACATTAGGGAGTAAGGACTTTAATACACTGGTGGTGGTGGGGGGAAACAAACATTCAGACTGTGTTAATCAGCTTGTTCACTATTGTGACTAAGAGACCCAACAAAAACAATTTTAGAGAAGGAAATGTTTATTTGGGGCCTCATAGTTTCAGAGGTCTCAACCCATCGAGGGCCAACTCCATTCCACAGGGCTTGAGGTGAGGCTGAACATCATGGCAGAAGAGTGTGGGAGAGGGAAGCAGCTCCCATGACCATCAGAAAGCAGAAAGGGAGACTTCACTCACCTCTCTATATACCCCATAGCCACACCCCCAGTGGCCATCTCCTCCAGCCTTCCTCTTCTCTGCCTTCAGTTACCCCCAGTTAACCCCATCAGGGCATTGATTCACTGACTGGGTTTAGGCTCTTATATCTCAATCATTTCTCCATTAAGCTTTCTTGCATTTTCTCATACATGAGCTTTTTGGGGATACTTCACATTCAAACCATAACAGACAATAACTGATGAAGACTTATAAATCAAGGAGACAGATGTCAGAAGAAATCGGTCCTAT
This sequence comes from Marmota monax, assembly GCF_021218885.2. NCBI lineage: Eukaryota > Metazoa > Chordata > Mammalia > Rodentia > Sciuridae > Marmota > Marmota monax. Next base: position 8,269,086 of record NW_026694232.1, read on the forward strand.
TTGATACCTTGATCTCAGATTTTTAACCTCTAGAACCATGAGAAAATGAATTTCTATTGCTTAAGCCACTCAACCTGTCTCATTTTTTGGCAACCCTAGCAAACTCATACACTGTGTAACCATGGATATTCAAACTCTTTGAATTTGTCATTTACTATCTGTAAAATGAAAAGTATGATATAAATATGGGTGGCATTTAAAGATAAGTAACATCATCATCATTATTATTGTTATTATTAGTGGTACTGGGGATTGAACCCAGAACCTTGTTCATACTAAACAAGTGATCCCCCTTGAGCTACACCCAGTCCAAAATAACCTATTTTGAATTTGAGAAGGTGACAAAAAAGAAAGGAATAGTGTTGAATCACATACTTTATTTATTTATTTTTAAAGCCCAGGAGAAATTATAGGTACATCTTGATTAGATAAGGCCAAAAGCTCTCCATTAAAACCAACTAAATAAGTGAATGACTAATTATTTACAGGGAAAGTTCTCAATAGCACAATACTATCTCTTAGAGATTGCCCTAGGGGAATTTAAAATATAATTTGATCCCCTCTTCACCACAAAAATTCAATTTGCATCAACTTTCCAGAAACTTATAAGTCCAGAAACACTAATCACATAAATTAGGCCACATGGTACTTATTAAATAGTTGAGGTTTGATTTAATAAGAGCTTTCTGGATTCTGGAAGCAGCCTCGCCTTGCCATCATTACTGTAATGCATGCACAGACTGCGGTTGATAATCAGAACTGTGTTGGGCATTCCACTTTGCACCTCCTAGGGCACCAATTTTCAGAAACTGTTAGAACCCAATAGAAAAATCTCACCTAAGATTCATCTGTGAGCTAAATTACAGGGGAAGCCATTATCATTCATTTCTCATGCACTGTTAGTCCAGGTTGTCAGCAGAGCACCTCTGGGTCACAGGGAAGGATTTTGCTACCTGTGAGAATCCTGAGAATTGAAATGGTCAACCAAGGTATGTCACTATCCTTCTGATCAAGGCATACTTCTTAAATGAACCTGAAATATACAGTGAGTTCCCACCAGAAGCCTGGGCCTCAGCTGAGTTCTAACATAGGATAAGGTAGAGTAGAAATTTAAAATCTGGTGGAAGAGACCAAATTATAACAATTAGAAATCAATAAGTGTTAAACTATATGGAATTAAGTGAAAGAGGATTTTAGAGAAGAGTGAAATCAGTGTAAGTTTGAGGAAGTTAATGGGGAGCGGGTGAGATTTGAACTCTAGGATTTGGAATGGGGGAAGCTTAAAGTAAGGGATGACTGGAAGGTTATTTTGGGGTGGGTGTAGGTTGGGTGAGGGTGTATGCTTTGCATGTTTATGCTTTTAGGCTCCATTTTCTGGGGCAGGGAATATTGAGAGTAGAGATAGCATGAACAAAAATACGTAAGTGCAAGTACCTAGATACTGTTCATAATGTGGAGAGAGAACTCTGGCTTTTCGGGGGGGAAATGTGCCTGTCTTAATAATGGATTAGTAATGTGTTATTTCTAAATCCTCACAACAACCTACGGCGTAAGCATCCTCGCTGACATTTAAGGAACAAAGGTTTAGAGAAATTGTGACTCACACATGAAATGCCAAGTCTCCAACGTCCTCTGGCATAGTGGAGCACACCATAGGCCCATGTGGGCGTCACACACTAAGGAGCGAGCCCCTTGTTCAGGCTGGGCTAGCATCATAATACACTTTGTGCTCCAGAGTTTCTCCATGGATTGGACCAAGATGGCATTTTGCTTAGGGCCTCTTCACCTCCCTCCATAGTCTATCCTGCATTCCTCAGCCTTTCCAAATGTCAGTGTCCTGAGATCTCTTCCCCAATAAATCACTTGAAAGAGTCCCCATCTCAGGAGGTATGTCGGGGGAATCCTACCCAAGACACAAACCATTTCTCAGTATGCCTCTGAATTGTGGCCAATACACATGGCGTGTCATTGTGACAAGGGAGTACCCACTGTGTGGTGGAGCTTTGTGCTGAGTGGGCTGAGGGAGATGGTGGCAAGGACTCCAACCATTATCCAGCACATATGTGTTAAGCACCTCACCTGATCTTCTTGCTGAGAGCTTATGACTATCACTCTAAGTTAGGTTCTGTGACTTCCCCTGTATTTCCAGGTGAGGAAACTGAGTTGTGAGAAAGAATATATTACTTGCCTTATGGTCTCACAGTTGGAAGTGATGATGTCACAATTCCAACACACTTGTGTGTAATATCACATCTCCAAAAGCTAGTTTTTATTTACTGGAATATGTAATTTACTAAACATGTAACTTAGGGTGTTTAAGAACCCCATGGCTCAGCACAGTCAGGGTAGTGAATAGTTCTATTCAATTGTAGGGGCTAAATTATAATGATGTATCTATTTAATCCCTTTAAATGAACACACGACTTGAGAATTATTGAGAATAAAAGAGAATGTCAAGTTGGGCAGAGGAGTTTGAAGTAGGCAAAAGACATGGCAACCACATGGTTAACCAAATGGAATACTACTGGCAAATATAGGAGATGCCATTAATACTGACACAGGAATAACAAGTGTGAGCCAGACCACCTGAGCAAAGCAGGGTATGCAATCAACAGAGTGATGGGAGGCAACAAGGAGCTGTGGAAGGTCCTTGAGCAGAGGAATGAAGCAGTTCTTCCATTGTTGATAATGCAGCACAATATAGAAGAAATCTTGGAGGCTGAGAGAGCAGAAGACAGGAGGTTGTTCAAGTGATATTAGTGTGACCTGACTGATCTTCTGTCCTGCCCCGTTTCCTCTCTAGCTTATTTCTAGAAATGGTGATCTTTTCTGGACCTTATGTGCTTGACAAAGACTACCAGCCTCTCCTGTTGTCCTAGATTACGTGTGCTGTGCCCAGGTACTCTCAACCACTGCTTAGATCCTTTGCTTAATCCAGAAGGACCCTGTCCCAGAACCAAAATATCTTCATTATAGGATTCTGCTTCACTGAAATATCTGTACCTCATGGAGGTCCCATGCTCCTAGGACCTTGCAATTTTTCCAGTTGTGAATGAACAAGAAAACAAGGGTTTTCTTCTGGATAATGCAAGAAAGTGAATAGAAAAATTCATTTTGTGTGGGCTGTCTGATTTCTTTTGACCTTTATGTTGCTCGAGTGTTTGTGGTAGCTCTGGATTACATGATGGTGATGAGGTCTCCCTGTCCTCCTCTGGGCGTTATACTCTTGCTCCTTGGGTTTTCAGCACAATGCATTACCTTTGTATAAATATGATGAAGGTCAATAGTTTCAATGTGGAGTTTGTTTTGTTTTAATATTTTTAGTTGTACATGGACAATCTATACCTTTATTTTATTTATTTATTTTTTATGTGGTGCTGAGGATCGAACCCAGAGCCTCGCACATGCTAGGCAAGTGCTCTACCACTGAGCCACAACCCAGCCCCTCAATACGGGTTTAAGAGGAAATAGGACTGAGACCTATTAATGATGGAGAGAGAGAGAGAGGGAGGGAGGGGAAGGTGTGTGTATATGTATTGAATCTGTGGTGTATCAGATCTCCAGGACCCGGAAAGACTAATAAAAGTAGGTAAACAAATGAGTACCTCGCATCTTTTGGCACTGAAACATGAATTCTTCCATATAGCCAGCGTCTGGGCCCTGATTTTTTGGAAAACACTGCCTCTTGATTGGCTTGTGTGGAGAAAGACAAGAAAATTTAGGGAAGGGCCTTTTACTGTATGCGTGTGGGAATTTGTTTCTGAATGGATGTTGATTGTTCAGTATTAAAGAACTCAAATTGGTGAAATGGGTGTAGAGTATGTGACTTTACAATGTCATAAAAAGTACCCAAACTTTGGAATCATACAGTCTTGGTTCAAATCCTAGATGTACTAATTAAGTGACTTTGCATAACTTCCCTAACCTCCAAGCTCTACTTTGCTCATCTGTGTCAGGGGGAACAGCAGTCCTTGAGGGTGTCATGCAGTGGCAATAGAGTGGTATTTATCACCAGGTCTCCAGCTGAAGGCAGGTGCACAGCAGGCAGAGCAGGGGCCAGGCTGCTCGCGAAGGGCGCCCCTGGAGGATCCCGGCCTCCTCTGTGCTCCTGTGTCCTTTGCATGTCCACTCTCAACCATCACACCACCTTGACTTGTCCACATGCCTGTGTCCCCATCAGATGGCCTGCTTTTCCTTGTGTTCCTGGGCTGATGCACAGCTGCTCAGAATGTGGTTATTAGATGGAATTAAAAAATCTCTTTGGTATTAATATCATAGGTAAAATCTCAAATCTTAACCAACCAACCTTCCTTCCTTCCTTCCTTCCTTCCTTCCTTCCTTCCTTCCTTCCTTCCTTCCTTCCTTCCTTCCTTCCTCTCTCCTCCCTCCCCCCTCCCTCCCTCCCTCTCTTCCCTCTCTCTCTCTCTTCCCTCCTCTCTTCCTCTTCCTTCCCTTTCTTTTTATTTTATTTGCTCTTTTACTTGCTTATTCATTCTTCTGTTTTTCAAAGAAGAGCCTATTGGAAAATATAACCGCATCATTTTTTTAAAAAAATAAATATTTCCAATGCTGTTTCCTTGTCAGTAAAATGAAGAAACTAGCAGCACCCTTTCCTCTTGGGGTTTCTTTGAGGGGTCTGTAGAGGGCCTGGTCTGGGGCCTTTGCAAGCCCTTGTGATAATTATGTCCAACTTGCAGTGTGGATTTGGGGCACAGCTTTTGAAGTAATTTTGTGTAATTTCTATATTTTTAAAAGTAAGTTTTTATTTAAAAACTAGTACATACTTACTGTTAAAAAATATGAATAATTTAGAAACTATAGACTCTTCAACTTAATAATTGGCTCTTAGGCTTCCGAGGAGCAAGTTGGTGGTGGGTGACACTCTTCTGGAATGAATGAGGAAATTAGAGACCAGTGCTAGGATCTACAGACACAGAAACCTTCTGGCTGTGAGGAAGAAGAAGTTGTGCTCCATTTGTGTACAATAGGTTAAAATGCGTTCTATTGTCATGTATAATTAATTAGAACAAATTAAAAAGTAAAATTAAGAAAAAAATAAAGAAACCCTCTGGCTGGGGACCTAGGTCTGTGCCTGCAGTGTATCTCCTGGCATCTCCTGCTCCTTCTCCCAAATTGGTTTGGAGAACATTAGTAGTGATAAGCTATCCAGTCCAACTGTTTCTGAAGCTTACCCCAACAGAACTGGACTATAGAACAGAACCTCTGGAATGGACCCAAGGGTCCTACTCTGAGAGTTACCTCTGGCCTCAGACTGCCTTGGCTGTTGGTCCAATCATCTGGCCCCCTTTCCCTGGTTTTTGTGAAGCTTTTATTATTGGTTTATATAAGCCTATGTGGTCAATAAAGTTATGCCCACACCTGAGTTGTCAGTTTGCCCACCAATGGCTTTAAATACCTTCAGTAGCTTGAAACCTCCTACCACACGAGGACCCAGCCCTGACTCTTGCTCATCAGGCTGTCATTAGTGGTGTAAGCAGAGACTGCGTGGGCATTAGCCATATTAGCAGTGTAGCTGCAACGCACACTCATTGGGTTCTCATTGTTTTCCCCGAGCGAGGAGCATCACCAAGGGGATGCTGACAATTTTATTCTCTTGATTCAACCTCAGCCAGAACTTCTAAATCGGTACCTCTTTCCATCTATCCCCGTTGTCTCCACATTCCCAAGGTCCTAACATCCTCAGGCTCTCCTACATTTCCAGTCTCATTTTTCTGGAATAAGATGTGACCAACATCCAGGTGCTACAGGTTTTTTTTTTTTTTTTTTTTTTTTTTTTTTTGCCCAGGAGTTGATTACATGCCTCTCTGGTGCTGTTTGCTTTGGCCTAGATGATTCTCCTTCTTGGGAAAGTCCTGCTCATACATTTTTTGCCTAATTTGAATGTCACAGTAAAGTCTCCATTGACTTGTGAAGATAGTTATCTATTCCTGCCCAATGCTCCCAGGGTGCTGTTCTGCCTCTGGTGCCCTCTCACCGAGTGCTACAATGATCAATGCTTTTGCCTCCTGCCACCAGACTGTGGGATGCTGGAAGGAAGGCAGAGATAACTCATGTCCACTGGTGCATTCCAGAGCCCAGCACATAGTAGGTATGCAGCATTGGTTGGAGGAATAACCAGTGACTAGGAGGACAGTTCTTTTACTCATGTACAATGGCCACTTTAGGCCACTGTGCTTTTGTGATTTGGCACAAAATGATAAAGTTTAAAAGGGGGGGAAAAACTTTTCTAACCTGTTGTGACATACAGTGAAGATTTCATTGCTTATTTCTGTTTTTATCTGCCATATGGCTTTCCATTCATAAACTGCTCTACTGAGAATTACTTTTGCAGGTAATTTTCTAATGATTGTCTTGGGATAAACAAATTTATCAGACTTGTTGGCTAATGTATTCAAGGAGGTTCACAGGGGAAAAGATTAATCATCTAAGAAGCAAGCCGGTGTCTGTCATTAGGCGGAAGGGTCCAGAGATGATCAGAGCTGAGCGGGTGGTTGCTATGACTGCAGATACTTTTCTCTCCCTTTGTGAGGTCAACAGCAGCTCCCAAGCTGATTGGCTAAAATTAGATTATCCTGCTGACCAACCATGGGGAGTTAATTTCATCAGAAAGAGAAAAATGCTGGGAAATCCTGCCGTGGTGCTACAAAGGAATTTTCTTTAGAAACCCACAGAGTCCCAAGTTTGCTTTCATTATAATTAATATGTTCCTTCTAATAAAATCATTTAAGGAAAGCAGACAATAGCATTAGTCTATTATTTTGTATATCCATATAAGCTTTACTTTGGTTTTGTCCTAAAACCAACTCTCAAAGTTAAAGTAACCTTTATTTTCCTGTAATACTTCTATAGCCAAGGACTGTCATCATGCAGGTGTTTATATAATTGGAGATAGGCTAATTGTGAAAAATACAAAAGGAGTTGGCTCAGTTAAAGGTATCTGCTTGCAGGGCTCCTGCCCTAGGGAAAGGGAAAAAAAAGAGAGAGAGAGAGAGAGAAAGAAAAAGGAAAGAAAAAAAATCATTTTTTTTCCGAAAGCCATTTACTTTCGGAATGGAAACGCTGTTCCAATTGAATTAGAATGGAATGCTGTTTTCCAAAGGGTTCTTTTCCTAGAGGTCTTACATTGCCTACCCTCTGGCTTTCCACCTGGCATATCCTTTGTTCTGGAATTAATCACCACCGTCTTCACTTATTACATGTATTTCTGTACAGGGAAGATACAGAATTTTCTCATCTTGGAAACGAGGATGATGTCTACCGACAGGCTCTGCTGACTTGTAAAACTAGGTGGATATAAAATATGGACTGAAGAAAACACATCCAGGACTCCAGAATTTGTTTCTTTAGCTCTTATTTGGCTTTGGGAATAAAGTATGATTAAGGGAGAAACAGAAAGCACTATTGCTGATTGAATTCCGGACACTCGATGTGCTGCTCTCTGTATGATTGCTAAATTAACGTAATTTAAAAATCACATCAACCTGTTGAGTTACGTTTGGTAGTGTGCTGTAGGACCTAGGAAGAGGGAGACAGGATACCCGTTTCCTGAGTGCCATGCTGGAGGAATGTATGAAAGGTGGTGATGAACTCTAGGCAACATAGAAACATTGCCCAGCATCCTTTCAAGAAGGAAGCACTTAGGGATTCCTAGGAGGAGACAGCAAGAGCTCTATGGGCTGAAATGATTCAGATCTGGATATTTCTTGCAGAGGATGCAGGAGACAGAGGAAGGGACCATCAAGATATAGGCAGCATTAGTATATCACCGAGAATTCAGAAAACAAAGATAACTTCATTGGCTGCATTGTAAGCCATAGGCCAGATAGTTTGTTCTAGAATGTGGTTCTCACACAGTCAAGAGCTGCTTGAAAGTGGTTGCATGGTTACACAATTGATGATTGTCATCTTAGAGAGTGGGCTGTATTAAAACGAACCATAGTCTATGTTTTCACAGGCCATTATTTGAGATAAAAATATCTGTACCAGCTGGGTGTGGTGGTGCAATTCTGTAATATCAGTGGCTTGGGAAGCTGAGGCAGGAGGATTACAAGTTCAAAGCCAGCCTCAGTCACTCAGCGTTACTCTAAGCAATTCAGAGAGACCCTGTCTCAAAATGAAAAATAAAAAAGGGCTGGGGATGTGGCTCAGTGGTTAAGCACCTCTGGGTTCAATCCCTGGTACAAAAAAAGAAAAAAAGCCCCAAATCAAAACAATAACAACAACAACAACAGAAAATTGTACAACAGAAGATTTATTTATCCTCTGGTCTTGCTTGCTAGGTGTTCTGCTCAGTGCCTACCACTTATGTTGTTTATATCATTACGATTTTATTTTTAAAATTTGGCTAGGTGTGATTTTTCCCTCAAACCCTAGACATGAAAGGGAAAGAGGAAGAGCATCACGGATGAAAGAGAAGGAGGGATCAAGCAGGAGCTATTTTTTACAACTGGGCTGCTGCTCTCAAGTGCAGAGGAAGAAGCCAGAAGAATAAAGAGGCTGATGATGAGGGCAGAGGGGAGATCAGTGGTTAACTGTGTGGAGTTGCGGGAGCAGGTGGAAGGTCCTAGACGAAGAACAGTTGAGAAAAAAAAAAAAAACAGAAGAAAGGTTGGCACCCCCGGCTCCGGAATCCTAGAGAAATGTACCCTGTCTCAGGCTCAGCCCCATCTGCCTTCCAAAGCCATGGGGTATGGAAGGCGGCGCTGGCTGTCTACCGCACTCCAGGTTGTGTGGGGACCTGCGTATGAGCGTGAATCTGCTCCAGGGCTAAGGAGAAATTAAAGCCTGAAGTGAGTTTGTGAATGACAGATTGATAGACAGTTATTTTGTTTCCTTGAAAGCATGAATAATAACTAAATGTTGTGATTTTGATTTGTTAACTGCACAGAGGGGCCACAGAGAACCCTAAGGTCCAAGATTTGGATCCTGGTCTGATGAGGCGAGGAGGACCAAATGAACTCAGTTTATGCTAGTACTTTCCAGAAGGGAGAGGAGGATTTCTCTGTTTTCCTCCAAGAAGTTTGCTTATTACTTTTATCTCAGGGAGGGGTAGGTGGCACCTAACTGGTACAAGCGCCATTCTAGAGTCACAAAGAGGATCTGCAAGTGGAGTCTCCAGAGACCGAGTTGTGCTACAGCACAGAGCACTGCCAAAATCCCTGGGCATGCATGGGTGTCAGAATCTACCAGTGGAGGGGACACTGTAGTGAGTTCAGACCTAGGACCCTGCCAGTCACCCCCAGGGACTGAGGCAAGGCCCTTCCCCAGATGGGCTCCAGGTCTCACAAGGTGTTGAACAAAGAGTCCCCAGGGTACTAAGAGGCTCTAAACATACCTTCATGCATTGGCCTTGTGAATTGTTGGTTCTGCAGAAATGCTGACTGAAAAAGGAAGAATAACATTTTCCAGTTGTATTTTCTTTGGCTTGGTGAATTTTAAAAACAGGCTTTTATCTGCATTATAGCCTATCAGAGATTTATAATTAGCTCCTCCTGTTGTAAAGTCATTGTTTGGGCTGTGAGCTATTCAAGAGCAGGGACACAATTTTTCTTTGAATTTTATTTAGTTTTGAATAGGTAATACATTATATGAAGGAGTAGAGTGAAGTCTTCTTCTCTCAGCTACCCACTTCCCTTCCCACTGGCCATCAAAAGGTGCATTTGAAGAGGTATCTTATGCATCCTAATATATAGTGCACATATATATATCTTCTCCAACACCTTTTGTGGGCAAATATTAATTTGTACTTGTTCAGTTATGCATTTTTCACTTTCCACTAAATACTAAATCATATTGCAGATATTTTTACATAGTATAAAATGAATTTTTATCTTTTTATGTAGTATAAAATCAATTTCCTCAGTCTTGCATGGTATTCCATTTTATGTTTAATTATTAAATGTGCCAAGTTGATAAATATTTAGGTTGTTTTCAATCATGTGGCATAATAAACATTACTTTCATAAATAATCTTATATATAAATGATTTGCAAATGGTGTGTGTTAAAATTCCTTGTGGTAGAATTTGGGGATCAGGTATATGTGCATTTGCAATTTTGATTGATATTATCAAATTGCCTTCTATAGAAGTTGTTTCAGTTGATACTCTTGCAAGATAAATTGAGTGTTCCTATTTCCTGTGCCTTCTCCTATACAATTGTGTGTGTTGATGGGAGTCTGAACTGTCTCAGTGGCTATGTTCTTTGATTGGGAACATCAATCAAATCTGTCCACTTGTGATTAGTATATGTCCTCCAGCATCGTCCATAGGTAGTGCACCTGCCTCCTACCTCCTTCTTGAGGCAGTAGAGGGAGAAAGTATATGTGTTTGTATATGTAATTTTGGGCTAATGAGGGAGGTGGTAGATATCTTCCAAGATTCGTGATGTGGGAAATGCCAGTGGGGTATTTCCCACCCAAATACTTATTCCACAAATTTTATTTTTCCAAATTCCATATTTGAATTCATTCCTTTGCTTAAGATTTCGTCTCTTATCAAAACATAACTGATTAAGTCTTATCAGTCATTTACATTGTATTATGAATTATTTCCTTCTAAGCAGTTTTGCAGGTAGGAAATCAGAAAGAAAGATGGGAAGGAGAAGACTCTGATAAGGGAAACTAGAGGGACTATTAAAATGTTCTCAGGAGAGCCTGGAGAGGAAGGAGTTAGATCAGGCAATTTCCTTTGCAAAAGAGCAGCCAGGGGGTTGAAGCCCCGCTGAGGAAGGAAGCTCAGGACAGCAGCTGGGTACGATTCGGGGAGGTTGCAGGTGCTAGGGTGCAGGTGTGGATGGGTCAATGGGCTTGTCATGCCCCCTCATACTGCTGCCACAATGATAGGGCCAAGAATCTCCACAGAAACCAGCAACAGATAGAGGATTTTTGTACCAAGAGAAAGTGCAACTCACGTCTCAGACAAAGAGTTATTTTCTGTACTCTATAAAACTATACAAGCCAATTATATAAGCCCCAACCCTATAAAAAACTGAGCAAAGGATATATGCAGACAGTTTGCAGAGTAAGAAATAGAAATGGAGTTCATGAAATGGAGTTCTATTCAGCCCTACTCATAAGAGGAGAAATGCAAATTACAACTACAGTGAGATTCCATTTTTCATGCATCAGATTGGGAACATTGAGAAATGGCTCTCTGCCCATTGGTACAACTTCTTTAGAAAGAAAATTGTTAGTATCTATCCAAATTAAAAATGTATGTTTCTTTTGATGTAGCCATTCCACTTGTTTTTGTTTTGGTGGTGCTGGGGATTGAACCCAAGGCCTCTCACATATTAGGCAGGTGCTTTACAGCTGAGCCACACCCCCAGCCCTGCAGTTCCACTTGTAGCAATGTTTCCCCATATATATTCTCAAATGTGTGGAATGACTCATAAGAAGGCCATTCACCAAGGCTTGTGTGTAACAGTAGGAGTTTCAGGACGTCCTGAGAGAGAATACTCATCAGACAGGTGAGACAGACGAGAATGCCTCAATATAATGAAATGCTAATCAGCTATTAGCAAGGAGAAAATACTTTGTGTTCAGATAGAAACTCCGGTGATTTCTTTTTCTTCTTTCTTTCTTTTCATATTGGGGATTGAACCCAGGGGTGCTTTACCACTGAGCTACACCCCAGTTCTTTTTTTTTTTTTTTTTTTGAGACAGGGCTTTGTTAAATTGCTGAGGCTGGCCTTGAAGTTTCCATCCTCTTGCCTCAGCCTCCTGAGTTGCTGGGATTACAGGTGTGTGCTACCATGCCTGGCTCCAAGACTTTCTTTCTTTCTTTTGTTTTTAAACAAAGTACAGAAAAACATGTTTCTTTTTTTAAAAAAAATTATGTTTAAAAAGAGAAAGAAAACCACATTTATATGCATCTGCATAAATAGATAAAATATGATTTACCTGTGAGGAGAGGAATTAGGACTTGAGGATAAGTGAGAGAGAAACTATCCACTGTGTACCTTTTTGTCCTGTTTAATTTTGAATCATTAATTCATTACCCATTCAGTCTTTAAAATATATGCATTGTATCGTGCTATCTAATAGTCATTGAATTTAATGTGAAATGTATGCTTTAAAATACTCATCTCTACAACAACTTAATCCCATACCATGGTCTTTCTGCTGTTTGACACTCACCAATATTTGAATAAATCTGATGCCCTGGAAGATAGTGTAGGCTTATCCTGTAACTCCCTACTTCCCTGGTGTCCAGAATTGAGTACTAGTGAAGATGTGCTCACACGGTGTGAGATGGTTCTAGTACCCGGAGTGAGGCTCTGAAGGAGACAGGGCTGAACTGGAATTCTGTCTGTAGCTACATCTACTTGACTGAGTTGCCTGATCTCTCTAAACCTCAATTTTTTGATCTATAAAATGGAAATAACTGTTTACTGTTATATTATGAAGGTAAACTTGGCTACCTTGAAGTGCCAGGGATTTTGAGTATTTAAGGATCTAGCTCATTAATCAAATAGCTTGCTGTGGTGGACATATTGGTCTCTCAGCTGGCCTCTGTCAGAGCTATGGTAGAGCTGGTCAAACTTACCTCTGTTCCCTGTTTTATAGAGTCCCTCAGAAATGACTCTGACCTCTTGTTTCCTGATCCCTGAGGTCTCCCGGGAGTAGGCCGCTGTTCTTTCTAGACAGCCAGTTTCCATCTGATGTGCCCTCACCTTATCCCTAAGAGTGCCTCTTAACTCTGTGACCGAAGCCTCTGGAGGCATTTTAGGTAATCATTTTCTCATAGCCTAGAGAGTGTCCTTTTAATATTGGGGCTTGGGGCTAGGCCATGGTGTCTGGATCACAAGGGACCTGGTGACAACTGCACTTGCCTTAGGTGGATTTGAGCCAGGTGCAGGGGCATAAGTTAGTCTCTGCCTTCCCTTCTACTTACTCTGGCACCCACATACCTGTGGTAATTTTCAGACCCTGAGGCTAACTGTTCATCAGAGTTTGGCTTGGTGTGATTTACAACCAAATGTACATAAAATGTGTCTGTGTCTTGCAAACTGTTTACTTAGGCAACTCTTAGGACCTGTTACCAAGTGACATCAAAGGCTCTGAGCAGCTTGGTTTATAGTCAGTCTAAGAAATGATAGAAGGTCCGGAGTTTATATGTGTTCGTATACTTTAGTGGGAGAAAAATTCATATAGAGCTAAGAGCTTAGTTGCTATGGCGAGGTAGAATGCTTTTTGAAAAAGTTTCTCTTTAAAGTCAAAGATTAATCGCTTTCAAGGTGGAGGGAAAGCAGAAGGGGGAGCAAACCCAGACTGCGGTGGGCTAGATTTCCCCCAGATATTATTGCTGCTTCTGTCTCTACAGTGGAACATAACAGCTGGTAAGTGGGGAGAAACTGGAGAAAGAGCTTTTTTGACTTTAATCCAGTATGCCGTTTTCCTGTGCCCGTTTTACTGTAATTCTCGGCGGCCACGGGACAAAAGCTGTTGACTGATACATGCAATTACCTCCTCTAATATTGCTCTCAACTGTCGGCCCTGACTGACAAAAGTGGATGAGGTTTAGTTAAGGTCTGGGAAAACACTCTTTTAATAAAAGCCGTTCCAGTCTCTATGATCACTCCCTCCCTCAGACCTTTTCATCTGTGTTCTGGAAAGATAAGGTCTGGTGATGGAAAGCTAAAGAGTGGTGCTGAGCTGGACATCACTGATGCCACCATTTACCTCCTGAAAAAAACTGCTCCCTAGCACGTGCGCGAGCGATTTGCATTTGAAATGAGGGAAATGAGTTTGGGTCGCTGGGCAGGGTTTTCCCAGAGAATAAGAGGCTGTTTTAGAAAGTTAAACCAGATCTTTATTAGCTTCAGCCCCCCCCCCCCCCCCACCACCACCTTTTTCTTTTTTGGTTGTTGTTTGTTTGTTTGGAGGTGAAAGAGAGCCCTGAGGAGGTTTTCCCCCAGAGTCCTTCTGGGGATTGCTGGATTCTGAAACCCTCCCTCCTCAAGTAGGATGAGCTGCAAAACTGTGCTTAGGGAACTATAGCCAGAAACCTTCTTGCCTCTGAGGAGCAGCAGTTAGAGGAGCAGAGCTGGCTTCCCAGTGTGGAGCCCCTTGGATGGCCCCTGGGGGTGGGGGGCGTGTAGCCAGTGAGGATGTCACCATGGCTACCACCCCTGCCCACTCTTTAATTTAGAAGAATTGATGGTTCACACAGAATGAGGACAAGGTCACATAAGTGAGGATGACGCCCTATTTACAAGTGTGGTTTGGAAGGCTGAAGTGGAAACTATGGGAAGATGTTCTTATAAAAACCCGGCACTGTGTGGATTGGATGGCGTCCCTGTCTTTTGAAAGGCCTGTGGGTCGTTCTGAATGCAAACTGCTGGCCACAGTGCAGATGGAAACCCATTCTTTAGGAAGGCCAGGCAGCTTGGCAGAACGTCCCCCCTGCCTCCTTTGATTCGTGCAGGAGCAGGGAGGGGAGGTGGCGTTTATTTAAAGGCCCAGAAGGGAGCTGAGTGGGGTCAGAAGGAAGCCTCTCCCTTATCAACAGCTAGGTAGCTTCTGCGCATCAGTTTTCCCTGGTGCTGGCACTCAATTTTCATAATACAATACGCAATGTGATAAGGCCTACACTTATTATTAATAGTAGCAATAGCATGGAAAGGTTATTTCTGTTATTAATAGTAGCAATAGCATGGCAAGGTTATTTCTGTGCAGTTTTAATAAAGAGCAAAGGGCCAAGGTACTGATGAAGTGAATTGTCTAGGATTTGAGACCCGGGACACAACCAATTCTTCTCTTTCAAATATCTGCAGACTCTTGACTGCAGGTTTTTATTTAGAGACAAACCTGCCTTCCACCTGCACTGCACCCACATTAGTCTGGAGACTGTACATCAAGATAACAACTGCTTCCTTTGTATAGGGGCCTCCAAGAATGTCAGCCGGGGTCAGATGAGAAGAGAGTTTGACTCAAAAGACATTTATGGCCCTTCTGCTCCATGCCAAAAAATGTACTGAAGTCTGGAAGTGTGTGACACGACAGAGGAAAAGACTTAGGGCTAAGGCATGCCTAGGAAGAGGCCACCTTCAGCATAAGGTGGTGACGCGCCAGGATGGAGGTGAGTGCCATGAGGAGGAAGTCAGGTAAGGCCTGGCTTTCTGGAAGAAGCTGGTGCTCTAGCTGGACCTTCCAGTATCCATATGAAATGAAACATCTGTATTTTCAACTGAGAAAATAGAAGAAGTGGCCACTGGTTAATTTTTGAAGGGGAGAAGTATACAAGTATGCATGTGCGTGGGTACTTACCCCTCTTCAGGGTTTCCAAAAAGACTGTGAAAGAACACAGATTAGCCTGAATGTGTTCTTCAAGGAATATCTGAGAGGCCCCAGAGAAAGGGAGACAGGGGGGAAGGTGGTGGCTTTGAGAAAATCAGAGTGGCTGCCGCAATGGAGACTGGTGTCTTGACCACTCTGTGGCTGGCTTACCTCTGGTTGGCACTTCCCACAGGGCAGCCTGAGTTTTCACACTAAGGGACTCCTCAGCTGGCACTCTTTATGGTACACAAGGGCCACTGCACTATGTGCAGGGGGCAACAAAATATTCACTGAGACACATGCCTTCTTCAGGGAGCTAGCGCCCCAGGAACACCACACACAGGCCAACAAATGATGGCGGGAGACTGGTTCAGCAGGAAGGAGAGAAGGTGAGCTCAGACTCGGGGACCTGGAAGGGCTCTCCTCTCTGTGCATGTCAGTAGCCAGCACTTACCCCACACTCTTTCCCTCTCAGGCTTGGTCCTTACCTGGCACTCTGAGGTGAGTCTGCAGGAAGCAGAGGCAGAGAAACTGGCTTAACTCAAATGCTTGGAGCCAGGACTTGGGCTGGGCTCTGTCTCCCTGCCCACGCTCCACACTATTAGTTGCCTGCCCCGCAATGGGAGAACGGGCTGCATTCTGGCCTTTCCCTGGGAAAAGTCAGAGTTCATGGTCTGATCTGGCTTTGGATGAGGGAAGTACGGGTAATTTCTGCAGAAGCTACACTGGGAAGAGGAATTGTTTGTCTTTTAGCTACAGAATCCTACCCCTATTTCCCACCCTGCCACACACAATCACATGAGCATTCATCTATAAAACACCACACACACACACACACACACACACACATACACATACACACATGCACACACAATTTTCACCTCTAAACCAAATCACTCTGAAATTTAAACAAAATAAAAGTGCTAAGGCCCCTTCCCAGATATATTAAATGATAATCTCTAAGAGTAGAACTTGGGTATCTGAATTTTTTTTTTTAAAAAAAGCAAAACAAATAAGAAATCTTCAATGACATGTGTGATCAAAGAAAAAATTTAGACAGTTCAGAAGAGAACATCTCCATACTCCTCCCACCTAACCCTTAGTCTTTGTTTGTAAAGACAAACACCTTTAACAGTTCTATGATGCTTCTAGAAAACAATGCATGCACATGGCCACCTGTGATGTTGTCAACCTCTGTAGGTGATGTGAGACTTTCTGACCTGGGTCCTGCTCGTATCCTGGGGATATGTCTTCTGTGTGACACTGGGTCAGGACCAGGCGCTGGCTGTGAGGAGCTTCTGGTACACAAAACAGGTGGTAGAGCCAAGGACACAGCCCAGTGAGCCTGCTCAGCGCAGCAACCTGCCTTAGACCCAAAGAGGCGACAATTCTTCAGATACATGTGAGTTCGTGAGAGCTAACACAGACAGAGTGTGGGAAGTAGAGTTGAGTGGGATCCATAAGGAAATGCTTTCCAGAGGAGTCTTGAGAAGTTTCAAAAATGACAGGGAAGAGTATTCTGGGGGGAAAAGAAAAGCATGGGGTGTGAAGGCCCAGTCATCCATTTATTGCAGGTTTCTTTTTCTTCAGTGTTTTGGGAAGCAGTCGGCTTGATGGCAAGAGCATGCACACTGGTGCCAGTCACCTCTGGGTTATGGGAGTTGAATACACAGTGGGTGTGGTGGCTGTCCTCTGGACACACTGAGACAGTCAGGTGAAAGAGACACGACTTTACATCCTAGAAACCCAAGTGCAAAGCAAGGAATATTTTCCTAACAGCAGATGGGTGCAAGGTGTGTTAGAAGGGGGAGTGGGACTAGAAACTCATGGAAGCAGGAACTATTAGCTGGAGTTTTGATACAAGTGCTAAATTTTTTGTCACTAGATTTTGGAAGGGGATACCACAGTGCTCTGTCACAGACAAAATTTGGAGACATCTAAGGTTTTGTTGATTTTGACAAATACTTGTATATTGTTCTGTTTCTGTTTGTTTTCTAGAGACACCATGAATCACACGGGAAAACAAGTGGTGTGCCACGTATCTCTGAGAGCACCTTCTCTTGGAAGTTAAGTCTAATTTAGAGTTGAAGGCTCACCCGCGTTTTATTGCTTTGGGGACTTAGAATTGCACGTCTCTCTTTCTAACAATACATTGACATTTTCAAGGACAATGTATATCTGGAGATTATCATTATGTACTTGAATTAATCTACTTGAAAAATGTGTCAGAAAACACATTTCATGTCCCATCCCAGACTGGCCGGGACTGGGTTCCAGATTTGTTTTTCTGAATGGCATGTGAAAATATTTTAGCTGCGAGGACTTTTTGACAGACAACAGTTTTAACCCCTGCTGCATGGGGGATGGAGTTGATGGCACTTCAAGGAAAGGATTGTGTTTTTTACCTCCATTTCACAGATGAGGTAAATGAAGGCATCAAAAAATTCAATATCTTCCCTGAGGTCTTGCCTGCCCTCAAATGTCACGTTGGTGGACTCAACATGAAGGTCAAGCGTCTCATTTTACAGATGAGCCAACTGAAGAATGAAGAAGTACCATAACTTGCTTCCTCCATTCCAGACCTTGAAGCCTGGTGCTTCTGAGCTCATGACCAGAATGCTTTGTGTGACATGTGGGTTGTCCTTGAGGAGCAGCCTCTGCTTTGGTGTCTTCCCTTCCCAATGCATCCTGCATACAGTCACCCTGCAACATCTGACCCCCACTTTCCCCCAACACACATAAGCACCCTGGAGTGTGGTTTCCCAAGAACTACACACAATTATCTCTGACTCTCTCTATTCTGATCTCTATCATTTCTTGGGCATGGACCCCACAATCCTCACTGGTATACCCCAAGCTGTGTGCTTTTCTACCTGTGTCATTATTTGCTATTTCTCACTTGTCAGCATGCCCTCTTCCTGCCAGAGCCTCAGGTCCCGATACTATTTGTCTTTAAGATCCACCCCCAATGCCACCTCCTTCATGAAGTCATTGGATTGCCAGAGTTGTCTTGTCACTCTCACTGATGGATAGAGATCAGGGTGGGGAAGAAAAGGGAAGGAAGAAAATGGTGGGACTCAGAATAGGAGACGCGAGGCTTGGAGACAGGGGCAGCTATGCTGGATCCCAAGACTAACCGACAGAGAGTCACAGCTTACGAAGTGCTTCCTGTGTCTTGAAGCTGTGCAGCATCACCGTCTCCTTCAGTCCTCACAGTGAATCCTCAGGCTGCTGCAGCTGGGATTCAACCCAGTTGTGCCTCAAGTCAAATCTGTGTTCTCCCTAACTGTTGTGTTGTCTTCTAAGACAGTTGGCCATTGGGTAGGAAAAGAATCCGACCATCCTCAAAATGGAGGATTAAAGGGATGAAACAAAATGAGGGTCTTGGATTAAGACAATGCAGTGTGGGACACTGGAATTGGAAGAGATGAGTGGTGTGGCCAGAGTGGAGCTCTCTTAAGGCCTTTGGTTCCTGTAGCCTTTACTGTAGAATGAGGCAGCTCGGGACTTCCAGTGTTCATCTGGGCACCAGGGGTCTCAGTGTCTTGGTGTTTCTCCTGTGTCTTGTACATCTTGCTTTGTGTCACAGGACTTTGGGTTCACAAGCTTCCTGCAGGAGCTTATCCTGAAGGCAAGGATGGTGTCTTTGCCTTTTTGAAGTAGAGATATTGTCCACCTTGACCAAGTGGCTGTACAAGACGAGCAGAGAGGTGAGCCCTTCCATCTGCCCAGGAACATGGGCACGCATCACAGAGACATGAGGGTTCCAGGCAGACAAGAAAACAAGGTGAGGGAGCACCCAGGGCTCAGGGCAGGATACATGTTCAGAGAGAAAAGCCTGGAAAGGGGATGATGGGGTGTTACGAGTGTGCCTAGAATTTAGGTCAAAGAAAGCAGTCGGGGGAAACAGACCCACCAGTCAGCTCAGGGATGGGCCTAGATGTACAAGTCCCTCTCCTACCCGCCATGACTCCAGTAGGACCTCTGGCCTACCTAGCCCAAACTACTCTCAGCTCCCTACCTTCTGACACATCTCCTTGTTTCTGGGTCTCCTTTTTAGAGGCCCAGGATACCTTTCCTAATTACCTAGTGGGTTCTACTCACCTTTTGAGGCATTTTAGACATGGGTCCTGTGAGGCCTGCCTTATCACCCTCAGAATTCACTGTCACTCAGAAGTGCCGTTTCTACCTCTCCGTTCCAGCACCTTCCCTCTCTCGTCCGTGGTGGTGGTGATGGTATCTTTTCCTTGTAGCGCCAGTACTAACACATAGTAGGCACTCAGCACATTTTGATGATGGAACAACTCCAGCCTAGCATTCATGTGTTTTTCAGGCAGACAGTGAGCAGTCAGTGGGACCCATGTGTGACTCTGGAAAGAGTGCAGGGGAGGTTCCCTGTCTGCCTTTCACTGATGGAACAGGGCTGCTCATCTTGATGGCAGGCCAGCCTCCTGCAGCTGCTGTACCTGCCTGCCCAGGAAATGTTTTTCTGCATTTTCTTTCCTTGTCACTTTTTTCTCCCTGCAAGGAGTAGAGCAACCCCTCAGGAGTTGATTATATTGCAAGATGAATAGGATATTTGAATTATGCTATTTAAATGAGTCATCTCAACCCTAGAGTAATTGTTCACCCCCTGTCACATTAAACGTGATCTACATGTCCAAAAGAGTGCTTTGGGCCTGAATGGGGAATCACTGAAATTGTTGGGTTCTGGTTCTCCATAGTAGGTCATTTGCATTATAGTGTTCTTTGGTTTACATCTGAGCAGATAGGAACTCTTAAACTGTCACTCACCAGAGCTACCAGAACGAGCAGAGAGAAGTCGAACTGCTCTCTCTCTCTCTCTCTCTCTCTCTGTGTGTGTGTGTGTGTATGTGTGTCAGAGAGGGGGCAGCAGGGTGCATGGTGCAGAAGACGACATCCAGTCCAGGCTATACAGTGTCAGAACATCTGGGAGAGCGGGAGCTGGAGTCAGAGTTTGGATCTATGGGCTGAAACCTTGTTTCACGTTCCTTCTTTGAGAATTTTGCTCACTCCTAAAACTAAGCCTACACTGATGCTTTTGAGAGGGATCAGCCTGGAGGTGCCATTGTGCCTCAGTGTTTGTGCATCTTGGAGCTGGGTTGTAGGGCAGGAGTCCTCCAGTGCCCTGCTACAATGGGACACATTTCTTTTCACTCTTCATTTCTCTTGATGCAGTAAACATGAGTGACTATCCGACTGTCAGACATAATGAACTGAAAACACCTGTCAAGGTCTGAGGGATTGGGATCTGTATGGTTTCAGCCACTTCTATAATTTTGAATATGAACTTGAGTGACAGCCCACTGGGCAAGGTCCACACTGAGGTACAAAGTACTTAAACTTTCCAAATGAGGGGGGAGCAGCACTCCTAAGGTGATAGACGAGGTCAGGTGTTGACTCCCTGAGGCAGACGCAGACTATGTCCCCGGGAATTAGGCAGGTGTTGGGCTGGTACCACACAGGACCTGGAGGCCCCTGCCCTCAAGAAGTTCACAGTCTAGTGCGGTTGACAGGTGTGCAAATGGTTGCCACACAATGGAGGCACGTGAGCCCTGCTGTGGGAAATGAGGACACGAGTCTGCCTGAGGAAACTGGGCGATGTTTCACAGAGGAGGAGGTGTTTTTGTTGGAATCTGAAGGATAAGCAGCGGCACTTACAGGGTGGACGATTTGGGGGCAGGCAGAGGGGGAGGGTGGCCAGAGCCTACTGTGTGGTGATGGCACTGAGGCAATCAAAACATGAGAGCCTTGAGTGATAAGAGTGACAAAATAAAACTAGGCTTTTTTTAGTTCTATGTTACGAATGTATCAGTAAACAATCAGCTGCAAGGAGAAGAAACCCACAATTCAACTGGCTTGGACATTAAGGAAAATTTATTAGCATATATAATTTGCTCCAAGGCAGGACAGTCCCAAGATGACTGAATTCAGTGGCTCAACTCTATCATGAAGGACCAAGGTTCTTTCCATTCTTTGCTCTTCCATCCTTGGTGTGATGGTTTGTTCTGACTTGCTCTTTTCCTGGTCATAAAATGACTTAAGAGGAAGAGACTTGCTTGTTTATTTCTTACTCTATTTGAGTCTCTTTAATTAATGAGGAAATTCCAACCTCATGCATCAGTGCCAAAAGCTCCTCACGTGCTGGATCCTAAACCATTCGCTGGCAGCGGGGTGGGGATCAACCAAGTCCTATCTTGATTCACCCCCTGGATTAGGGCCCCTCCTTGTGAGGTATGTGTTCAGGTAGAGGATACTGGAATAAAACTAGGCTTCTGATAGAAGCGAGGGGCTGTATGTGTGTGGGGTGACGATTGGTGGTGGAGTTGGCCACCAGCAGTTCTTGCTATAGCCAGTGATGGGAACTGTTGTCGATTACTGAGCTGGAGTTGCCACGATCAGCCTTTCATGTGGAAAAACAAAGCCACCCAGTCAGCAGTGTAGAGTTGAGTTCTATGAATAGAAAAGCTGAGAACAAATGGAAAAGTCAAGCAATGGACCAGCACACACAGGGAGCTGGAGCTGACGCTTTCCTGGAGCCCTGTTTCTTCTCCACCCTAAGGGGTGCGTGCATGCTTGGGGGTGGGTGGGGCAGCGAGGGTGGGGTGGAGGCTAGTGCAGACCAGGGGCTTTCCATTTGGATTTGCAAACTGACAAGCATGAGCTCCCTGGAGAGTCCAGGTGAGGATTACACAATTCACACAGGGGCTGTTGGAGCTGGAAGTGACCTTGAAGTCATCTGGTTCAAGATGTTTATTTTACAAATGGGGAAACTGGGACCCAGATAAGCTAAATGACTTGTTAGTTTTCTTTGTCTGGTGGAGGACTGAGCCAAAAGCCTGCCCAGAGGTGTTCTTTCTCTGACCCAGTGCTCTTGGTGATGGGTTCTCAGATCCGCCTGCCATGAGGTTTCTGTGTACCTGGAGGTGCTGGAGATGCTCCACAGGCCCTTTGCCTGGGCTCTCTTATACTTGATAGCAGTTCTATTGTTGAAAATTTTTATTTATTAAGAAGCATTGGTTTGTATAAAAATGCAAAAACACCAGCAGGTGTGTTTTAAGCTCTTATCATTCATCTGAATCTTGGTGTGAATGTGTCCTTTTTAAAATTTTATTCATTTATTTTTTAAATTATACATGACAATAGAATCATTTTGATATAATTATTCAAGCATGGAATAGATCTTGTTCTAATTCAGACCCCAGTACTTCTCCTTCTCTTTCCCCTCCCAACCCTCTGCTCCTTTCCCTCTATTAATCTTTCTGCTATGTACTCATAGCTATATTTTAAAATTAATTTCTTGTGGATGTATTTGATGACGAAATTTGCTGTGGTGTATTCATATAGGAAAGTTACATCAATTTAATTCCACTGTCTTTCCTTTTCCCATCCCTCCATCCTTTCCCTTCATCCACCTTTGTCTACTCCACTGAACTTCTATTACTCTTCCCTTTATTGTGGATTAGCTTCCACATGTCAGAGAAAACATTTGACTTTGGGTTTTTTGGGGACTGGCTTATTTCACTTAGCATGATAGTCTCCAGTTCCATCCATGTACTGGCAAATGCCATAATTTCATTCTTTTTTAAGGCTGAGTAATTTTCTATTGTGTATATGTGCCACATTTTCCTTATTCATTCATCTGTTGAAGGGCACCTAGGTTGGTTGGTTCCAAAGCTTGGCTATTGAGATTTGAGCTGCTATAAACATTGATGTGGCTGAGTCACTGTAGTATGCCGATTTTAAATCCTTTGGATATATACAGAGGAGTAGAATAACTGAGGCAAATGATGATTCCATTCCTAGTTTTTTGAGGAATCTCCACACTGCTTCCCATAGTGGTTGCACCAGTTTGCAGTCCCACCAGCAGTGTGTGAGTGACCCCTTTCCCTCATCCTTGCTCAGATAGGGAGGGCATTGATTATCAGAATATACAAATAACTAAAAACTAAAAACAGAAACACCAGAAAAATAAAACCATAAATGGACAATCCATAAATGGACAATGGAACTAAACACTTCTCAAAAGAAGAAATACAAATGGTCAACAAATATATGACGAATGTTCAATATCTCTAGGGATTAGAGAGATGCAAATTAAAACTGCCCTGAGATTTTACCTCACTCTAGGCAGAATAGCAATTGGTTTTATATTTGAAAAGAGGTTTTAGTGGGGAATAGTGATGAGAACTTCGGGGCACTGGGAACACAGAAGAGGACAAGTGGCCCTAAGGAAATGGCCTAAGGTCAGAAGTAGGAGCATGAGGCCTCATTTTGTTGAGAATTTTTCCTGTGATGCCTAGACAAGTAAGACACCCAATAAGAGCCATGGTGACACTAGTGAGTGGCAATTGCTATGCTGTTGTGAGGTGGATCCTGTGGCTCTTCTGTCCCCCTCCTTTTTCTTGACAATCTTAACTTCATTCACTTCATTCCTACTCTGACTTTCCCTCTTTCCTTTGGCCTCCCTGTGCTTGTGCCTGTCTCTCCCAAAACATGCACATTATCTTGGCTAAAACAGTTTTCCAGAAATCTTTGAAATTTCACCTTTGAGGATAAAGCAGTACTTTGAACAGCAGGCACCCAAAAGAGAGAGGGAGAAAAAAAAAAGACTTAGTGAAAATAAGACAATGGCTTGAAAAATCAAGCTTTCCCTGACCATGTGCCATGTGCGAATCACCAAGCCTAACTAAAGGCCGACTATAGAATCCATTTATTTCAACTTTGCTTTTGAAAATGCTTTTAAAGTATATTAGTTTTTTTCCTGGTATTATGTCAAACATATTACAACTGTTGATTTTAGATGTATAAGATAGAGAAAGATTGAGATAAATCTATAGATTGGGGCATCCTTGGGTATTGGGTAATAGATGCTCCGATAGCTGTTAAAAATAATTAAAAGAAAAACCTATATGCATATGCATCTGTGTGTGTGTGCGCGCACACACGCGTGTGTGCACACGTGCGAGTGCACACACACAGTTATTTCAGTCTGGAGAAGTATATGTGAGATGGATATGAGTTGCTACTTTGGGTGACCTTGTTGGAGAGTGCCAATATGGATGGGAGAGATAAGCTGGGGAGAGCTGTCCAAATTAAGAAGGAAAGAGTGGGGTGAAAGGCATGCAGATGGTGGCATTCATATAACTCTATGTTTGGAGATATATACAAATGTGTGGTGTGTATAATCAATTAAATAAAATACTTTGGAAAAGTGATCCGGAAAATGAGAAAACCATTATGAGGCCAATTCTCATGTGTACCTAAAATTATTACATGTTTCAGATGTTTGGATAGGATCATGAAGAAGCTGCGAAGGAAATGTTATAGTTCTTTAAATTAAAAGTGCTAAAAGGAGGCTGAAAATGTTGCTGTGCTTCATTTACATTTTGTTCTTTCATCTACTGATATTTAGTTTTGCGACTCTATGCATTCTCCTGGCATCTTTGTCAGTAATGGATGAATTATAATGGAAAATATGTATTATGTGTATCTAATTATATGCACAAATAAAATATATAAAAGAAGTATTTTGTACCTCTGGTCATATGCATGCTTATAATTAAATTTTTATTTTAAAATCGTGTATAGTCTGTTTTCAAGTGTGAATTTGATCCACCTGAAAAAAAAAATTCTCTAGTATTTTTATGTCATCTTGATTTAAAGGAACCTCTCAAGGTGTTATGGAGAGAACCCAGTAGACATTTGTAAACCCCTTTCAAATATTGTGCTCAGTGGATTGTAGTTG
The DNA here is from genome assembly GCF_021218885.2 of Marmota monax. Taxonomy (NCBI): domain Eukaryota; kingdom Metazoa; phylum Chordata; class Mammalia; order Rodentia; family Sciuridae; genus Marmota; species Marmota monax. The sequence goes on from NW_026694232.1 coordinate 8,294,155, forward strand.
ACTCTGAGGTCACCCAGTACAGTCGTGGCTAAAAAGCCACCATTTAAACTCCCCCCAGTATCCCCCAGCACACACAGGAAAGCCAACAGTGCTTATTAAATACTTACCATATGTCAGAATCTTTCCTCACAATAAACCAGCAAGGACAAATATTTTGTGCCTATTTAATAGATCTGGAAACTGAGGCTCAGAGGGATTAAGTAATTTAGTCAGGGATGAACAAACTGAACCAGGTTTTAAATTCTGAGTTCTTTGATTCCATAAATCAGTTTTTTTGTTTGCTTTTTGCTTACTCCTCTCACACTACACAACCTAAGCCACAAAAAACGGAAACTGGAAACACTGTCAGACTCTGAAGATCGTCCCTTCCTCTGATCCTTTCTCCAGCCACTGCTTCTGGGAGGAGGAGGAGGAGATGGAAGAGAACAGAAGGGGAAAGACAGAGCCAGTCTCTCTCTGCTCAATACCAGGTTTTCCCAGGAGAAGTGACTGTCCTGGAATAGTCCAGACTTGGGGCAGACGCCTCTGAGAAACTCAACCATTGACTCCAGAAACCAGTGTTTAACGCCACTCCCCTGGCTTCCAGAATATTCTAGATTTCTTAAGGCTTTATAATTCCTACGATATTTAGGCAGAAAAGAGTAGAACTTGAAAGTGTTCAAAGGTACAACGATGCTAATAAAACGGAGTAGGTGGGTCTTGTTGTGAATAGACTGACCTTGTCTCCCAAATCTCAGCTCCTCAAGGGCAAGCTTCCTTTTGTTGAGCAGAAAGAATTGAAAAACACTTCAAATACAAGGGATACTCACTGGAGTCTCCTGTGGCCTGCAGTAAAATGAAAATAAAGAAATGTGAATTTTTTCCTCTACTGTTTTGGCCCCTTCCCCACCCCTGAGATTTAATTGAGTAAAAATGTCTTGGTTGCATTTGGTCTTCTCTGATGCATGCACTTTAAAATTAGACTGCTCTTTGAATTTAGGGGGCTAAATCCAGGGTGCCTCTTTGACATTTTAATCATTAATTGTTGCAGAGTTTCCATCAGTTGTCTTAGCAGAAATCTTTTGTTTGCCTCCCACATATTTAAATTAAAAAAAAATTAAATAGAACAGAATAGCAGTGGACTATTTTTTACTTCCTGTTGACTCTAGCAGGAAATCCAAACCAGTCTTTGATTGCTTCACATTTGATTGATAACTTTGAGGGCACCTAGTCAGGTATTCTGAGTGTGATCAGGCAAGTACCAGCTGGAGAGAGAGTGGCAGAAGAAACCACTCAGCAAGAGGACACACTGCCTTTTTCTTTTATTATCAAATAATTTTAGAATTCATTTGATGTAGTATGTAATATATATACATGTGTGTTTAGTCGCACAATTAAGATTTGCAAGTGATTGTTCATGTAGTGTATTACAGATCTGGAATTAATACAATTAAAATTTCTCTGAATTTTTAGCAGAAAAATTATATTTGACACAGGTTAATGTAAACTAAACATAAGATTAGAGTGTGTGTGCTTATTTTGGGTATTTGATACCCATCACCTGCCCATTTCTTAGTGAACTAAATTCTATAATAATAAATTATTGTTAGTTCCATATTGTTAGTTCTGAAGGGCAGGAGAAGGATAATCTAAGATATTTCCAAGGGTGGCATCAGAAATAAAAATCAAATCACACTGGTAGTGTTCCAGCTTTCTATTGCTTCCTTGTACCTTTTGATTGGATAATTAAGGGATGCTAAAAGGCACCTCTACTGTCTTTACTCAAGGAATTATCAGCCTTCACGTAGGTGGTTTCAGGGAATTGCCATCTATTGCTCTCTAGTTAGCAAATACGCTCTTAACTCCTAAGACACTGTGAAGCATTAAACAGACACAGGATAACTGAAAACAGTAATCTTTATACTCTTTAAGTGCAAGGGAATTAATTAATAGCTAATTGCAGGGGTAGGAAAGAATAACTCGGGAGGTTCATGTTCTGTTCCTGATGATAGGGGCAAGTGATACCAACGTTTTTCAAGATACCTAATTTCTGAATTTATATCACCTACAAGTAAAGAACCAAGCAAAATGGCATCCCAGAGTCTTGGCTTTTTTTTTTTTTTTGCATACTCTTGATTTTTTTTTTCATACCATAAAATTCTCCCCTTTAAAATGTAAAATTTGGTGGGATTCAGTATATTTACAAAATTGTACCATTATCACTACTAATTTTAGGATATTTTCATCACCCCTAAAAGCCTCTCCTGGCCCCTGATAATCACTATTCTGCTTCTTGCCTCCTTGGATTTGCCTTTCTGGACACACTTGCCCTTTCAGGTGAGCTAAATCATGCTCATTATTTTTGTCCCACCTCTTCTGTAACAAGCCCTTTGTACTCCCTTCGTATGTACCATTTCAATCCTAAAAGATTTCTACATGTGAATACCTATGTGAAGAAGTCATTATGGTTTTATCATGTGTTTTAACCCGTCTAGGTTATTAGTTCCATGAAATTGTGGAAAATACCTGAAGATTTACTATTTACAAGTACTTTCTATGTATCAGGACTTGATTAAGTCAGAATATTTATTGAGTACCTACTGCTTGCCAGGTACTGTGCTATATGCTAGGGCTTTGATCCCCACCTCTGAATTAAATAATCCTCCCCTCAATCTTAGACATTTCATATTATTAGTTTTACAGACAACAAAATTAAGGTTCAAGATTTCCAAATTGATAAGTGGGAGAACAAGATCATGAACCTAAGGTGGACAACAGACAGCCTTTCCAACCCTTCTCTCCTCTATGGTCCCCATCATAATCTTCTTGTGAATGTTCATGTTATATACAAATTCCCTGCCTAACATATAAATAAATGCATTTTCAGATGAGTTAAATACAAGACAAAAATAAAACCTGTTTTTAGACTTCAGTGAAAATTTTTCAAAATAATAACTTGATTTTGAATGAAAGTATCTAAAAACATTTTGTTGTACATGTGAAAAAGCAAGGGCACACATGCCTATTCCAAGGGTAGTGCTTTATTTTCAGAGTACTGAGAAGGCTTAGCACAGTAACTGAATCTGTGAAGAGAAAGTTATTATCATAGCCTCTAACCCTGTGTCTCAGAGGCCCTACCCAGGGGCTCTTGCCACCTTCATGACTGAGGAGCACATCTCCACATCTCTCTTTTTTTCTCTTTTTGTAGTGTGTATGAACAGACTGCCTCTATTTTAATTGTTGTTATTATTTTTATGTGGTGCTGAGGATCGAACCCAGTGCCTCACACATGCTAAGCAAGCGCTCTGCCACTGAGCCCCAGCCCCACCCACACCTCCACTTCTCTTTAGGTCTTTGGCCACCATGGTTCAGAGGCTGGATGCAGCCATGCCTCCATCTTGCCCATGAAGTCACACTGGTTTGCTTCATCGTTGCACTTTAGCTCCCCAGGTCTGTCAGAAGCCACAGCTTCACCTTAGTTCCTTTGCTCCTGACTTCCCTCAGAGAAGAAATTAACTCAAGTTGTCAGAGGGGGAAGAACTGTAAATCATAGCAGGAAAAAATAGGCTGTGAAATCAGAGGAGGAGGAAGGTGATCTAATTTTGGGTACTGCAAATACATTAAACCACGCATTGAAGTTTTCTTGGTGCCTTAATATTACATGGCCTTGTGGCCTTCACTCCAGGCCCCTGAGATTAATCAGCTTTGAAGGAAAGTAGACAGTCTCAGACAACAAAACAGGAAATAGGGCATCCCAAATCTGGGGACAGTCACTGTGAGACTAGAACATAAATGACAGCACATCTGAATGTTGTAAGGTCACAGAAAAGATGTTTCTATTCAGGAATTCTTTGGTAAGGAAAGAAAGAAGGTTATGCATGCCAAGTGGAGGAGGAAGATAAAATGGACAGAATTCCTTGCCTACATTAATTGGTTAGATATATGGGCTCTGGGAGTAAGACATGTCGAATGCTTATAGTAGCTCCTAGAGCAGGACAATTATCTCTCTGAAGTGATGGCTCTGGGAGGAGATTGGTAAGAAGTTTTGGCTTTGTTATTGGTGGCCAAGTAGCCATTAATTATGGCCTTTTTAAAATCTGGGATGGTCATTTCAAAGACCAAATTTCATTTGTAGTTATTGGCAAATGGAAAATACCTCTTTTTTCATTAATTTCATTACTGGGGTATTATAAAAAGGGCTTTAATTTACCATCTGTGGGTCTTTCAATTTTCAGATGCAGGTAACACAATACCATTAAAATAAAAATCCTTTGGTTTCAGTCCTCAGATGGGTTAGCAGAAAAGATATGATAAGTAACCTCTGGCACTTGGCAAAATAGCCACACACCCCTTCTTCTCCCTACCTCCCATATGGAATCTCTTCCATAGGGAAGAGATTCAGCTAGATTTACCTCTGGGATTTGTTGTGTGTATGGAGCCATAGCAAGTCCAGGAGTGCGTGGCCTGCTTGGTTTCCAGGAGAGCATATTGTTGATTCAGCTCTGCATCCATCATGAAGCTTCAGGATGGTGGCCCTTATTGTGCCCTCCAGTGGACCTCTCCTTCACTGTTGGCTCCATATTGAATCCAAGTACAGAGGAATATCTAACATGGTAGTAGCTAGTCTAAACCACACTATCTATTGAACTGTCTTCTTTATGAGGATCTTTCTTGTATAGATGGTTGTTTTAACCCATTCAAACTTTCCTGTCCAAGGATGAAACTTGATCTTCAGGTCTCATGACTTGATCTAGAAGAATTTGCTTTCTCTAACGTGGTCCATTTGTCCATGGAGTAAGCTGAGGGAAGTCAGTAGGAGGAAAGGGCTTTGTGTGAAGGGTCCTTGGCTATGGGGCTCGGTATGAACTGGAAGGACCATGACTGTTATCCTTGTCACACCCAAGACATCCACCGAAGATTTCATGGAAGATCAGATCTATGAGTGCAAGGACTCATAGATGGTGACTTGGAGAGACCATGATCCATGGAGAAATGGAGATAGTAATGGAAACTTTGAGCCAAAATGGGTTTGTTGTACTTTTTATATTTCATCCTGACACTTTCTACCAAATTCTAGCTGTTCCAGGGATCTTATTTTTCTTTTGTAAGTATTAGTTGCTAAAGTGTTCTCCAGAGTCCTTTGTTGAATGTCGGCATCAGGATCCAGTGAGCGGAGATGGCCACAGCTGTTGAACAGCCACAGAAAGAGAAAATCCACTTCTAACTATGTGTCAAACCAACCAACAGCAGTGGTTTCTTAAAAATGAGATGTGTATGGGTTAGTGGGGGAGCCATTTCCAATGAGAGAGGAGACAGAATGAAGTTTCAAGGATCAACTTTTTTTTCCCTCATCTTCTTGTCATCTTAGAATGGATAGCACAAACTTGGATCCAATTGTCTCTATTTTAATACAACTTTTCTTCTTGTAAACAAACTGTTTGGTCTGTTCTTTTGTTGTTGTTGTTGTTTTGTTTTATTTTTTTGGGGGGTGGGGGGTACCAGGGATTGAACTCAGGGGTACTCAACCACTGAGCCACATCCCCAGCCCTATTTTGTATTTTGTTTAGAGACAGGGTCTCACTGAGTTGTTTAGTGTCTCACTATTGCTGAGGCTGAACTTGAACTTGAGATCCTCTGGCCTCAGCCTCCCGAGCTGCTGGGATTACGGGTGTGCCTCACATCTGACAGTGTCGGAGTTCTTTGACTTCAAGGTAGAGATTGCAGATGTGGATTGGGCCCAGCTATCAACAATGCCTGAAAATATTCCTGAGTTTGATAGGGTCTTCATCTCTATTTCACCTGTCCTAGACCTAGCAAAGTTGAAAGGAAGACCTAGATGGATTTGCAAATTTGCAATCTCATTATTTCCTCTATTTGAGAGAATGGAGGAAAAAAATAAATACCAACTGCCTCTGTTTTTATTTTAATAGCACAGTTGAATCTAGGCACAAATGTTATTAAACTAGTGATTTTTTGTGATCACAGTGCACTCTCATCCTCGCCCTTGCCAATCCAGGATCTTTTGCTGTATGAAAGCAAAAGGAAATAGAAGATTTTCATAGCAGAGCAAAGGCAGGACTTATAGAGACTATGAGAAATAAGGATATTTTCCCCAGTAATGTGTGATCAAAAATTGGAGGAAAGCCTACATATAGGTCCTTCTGGGTCTGAATTTACAGCATATTGAGTGGAAAGAACATGGCCTGTAGAATCAGACCGAGTCTTGGATTCTTTATTGAAGAACTTTGAATAAGTTGATTTGCCCAGTTTTTTTTTCTTTTCTTTTTTTTTTTACATTTCGGCATGCATTAGAACCACCTTGAGAACAGTATACCATGCAGATGTAAGAAGCCCTTTTTCCCATATTTCTGATTTAATTAGCTTTGGACAGGGCACAAGAATTTGCATTTCTAACTGGTTCACAGGGACCAGACTTCAGAACTCTGTTTAAACCTGAGTCTCAATCTTGTCATCCATGAAATGATGCTAACGTTATCCACTTCATAGGTCTATTTTGACATTAATATCCACTTTGTATCTAGCATTTTTCATGTGCCACTCTGCTAGGCATGTTACATGATTTATATTGTTCAATACACAGAGGAGCCTCATGAGAAAGAATTTGTGGTGAAGAGTTTGCTAAGTCAAACGGCTGAGTAGAGTAGAGGCAGAATTTGCATATGGGGAGCTTTGAGGCCAGAGCCCTTGCTCTGAACCAGGCCCCTGTGCCAGCCACCTTTGGAAATGGAGTAAGATCATGGTGAGGTATCTATCTATTATGGTGTCCACCACTTGGTGCTTAATACATGGGCTACAGGTGGTCATTTTGAGTTGTTCCTTTTAAAAACAATCCAAAGAGGGGCTGGGGATGTGGCTCAAGCGGTAGCGCGCTCGCCTGGCATGCGTGCGGCCCGGGTTCGATCCTCAGCACCACATACAAACAAAGATGTTGTGTCCGCCGAGAATTAAAAAATAGATATTAAAAAACTCTCTCTCTCTCTCTCTCTCTCTCTCTCTCTCCCCCCCCCTAAAAAAAAAAAAAAAAAAAAAAAAAAAAAAAACAATCCAAAGAAAGGGGAAAAAGAATACAAGGAATGGCATGGAAGGTGACACGTGGATTCCCAGCAGCGGCTTCTGTCATATGTTGTCAGGCTGGTGGCTTGGCTCCCTTAGCCCCTTTGCTTCCTCTGCTCAATAGAAATTGGTACCTACATGAAAAGGGATAGTCAAGGGAGATGCAGTTTTCAGGAGTTTTGCCAAGCCACGTTGTCTGGCAGATTTGTCATGGGTAAAGCCCGTAGATTTCGCTTTCTCAGGTTGAGACAAACCCCTACACTCCAACGCAGGTGAAGTCGTTCTACATCATCTGGATTGGCACAAGCTTGGCCAGAAGGGAGTGTTACCTAGAGCCAAGCTTTGGCATTCCTACTGGAACTTGAAACCACTGAAGTTCAAGTACATTCCCCTGGGCCAACTTGGATGATCTGGCTAATATAGTAATAACACTTTAAAAACATCACAAGACAGGACAGAGCTGCTCTGAAGAGGAAAACAAGGTAAGGATATAAGAAGATCCTGGTTATTTGTTGTGTCATTCTGCCTTTAATGAAGGTCTGTGGAATGATTTGGGGCAGGGGAGTGGAGGTCACTTGCAGGAGGGTTGCCTTGAACTATCACTCGCTTTTTATTAAGAAGAAATCAGAGCCTTTATGTTTATAGACTTTTAAGCCTCAACAAGCCCCAAACCAAACTTGAATTTTGAAAAGAAAAGAAAGAAAGAAAGAAAGAAAGAAAACTCTTATTTTAATGCTTTTATCATCGCAGAGTAAGAAAAATGGTAACATCGCAGAAGAGGTTGTGACTGGTATCTCCTGTGTTTGGCTGCATTTAGAAAATAATGCCTTTAAACTCAAACAAGTCTTCCACCCTGCCTTTCCAATAAGTTTCCCTTGTACCTTGACAGATGTTAATCATAGAGCTAAAACGAATTCAGTGAAACTTACTTTATAAAAATCTGGCATACGGAAAAGTTAGAAGGATTTTTTTTTTTCCAAAGAAGAAAATATACTCCAACCCCAATTATTTGTGGTTGTAAGTGAAACTCTTCCAGTTGCTCACAGTGCACCAACTGTTCCCCTGAGAAGGCAATATGGATTGCCAGGGACAAGGGGAGTGTGACAAATGGGGATGTGACTTCTGCTTCTATGTCTGTGATTATTAAAACAAAAGCAAGTGCACGCATACACATATGCTGACATCACATATTTTCCCATAAGTTATTACATGTTGAAAACTAAGGTTTAGGAGAAATTCAGAACAGAAAACTGACAAAAATCATGAAGAAAGATGCAGTTTTCTTGCCCTGCCACAGATGTTCTGAGAAAATTATTCTAGCCCTCCAGGGATTGCATTATTTCCAGAAGGAAATGTTAAGTGAATTTTTAGGACAATGTTAGCAAATATGTCTAGAGCTTGCTGGTGGGAGGTGTTATTGGAAATCAAAGCATGATTATGCTTGATTTTTATAATCTAAGATTTATCTGATTTCTCTGACTGAAGCGTTCTATAGAAAGAAACACTAGGATCTGATATTTCAGAATATTTCAGATCCTAGTACCTGTGAAAATTCCATTGCCTGACACTCCCCTGTTATCATTAGCTGGAGACCTTTGATGTTTTCCATGTACGTAGTGTCTAATCTTCCTGAGAAATAGATGAAGCACTCGTTCTTTTACCGTTTACATTCAGTGCTTTAATTGTGTAATTCCACCTTCCCCTCCCCCCTTCCTTCCCACTTTGCAGATCTTACAGGTGTCTGGTCAAACCTGTCAGGTGGGTCTCTGTTTGCCTGTCATTTGGGAAGCTGACGGTCTTACCTGGGCATGGCTGATTGCACAAAGCGGAACAGGGGTTAGTTTGAATTGCAGGTGTGAGCAATCAGTGCAGATCAGCACTAATCCATCAGCTATTAGCCACCAAACTGCTGCACACACAGAAGAAAGAGCCAAATGCTGAGCGCGATGGTGTGGGGATGAGTTTCAGTGGCTTCCAATGTGGAGGGCTTTGGCCTTTGCAGAGTGTGATCTCTGTGACTCTTCCCATGACACTTCTCTAGGGAGGCCTCGTATGTTCCTGACCATTCATGAAATCATGGTGATAGGAGACAAATGAGAAATTGATCACAACTTCAGGTTGTGACAACTTCAGGAGATGCAATAATGTACAACACAAGGGTGAAGTGCTTAGGCTATAGAATTCTGCATTTCTCTCTCTCTCTCTCATTGGTTCTTTTTAGTTATACATAACATGAGGATTCATTTTGGCATAATTATAAAAGCATGGATATAATTTGCTCTAATTCAATCCCCATTACTTCTCCTTTCCCTTCCCTCCTCCCTCCCATCCACTCTACTGATCTTTTTGCTATTTACTTTTAGTGTTTTGTTTTTTGTTAAATTATTGTCTTGTGGATATACTGCAGTATATTCATATATGTATTCTATCATCTATTGTCTGTCTGACTTCAGGTAAGTTTCTTGTTTTCACTAAACTTTATTTGTTCGCCTACAAAACAGAGATAATACCTTCTTTGAAGAGTTATTATCTCTGGCAAAGAGGAGGTGCTAAATGCATGCTAGGCGTTATTTTCACATTATTATCAGAAAGCAGCACATATTCAATGTTTGATAGAGAGCAAGAACAAGGACGCACCTCTCTTAGTCTGGGAAGCCTAGGGAGCTTTCAGGAGGAGTAGGATGTAAACAACTTGAGCCTCGAAGATTGACGGGATCAGAAGGAAATGCCACAATCAAAGGCTGTTCTGGGACCAGTAAAAAGTTTATTTGGGTTGGTATGACAATTTGGAGATAAAAGATCTATGGGGTTCATTTTGTCAAGGACTGTGCTTTGTCAGGGGTTTGTCCTTTCAAAATGAATTCTGGGATACCAGAGCTCCGGCAACCACTTATGAACAGGTTCTGTTGTAAATACTATCCCTGTGATCCACCTGTCATGCAAAAGGCCACTGCACCAGAAAAGTCACAATTTTTCTTCTTGCCAGTAAGTTTGATGAGTACGGCACATTCCTCAATCAAAGAACATAAAAGAATTAACTTACACATCTGGGAACATTTGCCTTTGGTTAATTTTAACACTGTGAATGAGGGAGGAGCCTCCACAACAGGGAGGGGTTTCCCTTGGGGTCCTTCATGGCATTGTGCATGGGATCAAAATGTCATTGGTCTTGAGCTTGTTATTTCCAGAGGCCGAAGATAGCTTAAGACTGAGATACACCAGAAGATGACATATGAGCAGAACTGAGGGTCATATTGTTGGACAGAAAGAACAGTAGACAAAGTGCAGAAACCTCTGGACTTTATTAGCAAAGAGACCCGGAGGAAAATCGTATCTCCTTCTTGGGCCACAGTTGCCACACTTAAAAAATTAGGATATCACACTGATCATCAGTGAAAAATCATATTCTTAAGATTCTAATAAGTATTATTGTTAGGTCAAAAAAAGCTTTTTAAGCCAATTAATCCAATGCACAGCAACCCCAAGATATAAATGAAACAAAAGTGGTTAGGCAACGGCTGGTGGGTGAAGGGCCAAAGCCTTAGGATGCGCTCCTTCATGATCTCCCTCCGAGAGGGGCAGAGGATGGACACTGAGCCCTCTGGGAGCTGGGAGGCTAATCCTGATGAACTTCAGGATTGCTGGGATCTCCCTGGTTCCAACACACTACAGTCCTGTAACAGCTTAAATTAATGTGACTGCAGAGAGTTTGGGTTTCAATTTTTCCATTAATTTGACCGAAGAATTTTAGAAAATAAACATCTTCCAGGCCTTTCTTGTAGCAGATTCATAGTATTTACTTAGATGATGCTCTTTACTCATAAGATATATTTCATTATAGTCTAGCAGAGCTCTAATACCAAGTGCCCTGAGAAGAAAAGTATTGAAATATATCTGATTGTACATTGGAGGTATTCTTACTCAGATGGGAAGCTGTCTTTGTTCAGAATGATACCAAAGTGCTTGCTATAAAAATCTTGCCTGGCATTGGGACAGAGGTGAGGAAACTTAAAGGAGGAGATTTCTCAGCAGCAGAGGAAGCTTCCCCTGGAGCCAGTTGACACTTGTCTATTGATGATCAGCCAAGTTAGAGTAGCTCCGGTCATACAGAAGGACAATTCTCCAGCCCTGAGATATTTGAAGAAATAGGAGAGCAACTGGAAGATGCTGACATCCTAACCCTCCAAGAGCATCCCAGTCCATTCCTTCCCATTAGAGCAGTTAGTACCAAGCCAGGGAAGGTGATACAAGGGCTTTGCCAGCCTTCCAGCACTTTACCTCCAACAGCAGGCCTTCAGTGGAGAAGAGAGTAAAGGCCTCACTGTCTGTAATGCTACGAAAAACTTGGACCACACTCTAAGCAGGATGATTATGCACATACCACAGAATCATGCATCAGAGACTCAGAAATTATATCCTGTACCCAGTCTCCAACTGCTGTCTCACAAAATCTGTGGCCAGTTGGCAATGTTCCATCTCAGGGAAGGAGCTATATAGTCCAGAGGGTTCCCATGACCTTCTTGAGCTACTCAAATCACCTTGCAGCTGGGGAACCTCTTGAGCCTCACAAGTGGGTGTGATATTTTCTTCTGTTTTTCATTTACTGTCACATATTCAACAAGGAGGTTTTACCATGGAAGGTTTATCTTCAAAAAGTCCCAGGTTCACCAAGAAACCAGTGAGAGTTTTCCTTGAAGTTCTATGCTAATTTCAAATTCTATACTAAAATATCCAGTGACTATGGTAATATTTTCTTGCATCTATGTATGCATTCCTATACTTATTTAAAAGGAAAACTTTTCTGACAAACTGAAAAGTCAAAAACAAGCTGAATTTTGTACGGTGGCTCTACCAGAAGAGAGAACTATGTTATTCCTGATATACAGGGATCTTCTAATTCAAATGCTAATGTGTCAGAAATTTCTTCAACCTTTCCAATTCTTAATCCTTCTGTATAATTGGTTTAATTAAGCTTAACTTGCAGAAGCTTATGAGAAGTAAACAATGTATGTGTGTGTATATATGTGGGTGTATATGTATATATAATATCTATCTATTTATCTACCTATCTATAAAACCTTCTTAGCATAGTTTCTGGCCCATATGAAATAATAAATAGTATTTTCTTTCTTTCTTTCTTTTGGTACTGGGGATTGAACTCAGGGGCACTTGACCACTTAACCACATCCCCAGCCCTATTTAGTATTTTATTTAGAGACAGGGATTCATTGAGTTGCTTAGCACCTCGATTTTGCTGAGGCTGGCTTTGAACTTGTGATCCTCCTGCCTCAGCTTCCGAGCCTCTGGGATTTCAGGTGTGTGCCGCTGCACCTGGCATAAATAGTTAACTATTTTGAAATAAGTTGTCCAAGCTGGCCCCAAACTTGTGATCCTTCACCTTAGCCTCCCTAGTAGTGAGAATCACAGGTGTGTGTCACCATGCCTGTCCTTTTAAAATTCTATTTACTGGAGGGAGGGAAGAATAGATGTTCATTGGAGTAGACAAAGGGGAATGAAGTGAAGGGAGTGGTGATGGGAATAGGAGAGACAGTAAAATAAATTGGACATAACTTTCCTGTGTTCACATATGAATACACCACCAGTGAAAGTCCACATTAGGTACATCCACAAGAATGGGATCCTAGTTAGAATAAGTTATATTCTATGTATGTATAATATGTCAAAATACACTATACTTTCATGTATACCTAGAAAGAATAAATAAATAAATATAAGCAAATAAAGTCTTAAAGATATATTAGTCTACCATTCCCAGATACTTATTGTTTTATTAAAAATGAAGTTATTATTATAATTGGCATTCTTTTGAATACTTCTTTCTCCTTTTTCCCATATTTTTAAAGATTTCCAAATTATCATTAAAGTTCAAAATTTAAAACAAAAAACAAAAATAAATACATAAATAAACAGATTCTGTTTACTAATCAAGTCATCCTCTTGCTGATCAATTGTGCCTAAACCATAAAGTTATTAAACATAGAATATTTATCTGAATTTCTATAAAAGATTCATCTAGCCTAGGATTGGAGATTAGACAAACTACATCTATACCCAGAGCACACATGAGCAATGGTCTGTGGCCAACCAACTCATGGTTCTGTAAAGGGGAAATAAAAATTCATTGTAGGTCTTAAGTAAACAAATATAAATAGTTCAAGACGCTCCTGAGAGTGGTTTAGGTTTTTTAGAGGCAATTCCAATAGTTTAGTTCAGACTCTTTTTTTTTTAAGAACAAGATTAATTAAATACATTGGCAAAGTGATATTGGTGGAGTCACTTTGCAGCCTCACCAGCTTAGTGCTAATGTGGACAATGCTCAGGTCGCAATTCTAGCTAGAAAGGAAGCTTGGGAGCTGTTTCCTCTCTATTCCTTTGACCTCTTTGCTGGTTATGATGTTTTTCTTAGCTTGTGTGGAAAAAAAAATACTCAGAAAAAGCTTGCTAGGTATTTCTTTCCTTTGGTGTATTTTTTTCAGCCAAAATATAAGACCTTACTTAGATGACTAGCAATTAAGGAATTTTTGTGGTTTATTTCCTGATCTAACTGCTTACTTCTGAAGAAAGCAATTCTGACAAGCTTGAGTTAACCTGGCTCTTACCAAAACTGAGAGCCAAAATTTTTTTTGAAAGATTTAGATAGAAAAGTCAGGCTGAAATTTTAACACTAAAATTTTTCTTAATGTTGCTTTTCATAGATCATGTAGACCATCTTTTCCCCTTGGAAGCTGCCTTTATAGAAAATAAACCATTTTCCTGTACATTAGCTTCATATTTTGTATAACACTGGAGATCTGCAGCCAAACTAGAATTAAAACGAGTAAGCAGATCAAAAATGACAATGATTCTACTTACAATACAGTTAAGACTTGGAATTAATAAAACCCTTTAATCACATAAATCTCAATACTGTTTTAATAAAGTTGACCTTATTGCTCTATAAGCATTAGTTGAATATGAATTTAAATTTAAATTCTTTTTCAAGTATCATTATAAGGAGGAAAATAACTTCTTAGAATTCATGTTGTAAGAGGAGAAACTCAAGAGATGTCACTTTCATCGTCAAGATGGAGACCACCATCCTCTTTATTGTGGGGCATATTGCAGGTGCTCGCTTCAGCTGAGGCATGAATCAGCAGCTCGACTATGTGCCCCCAAGGACATGTTTCTGTTTCCTTTCCATAATATTGGCTTCATCTAATTAGGCCTTACTTACTTATTATAAGATGACAGCTCACAATTCTGGAGATGGCCCCGGAAATGAATGTGGCCGTCTTTGCTCAGATAGTCTCTGCAGAGTTATTGAGCTTTGCTCTGATTAAACTGGCTCTGTCATAGCTTTGGAACACCCATGGGCCATGCTCATTGGCCAGGAGAATGAATGGTGTTGGCCTCATTAGACTCACAATGTTGGGATCTGGAGCCCTGAGCAGACTCAGCTTCCCCGAGAACACATGGCCTAAGACTAGGGGAAAAGAAATCCTCTTGGAGTGGCTTCCAGGCAGAAATATCCAAACTGAAACAACGTGTCCATGACATTGATCACCAATTCACACAACCATACTTTGGGAAAACTATTTGAAGGTGGAAATGAAGTGAAAGTTGGGTGGGTAGGTGGAAGGTGAAAGTGTAGAGCTACTGGGGACTTTTTAGCAGGGCTGTGACAGAGCTAAAATGGCCATTTAGGCATTTAATAATAATGATGACACTGATCATATCTTACATGACTAGAGCTTTATGTTTTCCAAAGCACTTTCACTTACCAGAGACCTCTGGATCCAGTGAAACAGGGGCAGGAAGTCTACCAATTTTGTAAATGGAATAAGGGTTCAGAAAATTTATTTAGAGCTAATGACAGAGTCAGGATGATGACTCAAGTCTCCTTAACTTTTAGTGTACCTCTCTTCACACTGAATTAACATTTATAACATAAATTGGTAAAGCAACTACATCAAAGAAGATTACTCAGTTTTTTAAGGTTTTCCTAATTTGTTCACAGAATATTTATTGAATGCCTGTTATATGCCAGGCATTATGTTAGGTGTTGAGGCTCAAGAGAGGTAATACCACATAAGCCAAGTTATGAGTCATCTGCTAAACGAAATCACAGAGTGGTACATTAATCTAGTCTTGAGAGAATGGAGGGGCAGTGAGGGAAAGCTTATGAGGTGGAGAGTGTGTCAGGTAAAACCTCAAAGGCAAGTAAGGGGGAACTAACTGGAAAGGATGGTGGGTTTAGGGTGGGAGGAATCTGCTTTCCAACTGAAAGCAAAGTCCTGAGATGCAGGAAAACTGCAGAGTTACAGCTGAAGCACTAAATCCAGAGGTTGAGTCATGAAACTAAAGAAAGCTCGAGATATTGGCTGTGGCCACACCACAGAATCTTGAATACTTTCACTTTTTCCTGAGGGAATGGAGCAGCATGGAAAAAGTTCTAGAAAGGTCCCACAGCTTATAGAACGGAAAATGGGTGAGGGTAGGAGGAAGAAATGGGACAGGAAGCCTATGATGTGATGCTTGAATTAAGGCTGTGTCAGAGGAAGAGAAATATGTATTTGGATTTTTGAAATGTTAAAATTGCAAGCTCACAAAACATTATTTTACTTAGCAAGATCCTGTCTCAAAATAAAAATAAAATGTCCTGGGTTGTGACTCAGTGGTTTAATGTTCCTAGGTTCAATCCCTGGTAGCAAAGCAAACCAAACCAAAAAAAAAAAAAAAAAAGCCCCAAACGTTATTTTACCCTGAAGAATTTCACACTTCATTTAAAGTTCACTTAGAATTTTTTTTCATTGAATTTGCCTTATTCAGCAAGTAGTTACTGAACACCTAATGTAAGTTAGATAGCCTGGGTAGTAGTATTCCTCTTTCTTTCTTTTTTCTTTTTGTGCAATACTGGGGATTGAACCCAGGAAGATTCTACCTCTGTGCTATATCCCCAGTCTTTTTTTATCTTTAATTTTGAGATAAGTTGCTCAGGTTGGTCTCAAAATTGCAATCTTCCTGCCTCAGCCTCCCAAGTTGCTGGGATTACAGGTGTGCACCATCATACCTGGTTGGTAGTATCTTTCTGGTCAGTTTAATTATACGTAGACAATGAAGTTTTATTCAGCCATAAATAAAAATGAAATCATATCATTTGCAGGAAAACAAATGGAACTTGACCATTATGTTAAGTGAAATAAGTCAAACTCAGAAGGTGAAGGATTGTATGTTTTCTCTCAAATGTGGAAGGTAGAGAAGAAAAAGGAAAAGAAGGTGGGGACGGTGATGTGAGGATCTTATGAAATCAAAGGGACATCAGTAGAGGAAAGGGACAGGGGAAGGAGAAGGAGAGGGAGGGAGGAAGTGCTGGGGAATGACCAAATTGACCAAATTGTATTGTTATATTGTATGCATGTATGTAACAACCAATCCCATCATTATGTACAGCCAATAAAAAATGAACCAATAAAAAAATGTGGACACATAAAGTTGGTCAGTTCAGTCCTGTTGTACTGCATTTCAAAACTGTCCTGAATTCATATTATTTTGAGTTGAAAGGAGTCATGGGATAACTTGTATTTTGGAGATCTTTCCTAAGCAAAAGCATCTTGCTGATTTTTCTGATAATATCTGAGAGAAAGGCAAAAGAGTGTGTTGGGCAAATCATCTTAGCACTTGATATAACTGTATAAAATTACTACAGAAATAACTCCCAATGAAATTTTAGGACTTGCTCAAATTTCAAAATTAGTATAATTCTGTATCTAACAGATGCAAATGTGGAAAGATATTTAGCTTCTGCAGGGAATAAAAGGATTTAGGCAAACATGCAGTATGTGTTTACTAATTAATTCAGCTACATTTTTGATGAAGTCCGATGCTCAGAAACACCCTATTTGTTTATGGAATTAGAAGTCTGCACACTTCTTCCTTATCGGCAGGCTGAGCCTATTCTTTACCCAGGTATCAGCTCCTTCAATAATCTCTAAACTGTCTCAGCGCTTTACAACTCTGACTGATAAAGGCAATTCTAATTTAGTGCTCACGTTAATTATCAGTAATATTAAATGAATATATTGCAGGTATTTACATGTGTCATTCATAGTGGCTGTATGCTAAAGAAAATGATTATAATTGTTCTTATTAGTTATCATATTTCATGCTTCTGCAATGAAATTCTCTCTCTCTCTCTGGTTTTGTTTGGGGAATATCTTAATGAGGAAAAAGGGTTTACAATATTTTGAAATGTTTGCAAGGCACTAAGTAGAGTTTTCTAACTCATTAGTCATATTTTATTCAAAAATTCCTTTGTATTATGATGTTTCTGAGCATGCATAAACCAGATTAAAAGGTAAAAACGGGGTAACCAGACAATCTTTTTAAACTGATAACGGGTGAAAGAAATTATATCAGAGAAAGAAAAATGAAATACCTCCAAAATTTGAAAAAGTTTAGATTCCTCTATTTTTTTTTCTTGTAGTTCTGTCAGGAATTGCAATATGGAAACATGAAACATACCTTTTGTTGTCTAAATATTACCCAACTGGAACCCGATTCAGAGTAAAGCAGCAGGATAACTTATTTTCATCGCACCTTTTCATTAAGCTGAAAGCATTCACTCTACCTTATGTTGAATGAAAACTTAAATTTCTAATATGTGGATTAACCACTTGCTATACATAAATACATGATTAATTTTCAAAGTTGATTCAATATTCTAAATTTTGCTATGACAATAAAAGCTGCCAGATGGTCACTTGAATTGATTTGTATAGAATTGTACCTCAGTTATTTAGTGCAGTTGGGGGAATGAGGTGTTCCAAAACAATGGATTGTTTACAGAGAGCTGAAGTTCAAATCTCTAAATGGTTTTCACCCTCAGTGCTATCTATCATCCATAGCTCAAATTCACATTGCCTTTCCTGAAAGTCCTTCCCTAATGTCTCTGCCAGCTCTGGTCAGGATTTATGTTCCTTTCTTTGCATCGCCCCATATTGTAAGCATCTGTTTTACTCTTCTGTTCGTATCAACCTCCCTGGTCCCACTCGCTAAGTTACTGAGAGCTGGGCTCTGTCTTATACACCTTGATACTTCCAATGCCGTACACCAACGAGCCACATAGAGGACGAAGATTTTCACCACATAACGGTAGCCACTTGAAAATAGTCCATTCATTCACCGTTAAATAAAGTTTATTGAAATATAAAGTCACAGAAAGTCTATAAACCCTTCAAATATATGTCTATCAATCTTGCTGTCCATGGCTGAGCTATACTCATTTGTCCCCTTTAGCAAACAAGGAGAAGGTGCATCCTTAAAGGCTGATATTTAGAGCTAAAGCAGAATCCTATGGGGTCTGAACTGACTCCTAACATTAAGGGGACAGATCACTTCTCAGTGCTTTAATTAACCTCTACCTCTCTGCCATTTCCATAGACCATTCCTCTTCACCCCCATCTCTTGTTTTCTTTAGGCAATTGTTGGCTCTTAAACCACATGCCTTGGTTTCAGAGTGACCACCATCCTGTCCTTCCAGTACACAAACCAACTGGTCCTAACACATCTTATGGCATCTTTTTGGCTTATTTCATTATTATTTGTCATTTGTCTCTCAAATGCTCATTTATTTTTCTTCCCCCTTTACCACAGAGAAGGCTAGATTTTTTTTTTCCTTAACTCAAGACTCAATTTTTTTCTGGATGAACTAAATATTTAACATTTCCAGAAAGCTGCTTTCTAGAAGCTAGAGTGTTACCATAACTGATTCCCATTTCAGGTAATTCCTTAAAATTAAATTTTATGTCTAGAGGAAAAAGAGAAATACAATTTAATTTTGTAAGTGGAGAACAGAACATTGTGCAGGGATCAAGTTTAAGTAACTGTATAATATTCTTACTTTAAATTGCCTTAGGATGAGATTCTTCATACATTTTCTTTAAATTCTTCAAAGACTCTCAGTAGTCTTTATTTTAGTATCTTATAGCTCACACTTAGGGTTATGCCTCTGATAGTTAATCTAAACAATTCCTAAGTGATTTTTGCCTCTTCTTTATAGCACATTTTCCAGTAAAAATACAGATTCTTTGCTTACTGCCAATCACAGTCTGTTTCTTCAAACATCCAGTGGTTCCTCTCAACTGTTATTCTTTGAAAAAACAACAACATTAATTTTAAGCCTCTGTTTTAAGGACTTATATAGGAACCTGCTAATGCTTTTCCTTAATTGTTGCTATCATCCAATATGTATATTAGAGCATCATTTCTTAAAATATGATTCATGAACCAACTGCATCAGAGTCAGACTTATTTAATATTTATTGGAAAGAAAAAGTGCCTCAAAATTGCATCCCATAAATTACACTCTCTATCTTTATTTATCCAGAATCTGAAATATTAAAATAAAAAAGTAGCAATAATAATAATATGGTGCATATTCTATATTAATAAATAAATTTGGGTTAGAATCCCCTCTGAACACCTGACGTTCTTCTCTTACCTGTTCAAAGCCAGCCTGTTTCATTACATGCATGTGTTGAAAGGGCCCTAGAGAGGCCAAGTAACTAACTCGTTCTTGGTTACTTTTGAGGAATTCTGCTTTTCCAATCGCACTTTCCACACTCTCCCTGAGTCCATCCTGTCTCAGCTTTAAATGACATCTGAATGCAGATGGCTTCCTAACATATTATTCTGGTCAGTCCTCTTCCCTGGATTCGGACCTGTATATTTAGTTTCCTTTCTTGCCTCTATTTGAAGGCCAATAGTACCTCATACCACGGCCAGCCAACCTTTTGGTGATTGAAATACAATTCTTGATTTCCATCCCAACATCCAAAACCCAGACTTCAATCTTCCCCATTCCAATGAGCAGCATTACTTTCATTCATTTTCTCGGGCCAAAGACCTAGGGCCATTTTGGATTCCTGCCTTTCTCCCATCCCTTATACTCAGCCCATCAGCAAGTCTTGGCACAACATTTGATATGTGTTCTGAAGCTGGCCACTCTTCACTCCCCTCGCTACTGGCAAGCTTGTCCAGACACTATTCCCCCTTGAAGGGTTCCTGCAATAGCCTCATCATGGATCTCCGGTTCTTACTCCTATGCTCCACCAGCTGCAGAATCACCTTTTTTTTTTTAGCATTAGATTGCATTATCCATGGCTCAAAACTCTGCAGAGGGCCACACTAGGAACATACCCTCAGGTGTTCCTACCTCTGCCTACCACAGATCCACATGATGCGGTCTGCCTACCTCTCCCACCTTCTCTCCCACCATTGTTCATTTAGTTCCTAGCATCTTCTCACCTCAGGGACTTTGCACTTGTGATTTCTTGTGCCTGGAGTGCCCTTCCCCCACAGTCCACTTGACTTTCTCCAGCACTTCTTTCAGGTCTGTACACCCACCAAGAGGACTTTCCTATGGACACCGCCTCTCTTCCACCACTCCCCCTGTCCTTACCCTGCTGGACTTTTCTTCAAAACATGCATGCTACCTTGCATTACATCACACACAAATTTTTCTACTTGTCGTCTGTATTATTCCTGTCTGGGCTATACATCTTATTCATTACTGCCCCTGCAGGGCCTAAAGCAGAACCAGCACAGCACAGAACCTTTGTTGAATGTCTGAACTTAATCCACATCTCTTCTTTATATATTTTAGTTAAACTATGGCTGAGAGTTTGAAAGAAACCATTTTGAAAGTTTTCCTCGGTGTAAAGTGACAGTGATGTGACTCAGCTTTGGATGATCATGAAAATAGCCTGTCAGTCTCTCCCTTGTTGTGGGAAAGTGCTTCTGTAAGTCAGACTACCCTCTTTATTTGACCAAATGTTCCCACAGTTGCTGAGGGAAGGCTTCCCCCAAATATAAATTATAACATGGATGGAATTGTTTTCATTTTTCGGTATTGCTATGAATCTGTGGGTCCATATTGTCCACAAAATTTTCTCTAAGGCATTTCTTGATCTTATTTTTGAATTGATATGTTATAGATTCGTTGGATATGTTTAGTTATGTTTTCACCCACTGAGAGGCAATGAATAAAGATGTTGGACAGCAGGGATATTAAAAGCCCCTTCTCCCTTTTTTGAGTTTAGCATCATCAGGCATGCTTATGTCGATAGTTGAATATATTATGCCTAGAATCTAGTATATGCATTAAATAGGATAGAGTTCACCAGCAAATGTAAAAATAGAACAAAATACAACACTTTGCTCGCAGATTGGAGGTGAGGTGATTGGTATGTTAATTAAAGGTGACCTCAGTACTCTTAATATTAACCTCCTGATTTTCTCCAGTGTTTCAGGTGGAAAAAAAAATTATTCTTCAATATTCGTAAGAATGAGATTGGATAAAAGACACAAATGAAGTCCAGACCAAGTACAAAAACACGGGCTCCTTCTCCTGGCTGCTCAACTAATGCAGACTTAGTCTGAGCACGAGATAACTATCTCAACAGCCATTCCATTGCTCAGACTTCAAATTACAGTAATTATGACAATTTGTGCCAATAGCCATGAGGTGGGATTTTTGATGTGGTTAAAAATAACATCTGTAAAACCCAATAAAAATTACATTTTGCTAATTTTCTGATAAGATACTGTTTTAACTATACTGTGTCTTCTGCCGCTGCCAGTTTTCAATTAGAGCATTCCTTTAAAAAAATTTTTTTAACCCATTTTGTCTCCTGGATCCAATTCCATCCTCGGCAATGCATTTGTTTTAATGCTCTTAATTAATTGTTTTGTGTGAATTTTTGCCTTTCAAACTGATGCTAATCTTGGAGACTTTATTAACATGCGGATTGCTAAATCTTGATAGAAAAGGATCAATAGCACAGCTCAGCTTGTCCTTTCTGGCTTAGAAAACAGAGTTCCCATGACGGCCTGCTCAGCCAAGTCAGTGCAGAAAAGGACAATGACAAAGTTAATAATGGGGCAACCAAATCAGGTCAGGTCTGCAGTTCTGTCCAGCCTGTAAATTGCTAGCTCGGCCTAGGAGAACGGCCACTGGCCATAGTTCCTCTGGAACCCTGTCACGGTAGCTCATGTGTCTTATACACTGGATTTCCTAAATCCCTTTCCTCTCAGTTATTTTATTTTATTTTAGTACCACTGATTGAACCCACGGGTGCTTAACCACTGAGCCACATCCCCAGCCTTTTTTTGTCTTTTTTTTTGAGACAGGGTCTCACTGAGTTGCATTGTGCCTTACTAAGTTGCAAAGGCTGGCCTCAAACTTCTGACCCTCCTGCTTTGGCCTTACCAGCCACTGGGATTATAGATATGTGACACCACCCACTGGGATTACAGGTGTGTGCCACCCTGCTTGGCCCTCTCAGTTAATTTTTGATAAAAACAATTGTATACATCGTTACCTCTTTATTTTATAGATGATAAAACTGAGGGTTAGAGAGCTCAAGTGGCTTCCCCAGGCTCACTCAGTTAGTGGAAGAATCCCAAAGGCAGCGCAAGCACTAGGACCTGTTCATTCCCCTCCCTCTGGCCTTTCAGTCAAGCCCATGTGGGGATGTGAGGGTGGACCTCCCTTTGGCTCCACGGAGATCTTGTCTGCAGCCTTCTGTCTACTCCTTGTACCTCTAAACAAAGAAATAAAACTCTCCCTTAATCCATGCCCTCCCCCAGCTACCACCTTTCTCTCTTTCTTTTTCTTCTGCTCATTTTCACATCCACTCAACAACACCCACCTCTAAACTGAGACTGATTGGCTGCAAAGTTTCTCAAATCCAATGATTCCCCTCCATCCCCATTGTCACTGTCCCATTTCTTGTCCTCACCATGGCTTCTCCAACCAGTGGATGACTGGGTGACCTTGGAAACTGGAGTTTGGTCATGCACTCATTCACAGGGGACCATTGCTGGGGACATTATAGTTGACAACATAGACATGACTCTTGTCCACACCAAGCTTTTGGGATCTTTTGGCCTGTTATGAGGTGAATGATGAATCTATTTTTTGCTTTGCCTAATTTCCTTTGTTTCTTTACATCAACTATGTGAACAGTCCTCTCACTCCTAGAGAAAACTTTAATTCACTGTAGAGACCATAGACAGTAATTATATTCCTCTACCTATGTTTATTTTTGAAATATAATAGATAAAGCAATAGCCTAGTTATTATTAAAATATAAGCCATAATCTCTAGTAGTAGTTTTTACCCCCAAGATTAATGATTTTGTGTGTTTGTGTGTGTGTGTGTGTGTGTGTGTGTGTGTGTGTGTGTGAGAGAGAGAGAGAGAGAGAGAGAGAGAGAGAGAGAGAGAGAGAAAGCATGTGTGTACATGTGTACATGTGCCCTGGTATAAGTTTGCATGTAATTTTTTATGCAATATTTGTCTGGGCAACACTTATGAATGTTTTTACCATTTCTTAGATTTGCAATAAATAGTCTCTTGTTGACTGGGCAAAATATCAATTTAATAAATTGTATTATTATCCAATTCTTTTGGAATATTTTTCTATTTTCTAATCCACTCCATTTGTGATTTTTAAATTTTCTCATTGGAAGACTAGCCATTTATAATTTATCTACGTTTATGGTTTATTTACTGCACTGCTGGGGATTGAACCCGGGGTCTTGCACATACTAGGCAAGCACTCAGCCACTAAGCCACATTCTCAGCCCTTAGTTGATCTAGGTTTAAGTAAAAAATAAAAACATTCTTTTTAGACTAACTCAACTTTTTGTGGCTTTATTTGTGCTTTTGCTTATTCTTTGAGTTTGAAGATTCAGCCATGCTAAGAAATTAGTCCTTCCTGAATATTTAAGTGACTTGTTAGGAAACCCAGGCTTGGCCTATGCTTGGAACATGAATAAATGTGGCATAAAGAATCCAGGTATTTTAGGAACCACTGCAAAGTTCTAAAGATCAATTCTATATCAATCTGAAACATAGCTGAAATGAAGCAGTCACCTTCTGGTGTTATACTGTTTGGTGCAGCTTTGGTGTCAGGAGGAACAGTGGGTAAGATCCATGTTCTCAAACTTCATGCAAGCCATGGCTTACTTAAAAGTTTGCAGAAGCAGAGTTGAGCAGGTAGAAGGCGACAGTGCAGGGCAGTGGGAAGGGCGTGCTTAATCATTCACCTTATTCCACCCAAATTTACCCAGCAGAGCCCATCTTGAAGACAGCTTGGTGACAGACCTGGGGGTAGGGTGCGTGCCCCTTTTTTCTTCCTATCATGATCCCATCACCTGAGGAATGCTCAGCAGTGAGAGTGGTTTCAGATGAATGTTTGGGCCCGCATTGCCACAGGCTGGGAAGTAGAAGAGAAGTGAAAAGGTGAAGACAAATGCAGTCTAGTCTTTCAAGAAGTTTGGTTGAGTAGTGAAGAAGAGAGACGGGGAGATGGCTAGTGGAACTGTGGAGTTAGAAGAACTTGTTTTTTGTTTTGGGAAAAGGGTGTTGAAAGCATCCTAAATACATTCATGAGGGTAGCAAAGAGGTAGAGGAGAGGTCAAAGATAAGGAGAGGATATTGATAGATTGACATCTGAGATCCAGTTAAGGAACACACACACTTCCACACTCATCTTAAGAGATATGTGACTCTTCTCAATGTGGTGTAAGGACTTCAGACTTTTGAATCTTTTGTTCCTCTTAGGAGAGTCTTTTATTTTACTTTTATTTCTCAAAACTTCCTGGTATGAAATTCCTAGTTCTGAAATGAAGTAGAAAAAAAGAGAATTCCATCAAAGCAACAAAAACAAATACATACACAGGTTAATATTGAATTATATATCATACATAGCATATAAATTATATATAAAAATATCATGCATGAATTATATACCCACATGTATCATACTCAAAATACGTATCTGCAGAAACTAATATATATAGTCAGAGATAATACTGAAATATGATGATTCTATTTTATTTCAAATAATCTAGGTTGGGAAATATAGGAAGGGGTATAAATGAAAAAAGATTGACTTAAGCATCCTTTGCTTTGTATATATTTGAAATTTTATATAACAAAAATTATAAAGCAATAAATAGTTTCTAAACTCAAGTGTTCATTATTTATCCACCCCTTGAATTTTACTTTTAAGGTACTCATCTTTCTTGAAGAAAGTTTGTAAAGCCTTGGTCAGTTCACAATGACAGTTAAGTCAGTGCTTTAATATCTTCGGTGACACTTGCACTAGAAGACTTAAAAAAAATTCTCAGTCTCAATGTTGTGATTTGAAAAGCAACAAATAATTAATTATTTTTAATTGACAGTTATTTTAATTATTAGTAACTTAGACCATCTCTCATATGATATCAGTATCATCAAGCAAAAATCAGGACAATTCTTTCTTTCTTCCTTTTTCTCCTTCCTTCCTTCCTTCCCTCCCTCCCTCCCTCCCTCCCTCCTTCCCTTCCTCCCTTCCTCCCTTCCTCTCTTCCTCTCTTCCTCTCTTCCTCTCTTCCTCTCTTTCTCTCTTTCTTTCTTTCTTTCTTTCTTTCTTTCTTTCTTTCTTTCTTTCTTTCTTTCTTTCTTTCTTAAATTCAGGGGTGCTTTAACACTGAGCTACACCCCCAGCCCTATTTTGTATTTTATTTAGAGACAGGGTTTCACTGAGTTGTTTAGTGTCTCCCCATTGCTGAGGCTGGCTTTGAAATTGTGATCCTCCTGTCTCAGTCTCCAGATCCCCTGAGATTACAGGCATGTGCCACCATGGGTGGCCCCAGCCTTTTTTTGTATTTTATTTTGAGACAGGTTCTCACAAAGTTGCTTAGGTTCTCACTAAGTCTCTGAGGCTGTCCTTGAACTTATGATCCTCCTGCCTCACTTTCCTAAGTCACTGGGATTACAGGTGTGCACCACCAAGCCCAGCATCCCTAGGAAATTTTTAAGATGTTTTATTTCTTAAAATTTTGTTTCTGAATTTTAGGTACTAATAAGGTCAGGTATGGTGTTTAGTTTTAGGAAAAAAAAGTCCTTTTTTATTTAAAATGTGATTCCCATTGTTCATCTCCTACTTTTCCAAAGCAGGGAGGAAGAAGATTATGAATCCAGCTAAAAGTTGAATTGAACCTACCCCCAAGTGTGGGTTCACACAGCTCCTGTAGGAGCAACAATTGGAAAGATCCAGAGATATCAAATATGATATCAAATATGGAGAAGATTTCTACTAATTATAATTTAATAATGCCCAAAGATTATTTCCTACCTTGCCAATACATTTCCATATAAATATTTCTTGGGATATTTTAAGATTTTATTTTCAGAAGGGGATATTGAACATACCAGTTTTCACAAGGCATGGTAGCACACACTATAATCCCAGCAGCTGGGGAGGCTGAGGTAGGAGGATAGCAAATTCAAAGCCTGCCTTAGCAATTTAGCAAGGCTCTAAGCAATTAAATGAGACCCTGTCTCAAATAAAAAAATAAAACAGGCTAAGTACCCCAGGGTTCAATCTCTGGCACAAAAATAAATAAATTAGTGCTGGGGTGTGGCTCAGTGGTAGGTTACTTGCCTAGCGTGTTTGAGGCCCTGGGTTCAATCCTCCTTCAGTACCACATGAAAATACATAAATAAAATAAAGGTATGTGTCCAACTACAACTCAAAAATTAATATTTAAAAATTAATTAATTAAATATAAAGAAAAGTAAAGAAAGTAACATGTTTTAATTTAGTGTGTCAGTGTATAGTGAGAAAAAGTGTAGCTTGGTTGTCCCATTTACTAGTCCCATACTGTGTTATCAAATTATATACTGAATATACTTATTTAATTATATATTTTATATTAAAGATTGTACAGTGTGATTTGATCTTAACTGAACAATGTTAGTATATCTGGAGGGTACAGAGAAGCTAGTCTAAATTCTGTTCAATTCCAGGCATTTTGTGGGGTAGGAACAATGATAGATTGGTCACAATTTCAATTCATTTCTGAGACCAGATGATGTCATCTGGCAACAGACATCTATGGATTTATTTGATGGGATCAGGCAAAATAGAAGGTAAAATTTTATCTGAAATAAATATAAAACCAAAATTCAATATAATCTTATTTCCTGGTTTTTATAAAAGAAAACTTATCAATGATACTTTATAAAAATATGCTTATTAGCTCATCTAACTTTCAACTGAAAGAATTGCCATATTTGACCATTGCTCCTGACCCAGTGGTAAGCTTAAGTAATTTTTAATTAATTTCAGTTGGCTTAATCATCTTTTACAGGACTTCACTGTGACCAATATTACTTAAAAATATATCAAGGCAATCTCCAAATCTGGATGCTATAGTTCTAAGGAAAATTTGTGACTTCTTTTAGATGATCCACAAATGATGGTGATTCTCTTATGTCAACTATTGACATTTTGTGGCACTTAAAGCCATTATAATTTCTACAGGCTTTAAGACATAGGCCAGTGGTAAGTATTGTAAATTAGATGAATTCATTGAATTCATCCCACATTTCCCTTCTTAATATTCCATACCTTAAGATACTCAGTCTAATTTTGTATATCTTCAATTGGATGGTGAAATTGGGACGTCTTTATCTCCTTCTAAAAATTTACTATATGCATGTAAAAAATGTTCAGCATACAATAATGGAAATGTGAATCAAAACTACGCTGAGATTTCATCTCATGCCAATTAGAACGGCAGTCATTAAGAATACAAACAATAATAAATGCTGGAGAGGATGTAGAGGAAAAAGAATCCTTTTACACTGTTGGGATTGTAAATTAGTACAACCATTATGGAAATCAGTATGAAGTTTTCTCAAAAGACTAGGCATGAAAGCACCATACAACCCAATTATACCCAGTATTTATATTAAACAATTAAAGTCACCATATTACAGTGATACATGCATAGCTACATGTATAAGCAGCACATTTCACAATAGACAAACTATGAAACCAGCCTAGGTGAAAATCAATGGTAAATGGATCAAGAAAATGTGGTATATAAATGCAATGGAATTTTATTCAGCCATAAAAAATGAAATTATGTCATTTGCAGGAAAATGGATAGGACTTGAGACCATTATGTTAAGTGAAATAAATCAAACTCAGAAGGTCAAGGGTTGTAGGTTTTCTCTCAAATGTAGAAGCTAGAGAGGAAAAGAGAAAAGAAAGGTGTGAGAGAGTGAGAAGGATCTCATGAAAATCAAAGGGAGATCAGTAGAGGACCAGGGGGAGGAGGAGGGGAGGGAGGGGGGAAGTGCTGGGGAATGATATTGGCCAAAGTATATTGTTATATTGTGTGCATGTATGAATATGTAACAACAAATTCCATGATTATGTACAACTGTAATGCATCAATGAAAAATGTAGAAAAATTTACCATATACCTATCTCTCAAAGTAACTACAACTTTCATCCTGGCGTTATACATTATTATCATTATTTTAACATTTTTCTTCTTTCTTCACTTTCAAATTTGAAAAAAACATTCATGTGTCTTATAAAAATCTGTCTTCAAACATACTTGCAAAGTTATTTTCTCTCTTTGTTGTAAGCACGGGGCACAGTCCTTCTAACAAAAAAATACAGATTTTTTTTAAAAAAATTCTGTCTGAAGACTGAGATTTGGGCGTTATAATATATGTAAGTTCTTTGTGACCAGTTATGTTGATACCACCGAGGCTCAAGCTGATGATCTTGGTATAGATAGCAGAATAATCTCCTGTTTTCTACTGGTCCATCTGGAGAAAGCCACTGGTTGAATGGCATTGCATATGATGTACAAGAGACTAATGAGAAAAGCAAACATTTTATTAAAATTTGAGATCGCAGAACTCCTCGGGCTACCACCATCTTCAAATATTGTTTCTCAGTGGCTTTGGGCCAATTACTTAGCTTCTTTACCTCAGCTTTTCAACTGGTAAAATGGGAACTGTTATAGTGTGATGAATTTGTCTCCTAAGGGGGTTGTTTATATTAATTGACTACTGTTAAGAGCTTTGAAGATGAAAAGTGCTAACTACTTATGTCATGATTACCCATGGAATAGTGGAATATGATAACTGCTTCACTAGATAAATGACTAAACCTGATACACACAAACTGTGAAATCTGTGGGAGGGGTGAAGACCCAGGGCAACCCGACAGCTGAGGAACAGCCTCGACAAGAAATGTATTAGTTACACTTGAGCCGTGGTTGAAGCCATTTGAACCACTTTCTGAAATATAGGTTTAGAGTTCCATGACTCTGGTACCACATTTTGCTTGGGCCATGCCCCCCATGATGACTCTGTGCTGGACATGTTTTCCCCGCAAACTCAACTAAATCTACCTTGATTCATATTCTACAAAGTATTGATTTCCGATTTCTCTTTTCAAGCATACTCACACCCTTCCACAGAGGACACACGCATTGCTAGTGTCGACCGGGAGGAGCGTTTTGCTCATTATTTGTATTGTTCAAAGCAAACCAAATACATCAGTGGAACACAAACGGCTCTTGCTTTGAGCCAATGAATATTTAAAGATATTGATTTACTTCCTTTAAGAAATTCAAAAAATAAACATATGGAACAAAGAAATAAAATGTCAAACTTTAAGCTTGAGCTTTCCCTGAGGACTATCTTTTTCACTGACCGTATCATTACCTACCTAGTTATGAGGTCATATTTCTGCACTATTCATTAGAATTTATCTTTAATTTCATAGCAAACTGTAACTGAAAAGCCAATATATGTTTTGCTCAACATCTATTGCACTGGTGTATTTATTCTAAGGGCCTATTAAAGAACACCCAAGGGACAGAGTCTCTACAAAAATCATTATCTCTTGGTAATACTTAAAAATATTTCATCCGTGGTATCATTTTGGGAACCTGTTCTAGCATTCTAATGATTCTAGATGATATGGAATTCATTTTATTTTGAGACAGTTTATAAAGCTTTCTTTAATAATTTTTTTCAGTTTTTATTTCCTTGCTTACATATGTTACATATGCCACTTTGTTTTAAAAAAGGATTTAAGGCAGCTTCCTCTACTAGAAAACACTTTCTCTATGTTGCGATGTAATCCTTAAAGCTGATGGACATATCTGAA
This sequence comes from Marmota monax, assembly GCF_021218885.2. Lineage (NCBI taxonomy): Eukaryota > Metazoa > Chordata > Mammalia > Rodentia > Sciuridae > Marmota > Marmota monax. The sequence goes on from NW_026694232.1 coordinate 8,324,242, forward strand.
GTGGGATTATGGGGAAGCACAAATTTAAATTAATTCTCATTTCAAAAGCAACCATTGGAATCCTTAATATTCATGCTTAAAAGATTCCAAAGCCTTGTGAAAGGCATATTAAAATTTGAGTCAAAAAACTGATTTTACCTGCTCACCTTGTCACTTACTTGGCGGTGCAACTTTGACAGATCATTTGACCTCAGTTCCTACTGATAAGTTGAGAATAACAATACTTTCATCATAGATTTTCTATAAAGATTAAGTGACCAATGTGTACTAGAGAATGACTGGTGTCTGACGGGCACTCCGCATATTTTATTTATCCTTTTTGGCCAGTAGAATCCAGTAGCGATCCCTGTAGAGGACCATTTTAGATTTTAATCTAAAAGCTTGTGCTCGAGTCAGTTCTACATTTCTGGGAATAGTTTGTTCTTGAATAATTTTCACAACTCTAATGTGGCTGTAACTTTCTCATGCTGTGAGTCATAACATTCATATTAGAAGATAATTTTCTTTTAAATAATTTAATCTTAATGGGAAAAAGATTTATCTCCAATGATTCAAGTGAGAAATCGGTATGTAAATGGAATATTTTTCTATTAAAAAAAGAGATAAGCTTTCAGAATGATGAGCTGAGGATATACTATATGACCTGGGTTTGTGTAACAATGTAAAAGTTTGACAATCTTTAATGCATGTGTCCCTACATTCACTGTTTTGAAGCTCCAGCTAGTATCTCAATGAAAGAAACATCAGCCCCTTAAACATATGACAAGGAAATCCTCATTTAACCTTAAAAAGACAGAGAAAGGAATGGGGAAGTGCCTAAACCTAACAGAAGAATAAGTCTTCTTGGAATCCAAGCCCAAATAAATATTTGAACAGGAATGGTATCTTCATGTGTGTGGTGGAAAATAGGTCCATTTCAAGCTGCAGATCTTGGCAGGCTGGCCTGTTGACTTTATCACCTCGGCATCACTGGGGTTGCAGACACCTTCCGGCAGGTTTCACCACGCGCAAGCGCACATCCCTCGCCCTGTGCTGGAACCAGGCCATCCATCAGCCCAGACTGGTGAGCCCCTGCCGGGAAGATCCCCTGGCCCAGCGCTCCTGTCCCTGCCCTCGCCTTCAACTCCGCTGTCTTATTTGTTTGTTTTTGGTACTGGGGATTGAACTAAGAGGCGCCTTACCATTGAGCTACATCCCCAGCCCTTTTTTATTTTTTAAATTTTGAAACAGAATCTTGCCAAGTTGCTGAGGCTGGTCTTGAACTTGCGATCCTCTTGTCTTAGCTTCCTGAGTGCCTGGGATCACAGGCATGTGTCACCACATCTGATCAACCTCATTTTTTGAATAGCGCCCCAGCAAATGCCATTTAAATTACACCCACTTACATGCTTACATCCTGGGAATCTGCATTCTCTGCACAGTTTATAGAATTGGCCCTATTTCTATTCCAGACTGAGTTCTCATTCCTTTATTTTAGTTTTGTGGTAAAACTCTATACTGATGGGTTAATTGGGAGGAAAATATAGGAGACTCTTTGAAAATTTTCTAGATTTAGCTTATTTCTGCCTTGTAGCCCATGTTAGCCTGATGAATACAGATCTTTAACCAGCTCAGTCTGTTTGTTCAGCGCATTCACAGATTAAAAGGCCATTTTGGCCTTTCACAATCAGAAAGCTAGATCCTGCCCACGTTTCAGTCTTCAATGGAGAAGAATAAGATGAAGATTGAAGATGGAGAAGAAGATGGATTTGAGAAGCTGTTTCTGAGTGCAAGGGCGTTGTTTTGCACCCAGTACTCGCCATCACCAGTGAGTGGCTCCAGCACCATGACCGGATGTGACAAATGCCCCAAAATTAGTTTAAAAATGTCATCACTCTTTCCTATGAAATAAAAATGCCAAAAATGATTTATTGTCTCAATGGAAACAGTCTGTTCCATATAAGTATTTTTAAGTATTTGTAAAGTTTTCAGAAAATAAATAGTTTTGCATGGTTTTTGAAAGTCCCTCCATGATTAAAATGGCAAGCCATGTGCTTATTCTTAGCTCTTCTTAGGCTTTAACTTTCAGAGATTAATACTTTAATTATTATTATTACTTATTTTAAAATAATAATTTTTATGCATCAATCACATTTAGGCCAGCTTGCTTCTTTGAACTGAATCACTCCCCTTGCTATATACTCTATTCTTCAAGACTGACTTTGGGAGGATTGACAAGGCCCAGATTTTCAACAAGCAGCCATCAAGGAAATAAATATGATAGTCACAACAGTAGGCAGCTTATTTGGAACAGAGGCAGGACTAAATAACCAATTTTAAAATAAAGTAAGTGGTTTAATTTTTGAAAAACATTTACTCAAATTTACAAAGCTAGGATCTAAAGAACCTGCCTGTGAATTCATGGCCAAGGTTGATAGGATTAATCCTATGCGATAATATCTGAAAAGGGCACACAGCCTGGCAAGCAAGAAAGCACTAAATTAACAAAAACAGTTCTAATACTGTTAAACCAAGCCTTCAGATTGCATGAAATCAAAGAAAGGGGAAAATAGAAGACCGCGTAAACCATCGCACGTATAGTTCTTTCACTATGCTCCACCACGAGATGCAAGATGTGTTCTGGAATTTCTTAGATCCCTATGGAAAGAGCTCTTTCCTTTATAATTAGATTTCATCTGGAAAGACCATCTGCAGCACTTTTCAGAGGTCCACTGGCTTAACCTGCTCTGGCATTTACTATAGGCCAGTATGGATAGTCTGAATTTTATTTAAAAAACAAAGCGGGGGAGTAAGGTTCTGAGGCTTTGTCATCATTTAGATCCCCAAAAAAAGTCAGCATCAGCTTTGGCTAGCAACTTCTGTCTCATATTAAGAATGCATTTTGGGTTTCCTAGAATACTGTCACTCATTGTCCCTCCTCCATTCCTTACCAATGGGCTGTGTAAGAACCATGGCCTCCAATGGTTGCCCAAGACTTGGAAGTTGGTGTTTTACAAGAGGGTAGTTCTTACTCTGACTGGATCAGTGTGCAGAACCTTCACTGCACGTGGGAAAGAAGATTCCCAAAATTGTGTGTGTGTGTGTGTGTGTGTAAGAGAGAGAAGGCAGGAGGACAATCTCCCTATCTGAAACTGGCCAAAACCCCAGACCACCATTAACTTTTTAAAAAGTGAACCCCAATTCAATAATTAACAACCTCAAGCTGACCATTAGGATTTGACAGAATTGTCAAGATCCCACCAGGACTTGAAGTATCTTCAGATGTATATGACCAGCAAGCTCTGTGAGTAGCCATCCATTCACCTTTTGTACTGATTTTAGGAAGTAGTTAACCTTGAAATTTCAGAATCAGTATGCTAAGGTGCTTGTTTGGCCTAAAACCAGATGCTGGATGCCCCTAACACTGTCTTTTCAGAGAACAGCAGGGTTATCCTCTGTTCTTTGTCACTTTCTGATTTTTCTGTCCTCATGCTCATTGGGGGAAGTGGTAGATGGGTGGTGTGTTTGGGATGGGGTGGGGAAGCAGAGATCAGATAGGAAGAAACTGGGCTCCAGTAGGACACATAGGGCAATGAGGCTGGCTGACCTAAGGAAGACAAGATGTTAGTACCCTAGTTTTGACTGAGGCCAGCTTTTGGGCACAACTGAAGGGATGGATCTCCAATCCCTTTTCTTGAACTTTAATTCTTTGTATGTTTCCTTTTTAGGCCCAAAAGGTATGCATCAGGCTACTAATACAGGTTGATCTTAGGTTGCATATCTTTCACATTTAAAACTTTATTTTTCAATAATATTACTTATTAAGAAAAGTTACTTATTTTCCTTCCCATACTCCTCCTCTTCTCCTAGATCAAAAGTGATTCTTCCTTCCAACCCAGTTTCATCAAAATTTCAGCTTCCCAAGTATTGTCTCTTCAGCTGGATAGTGCTCAATTTGCTTAGAGTAATTCCACTAGTATGTGTATGAGAAGTGTTGGGTAATGTTAACATTGAGATGACTGTCCAAATAAAGAGTGGTTGGGGGGCATTTGAAGCACTTTGGTCTAGATGATAATCCCCTTGCCAGTGTTACCTTCATTCAAGAGTTTGAGCATGCCACTTCAAATGCTCATATCTCTTGTCCAATTTTTTGTTATCTAATACGCAAAACTAACAACAACTACTACTACTACTGCCACTACCACCAGGCTTGCTAACCCTACAAGACTCTGAAAGTTTCCAAGAGATATTTTTTTTTCTTAGTCTGGGATTGTTTATTTCATTTTCCCCTAAGTTTTATGGCAATAATGGTGGAATGAGGGATATGGAATTGGTGAGAAAGGAATATCACCTTTCTTTTCAAACCAAAAGATGTGTCCCTATTTGGACCTTGATGTCATATGAGGTTTTTTTCCCTCCTCAAAGGAACATTCAGTTTAAGAAGTCACTTGTAGGGGCTGGGGATGTGGCTCAAGTGGTAACGCGCTCGCCTGGCATGCGTGGGGCGCTGGGTTCGATCCTTAGCACCAAATAAAAATAAAATAAAGATGTTGTGTCCACTGAAAACTGAAAAATAAACATTAAAAATTCTCTCTCTCTCTTCCTGTCTCGCTCTTTTCTCTTAAAAAAAAAAAAAGAAGTCACTTGTAGTTGGTAACCACTAAAACCTGAAACACAAGCTACTTTGCCTGGTGCTCTCCAGATTGACATAACCCAATGATGATTCCAATTGTCTTCCATTTTCCATAGATTACCAGGATAGAGAATAGGCCTCTCAAGGACACATATTTGCCATTCCAAGAACATACGTCATCCTTTCCTGAGACTGTGTTCTTGTACTATACACAGAAATAAATAAAAAAATCTTAAAATCTTAAAATGTTCATTAAGAAGTGAATTGAGGCTAAAATTGCAGTCCCATGCAGAGCCTATAATACTTGAAAAAGTAGTGAATGAAACAAAGGAAATTAAATCATCATCTTTGACTGAACCAGTTCTTCTTCCTCTCTCTCTCTCCCTCTCTCTCTCTCTCTCTCTCTCTCTCTCTCTCTCTCTCTCTCTCTCTCTCTCTCTCTTTAAATTATTCCTGTAGTAGAAAAATAGCTCATCTGGCCTGACTACGTTTGTCACCACGTAGCTGGCACAACCATCTCACCATGAAGATATGAAGCTAAATCAACAGACCCTGGTTTGTTGGCTCTACCAAGTATAAACTAGCCACTGGAAAATCAAGTTGAAAACATAGGACAAATATATGAAAGAGACAAGCTGCAGCTTGCAGGAAAGAAAATGTTTGCAGAAAACTCCAGCATTACAGGTTTATCTAAGGTGTGGTCTGGAGTAAGCCACAGTAATTACCCAGGATTCCACAGCTGGTGGCTGAAACATGAATTGCTTCACAGATTTAACCCTTTTACCTCACCCCTAGACAATTTCTGAGAGGAAATTGCAATACGGACTGGGTTTAGATTAAGCTGAAAGAACTTTTATTGTAATTGAACTTGTTTTTAGTAGTGTTGGCCAGAGATTTTGGGGGGGGGGAGGTGGGGGTAGTACTAGTGATTGAACCCAGGAGTACTCTACCACTGAACTACTTCCACAGATCTTTTTAAAAATTTTATTTTGAGGCAGGATCTCACTTGTCACCAAGATTGGCCTCAAATTTGCAATCTTCCTGCCTCACCCTCCCAGGTCACTGGGATTACAAGTGTGCACCACCACACCTGGCTAAAATATTTCATAATTGTGGCCTTTAACTTGTTCTTCATATAATTAGGGTTCCAATGGATAGGACTTCATTTTTGATGAATCATTTTAAAGATCTTACACCACTGGGGGTTTTGTGGTTTAGGGGTGCTGTGGTTTAGGAAGGAAAAGGAACTATCCTTCTGGCCTGCAATGGATTTCTTCACAACTTAAATTTTAATTTCTTCAGTGTCTATGTGGGGTGGCATCATGTGGTCCCCGAGGAGAAACCTTTAGTTTTACCTCTGCAGTTGTCTGTTCTGTGCAAGTGTGATACCCCAGAGCAGTTATTTCCAATTCTGTCCACAAAAAATTATGCCTAAATCATTGATGGTATCATGTGGATTCAGAAGAGCCATAGTATTTTGAAGTTGCTTCATTTTTGTTGAGTAGTGAGGAAATTATATAATAAATATAATAAATAATATATTTATTTATTATAGTGTTGGAGATCGAACCCAGTTCCTCAAGCATGATAGGCAACCGCTCTACCACTGAGCCACAACCCCAGTCCAAGTAGTGAGAAAATTATAAAAGTGCTTGTTTTGGTTTGATTGAACCCAAGGGAAAAAAATATAATCTTCTACCTATTTTGTGTCCTTTAAAAATGTTTTGTCATGCTGTGTGTTTTGGATTTTTATATCATGTTAATATTCCTATTCTCTTGAATATATTTTGATTCTTTCTTTTCAAAGAATTTTAGCCCTGAATCAAATTTAGGGTTTCAGGTAGAAGATGACTATATCTACATCAGTACTATCATATCACATTTTTCACAATGAATTTCCTCTTCTCTATATGCAAATACCTATAGCTAGTGGCCCATCAAATCCTATAGCTGGAAGAAAATTTAGACATAATGCCATTAAGCCTCTTGGGTTTTCTCCCTCACTTTTTTTGAAGTCAAAATATTATAATAGTTAATGATAGTGTGCTGTGCATATGTCCATACTATGTTCATTGTCTCATTCAGTTCTTAAAACAGCATTGCAAAGTAGGAGTTATTATTGTCATTTCCTATATTAGAAAACTTCAGCAAAGAGTTTTAATGACTTGCCCCCCAAATCCTTTGAATTTGTAACATCTGAGATACATGAGGAAATTGAGCCCCCAAATTCAAGACAGTCCAGAGTGAGAGAATTTTGCACATGCCATTTCCTTGACATGCAGCAACCCCCGCAGCCCCTCTACCCCTACCCCATGTCCTTTTACATCTTATTTTGCAAGCTGCTATGACTCTTCAAATTGAATGGCCTTTCTCAGGGAGGCTTTCCTTCCTGACATAGGAAGTCAGTCTCCATACTACAACTGTTGTCTTCCTTGGCCCCTGCGCTTGGCTTCCTTGATGATTTCATAGCACTTTCAAAGCCTATAATTTTTCTCTGTCCATCTGTATCTTTACAAAGTGTGACATGAGTTGACACTGATGTCTCCGAATTGAATCCATCAGTACACGCTTCTTTGGGCATTCCTCCCTGCTTCTCCATAAATTATGACATTCATTCTTTGTTGTTAAATTTAAATAAATTTTTATAATTTATAGGGAAATTATAGAGATGGTATAGGCAGGCAGTTCCTGTATACTTAGCAGTCAATTTTTGTGAACATCTCACATGAATTCCTGTGGTATATTTGCCACAACTAAGGTACCAATATTGGAATGTCATTATAAACTGAACTCTGTACTTTCTTAGGATTTTACTAATTTTTTATTTGAGGTCCTTTTTCCATTCCAGGATCCCATCTAAGGCACACAGTATATTCAGATGTCACACCTCTTTAGGTTCCTCTGTTCCTCAAACTTTCCATGCCTTTTGAGAATCTTGACAATTTTGATTAGTATCATGTGGGTATTTTGTAGGAAATCCACCAATTTGAGTTTGTCTGATGTTTTCTTGTAGTTATACTATGTATTTCCAGGAGAAAAAAAATCTCAAAGGTAAGGCACCTTCCTCATAAATCTTACTAAGGATGTAGAATGTCAACATGACTTATCACCAATGATATTAATCTGGCTAAAGGTATCCATGCCCACTTCATGTGCTCCACTCTTTGAAATTAAATTAGTAAGTACAGCCCACACTCTAGAAGTTTAATGGGGAGAGAAGTTCCACCTCTTTGAGAAAGGAATATCTTCACAAATCATTTGGGATTTTTTTGCATGGGAGATATATCTCTTCCCTGTCATTCATTCATTTATTTAATTATTTGTATCAGTATGGATCCATCGATATTTACTTATTGTTTGGGTTTCAATTCAGTATTATGGTTATTTATTTTGTTGTTTAATTGTTGTAGCTTGGGCCCTAGGGGCTCTACTGGATAGGGTCCTGTGTACATAGAATATGTCCTAACCCTTTTGTCCTTTAAGCACTTTCTTACTTTTTTTTAATTAAAAAATGCTCCAGGCTTATCTGGTATGTCTCCTGCCTCAGCCTTAGAATCATTTCTCCAAGAAACCCTGGTTTCTTTTATTGAAAAGTGACATTGGAAACCAAAATCTAGGCACTGGTATGCTCATTGATACTAAAATGTTACTGCTTCTGGGTCCAAAGAGCTAGGAAATGCATGTGTCTTTATCTACCCACCTGTACACACATGCCTACAATTTTTCTCTGTCCATCTGTTTCTTTACAAAGTATGACATGAGTTCACACTGGTGTCTCTGAATTGAATCCATCAGTACACGGCTTCTAGCATTCCTCTCTGCTTCTCCATAAAGTATGACTTCATCAGTGAGAAACTTAGTTCCCACTATGAACCATCCATTTACTTATTTGTTCAATCTCAACATATATGTACAGGAATTTCATAATTGTTAGCCTATACCCCTGTGAGAAGGTTTACCGAGCAGAGTACAGTAAACACAGTATAACTTTGTTTATCTTTAGTCTTACAATTTCCAGTCAAAACACCATTTTTCAAAGTTAACTCAGGTTAAACACTTTCCCCCCGACTAATCACTTTGATTCTTCCCAGAACATAGAACACTTCTTGGCATATAGAAAGCCTTTAATAAATATTTGTTGAATGAATGAGTGAAGGGCATTTGACTTCAAGAAGGATCCCATATGTTTTTGTCACCCTTTAAGAAAGACCATCTTGACAACCAATGTACACTTCACATTCCCCATATGACTTTATCAATTTATATTTATATCTGGCACTTCTCTCCTTCTAACATGTTAGATATAATTTACTTACATGTTTAGTTTATTATCTGTATTTCCCACTAGAATGGAAACTTCAACGTCTCTTGATGCTGAAATACCATGTAAATATCTATCTATCTATCTATCATTTATTGGATCTTCCTTCAAAACCGAAAGGTGATACTTCTCAAGGGTCATAGTTGTGGCATGTTAAGACTGTCGTGACTACTGCAATGAAGTCTGCCATTTATTCACTAGGACTTCTTTTTTTTTAATATTTATTTTTTTAGTTATCGGCGGACACAATATCTTTGTATGTGGTGCTGAGGATCGAACCCGGGCCGCACGCATGCCAGGCGAGCGCGCTACCTCTTGAGCCACATCCCCAGCCCTCACTAGGACTTCTTGATAGGACTTTCATTTCCCAACTGCCACAATATATTTCATACATCCATATCTCATTTTAAAATTTCTTTCTCTTCCACAATATTACTTAATTTCTTCAACACCTGTGAGGTGGTCCAGGTAAATGTCTGTAGATGAAAAGCTGAGGTTCAGAGAAAATTAATAATGTATCTTGGGTCACAGTTCATCTGTGGTTGGTATTGGGTGTTTTCTCCCAATCACTCCATCTCCCTTTGGCATGGGCAAAAGGTTTCTGGAGTTCAGGAAGGTGGCAAGGACCAGTAATGACTGAGTGAAATCAGACATGTCAACCAGAGCCCTGAGATACCCTTCCCAAATGCACATGCATACTTCTTGGAGGATCCCCATTGCTAAGATAGGATGAGCACAGCTTTGTAAAGGATGACTTCATGTCTTCAGTACAATTTCTATCCATGGCAAATATGGCTGTGACAAGGAGAGAAACAGGTGGGAAAACATTCCTTGCCTTTTTTCCATTTGTAAAAATGTATACTATGTTACTCTTTAACATAAAATTTGGCATAAAATTTTCTTGGGACACATGGGCTTGGTCCAGGAGCCACTGTGATCTTGACAAAGATTGGCAGCTGACTTTGACCAAGGGAAGCTGCCTAGTTGCTTCAGTAGCTTCTGTTAGGCCTCTTCTCTTCAAGATGAGGTGAAAGGTACTGGTTTGTTTGCTTGGCTGTAGTGAGAGAACACTGGGGTCATATGGAATGCATCTTGCACATTGTATTCTGGTCTATATTTACAACACACATACACTTGGAGTCCTTGACAGGAGGCAGGGAGGTTGGAGCAAGTGACAAAGAAGGGGGAGAATGAGAGAGAGAACTAATAATGTAATTTCTCTCAATAAAACATTTAAAAAAAATGGCTGAAGATGTGGCTCAGTGGTTAAGCACTTCTGGGTTCAATTCCTGGTACCAAAAAAAAATCATTCCTCTTTAGAACATTAGTTAGTTATTATGTAACAAAGTACCCCCTAACCTTGTATCTTAGAACAGCAAACATTTATTGTCTAAATTTTCCCTAAGTCAGAAATATAATAAAAATACACACATCTCCCAAGGCCTTATCCATGCTAAGCAAGGAGTCTACACTGAGCTACACCTCTAGCCCTTCAAATATTAGAGTTATAAAGTGGAGCAACTGTGCTTTTAATTCAGAGAAAACGGCTGATTGACCTGTCTGTCACCTAGTGGCACCTAAAAAAAAATTACCCAGAAGATCATATTTACTCGATTGTCTAACAAATATCTGAGCATCAGGATCCATGACTCCTCAGGTAACTGCTGCCCCTTCACCATTTTGTCAATTTCAGAGTTTTCCAGAAAAATAGATAAAGCCCTGGCAGGGCTTCATCGGGCCAGTTGAGGTTTGGGTGAAGGAGATTAGAAGATGGAGAATGGAAACGAAGCTCCCTGACAGGCTTCCTTGCCTATTTATTCAGAGCCAAATCTCTCACCCCAACTTTTATATAGCTTAGTATATTTAAAATATCTTTCGGAGCTAAAGGGATCAGGGATCATGAGGAACAAGGCAAATTTATACTAGTAATTTTTACTTCTGGGTTATTTTCTAACTAATTTTTAATTATTTTATTATTTTTGGATCAGAGCAATAGAGATCAATCTTCTAATTTTCAGCCTTGCTAAGTACACACTGCCCTGAATGGAGAAAAATGGGCCTCTCTTAGGTTTTGGAGGTGGAGGGGAATGAAAGATAAAGTAAGGTATGTCCATCGAGTTCTGGCTCTAAAGCCTTTCGTCTCAAGTCTAGAGAAATGTCCTCTGTATGAGAAAACTTTGCAAACAGATCATTGAAGGCAGAGGACTTTCCAGATGCCTTGTGGATTTCCTCCCATTCATCCCTCTGGTTTCAGAAAAAGCCTAATGATAATGGAACACGACAACCAAGCAGCTGGCCAAAAGGCTGAATTTGAGCTCATAGAAGCTCTAACAAGAAACCGAAAAGCCATGACCTCCCCCAAACAACTTTGTTTTAAATATATTTTTCCATGTTAATCTCAGTCACAATAGATAATCCAAATCAAAGGACCACACCATGATAAAGCACAACACGACAAGTGCTTCTTGGCCAAGAACATACCTGACAAATTGCTACAGGCTCATGCTGGATGAAGCCTCATTACGGTTATTAGATGTATAACTGAGGGCCAGGTGCCACCTTTGATCTAGCCCACCACTGTCAGTGTTTGCAAACAGAAGCCCCGGTTACGGCCACACACCACCTGAGTTCACTCTTGTTAGAAGGCTAGCAGGCTGGCACTGTGGTTTGGGGCATGGACATTGATGTCAGATGGGCTGACACTCAGCCCTGCTGCTTTCTACTTTTGAAAATTTGGGCAATTCATATATCTCCAAGACTCACTTTCCAATGAGGATAAAAATAATATACATTTCCTAGGTGTTTTGAAGATTCAATAAGAAAATATTGAAAAATATCTTTCATACCAAGTACTTAATATGTGTTAGTTATTTTGATGTCTTTCAACTCACCTTCCTATGTTTCCAGGGATCAGTTATGAGCTCTAGCAGGTATATGCTTTATCTCTCATTATTTGTATCTCCCGTACTTTTTTTTTCCCATTTGGGTTGCATTATCTGAACAACAAATGCATACATCAGGGAGCTGGAACCTTGCCTCAAACCTGTGCTCTCTCGACCATAGTTCTGAAATTATTCTGCTTTTGTGCCTTTGGACAACCACAAGAATATGGTTAATGAATGAATATAGATCAGGGCTGAAGTTAAGTTATAAGAGTCCTAATCAGATGCAATGTCTCTAAGGCAACTGGTACACAATTTTTGGAAATCATTTCAGCAGTGTGAAAAATCTTCCTATGAGCATCCTTTTAGGGACATTAGCTAAAGAATTGGTATTATTTAAAATTCACCTTAGAAAATCTGGGAATTGTTGAGCTGATTGGAAAAGGCAGTGGGCACTTTAAGTTCAGTGTAAATTATCAGTGTGGTATAGACAAATTAAAGACCTCTTTAACTCCCTGTCTTAATATGAAAAGCATCCAGACTAACACAATAGGTCACACTTAAATGATTCTCTCCTTAAGAATTAAACTGTCTTTGCACCATGCATTGGTGGCAGAAGATAATAAGATGCAGCTCCCCTAACTGGATCTTTCTTAAAGGAACTGACCAGGTAAAAGAATGGAGTTACCGTGCATGAAAAAAGAAAAATACAAAAATAATTTGACCTGCAAAAAGAATCAATTTTTCTGGGTACTGGAGCAAGACCGCTAACAAGCATGACAGTGAGCTCTTCTGCTATTGAAACTCTCTGTAATGGCGTTGCTTCAGCAAGGAAACCATCCAGAGACCCCATTTCAGCTGTGGCGTGATTTAGTTGCCTGGTCTGAATTCATAAAGGGTTTTAGATAGGACATGTCTGTAACTACCAAGGGCTGGGATTAGTTACACAATTATATGTGTGTGTTGGGGGGGATTATTAGGATACTGAGGATTTAACCCCTGCTGAAGCAACAGAATACCACCACTGATACTGCCAACCATCACTGAACACTCTCTTCCTTCCCTGTGGCTCAACTCTTCCCATTTTTAAAAAGAGGACACTTTAGTGAACGGTAATGTAGAAAGGACAGAGGGCCAATGGTTGAAACATTTCATTTCTTCTGAATAAGGTGCAGCAGTGGGTGTGGTAGAGTTGGGAAGGGCTCCATTCTTGGAGTAAGATGGCATCGAGCTGCCCGGAAAGCTCCATCACATTCTATGGTGAATGGGCTTTTTAAGTTCTTCATAAATTAAAATCATTTTATTGCATCAAAATCATTATAGTTCTAAGTTTGCATTGACTACGCATGAGCCACTCTTCTTTACCCTCTACCCCGTTTGTCTCCCTCCCTTTCTCCCTCTATCTCTCTTTTTATTTAATGATCATAACAACCCCATAAAGCAAGGGTAGATATTCCCAATGAACAGGTTGACAAACCAAGGCTCTCAAAAAGGCCAAATTTACATAATGGTAAGTGGTAAAATAGGGATTTGAATCCAAGTCTATCTAATTCAAAGATGCTTTTATGATGCTTCTAACCACCATGAGATCACCTTGATTTTATCTGGTTTTACTTGTTCCATGGTGAAGTCCTTTCCAGAGAAACTGCAAACCATACCTCTGATGTTTCTCAGGAAAGGGACTGCTTTCATGTTACAGTATTGTTCAATTTAAACAGTTAGTAGGGATCTATTTGCAATGTGTTTTGGAATATTGATCAAAAATACTTTAAATTGGAATTAGGAGACAATATTGAATGCCTGGTTATCATAATTACAAGAGTTACAACTCGGGTATGCAACTCCCAGAACCTACATTGCAGCCCAGGTGAGAGGGGTCATAGAGGATATACAGAATGTCTGGATGAATCTATTTTCTTTTATATGGAATTAGTAAGTAAGTGACATTTAAAACTCTAAAATGGACATTAGAGTGATCCATCTTTAACCAATCCTATCTACTTTCTAAGACAAGTACCTCAACCCCCTCAGCTTCTGGTTCAGCATTGAGACTGACTTAAACAGGAATGTAACTAGAAAATATGAAAATGCTAATAAAATAAATTATATGAGCAAAATTGAGAGAAATTGCTAGACCACGAAGTGACTAAGGCAACTGGAAAAGCCCAGGGCATTGTCTCCTGTGTTCAGCCTCTCCACGATATTAGCCATCTGCTCTCTGGCTGGGCAAAATACTCCTCCATTCTCTTCCCTCAATGGAGTGTGTTGGAAAGGGGATGCAATCTCATTGTCCTCAATCCAGCTAGATAGACTCTATCTAAAAAAAATTAACATATTTTACCAAGATGTTTTTAATCCAATAGATTCAAATAGGCCCAAACTTCCCTTGTAATTAAAAAGAAAGTATAAAAAGCACACATTTGTTTAGAATCTTTCACATGAGGGCTGAGTTCTAGAAAGTACAGGAAGCAGGAACCAAAGTGAATGTCCCTGAGACCCAACACTTCAACAAAACACTTGTTCTGTAAAATGTGTACTATTATGGGGGCTGGGGTTGTGGCTCAGCGGTAGAGGGCTGGCCTAGCACATGAGAGGCGCTGGGTTCTATCCTCAGCACCACATATAAATAAATAAATAAATAAATAAAATAAAAGATCTTTAAAAAAGTGTGTACTATTATGACAAAAGTCTAGACAGTAATAATGGCTACTCAGAGTTGTGGGGGAAAATGGGTGGTGAGGAAAAAGAAAGGAAGAGAAAGGAAAAAGAAAAAGAAAGAAATGACAACTCACTGGATGCTATGAGCATCTACTTTCAGCTCTATTTTTACAGAAATTACAAAGGGTTAAGTCTAGGTTGGCAGCTAATAGTGTATTATAGTACATTCAAATGCCTTCAGAATTTGTGGAGCTTCATGGTCGAATCTTGGAAGAAGGAAATTAATCAAAATTGTTATTGTCATTAATAATAAGTCAGATGTTTGAGATCTGAACAGATCTGTGAAAATGCACTGGATCTGCTTAAAAATAAATGGTTTTTGTTAGGAGGTTTATTTTTCTCATGTCAAAAATATGAAATTACACCATAAAAGGAAGTGGTTAAACCTACATCTCTCCCAGCCTTGGGGATGCAGCCACGTGTTCCCACATGCTCACCAGCTATTGAAAGTGTGATTCTCATTTTACCTGCTAATCCAATGCTTGCAAGTACTCAGCCAGGAGCTTAGCCCTTGCAGTTTTGATTCCTGAGGAATTTCAGAGATACATTCTACCAGAAAAAACAAAAACAAAACTCAAATGTTTAAAATTCTAGAAATCATGTGATGGCCAACAGTGTTTTATGTGGCTCATCCATGATGAGAATGAAGTTACGGTTTCTGATAAATTTACATAATCTTAATAAAGATGTCTGCAGAGAATTCAGGAAATCCTGAATGAGTTTATCCATTTCATTTGTACACATTATTTTTTTTGGGGGGGGAGGTGTACTAGGGATTGAACTCAGAGGCACTCGACCACTGAGCCACATTCCCAGCCCTATTTTGTATTTTATTTAGAGACAGGGTCTCACTGAGTTGCTAAGTGCCTCTCTTTTGCTGAGACTGGCTTTGAACTTGCGATCCTCCTGCCTCAGCCTCCTGAGCTGCTGGGATTACAGGTGTGTGCCATGGCACCCAGCTCATCTATACACATCCTTAAAAAGTCAATAATGTATCATAATGAAACAAGTTTTTCTAGTGAAATCTTGGGAAAAGTTCTGAGAGCTGAAAGAAAAGCAACTTTGGCCTGAGTGTTTCCAGATAACTTGTTCAATTCTATCATTCACCTTCTGCACTAATCTCTCAAGTCTTACATTTGGACGCTTGAGTGGAAGATGGGGAGAAACAACAGGAAAATTACCATTTAAGTGCAAATGATCTCAAAACAAAAGTTGATCTTCATTATTTATTTATTTTGGTACCGGGGATTGAACTCAGGGGCACTCGACCACTGAACCACGAGACTGGGCCTATCTGAGTTACTTAGTGCCTTGCTGTTGCTGAGGCTGGCTTTGAACTCTTGATCCTTTTGTGTCACCCTCCCAAGCCACTGGGATTACAAGGATGCGGGTATTCTTTAAATAGTTTTAATATAATAAAATATTTAACATATTTCAATATGAGATAAACTGAGGATTTATCTCAGTTGCAGACCACTTGCCTTGCCCGTAAAGGGCCCAGGATTCAGTTCCCAGCACCACACACACACACACACACACACACACACACACTAAACAAACAAACAAACAAAAAACACAGCAGTAAAAAAGCTTGAGGAAGAAAATTCTAATGTAAAACATAATATTAATTACTTTTAATGTATAGAAAGGATAAGACATTAAGTGACTTTTTATTAAGCCACTTTTAGTATTACATATTGATATATGTAGGAATATAAAGTATATATTATAGGTGTTATATACAACATATACATTATACACAATATATTAACATTGTATACATACACGCATATTTAATTTTTAAGGCAGAAATAGGGAATGTTGGATGTCCTCTGAAATTTGTATACAAGAAAAAATTACTTCAGAGGTCATTGTTATCCCCAATTGCTGATTTTCTGAGTTAATAGTGCTGAGTGGAGCAAAAATCTTATAATCTAGAGATGGAGTCACCAGTACGACAGGGCTAATCTTGCTCTTACCTCACTCTTCTACTGACTAGAAAGGCCATGTCAAGGTCTGTTGAGAGCATCAACGGTATAGTAATAAAAAGCATTAATTATGCTTTACTTGGATGCAGCAGGTAGAATTTCTGTGGGCTTGCATTTGCAGTATTTCAATTCTGAATTCAAGTGGAAGTACTGTGCCTTAAATGGTCTACAAAGCCACAAAACTGAAATTAAAAAAAAAATAACCCATCCATTGCTTTGGACCTAATAACTGTCCAAACCGTGAATTTTGGTTTTCTTGTGGTTCTATGAAGCACTGGCAAGTGGATCATGTTTTTTGCATATCTTTTCCTTGAGAGATAAAATAAAAATGGACATTTCTGCTTCTTTGGGGACTTTGTCATGGAAACATGCTATAAAAATAGGCCATAAGCACTCAAGACCAATCTTCCCAAATGGATGTACTGAACACTTGTTGGTTCAGACTGCAGTAGTCACTCAGCTTAGTGATTATCTAGCATTATCTCAGTGGATAATGATTTTAATACTTCATAACACTCATTATGGCATTAGTGGTTTCATATTAATAAGATATTAGTTTTATTATTCAGGGAATCTAATACATGAAAGTTAAAAAAAATCAACCTTAAAGCCTTTGTTATCCAACAGAGTTTTTGTTTGTTGTTTATATCAAAAGGCCTTTCCTTGTTGAAACAATTATTTGAGCTCTCCATGATTCTTTGTCTCTGTTCTTAGTCTTAATTTATCTTGTTCTTTGACAGTTTGACCCTTATGAATACCATATTTTGCATTTGGCTATCATAGATCCTGGGGAAAATGTTAGATCATCTTAATCTAACTTCTTGCTTAGTTTGTTGATGCAAAATGACTTGATCTTAATGCTTATCTTTCATTCTGGGCAGATTAATTATAAAATGTACTGTAGATCAAAAGGCAGAATTCCAGAGATAATGTCACTATATTTGGGACCCAGTGGCTTTCAAAGGTTATGAATTAACAGAAAGTCCTTTAATGCAACATCACTCATCTTGTTCTCATGATGAAGCATGAAAATTGACACAGGACAGTGCCGTGTCAAGGTTTATGAGAGGTCTGGAAATGTGGATAAGGACTTTTACTGTAAAGACTGGAATAAATCGCCTGGGGGAGAAGTCTCCCTTTAAAACCAATGTTTCTCAAAGAGTTTTAGAATTTTGAGTTTAATTCCCAAATCAAGAAAATGTGAAAATTGTGTAAAATCTTGGGTTATGATGTCTAATGCACTAAAAATAGATTGATTCATTCATTCAACAAATATCTACTGAAGATTTTCTGTGTGTCTGGTACTGGGCTAGAAGTTAGGAATAAAGCGTAGTTTGCCCCAAGGATCTATTTATTTATGCAGCTCCTTTTCAGATCTCACAGGTGTACACCTAACTTCTCAGTGTACCTAGAAGCATATTCGAAGTCTTTAGGAGTAGCATATTCTAAATCTTTCTCATTTAGGATATACCATCATTCTACAATAAGTGCAGAATAAAGTATTTGAATGACAGAGAGTCTCAAATGGAAAATGCTGTTAATAACATCTGCAAATTATGAAGACATATGAGGATATACTAGGTTTATTCTTTTTCGTAAAGTTGGGATGTGAAAAACTGATATTGCTTATGAGATTTTTAGAAATGCATTTGGAAAACTTTGTGGTTTAATAAAACTCATTTTACTTATTTTGATTCCCCAATTTCTTATTTTACCCATTTCTTCCAACAATAATGGAAAAATACACTCTCAGGGAAATTTGATTCTATTTCAAGTGACTCATGATCAAGCCTAAGGGGACTTATAAAAAGGATTTGTTTTTTCAATGCATGTTTTGAGCAACTGAACCAAAAGCTTAGAAAATGTAGAATGAGCAATAAATTCAAAACTATAAGAGTTGAAGGGAATACTACCAACTTGGAAATTATTCATTTCAATTTCTTACATTTAGGGAAATATTGGTTTTTGAATCTTAATGTGTGTAAATGACAAAATCAATGTTGATAGTACTGTTTTTACTGAAGCATGTAAAATGGGTTATTTTTTTCTTTTTCATCTTATAGAAAGTAATGGTTTAAAATATAAAGTTTGGGATATGTAGGAAAGATGAACCTATGTCATGGAAGCTTTAAAAAAGAAGGGAGGATTCTAAATATATCAGGTAACTCTATATTATTTTAAATGCACTTTAGAGATCCCACTATAGTACACTAAATAAAGCAAAAGGAAAGTATTGAATGTTTTCTGTAACATTTTTGCTGTTTTTTTTATCAGTCTAGTCACTAAAGACTCTATAAAGATCATACTGATTCATGAAGGTGTCAGAGCATTTATGTACCCCAAGGTGAGCCCCAGAATGAATACAATTCTCTTCTTTTGCAAGTTTAAAGTTACATATATCAGACGTTGACTTCTGGACCTTTTGCTACTAGACACAAGTGATCTTTGAGATGAACTGATGCTACTCAGTACTTCAAAGAATGCTGGACAGTTCCTCAAAATCCTTGAACAAAGTCAGCCTAGTAACACCAACATAAGTGCGCCATGTTCTCCAGCGGCCAGTGAACCAAACAAGATTTGACACATCTGTGTGAGTTGTGCAAATCACAACTCAGCGCAATTTCCCCTTGTAACTTAGCCTTTATTCTTTTTCTCCAGATTTTAATGTGAACCAACTAGTAAAGAAGAGATGCATACATTTCAGTATATATTAATTCTATTAGTGATCTACACACACAAACACACACTCCACAATAACTGCCAACTTGGAAGTCTCTCAAAAGTGTCTCTCTTAACACCAGGTGAGAATCACCCTTTTACTGCAAAAATGACAAAAAGCATCTGCTAGATTGTGAATGTTTTTCTCAAAGTTTTGTGTGTTGAGAGGTTGATCCTCAGTGTGGCATAGTTGGGAGGTTCCTGGGTCAGTTGGTGTCATATCCTCAAAAGGGATTGCGGGACCCAATCCTTCTCTGGCTTCCTATTTTTGGATGTGATTTCCTCTTTCCACATGTGTTTCCTTCATAAGTCATGGGGCCTTTACCAGAGCTAGTGCTATGCTGTTCAGACTTTAGCCTCCCAAACTGAGCTAAACACACCTCTTTATAAAGTTAGGCAGCCTCAGCTATTTTGTTCTAATAACAGAAAAAGAACTAATATACCATCTTTGCAAATATTCTAATATGCTCTTGTCTATGGTAGCTAGTACAAAAGTTTTTGTGTGTATTGCAGGATGACATAATGCAAATCACCTTTTTATTACCATACCAAAGCCTCAGAATTAAATATGTGCTGATTCATATACTTTTCCTTTTTTTTTAGAAGAAGTAAAAACATCCTAAAGAGTAATTTGGAAGGTACATGCATGAGCAAATAGTCTCTCATTTACTTGTACTTACTTTTCAAAAAAGTCTTCCACATTAGGTGTAATAAACATATGTAAGTGAGCTCTGAGATCTAAAAATTAGGTTGCCCTTTGCTATTGGAAATCAGTGACGATAATGTGGGAATTATGCCACCAGAAGGTATCATTCCAGTGAGCAACCCTAACTGTCGAATTCTGATCTAGTTGCAACCTGAACTCAATAGCCTGGAAAATAGCAAACCAGTAATTGTGTGAATCCAATCAGGGAACAAAATCACAGAATATTTCAGCAAGTAAGAAAATGGAGTTGTAAATATCAGCCTTGTTTATTTCCCATTACCACAGCTGGAGGCAAGAAAAGAACATGGTTTAGTATAATACAGTCAGGCAGGAATTATCACATACAATGAGGTTGAAAATTCTGGAAAAATATTAGAAAAAGAAAGCACAGCACCTTCACGAAACATATTTGGGTGTGGCTACTCTGTTCCGTGGCCCCATTTGGAAATCATGTCTGCTTTAAAGACAAAATTACTTCAAAGTTTATAACAGTAGCAAACCTGCCCCCTTTTTAACCAAGAGTAAATTATCAGAATATCTCTGTGAGCCAACATTATTTCTTAAAGAAGGATATCTATATTTCTAGATGATAATTTTTGTAGAATCCTCTAATGGCTGGGTCATTACTAACAATGGCAGCCAATGCTCAAATGACACTTACATCACTCTTAATTCATCTTGGAAACAGACTTGTGTAGCAACCCATTGTCTGTGCACCATTCACCAGTACTGACCTGAGGTAGTTTGCATCAGCCAAGGTTGGCAGCTAGCCTTTATTTATTAGGACAACTGCAAATGAGTGTGACCTTTGTGGTTACAGAGCTCAAGGTCTTCAATGTACACATGGAGCCTGTGAATATCATTTCTTCACCAACTTCCCCCAAAAGCCTGTGTCTCCCTATTACCTCTCTCTCATTTCTCCTATATAAATGCCTCTCTTATTTTGTTTGTGACTCTCACAACATTGGCACTGAATGGAAGTTGAAAAACATCTCAACTTCTTCCTATAAATGAGACAAGTAGAAATTAATTCTTAAAAATCTTTAAAATCTTAATCAGACTGTTACCATGTGTTAATCATTTATTGAAAAAAAATCAGTAAGAATAACAGGAAAAAATATTAGGGTCATGTAAGAAGCCAGTACACCAGTAACACATGGTACTCAGAGTCCAAATTCATCTTACAAAACCTGTGGCAAGAAAAAAAACAAATCCCACAAAATGACTTCATACACCACAGGGTGCCAGGTATCATCTAGTAAAGATCAGAAACTATAGAAAAGAGCATAGGATCCAAAGGCTTGTTTCTTTATAGTTTTATTGCAGCCTTCCTATTTCAAAGAATATGAGTTAGCTCACAAAACCATATGGAATACAGAATATTCAGTAAGTTAAATTTAGTCTAATCTAAGTGAGGAGGAACAGAATAAGACAAAGGTGCAGACCTATCAATAACATTTCAACAGAATCAGACCAGGAGTCTCCAACTATTTGGACACTGTAACAAAGCAGCATAGACTGGGTGGCTCATGAACAATGGGACTGCTTCTCACAGCTTTGGAGGTGAGATCAGAGTCCACATACATGGTCATGTTCTGGTGAGGGCACCTTCCAAGGTGCAGACGGCTGATTCTCTATTGTATCCTCATGTGGTGGAAAGAGAAGGAGAGACCTCTCTGGGGCCCTTTTAGTAAGACCACTGACCCCCTTTTTGAGGGTTCTATGTCACGACCTACTTAGCTCCCAGAGTTCTACTGCTAGTACCTTCACATTGGAGGTGAGAATTTCAACTTAAAAATTTTTGGAGGCATATTTGATCCAGAACATTCCATCCCTGGCGCCTGTAAATCCATGTCATCCTCACAGGCCATGCTTTCAGCATGTTGCTTTGTGCTCTCCTCAGCTAAGTATTCAAGTTTATCATTCACAACTTCTAGCGTCCACAGAACTCCAGGATGCGATTCCGCCTGGTTCCTCGCCGTATTTAACAAGGTTCTCCTTTCTTCCAGTGTCCAATAACCTGTTCCTCATTTCTGTCTAGACATCCAACAGAATAACCCCCAAAGCCTATATTTCCACTAATAATTTCTTCAAGGCAATCGAGGATTCTTCTAACATTCACCTTAAAAATTCCAGGCTTTACCATTACCCACTTCCAAACCCACTTCCACAATTTTAGGTATTTAGTACAGCAGCACCCTACTTCTTAGTACCCACATTTACATTAGTTTGCTGGGGTTGACATAATTCTGGAGACTGAAAACCTAGGAGAAGGTGTCAGCAGAGCTGGTGTCTATGGCTTGCAGAAGGCCACCATCTTTTTCCCTCTGCTCAAGGTTTTTCCTCTGTGTGCTCACATCCCTGGTGTCTCCTCATATGTCTTAATCTGCTCTTCTTTTAAGGACATTACTGACATTAGATTAGAACCCACACTGATAACCTTATTTTATCTTAATTGCCTGGTTTACAGTCCTATTTCCTAATATGATCATAAACTGAGGTGCTGAGCATTAGGGTGTCAGCATATGAACTTGAGGGGCACACAATTCAGTCCATAACATGGGAGTTTGGTGGAAAATTGGGTCGAAGTTTCTTGCTACTAAAATCAATAGGGAAAGCCACAATTCATATATTTGTGAATCAAAACCAGAACAACTCATGAGGAGAACACAATCCTTCCTGATTTTAAGACTGAGCAAGGCTTTGTCTTATAAATCAGCAATCTGAAGGGCTGTCTCAGTGGACAGAAGTTGGGAGAAAAGACAGAAGTTGGGGTAGTGTTACCAAGAGATCTATTTACAACAAAATCTCCAAGAATCACTGTGGTGTCTGGGTGTGTTTGGGGAAACTTGAACCAGAGAAAAATGAAATTTTAATTAGATGCAGATGTGTTAAGTTTCAACTAATGTTTTCTAAAAAGAAATAACAGGCTGATGACCTGGGAAGGAAAGGGGTCTCAGCAAAAGGGGGGTAAAGATGTGGCTTGTCCTAGATCAAAAAGTTGAAAGCAGGATGGGCCTCTACACAGACTAGATCTTCCAAGTCCACACCCAGAGCTTGCTCTTCCATGCCCCAGGGGAATAGAAACTCTATATGTCACTTGGAGGACCCGCTGGGAGAGCAGTCAGGTTTTAAGGACAGGGACTCAGAGGCATGGATTGAGAGCAGACATTCAGCTCAGAGGTCTGAGCAAGATGCCCATGTAACAGAGGATTTCTGACCATGGAGTCTGTGGCCGCAATTGAGATGGTGGGTCAAGAGACTGGAGGGCAAATACCCATGACCTGAAGCCAAAGGAAAAGTCCTTTAGGTAAATCAGGAAAAAGTACCCCTTTTCTCCTATGGAAATGGTATGTGTGTGCACTCATGTGTGAATGTGTATGTGTGTGTGAGAGACAGGAGGGAAGCAGGAGGGTGACTGAAAGAGAGAAACTGACAGATTGGTTGGATCCAAAATCAAATCTTTTAACTAAGAGAGTCCAAGATACCAGATGGCAGGTGACTGAGAGATTTTTAATACTCTGATTTGGAACTCTTAAATAAAACTGCAGAAAGTGGGACAATAGCACATTGAGTCTGGTAATTTAAAGCATGCAAAACACATGTTGATTCATGTAAGTCCCACCAAAGTTTGGGGGGACTGCTGGGCAGAGCTGTATTTTCTCCAATTCCCATTTGATGAGACCCAGACTTGGAAGAGTTCAATGGCTTGTCCTAGATCAAAAATTTGAAAGCAGGATGGGCCTCTACACAGACTAGATCTTCCAAGTCCACACCCAGAGCTTGCTCTTCCATGCCCCGTGTGGTCTGCTTGAGTGGCCAGTGGACTGTGTTGTGACTCTTATCATAGTAGCTTGCTAGAGAGGGCATAGATGTGGCTTTGGCAGAGAATCATCTCTCTTACTGTGGTTCTCCCCACCCCTCCGTCACCTTCTACCCACAAATTCTTTTTGATATTCAGTGGCAACAGAAAATACCCAAAGTGAGTGGCAGCTGGAGGGTAACTGGGGTGGGGAGGGGTTGTTTCACCACAAAGCCAATACTCCAAAGCACATGAAATGAATAAAATGATTACTCCTTCCTAAGAAAAGGAAGAAGTGAGTAAGAAGCATCTGATGCAACTGTTTAGCAATAAAGTATAAGCAAATGATATTAGGGGTCCTTTAAATTCAGTCGTTTGTTTTTAAATGGAGCTCTTTTCTCAGAGCCCGAGACTCAGCCATCATGACCAAAGTTCAACATGAGGCATTAGGGAGGCAATAAAAAATGCAGAGTTTTAAAAAATATACTATATTTTAGAACTTGTTCACTTCAACCTCCTGTCGTAATTATCTTGTGCTTTAAGCGAAGGAAAAACAAGTCAGACAAACTATTATTTAATTTAGTCGAGACTCAGATGAAGTTATTCCCATTTCAAAGATACTCAGAGATAAGAAGTCGTTGATTCATCCTGAATGCCAGACATGGAGCATAGATTAGATTCAATTTATGGAATTGGCCCCAGGGTCTGTTAGTCCTCTTACACGGCTGGTCTTCATATGTTCACTGGAGACTTAACAAACCAGAAATGCATCAAATATCTGGATAAAGAACATATTATCTCCAATTCCCATCCTTAGGCACATGAATGAAATTTATCACACCAATTACAGACAGAATCCTAATGGCACTTTAAAAAATGGGAATGTGTAGTCTCCATCTATTATGATCATATCTTCCCTCACCTTCTGCTATAAAATTAGGGGTGATATCTGATTCAAATGTATGATATCAAGATTATTGTACTGTCATGTGTAACTAATTTTAAAAAAAGAAATACTAGTGTTTCCATATTCGTCCTCAAAATGCTTAGAATTGTAAGTGCTCCAATAAATGATTTCTAAAGTAAAAAAACCAAAAACTATTGTCCATTGAAATTGATCCAAAAGAATAGTTTTTTTTTTCTTTAACAACAACAACAACAAAAATTAGGGGTGATTTTTAAAGTATGTTGGGAAGTTCGAGACCATGTCCAGCCTGGTGTCAGAAGAACTGATTCCCCAACGTCCTCCTGCCTGGTTTATTATCTCCGCTCCCAAAAGCAAACATTCTCACTCAGAGGGTGATTAAGGAGAGTGTACAGAAGGCAGTGTTCACAAAGGTGCATGGAGGACAACTAGGGATGGCAAAGAGTCCTGGCACTGGCAATAGCAAGAGGCTCTTCTAAACCAAAGCACCAAAGGGCAAGCGAAGGAAGAAAGTCTAGGATTTCAGAGCAAGTTGCAACTATAGTTGCAGCTTGTACACACCATTCAGGCAGCCTTGGCATAGGACACATTGCCGCAGTCTGGCTGGGCACAATCAGGAGCCACTTGTCAAAAGAAACTAACTTTATTTTTAGAACCATACACGCCAAACAAAACAGCCTCTCAGGAAAAACCCTCAGAGCCTCAACTGCCACCACCGGCTTTCCACAAGCCTCTCTCTCCAACACAAGCTTCTCTCCACCTCCCACAATCTTCCTGCTCTTGAGGCCGATTGGCTGGGTCACGTGGGCGGAGCCAAAAAAGTCCCCCAATGAGCAGCTCCGTGGTTTGAAAGGGCAGGGAAACAGCCCAATGAGCATCACCGCAGAGGAGCCAATCAGCTAGATGTTGCTGGGGCCGCTGTGAGCCAATCATCAGCCGGCAGCTGGAAGTTTGCTGGCAGCTGGAAGTTTGCTGGGGCCCCTTCGGCTGTGGCTCTCAACATCTCCCCCTCTCTGTTTAAACAACAAGCATGTGGCTTAGGGACCGTGCCTGCCTTAGGTTGTCCAATAGTACATATGGTCCTTAGGTTGGTACCATTGCAATTGGATCTTACCCGTCACTGACTACCGGTCCAGTATACAGCCACACCTGTGGAGAGGTCTTTGTACCAGCGGGGGGGGGGGTGGTGAGGTTCTTTGCCTCACCTCTGTTGGCCCCCAAATTTTAGCTGGACGATCATGACAAGCAGAAGGGAGGAAGATACACCAAGCCAATTGACAGCTCCTTTTGGAAAAATTGTACCACCAATGACATCATCAGCAAAAATACCCCAACACTACCACAAGTCGCTGCACCAACAGATAGTTCACAATGCATACAGGTGAGCTCACAATGTGTCCAGGCAAGTTCTGCAAGCAGTTCAGTGATGGCTATTGTAGAAGCTGTAGATTGGTTTTATCTTTGACTTCACCAGCACTGGGATGAAGATAGGAATTCTGGCAATAATGGCTAAAGAAAAAATTATGTAACATTACAGAAGGCACTAAAAGAAAACAATTTTCTTAACAATTTACATTGTCTTCACTGGCACTGGGATGAAGATAGGAATTCTGGCAATAATGGCTAAAGAAAAAATTATGTAACATTACAGAAGGCACTAAAAGAAAACAATTTTCTTAACAATTTACATTATCTTTAAGAGAATTATTAAATATAATGAAAAGGAAAGGTGAAAGTAAACAAACAGATCTGTTAACCTTCTTTTTTGTTTACATATTAAAACAATCCTCAACAGTTGTTTACCCAATTTAAATTAAACCATATAAATCACGTGAAAAAAAAATATTTGGATCCATTTTATCATGAGCGCTCATCATATATGATATATGGACATACATACTTTCAAACATATAACACAAAACACAAGTGTGCACACATAATATAATACATACAACACATAACATTATAGTAAAGGCCTTATAACTTTTTACAGGTGAAATCTCCATTGCAATGTTTAAAAACTCTATAGTCAAAAAATAGAACTGATCAGCAAAACATTAACCTAGGTCTGTATGAGCTCAAAAAACAAACTAGAACTTCATGATATGGCAAAGGGCAATAATAAAATAGATATTGAAAAAAGCATCCTGGTTCTGTTGCAGATGTAAGAATAGCCAAACTGGAGTTTTGGATATCAGTTGTTATGGATTTGAGCCAAATCATCTTCTTTTTGGTCTGTAGAAATCGCTTTAGTTAATCTTTCTGGAATCCAAATCAGCTGCTGTTCTCCCTGTGGAAACACATAAACAGACCCCCGACTCCAGACAATCACTGGGTCAGGACCTTGGTTAATCTCTCTGGAATCCAAATCGGCTGCTGTTCTCCCTGTGGAAACACACAAACAGACCCCCGACTCCAGACAATTACTGGGTCAGGACCTTTCCATTGTCCTGTTAGAATATCCTTCCAAAGTACCTTGGGCTTATGCACATTTTTTGGACATATATGCCTTTCCGCAGCACTAAGTCCTGATGAATCCAAATTTAAAAAGTTTAGAGTAAAAAGGGTTATTTTAAGTTTATCTTTGGGGAATATATACCCCTTCCCAATTCCTTCTTTTTGCTTTAATAAGTACATTTTAATAGTTTGATGAGCTCTTTCAACTATGCCTTGTCCCTGTGGATTGTATGGGATTCCTGTTATATGAGTAATGCCAAATGTTGAGCAAAATTGTTTAAAAGAGGTAGAAGTATAACCAGGGGCATTATCTGTTTTTAACTGTTTTGGAACACCCACAGTGGCAAAATTTTGTAAGCAATGAGCTATAACATCTTTAGTTTTTTCTCCGGCATGAAGGGAGCCCATCAAAAATCCAGAAGAAGTATCAACTGTAACATGCAAATATTTTAATTTTCCAAATTCTGGCAAGTGTGTGACGTCCATCTGCCAAATATGGTTAGGTATCAATCCTCTAGGATTGACTCCAAGATTAACTTGTGGTAAAAAGGTCACACAATTTTGACATTGTTTTATTATTTGTCTAGCTTGTTCCTTAGTTATTTTAAAACGCTTTTGTAAAGTATTAGCATTGACATGGAACTTTTTATGAAAATTTATAGCTTCTTCTAGTGTAGAGAAAATATGTATGTCATGTGTAGTTTTATCTGCTAAATCATTGCCCAAACTAAGGGCTCCAGGCAATCCTGTATGTGCCCTGATATGTCCTATAAAGAATGGATCTTTTCTGTCCCAGATTAGACTTTGTATAGTGGAAAGCAAAGAGAAAACAGTAGAAGAAGGGGAAATCCTACCAGCATCTTCAAGAGATACTATAGCATTAACTACATACTGACTATCAGAAAATAAATTAAATACAGAATCTTTAAACATCACAAAAGCTTGTAAAACTGCATTAAGCTCTACCTTTTGAGCTGATTGTTTGGGTACTAAAAATGTAAAAGTTTGATCAGGGGTAACTACTGCTGCTGTACCATTATTTGACCCATCAGTGAATATATTTGGAGCATTCATGATAGGTGTTTTTCTTGTCATTTTTGGAAAAATTACAGGATGCAATAACCAAAAAGACAATAAAGGATTAGATGGTAAATGGTTATCAAATGAAACATTAGATTTGCACATGATTATTGCCCAAGTATTTAACTCATTAGCTAACTCATCAATTTGATTCATAGTATATGGAGTAATAATTTTATTGCGAGAAATTCCAAACACTCCTTTTGCTGCTTTTATTCCTTTGAGTATTAATTGTCCTACAGCCTCAGGATACCTAGTAAGAATAGTGTTAGGAGAATAAGATAAATGTATCCATAATAATGGACCTTCTTGCCAAAATACTCCTGTAGGAATATTTTTTGTTGGTAGTACAATAAATAATAAAGGCAAACTTATATCAATTCTATCCAAATGCATATTTTCCATATATGTTTCAATGATTTTTAATGCCTTTCTTGCTTCAGGCATTAACATTCGGGGTGAATTTGGATCTGATGGACCTTTTAGGATATCAAATAAAGGTCCCAACTCTCCTTTTGGTATACCTAAATAAGGCCTTATCCAATTTATGTCTCCTAATAATTTTGAAAGTCATTGAGTGATTTGAATCTACTCGTATTTGAATTTTTGGTGGACGGACCATGGTTGAGGATAATAGAACTCCTAAATAATTAATTGGAAAATTTAATTGTACTTTATCTATTGCTATCTCTAGATTATAATTTTTTAATAAGTTTGTAAGTGTGGCATAACATTCTAGCAATGTGTTTTTATCTTTGTGTGCTAATAATACATCATCCATATAGTGAAATATTTGTAGTTCAGGATTTTGATTTCTAAGTGGCTGGATTACTTTGTTAACATAAATTTGACACATAGTTGGGCTGTTAGCCATCCCTTGAGGGAGTACTTTCCATTCATATCTCTGATCAGGACCTTCATGATTCAGTGCAGGGATAGTAAATGCAAAACGTGGACTATCCTCAGGATGAATTGGAATTGAAAAAAAAACAATCTTTAATATCTATAACTAAAACATACCGGGTTTTTGGCAAAGCAGACAACTGAGGAATCCCTGATTGAGCAGGTTCCATAATAACCATCTCATTATTAATGGCTCTTAAATCTTGCAATAATCTCCATTTACCAGATTTCTTTTTGATGACAAAAATGGGAGTATTATGGGGAGATACAGAAGGTTGTATATGTCCTTCTGCTGATTGTTGTTTGACCAGGTCATGGGCTGCTTGTATCTTTTCTTTAGTCAGGGGCCACTGAGGAACCCATACTGGTCTTTCTGATTTCCAAGTAATTTTTATTGTCTCAGTGGCCCTTTCTGAAAATCCAACCCATGTCTGTCTGTTCCTTGATCTATTTGTATTGGTGCTGCTATACCTTGCTCTTGTTTTTCTAATCTTTTTCCTTTCCTAAAACCTTGTCTAGTCATAATAGTAGGTGCATTTTGGTTGATGTTATTTGTTAATGTCAAACCTAATTGATCTAGGACATCTCGTCCCCATAAATTTACGGGAAGATGATCCAATACATATGGCTGTATAGTTCCTTCACATCCTTCAGGATCCTTCCAATCTAATACCATTGCACTTCTATGGGGATTAGTTGCCACTCCTAGGCCTCGAAGCGTTTGAGTGGCTTGTTGTAATGGCCAATGTTTGGGCCATTCTTGATGAGAGATGATGCTAAGGTCTGCACCTGTATCCAGTAGCCCATTAAATTCATGTCCTTGAATATTTAGTTTTAGCATGGGGCGAGAATCTAAATTTAAAGAAAGCATAGCCCAATCTATACCTGTGGAGCCTAATCCCTTGGAACCTCTTTCTACAGTATGACTGGAAAATTTATCATGTAGGCTGGGTATTATTAGTAACTGTGCTATTCTATCTCCTGGTGAAATTGCTGATATACCCTTTGGAGAACTGGCTATAATTTTTATTTCACCTTCATAATCGGGATCAATTACCCCAGGACTTATCATAAGTCCTTTTAGAGTAGAAGAGCTGCGTCCCAATAATAAGCCTACTGTTCCTTTGGGAAGAGGTCCTTTCACCCCTGTGGGAATGATTTGAACTCCCATCTCTGGAGTTAGTACTGCTCTGGCGGAGGCGCAGATGTCCAACCCTGCGCTCCCTCTGGTTTGTCTGATGAGGGATCTGATGGACAGTGTGTCCTGGGCACTACCCTGATGGGGTTGCTGGGTTCCTCCAGTGCTCCGTATATTTGAGGTTTTGGGCCCCGGAGCATTGGGCCCCCCTGTCCATTTTTTGGCAATGGAGCCCGATGCCTTTCTCCACGATATCGTGGATAAACACCTGGTCCTTTTTCATTTTTTGATAATGGAGTACCCTCTATGGTGGTTTGAGAACGGCATTCATTAGCCCAATGTCTCCCTCTACGGCATCGTGGGCAAATACCTGGTATTCTACTCCTTTGATACCTAGTTTTGTTAAACCCTCCTCCAATGGGGCAATTCCTTTTAAAATGTCCTGTTTGTTCACAATTGTAGCATGTTCTTGGCCTGGCATCTAAAGCCTGTTTTACTGCAGCTGCCACAATTTGCCCTTGTTCATTAATGTCTCTGGCATCTAAAGCCTGTTTTACTGCAGCTGCCACGACTTGCTCTTGTTCATTAATGTCTCTACATAATTTAATATATGTGTTTAAATCTTCATGTTTCCATGGTCTAATGATATCTCTGCACCAACGATTCGCTTGCTCATAAGCCAGGTGTTTTAGTAATGGCATTGCTTGTTCTGTATTCCCAAAAACTCTGGTAGCTGTTTGAATAAGCCTATCTACAAATTCAGCATAAGGTTCATTAGCTCCTTGTATTACTTTAGATAATTGACCTTGTAAACCTCCATGTCCTTGTAAAGTCTTCCATGCCTTAACTGCATCTACAGCAATTTGTGCATATACACCAGGATCATATGCAATTTGTTGCTGCTGATCCTCATAAGGTCCCTTTCCTAACAACATATCTAGATTTCTCTGAGGATAATCAGCTGCTGCATTTCGCCTAGCCGTCTCCTTGCAAAATTCCTCATTGGCAACCTTCCATAACAGGTATTGTCCTCCATTTAGCACAGCTTTACACATATTAGCCCAATCTGCTGGTGTCATGTTCAAGTTGTTAATGGATTCGACCATGTTTACAGTGAAGGGTGCTTGAGGACCATAGGTTGTTACAGCCTCTTTTAGCTGCTTCACTGTTTTGAAATTTAAAACTTGGTAAAATCGCTGCCCTCCTGCCTCAAATACAGGGCATGTTAATATTTGAGATCTTGTCTCAGGATCCCAACTATCAACTGCGGGGTTTGGGGACCTCCCAGCATATGGAGGTGGCCTTGTTAGTTGGACATTTACGTCCTCTGGTGATAGAAAGGTGTTAGTAGCAATCTCCTGTAGAGGTGGTGCTGTTGGTTGGACACTTACACCCTCTGGTGATAGAAAGGTGTTAGTAGCAGTCTCCTGTTGTAACTTTCCCCCTGATGGCTTTTTCTGTTTTACACTTTCTTTCTCTGTCTGACTAGCTTGAGAGGCCTTCTCTTTTACTTGAATCTTTTCCTCTGTCTGACTAACTTGAGAGACCTTCTCTTTTACTTGAATCATTATGTCTTCTCCTTCCTTTACCTTTGTCTGAACTGAAGGCTTTGGACTAAGCAAACAAGATATGAACGTCCACAATGGCAATGTGCCAACTGGCAGAGTCCCTGGGCTTTTCTTTTCTATTCTTTTTAAATCTTCACCATGATGGTTCCATTGTGATATATTTAACAACTCCTCCTTAAAAAGCCATGGGCTACATTTTTGTATTGTATCAACGTATGCCTTGATTGTTCTTGATTTTACTGAGATGCCTCCTTCCTCTAACAATTTACTTAACACTCTTTCAGTTTGTTTTTTACTAATTTCTGATCCCGTATTTCTACTATAATACAACCCAACAAGATGACGCCAAACAAAACTGAGACAGAATGAAATAAAAAGGGAACAACAAAAAGTCATTATAGCCTTTCTATCCTCCTGACATGTGCATCCGTCCTTTCTCCCTATCTGTTCCTCAGACGTAAATAGTTTTTCCTCAGATGTGAGCGGTTTTTCTTCCGTCTCACTCATCTCCAGGGACAGGCAACTTAAAACAAAAGTGAAGCAAAACAAAAGAGGAATCTTAAAATGGCTACCCATCCTCTCGCCCTGCCCTCAGGGGCGAGCAGTTTCACTTACCCTCAGTCGCTCCCCGTGCGAGCCACCAAATGCCGCAGTCTGGCTGGGCACAATCAGGAGCCACTTGTCAAAAGAAACTAACTTTATTTTTAGAACCACACACGCCAAACAAAACAGCCTCTCAGGAAAAACCCTCAGAGCCTCAACTGCCACCACCGGCTTTCCACAAGCCTCTCTCTCCAACACAAGCTTCTCTCCACCTCCCACAATCCTCCTGCTCTTGAGGCCGATTGGCTGGGTCATGTGGGCGGAGCCAAAAAAGTCCCCCAATGAGCATCTCCGTGGTCTGAAAGGGCAGGGAAACAGCCCAATGAGCATCACCGCAGAGGAGCCAATCAGCTAGATGTTGCTGGGGCCGCTGTGAGCCAATCATCAGCCGGCAGCTGGAAGTTTGCTGGCAGCTGGAAGTTTGCTGGGGCCCCTTCGGCTGTGGCTCTCAACAACACATTCCACTTCCATGTTCAACACATGCATCCCAAAGATATGCATGCCAAGTTAAATGTGAAAAATCCAAGCCAACAGGCTAGACTGTGAGGATTCCCATTTTCAAAGATCTAAAAAATTCATGTGGACACAAATTTTAGAGGTGTGATTTCTAGCACTTCACATGTAGATTTTTTATTTGTTCTTTTTAGATATACAGTAGAATGTATATTGACATATTATATATACATGGAGTATAACTTATTCTAATTAGGATTCCGTTCCCATGATTGTACATAATGTGGAGTTACCCTGATTGTGTATTCATATATGAACATAGGAAAGTTATGTCTGATCATTCTACTGCCTTTCCTCTTCCCATCCCCCTGCCTTCCCTTCATTCCCCTTTTGTTTAATCCAATGAACTTCTATTTTTCCACTCCCTTCTCACCCCCACCCACTGTATGTCAGCATTCACATATCAGAAGAACATTCAGCCTTTGGCTTTTGAGGATTGGCTTACTTCACTCAGCATGATAGTCTTCAGTTCTATCCATTTACCAGCAAATACCATAATTTAATTATTCTTTGTGACTGAGTAATATTTCATTGTGCATATGTATACCACATTTTCTTTACCTGTTCATCTGTTGAAGGGCACCTAGGTTGGTTCCATAGTTCCGCTATTGTGAAATGAGCTGCTATAAACATTGATGTGGCTGCATCACTATAGTATGCTGATTTTAAGTCCTTTGGGTATAAGCTGAGGAGTGGGATAACTGGGTCATGTGATGGTTCCATTGCAAGTTTTCTGAGGAATTTCCATGCTGCTTTTCAGAATGGTTGCACCAACTTGCATTCCCACCAGCAACGCATGAATGTACCTTTCCCCCCATATCCTCACCAACATTTATTGTTACTTGTATTCTTGATAATTGCCATTTTGACTGGAGTGAGATGGAATTTCAGTGTAGTTTAATTTGCATTTCTCTAATTGCTAGAGGTGTTGTACATTTTTTCATATATTTGTTGACCATTCGTATTTCTTCTTCTGTGAAGTACCTCTTCAGTTCCTTTGCCAATTTATAGATTGGTTATTTGTTCTTTTGGTGTTAGATTTTTAAAGTTCTTTGCAAGATGCAGGTGGGTGAAGAATTTCTCCCATTCTGTGGGCTTTCTCTTCATGTTCTTGTTTCCTTTGCCTTGAATAAAATTTTTGTTTTGATTCCATCCTATTTATTGATTCTTGATTTTACTTTTTGTGCTTTAGGTAATTGTTGAGGAAGTCAGTTACTAAGCCAAAAAGATGGAGAGTTGGGCCTGCTTTTTCTTCTAATAGGTTCAGGGTCCCTGGTCTAACTCCTAGGTCCTTGATCCACCTTAAGTTGATTTTTGTGCAAAGTGGGAGATAGGGATTAAATTTCATCTAGAACATATCACATATAGTTTTAATATTGTTCATTTCCTTCACAGTTGAATGTCTTCACTCCTCTACATATTTAACTGAAGCCAAATAGTTCTTCTTTGATGTCCCTAATAATTTCCATATTTTTGTCATTTGGATTGCACTTACGAAATCTTCACATCTCATCACTAGTATAGCAGTTTCACTTTTCTATTTTCAGGATATCCAAATGAAATAACAAATGCAAAATAATAAAATATTGAAATGATTGGCAAATGATGTCTGTGCTTATGGAAACTTAATTCTCACCTAGTAGGCAACATGACCATATGTCAAAATAGTTGTTCACTATCAGAGGTACAAAGTCCAGATAAAGTGCATGGTCAATGTATGTGGGTAAAAGGTAGCAATTGTGCAAATGTCAAACATGACAAAACTCGTGGATAATTAATATTTGAATCAAAGTTTGCAGTAAACTACAAGTTTGGGACCACAGCTGGTGGCCTGATATGAAGAGCTGAAAGAAGGATACTACAAAATCAAATACAAGAAAAGCAAAGATCTACCCGTGTAGGATCCTTTTGCAGAAACCATTTCCCTTACAGGCCTGACCTATCCTTGAGCACAGTTCCAAAAATGGATTTTTTTTTAAATTATAGAATATCAAGGCAGTGTTACTCTTATTATTTACAAAGTACATTGAAGAGACTTCTATTCAATATCCTCCATTTAAAAACAGAGAAGTGTCTGATGTATGCTAGAAAGATCCCTGTCAAAACTATTCTTTCACTAATGAACTTGGTCACCTACAAAGGTAAACTCCACTTATAAAGCAAATTCATGTAGGCAGGAGAAGAAAGAGTAAGATAAGGAGTTATTTCTAGAAGACCAGTCACAACTTCTGCATAGATGCTTCTTTGTAACAAGAGATTCTAGACCTCAAATGTCTTAGAAATGGGGCGTCTAGCCAAAAGAAACACCAGTTTAGGGAACTCATGTAGCAAAGTGTGAGCAGATTCTGCCCATTTCTTCCCAACTCACTTCCCATTGATATTGAAATGGGCCCTGGAGTGAGTGTCCACATCACAGAAACCAGCAAGTGATACACAACAGGCCCTCCCCCGTCACCAGGGAATAGTTAAAAATTTCTAGCACATCTCCAACTAGGACTTCTGTGTATCTTTTTTTTTAATTCTTTTAAGGTGCTGGGAATTGAATCCAGGGGTACTATACCACTGAGCTACATCCTCAATCCTGTTTTTTTTTTCATTTTGAGATAAGGTCTTGCTAAGTTTCAGAGGCTGGTCTTAAACTTGAGATCATCCTGCCTGGGCCTCCTGAGTTGCTGGTATTACAGGTTTATGCCACCATTTACATCTTTTTTCTGATCTTAACTCACTTGATGACTTTTTTTTTGTTTTTTAAGTTTTCATTATAGAAAATTCCAAATATGTGAGCAGAAGTAGGCAGAGTAGCCTGATAAACTTCTAGGTACCCATCATCCCATTTTATTAATTATCAATTCACAAATAATACTATTTCATCTTAACCCCACCAATTTCTCCTCCCCCCAGATTATTGTGAAACATATCCCAGGAATCATATTATTTCAGCTCTAAGATAAAGATTCTTTTAAAGCCCTGACTACAGGTCATTATCACTCTAAAAGAATGACAATAATTTTCAATGTGATTGAATATCCATTCAACATTCAAATTCTCAAGTGTCTCAAAAATGTCAGATTTTTTAAAAAAAGTTTTGTATTTTATTGGGAATTTGAAATAATGTCTATACATTTTGATTCGTTGCTATGTCTTTCAAGTCTTTTATAGGGTCCTTCATACCTCTTTTTACACACACACACACACACCACCTTTTTTCTTAACCTCCCTTGCCTTTCTTTGTTGAAGAAACCAGTTTATTTGTCCTGTAGCATTTCCACAGTCAGGACTATGCTGGTTGTATGCTGGACTATGCTGGGTTCTTCTGTTTTCAATATTTGCTATAAATTGGTCGTTGGATTCAGAGGTTTGAACCAATTCTGTTTAGATTTTTTTTTTGCAAGAATACTTCAGAGGGAGAGGTATGTGCTTCCCTTGGAGGCAGTGATTGTGAGATGCCTGGCTTCCTGCGATGTTAACTGAAAATGATATGCATTTATTTATTTACATCAGAGGTATGCCACATCTATTTGTTCCTGGTAACTTTTTAAAAAAATCTTCATTTAATGTTTCCCATCTAACTATTTTTCAAGGCACCAACCTCTTTATTCAAAGAGCATGCTCAATTTTGAGGTGTGCCAGATGATACATAAAAAGATTTCTGTGACTTGAGTATATATATCTAACACTTGTGAGAATTTTAATCCCCAACACTACAAAAACAAACAGATAAAACTTATGAGAATCATTTTGTTATAAAAGAGGGCCAGACATTACATGAGAACACAGAGGAATGATCCTGAACTCATTTGACCTGTTTTGTGAATAACACTGCATTTGGTAGCAAATTTTAAGTTCAATAACAAATATGTCAACTTAGATATCTAAAGGTTATTATTAGCTTGGATATAAGGGATATTATTTACATATTACCAATTATAATTAGGATATTATTACATATTCACAATTATCATCAGTGGGCATATGTACATAAATTTCATTATTAGCAGAAAACCTGAGGTCACTTTTGTTTGAAATGCCATTCTAATTTCTAGTTGGGCTTTAGGAATGATTTATCTTTCATAAGAAGGGGCCATTGTTCTTCCTTCAACTCCTTTGACATTGCCCTTGCACCAGATATTGACCTTCACCAGGTAATGGCCAACTTGACCACTTGAGACCATGATCATGAATGCTGAATCTCTTTATAACTATAGTCAGAAAATCATGTCCTTTAATTTGAAGTTTATGGATGGATAACATTAACTTCAATTTCAGAACCTGATGATATTCCTGTTACCTCATACATTTGTTTTTTTGAGCAAAAGATATAATTTATGGTAGTGGCAATTTAATCAGTATCATAAATATCTAGCAAATAGTAAAAAGCTATTTTTACTGGTTTCACAATTTATCTTTTTGGAGTTTCTGTGTGTATCTGTGTATAGGTTTTAAAAATGTTTTTTTTTTTTCCCCTCCATCTCACTAATCTGCTTATTTTAAAGAACTGCAACTGCAGTCAGATCTTTTAAGTTCACTGAGACCAGATACCATTTACACAACCCTTGTAAACATCCACAGACCTCAGATGAATAAGTCCTATGTGCTAAAAGGAAAGATATTTCAGCTTTGTAAAGTCATTTTTTTTGACACAGAATAAGTGCTCAAGAAATATTTATTGATTGGAAACAATTTAGAATCTTATCGATTTCTTGATAGAACATTTGGAGCCACGGTGGCTGCAGAAGTGTCGTAATGGACATTTGGTCTTCAAGTAAACAATCCCCTCTGTCTCTTTCTCTCTTCACCAACTCCTGCCCACCCCCTCCCCCCATCCTGCCAATCTCCATTCTATCTTTCTTTCTTAATACAAGATATACACTTAGGAAGACTGAAAAACCCCAATGACTAAACGTGATTGGAGTCCATTCCCACCCCTCCACTCAGCTTGATGTTTTGTTAACTGTTACTACTTTTCACTTTGAAAAAAGGTTTAGCCAACAGTATTCAATCTGCTTTCCACCAGGTAAAACTCACCCTCCCCCTAACCTTTAGGTCATTCCAATCATGTTTTTTCTCTCATCATGCTGGAAGTAATGGAGTAGGCAGGAAGTGAAAGTAGAAGTTCTATAGCTCTGCCTGCCTGGCTTTTGTTTGCCTGTCTCTAACTACCTTAAACTACTTCCTTCTTATCTTTATAACAATAGGACAAAATGGTTCCTTCTAAATGGTCCCAAAGCCAGCCAGACTTCCGTAACCTATTATTATGACCTTTCTCTCATCAGTAATTGTTCTGCAATTTGTGCCTAAAGAAACCTTGGGGTCTACAATGCCCCCAGAGGTGTGGGGAGAGCAGCCTGGGGGACCACTCTGCCCATTATCACATACCAGGATCTCAGGGGTCACCCCAGTGCCAGAGGCTTAAAATACCTTAAAACATCTGAATAGCGGGGTGATACACGCATTGTTAGAACAATCCTTCAATTTCATTTTAATGGGGATCCCGTTCCCGTGTCCTTCTGGTCTCTGCTTTGGGTCTATGATGAAGGTGAGTTTTGATGAGAAAGCCAAGAACGAGGTTTTATGTATGAGAATACATAAATGAGAAATAGCCATTCAAAAAATAAACAAAAGAAGAATAAGAAGAAAAAAGTGAAAGAGGAGACGAGAAGGTGGAAGAGGATACACCACATGGAAACACACATGGGCATTCAGTTGATTGTAAATCACACACTGTCATTTGCCCAATGCGGAGCAGGCACGGTGACCAGCAATTAGGAGGCACATCTATAGGAAGATGATTTCCTCTCCTTTGCTTCAAGGGCCTCTTTGGTACTGCTCTCCTCTCACGGACCCCTTACCTTGCCATTGCCTTCTCTCACGGGCAGAAATTTAGTAATGGTTATGCCTGGAGTAGTTTTATGAACCCAACTGACAATCAATCAATATTAATTAATGATTGTGCTGTAGTGTGTGTCATGCACTGTTGGTTTTTCTTGGGTCTCAACCCTTTAGCCTGATTGGAGTCCAGAGACCTTCTAGAGAAGCACATTGGTGATGACAGAAGGCCAAAGAAGAATTTCTTTTGTTTTCAAGATGTTGAAGACTTAGGGCAATCCCCCACATGGTACTGAAAACCATTGGAAAAGCATTTGGTGGGAGAAGGTGGGGGTAATTGACAAGCAGTCAGGTGAATTAGTATGGAGTCCCCTAAGGTCAATTCCTCCGAGGACACCATGTACTCTGCCACCATTCCCCATTCCCCAAAGTTTTTTGCAAGGTCCTCTTAATTTGTTCTATTTGTGTCTGCTGCTTATGGTTATGTGACCTCCCAGTCAGTGAAAAGAGCAAAAGAATAGAGCAAATTCTCTGAGTATCTAGAGCTGTCACCCAGTAACCGCTGAAGTAGATCAACTAGTGGCCTTTCCATTTTTAGTTTATTTTAACCCTATCCTTTACCTCTCTCTCTCTCTCTCTCTCTCTCTCTCTCTCACACACACACACACACACACACACACAACATACTGCACATGATGTATTAGTCTTGCATCAGTCAATCAACAGACAAAAAGCTCTTAAGACTTAAGGGCAAGACAACATAATGTGATGGAAAGAGAATAGGTAATAATGGTGATGAGAATCAGGAGATAAATGAAATAAATTTGTTGGGTCCAAAATAAATAATGCTTGCTTTCTTGAAACCCAAGAGTTCCTTATGTTATTCTAATAATCAGAGAAAAAAAAGGGGGGGCGGGGGGAAGCAGAAGCTGGCAGGGAATTTTTTTTTGCTCTGATTCTAGCTAGTTTTATATTTTTATATTGACTTTCCTGTGTCCCTCTCAGAGGTTGGAAGCTAAAAACAAATCTCTTACAAACTGGGTTTGTCTATGGTGGGTGCATTTTATCTACAAAGGTAATTTTTTTAAAGTGGATATTCAGAGGTCTTTGGATAGTAGCAAGTGCCTTACTTAAGAATTTCCCATCTATAAACATTCATGGACAGGACCCAAGCCATGCTTCAAATATGTGGATTTCAACTCCGATGGCATTAAGGGCCTCGTGAAAGCAGAACACATAATCTATGATTCATAATGTTTGCGCATAGCTTTGAAATATTCTACCAGAATTATCGACCCTGTTACATCCAACCAAATGCAAGAACAATGAAATTGTGGAGATTCCTTAAAAAAAAAAAAAGAGGTGAAAGAAAAGTTTTGAAAATAAAGTGAAACTAGTCAAATAATTCAAAGTGGGGCAAAAGTGGTGATTGTTCCGTTTGGACATGGGATGAATCTTTGTCTAAATGAATCAGATCAAGCAAATCACCTAAACCACAGTACTAACATAGGCAGAGAGAGTAATTACCTGTGTGTGTGTTTTGGAGGGGAGGGGGTGGAATCTTGAGAAGGTGCCTAAGCAGTAGGTTTCAAGTCGTTTGAAACAACAAGAAATTGTTATCTATATCCTCCATACATTTATATTAATTCATTATACATAACACATATAACCAACCATCATTAGCTAATATCTCATGGTAAAATTATTATTAATAACAGTACATGTAAATTTGTATATCAAAAATCCTTTTTGCTCATTTTTTTTTGAGGGTCACAATGTCCTGTCAGATATGATAAAATCATTAGTGTTTTTCTTTGTAATGTGATCTACAAAGGGTAGAAGTATCTCTGCCTTTTGTTGTTTGTATGTATTTGCACAATTAACATTGTCTCTGAGCCACAGCACTTATTCAGAAAAATTTTAAAAAGCCGTGTGTCCATTTTGAGAGGAATAATAGCTAAAACTAGAAAAACATAGTCTGGAAATGTACAGAACTAAGAATACCACACCCATTTGCAGTGTTCCAAAGGAGGAAGGAGATAGAGTGATACTGTCTCGCAACACTGTGGGTTGTCCCCTCCTCCCTCAGTACATGTGGACCCAATAAGAAGGCAAGTGTCAATTACTATATTAAAGATTTACTAATATTAATCCTTTTTAGTTTTCAAAATAAAATATTTGTCAGCAAAATTTCTAATAATCTCTTCCTATACCCCAATGGATCATCTTTTGCCCCTGAAGAAATATACACATCTCATTTTGGAAAACTTCAGCCTAGAAGATTAGCATTTGTGTCAGACATCTATTATCTTAATATTAATTCTGAAGAAGACTAAGTTTGTTCAAAAAAAAATTTAAAGACTAAAATGGTGATAAAATCTTTCATGAGGTTTTATTCAAGAGGTTCAAAGCTTATTTGAATTTGAACAACATCAAAGTATTCAAATACTGAATAATAAAGACACTATAGGATTCCCTATAACACAAACTGGGAAGTCATGACACATGCCTTAATATAGTTAGATAAAAAAAAATTTAGACAGCATGAATCAAAAAAGAAAAGCATAAAACTGAACTTATTTATTTTTATGCAGAGCTGGAGATTAAACCTTTGCACATGCTAGGTAAGACCTCTACCCTGAGCCACATCCAATCCATGCGATTAGTTTTCAAGTACTGAAGGACAGTACTTGGTGGAAAGTTAACATCACTTCCGTTTGTTACAGTATGGCCAACCAGAGATCCTGATGGCTCTTCTGCTAAAACACTCTGACAAATACCTAAAGAAACTTTTTAAAGGTGCTGATTAGGTGGCATGAAGATAAGGATGTCTGAGGTCAAATACTAAGAGAAAGTAGGAACCCAAAGAGGCAAGTTGAGCACACTGAAGTGAGTTTACACACTGCCCTGAAGCTGGTTGAACCCTCTAACCTAAGCTTCAGTGTTCACACTGTTGGCAGGAAGGAAAACACTGGACTTACTCAAAACTCCAAGATGCCATAACCCTGAAGGAGGCATGAGAAAGAAAACCTGACTTCACAGGGGAAGTAGGAAAAATGGTTTCCTTCAAGTCTTGGTAGTGAAAGAGGATAAAAATATTTCTTGAGTATTTCCCGTCACCAAGGGCTCCCCTCTAGATTTACAGGCCAAGAATGTATTTTCCGGCTAGGTGGGAACAGCTAAATCCAATGTTGAAGCTTTAAGGGGTTCTAGGCAAACCATCCTGTGAGTCTTGGATAAGAAAACACAAATTTCTGGAGAAACATGCTTAAATCCCAGGCCCAAGTAAATCACATAAATTGAACTTCCAGTAAACATGAGCTCTTTTTTAGAAAAATAAGTCAGTGAATACCATGTAAACCAGATATTAGATAAGTAAAGATTTCATTTTAATTGGCAATATTTGTATTCACATAATTCACATAATACATGATCGTGATCTGTATTCACAAATTGTGAAGTAACTATGTTTTATATATTTAAAGGCATAAAAGAAGAGAACATAGGCACAAGGAGCAACAAACTAAAAATTTCTTGATAGGTTTAAAGAGAAATAGATACAGTGATTGACAGATAACAAGCTCAAAGGATGAAGTTAGCTCATGAGACACTGGAGGACTGAAGAAGGATCTGGAAGGCAGAAATTCTGTACAATGCAACATAGAGAGGGAAAATAATAATAATGAGTACTTATGAAAGAGGTATGTAGAACATTGGAAGATGAGAGAGAGAGAGGATAGGCAAAAGATAAAGAAATAAATGATGACTGGAAATTTCTAGAAACTATGAGCAATATATCTCATAGATAGGGAAATTCTAAAGAATCATAAGATTAATAATTAAAAAGTAACTCTTATCTTGACCCATCTTAGTGAAATTTCAGAGCAATGAAGACACAAGAAGGATCTTAAAAGCAGCTAGAGACAAAAGCAGGGTTACCTACATAGGCATAGCAATTAGACTCAGAGTCAATTACTCAGAAGCAACAATGGAAGCCACGGAACAGTGGGATGAGTCTGCCAAGGCTCAGAGAAAACCTAAAATTTTATACTTTATGAAAATAGTTTCCAAAAACAAGAATGAAGAAAAAAAATCAGGCAAATGCATATTCAATGAATTTGACATTCTAAAGAACTCACCTCAGTCAGGAAGAGAATCGTATCCCTGGTAAGAAAATGGAGATGCAGTAGGAAAGATATTTCCTTTTTCAAAGTGATAAGTAATAAATAAATTTAAGCAATGATTGACTACATAAAATAATAGTAATAAAATTTATGAAGTTAAAATGTACAAGTAAAACAGGACAAAAAAAGGATGAAAAAATTGCAAAGAGGTTACTGGAGTTAGCAGTGTTCTGTGGTTTACATGGTTGTATAGTTTAAGGGAAGGATGGTTATTAACTGTCAGCTTCAATAAGAGTAAGAATGCACTTACTAGGATAATCCTTGAAAGAGCAGGAACAAAGTATGCAACATTCAAATTAGTGAGGAGGGAAAAAGGAAAAAAAAATTAACTCCCCCCCATCAAGACAGGATAAAAAGAAATTTAAAAAGCACAAAGAATATGATAGAAATAAGTCCAAGTAGATCAGCAATATGAAGTGAATATGCCACTCTAAAAATTGTCAGATTTGATTTTTGAAACTTCCCAACTGCATGCTGTTTATAAAGCCCTTCTTAACCTAAGGATACTGCAAAATTTGATAAAGGGACTGAAAATGATGCTCCCTACCAACGTTGGCCGAAAATAAGCAGGCGAAACGTAGCAATATCCAGAAAAATGGACTTTGAGGCAAAGGAAATGGTCAATTCAAGACAAAAACAAAAACTACATTATGTTAAAATGCTCAATTAACCAGGAATATACAGCCTTTCTAAATTTGAGTACATCTAACATTATGTCCTCAAAATGAATAAAGTAACAACTGATAAAACTGCAACAATGTATGAATAAATTTTCTGTCATAGTTGGCAAAACCATGTACTGTTCTAAGTAATTATTAGATCCAATGAACCCACTCGCTCAGGAAAAGTCATGGAAAATTAGAGCAGTGTAAGTAATAAGGCATTCCCAGCATAGAACATCATACCCAACAAACAGGACATAGACCTTCAATCACATACACACATAATCTCTCTAAGGACACCAACACATTGTTGTTCATGGAACTAGTTTGTCAAATTCTAAGAATGAATATTATAAAGACCATATTCTTTTGGTTAAATGAAATTAGTTAATTAATTTAAAATTTAAAAAAAAACACAAAAACTCTTGTAAGTTTTGGAAATAACTTACTCTGGAGACTATCTAGGTGAACAAAGAAATGATAAGGAAAATTAGAGAAACTTAGAACTGAAAAATAAATACAAATACCATACACAATTTTGGTACTTCAAAGGAAATTTGTAGCATTAAATTTCTTATGTGGAGGAGAAGGTTTCAAAAATTAATGCCATAATACCATTATGAATAACTGATCAACTTAGGAAGTTTTTTGTTTGTTTGTTTGTTTTTTAAAGGAAACAATAGAGTGAAATTTTAAAAAAAAGTAGAAGGAAATAATTAGGGATAAGAACAGAAATTTAACAGACTTGAAAGCAAAATAGAGAGGACCAATAAAAACTACTTGGAAAAGAGATCAAGAAAAAAGAGGAAGACACATGTTAGCAATAAAAAACAACATAAAAAATGAAGGGGGAAAATTACAGTTTCTTCAGGGATTTAAACAGTAAGACACCACTATAAATTTTTTTTGCTAATTAATTTGAAAATTTATTTGAAACAGATAACTTTTCTATAATTTCTTTGATT
This sequence comes from Marmota monax, assembly GCF_021218885.2. Classification (NCBI taxonomy): domain Eukaryota; kingdom Metazoa; phylum Chordata; class Mammalia; order Rodentia; family Sciuridae; genus Marmota; species Marmota monax. The sequence goes on from NW_026694232.1 coordinate 8,368,813, forward strand.
AAAAAAAAGAGGGATGACCTTAGTAAATCCAACAATGATTGAAGAAATGGAATCAATAATTAAAACCTTTCCACAAAAGAAATATAGTTATAAATAGCTCCACTGGTGAGTTCTCTGAAAGATTACAAGAAACCTATAAATTCAATCTTAGGCAAATTCCTCTGAAGTAAGAACAATCAGGAACATTTGTCAATTCATTTGTGAAACTAACATAAATTTTTACTAAGAAGAAAAATCATAGGCCAAACGACTCAGAAACAGAGGCAAGAATCTTAAAATAAGGGATCCAATGATGTGAAAAGATAATGCATTCTGATCAAGTTTGTTTTATCCTGGAAATTTAAGGTTGACTTGACATTATGTTAATTAGTATAATTCACCACATTAGCAAATTAAAGAGGAAAATTACATGACTATCTCAATAGATGCAGAAAAATATTTTATAAAATTTGTAACAAAATTTCTCACCATATTAGGGGAAAAAAAAAAGAACCTTTCTTAACCTGAAAAAAAAAAAGTATCTACAAAAGTCCTACAGAAACCATCACACTAAAAGCATTCTTTTTAAGATCAAGAATAAAGCCTCTGGATATCATCAATTCTAGTTAAATGATACTGAAGATTAAATAGTACTGTGTGATATGGTAAATAATACATAGAAATGGCAAGATAGAAACCAAACTGTTCTTATTTGCAAATGATAGGACTGTCTCATGGAAAACCAAGTAGAATCTATAGATAAATTGGAAAATTAGATTAGAAATGATCTACAGAAAATCATACGTTTCTATAAACAAGCAGCAAATAGTTATAAAAATATAACTTACATGTATAATTTACCATAACAGCGGAAAACACAAACTAACAGCTCTGATGTGCCAGATGTTTATGAAGAGAAAAAGAATGTAATTCAAAGACATGGAGAAAGGCACTAAACTTTACATATCAAAAGACTGCAAGTTTCAAAGACAAGTTTTCTCTGAATTGATTTATAAATTCTGACATGTAGAAATTCTGATTAAAATCCAACTTTTTTTTTGGTGGTGGTGTTAAGGATTGAACCCAGGGCCTTGTGCATGCTAGGCAAGCATCCTACCAACTGAGCTTATTCCCAGCCCCCAAATCCAATGTTTTTTTCCTGTGGAATTTATCAAACTGATTTTTAAAATTCCATGGAGGAGCAGAGGACAAGAATACTCATGATATTCCTGAAGAAAATAATAAGGTGAGATCACCCCTACCTGAGTTCTACAATTTTTAAAAAGTTATAGCAATTCAGGAGACATGGTATTGAGACAGTACTGGGCAAATACCTAATGTACAGAATAGAGATTCCAGAAAAAAAGAAAAACATATTCATGGATACTTGATTTGTGATAAAATTTATGTGACGGCTCAGTGAAGGAACAACGGACTATTTAATATATGATATTGTGACAGTTACAGGAGACCAAGTTAAATTGAGCCCCACTTTACATGTATACAAAAATAAACTGCAGACATACTCAAGTGTGAAGAAAATCTTTTAGAAGAAAATATAGTAGGGAATCTATATGTCTGTATTTCTGGCCTGAGGATAAGAAAATATATACATTTTTTAAAATGAGGCCAAAGCCAATAAACACAATAGAGTCAGCCTTTGAAAGTGCTTGTAAAATGAAATAATAAGCCATAAAGAGAGAGATAACATTAGTAATATATATGAATGACAAAGGATTAATAATACAAAAACAAAAAATTGAAAATTAATAAGAAAGGCAGACACCACAGTATGAAAATCAGCAGAAGAGTTGAAGAAGTTCCTTGTAGAAATGGAAATAGAAATGACCTATCAACACTTGAAAACATGCTCCAACCTCTTACTAAAAAGAAACTTAACTCTTTTGTCGGGTATATCTCAAAATAACAAATAAGAAAAAAGAAAGAAAGAAAGAAAAAGAAGCTCAAATTAACATCACAAACCTCTATGTGCTACTTATCAGATCTGCAGAATGTAAAACATCTGGCAATTACGACTTAGCAAGAACCAGGCACCTCAGAACTTCAAAACTCTACTGGCGGAAACCCCAAGTGGTATGACTCTTTGGAAAAACACTTTGCGTTATCTAATAAAATTAAAGATGTGCACACTGTGGAACACTCTCCCTGATATTGTCATGACTTGTGCTTCATCTTCACTTTTGTGCACGTGTCACCTGGATACCACTTTGCTCTTGTTAGCCCCCCTATTTAGAATTGGAAGCTGTCCAAATACTGCCTATTGCCCCTCACTGCTTCATTTTCACCATAATACTGATATAATTGGCATATTTATTTTATTATCCATCCTTCTCCACCCCCACTAGGATGTAAACACATGTAGGTAGAGGCTTTTGCCTATTGTTTTTATCTTTTTCCATGTATGTGAGTTTGAGTCCAAAACAGAGCCTGACACAGAAGAAAAACTTGTGGAATGCAATATCTTATGATCCAGCAATCCCACCCAAACTCACATCCTAGAGCAGCTCAGAACAGGAGACTCATACAAGGACATCCACAGTAGTATAATGTACAGTGGGAAAAAAATAGAAACAAAACAAAACAGTAAACTAAAAACACAGCTTTAGTTTTATATCAGCAGAAGATTGGATAACACACTGTAGAGCATTCACAGAAGGCAACATTATATGGCAATTGCGATAGATCATCTGTAAAGTGAATTTCAAAACCTAATGTTAAGCTAAAAAAAAAAAGCCTCAAGTTTTGCAAAACTACAGACAGCATAAATCCATCTATTTAAATTTTTAAAAACTATAAAAGTAGATGACATTCTTTAGGGTTAAAAGACAAACAGGGCTCCATAAACAGGCAATTGAGCGAGGTTCACTTGAAGTGGAAAGGAAGGCACATGGAGGTGTGGGTAGGCATACACCTTAGTTCTAGTGACACTCTTACTTTACACACTTTACATGTGAATTCAGCTAAAATATCAAATGCATCAGAGCCTGTGAGCTTCTACCAGATTTGGTTAAGCTAAAGTTTCTTAAAAGTGGATTTTAGTCCCAGGTCTTATAATGTGTTGGAAGTAGACCTGCATCTCAACTGGGTGAATATTCCTTGTTGAACTGAGCAGCCTTTAATAAGTAGTGTGGCTACAGGGTTATTTCTTCGGGCATCCCTAACATCTCTCACTCCCAAGAATTGCTGCATTTTTGGGTTCAGAGAACCTGAAAGATTCAACTCTCTGCTCTGATACTAACCACTTATCACCAAGTTGACACATAAAGATGATCTATTAAATCTTACTGCGATCCCACTATGAGATAGTACTATTATGTCCATTTTACAGATAAAGCAACTGAGACTTTGAGAAATTGAGCACCTAGCTCAGTATCCATAGCTGGTAAGTTATAGAACCGAGACTCCTACCAGGTCTGTCTGACTTCAGATGTGCTTGTTGTTGTTGTTATCCTCTGCTCACCCCCCCACCCCCGCCCCTGTGATTCTTCTCTTAATCCCGAAAACTTTTGTTTTCACCTAGTATCTTGCCTCTGTACCCCTCAGTAACTTTCCACATAAACTGTTTTATGAATTGGACCCAGAGGAAGACATTGGTAGAGAGGAAATTCCCCGCAGCTCCCACCCATCTGTTGTTTCCTGAGGCTGAGAATACCCAGCAGCTCCCAGCAAGCAGCGACTGCCTTCCGCATTTTACTTCTTTGGAAGATGTCTCTGGTCCTGCCCCTCACCACCCACTCGCTTCTGTCTGGTTTCTCTTTTGCTGGCCCTTTTCCCATAGCAGTTAATGTTTGCCCTGCGAGTGCCAGAGCATTCATCCCTTTCTTCCCTGAATGATGTGTCATTTGCATATCATGCAAACAGCCCAGCTGCTGGAGTCTCAGTTAGGGTAAATAACGGCCACAGTGTTTATGCTGATTCCTCCTGGGACCTTCTGGAACCTGCTGCACAACTCCAGGGAGAAAATTGTTTAGTTGGAATCTCTGCTCAGATCATGTGACTTTAGGAAGGAACGCTTGCAATCACAGGAACATGGGACCCTTGCCCACAGAAACGAGTGCATGTACAATTCTAGTGACCAGGAAAGGTGTGCAGAAGAAAAGGGATGCTCACTAGTGTTTTTATCTCTTCTAACTCAATTTATTAATTTTTACACTTTGAAGGTTTTCTACGTGTACAATCACTTGCTCAAAACAATTCAGTAAGACTTAAGAATTTAATCTATTTCCACAAACATTTATATATTGCTTTTAAAAGTAATCAAGTGCGCGCGCACACACGTAATAAGCTTCTAAAAATCAGATCGTTAGTCATTTAGGGTCAGCCTAGATGAAGCCCTGATTGAAAAAATAGTCAACGGTCAGATTGTAGCAGCTGCTAAATCCTTGGAGAGAGATTAGACACATACCTAATTATCTTACATTTTAATGTTCTGGTTTATACAAATGATTCGAAGAGCAATTGTTTTGAGTTCAGAGATCTAAAATGTAGGAATTGCAGGTAGAAAGAGGGAAAGTTAAATTACAAATCTGTATGACATTTATTCCAGCCAATTTAATTCTGATGCTGTCTGTGTCCCTATTCTGGGCACTGAGGAGGACATAAGGGTGAATCAGCGTCATTGCTCACCCTGAAGCACATGGCCAAGCGAATACCTCTGAGAAACAAAGTAAAATGGGCTCATACGTCCACCAACAAACCTATGTGTGCAAGCAAAGTACCTTGTGTATTTTTTTCCCCTCTTTCCACATTTTTTATTAGTGCATTATAGTTGTATGTAATGATGGGATTTGTTGTTACATATTTATACAGGCACACAATAGAACAATATAATTTGGCCAATATCACTCCCCAGCACTTCCCCTTTCCCTCCCCACCCCCTCTCTCCTCTACTGATCTCCCTTTGATTTTTATGAGATCCTTGTCCCCTACTTTTCTTTTTCCTAACTTCCACATATGAGAGAAAGCATACCACCCTTGACCTTCTAACTTTGGCTCATTTCACTTAGCATCACTATCTCAAGTTCCATCATTTTTCTGCAAATGACATATTTCATTTTTCTTTTTGGATTAATAAAACTCCATTGTGCATATATACCACATTTTCTCCATCCATTCATCTATTTATGATGGATCCTTCCATCTGAGCCTTTTGGGGAATCTCCATACTGATTTCCATACAATTCTACCAACAGTGTAAAAGTGCTCCTTTTTCTCCACGTCCTCTCTGGCATTTATTATTGTTTGTATGCTTGATGACTGCCATTCGTTTGATTTAAAATCTCAGTGTAGTTTTGATTTGCATTTCCCTAATTGCTAATGAAGTTGAACTTTTTTTTAAATATATTTGTTGGCCATTTGTGTTTCTTCTTTTCAGAAGTGTCTATTTCATTCATTTGCACATTTATTAGTTGGGTTATTTGTTCTTTTGGTGTTAAGTTTTTTGAGCCCTTTATATGTCCTAGATATTAATCCTCTGTCAGAAAAGTAGCTAGCAAAGAATTTCTCCCATTCTGTAGGTTCTCTCTTCACATTTCTAAGTGTTTCCTTTGCTGTGCAGAAAGTTTTAATCTTATGCTGTCCCGTTTATTAACTCTTGGCATTATTTCCTGAGCTTTAGGGTCCTACTGAGAAAGCCATCACCTGTGCCTATATGCTGGAGTGTTAGCCCTGCATTTTCTTCTAGGAGTTGCCTAGTTTCTGGTCTAATTCCTAGGTCTTTGATCCATTTGAGTTCATTTTGTGCAAGGTGAGAGATAAGGATCTAGTTTCATTCTTTTACATGTGGATAATCAGTTTTCCGAGCACCATTTATTAAAGAGGTTGTCTTTTCTCCAGTGTATGTTTTTGGCACTATTGTCAAGGATAGGATGACTGTATCGTGTGGGTTTGTCTCTGTGTCTTTTATTCTGTACCACTGGTCTGTGTGTCTGTTTTTATGCCAGTATTTTTTTGTTGTTGTTTTTGTTTTTGTTTTTTTTCTCTACAACTTAGTTTTTAAATTAGTTTGCTCTAATGTTGGTCTGCCCTCTTTGGTCATCTTTTCTATCTAAGCTCATCCTTTCAATAATCTCATTCAGTCCAGTGACTTTATATACTGCCCCTATGCTGATGGCTCCCAAATGTATCTATTCAGTCCTGGCCACTCCCTCTTGGACACCTCCACCCCATCTTCTAACAGGCATCTCACAGCAAGTGAGCACATGCAGGCTCACCCTTCCGAAGCACCTTCTCCTACAGGATTCCTCTCAGCCAGAGGCACCCCATCCAAGTGGTTCTAGATAAAATCCTCAGTGTCCTCCTGACTCCCTTTTTTTCCTCTCACCCCACATCTGATCTGTCAGCAAATTCTCTTGGTTCAATCTTCAAAATAGTTCCAACATTCATCCACTTCTCACCACCATCGGAGCAAATCACTGGGGTCTCTTACCTCTTTTTATTGCAAATAACCTTCTAACTAGTCTGTGCTTCTGCTATCCCCTTCACCTCCTGCTCTTCTTGTCTTAGTCTATTCCTGCTGCTGTAACAAAAATGCCTTAGACTAGATAATTTGTAAATAATAGAAACGTATTTCTCACAGATCTAGAGGCTGGGAAGTCCAAGATCAAGGAGCTAAGGGGAGTCGGTGTCTGGTGAGGCTCCTTCTGCCCCATAGCTGGAGCCTCTTGCTGTGTATTTGTGTAGCAGAAGGGGAAAAGGGCAGAAGGGATGAATGTGCTCCCTCAAGTTCCTTTATAAGGACTAACCCCTTCCATGAGAGCAGAGCCCTCTTGGCCTAATCCCTTTCCAATGGTCCTGCCTCCTAATAATGCCTCCTCAGGGCTTAAGTTGTAACATGAATTTTGGAAGATCACATACACATAAATCAGAACATTCTCCTTCCTCACCCCACCCAAATTCCCTTATCTATTCTTAAAGCAGGGTAATTGCTACGGTGTAAATCAAATCATGTTACACCCCTTAAAATCTTACCACTGCTCCACTCAAAATCCTGCAGTGGTTCCTGCTGCTGCATTCAGAGTAAAACCCAAAATATCTTTCTGGTGGCCTAAGAAACTGCCCCCACCTTTCGGAACACATCTTTCTCTGCTCCACTGGCCTCCTCATAACTTTCTGACCACTCTAGGCTCTAGGACCTTGGTTCCTCTCATGGTCTCCTTTTAAAAGGCTCTTTGCCAGGCCCCCACCTTGCCAGCCCCTCACCACCTTGATGTGCTGACTCCAAAGTCAAAAGGTTTTCCGTGCCATCTTCCCTGGAAACCCCAACTAAATTTCACTACCCACTTTTCATGGTCTCCTTCCCTGCTGGCTCTTTTTTTTTCTCTTGAGCACTGATTACTAACCTCTTAAATATTTAAAGTTCTTATCTTCTTTGTAATCCATCTCTCCCAGTAAAATGTAATCTCAGGAAGGCAGTAATTTTGGGCCTGTTTTGTTCAGTCTCTGTCTCAGGATCCCCTGAACATAGTTGGTGCTCAATAAACATTTACAGAAGGGAAGAATGAATGGATAGTGGAGAGGAATTTCAGTCTTGTAATATCGCTAACTGCAGACACTTAAAAGCAGACCTTTCTCCCAGCACCATGTCTCCTTTACCTCATTCTGTTTTACTAACCTTTCTGATCCTGAGTGACAACTCATCTAGATCTTTCTGTGGCTGGAGAATCCCAGCTTCACAATTGGCAACTGATGGTGAGTGATGAGCCTCTAGGGCAACCAGGGTCCATCTGCAGAAGAGTGAAGGAATGGGAGCCTTGGGCACACGGAGAGCAACTCCAGCAGCCTTGATTCTGTTCTGAGGGCAAGTTCATGTCCCTGTCAGCCCAGATCTTAGTAGAAACACCTTGGTTTTATCTATTTCTGTCATTGTTCAACCATGAGATGACTTTTAACATTTTAGATTATATAGGTTGCTTCCATGTATTGTGTCCTGAATTTAAAAATCACTAATTTTTTAAAGTGGGAGGGGTTTTGTTGTTGTTGTTGTCGTTTTTTGAAGAGGAGCCCTAAGGCTCTATCTTAAAGCTATAACAAAGCTATAATGACCAAATGTCCATGAGTAGGGGTATTAGTCACAATTCTATTTGTCATGGTGAAAATGAAAGTTAACTGATTAAAAGAGAAAAAGATTTGTGCAATATGCATTTCTGCCTATTTGCCTCCTTACCCGAAAAGCCTTTTGTCTCGGCTTGGTACTTGATTTAGAGACTAACTGTAAAAAAACAAGATGATTTGTTAAGTTTCATATTTGGCTACTTTTACATGAGTAATTAGCAAAGATATTACTAATGTGAAAGAATCTCAAAAATATAGGAAAAATTCTTTTATGATAGATTTCAAGTTATTATTTTTAATCATGGAATTTGTTAAAGAAGATAAATTGCTGTGAATTGTATTTTCAGGCTGCTCAGAGCCAAGGGAAAGAAAGGAAGTGACATTTAAAAAGTGCTTACACCCATTGATTGCTTGCCACACCGTCCACCACTACATTTTCCTTATCTTGACTGAATTGTGTGGGTTTTCTCCATTTGAGCACACAGCGTTCAAATATCTAAAGTGAGAAGAGGTGAGAGAAATTCATTCATTGATTCATTCCAGTAACCAAGCCCTGTATGGAAAATGCAAACCTGAATGTGGCCTAAATCCTACATAAGGAGTTGACAATATGGCCTGGGGAATAAGGGTTATATATAACTAATTTAAATGTGTAGAATAAAATGATAAATGATAAGTGAGAGAGAATCCAGGACAGGGAAGGTCATCCGTGGCTTGGTGCAAGTGTGGCGGGGACCAGGGAAACCTTTACGGAGAGCTGTTGAGCAGGGATCTTAGAAATATGTATGGAGTTCCATGACTTTAGTCATTTGGAGAACTGAATGTGTCAATCTGAGGCCATGAATCCAGGTCCCAAGAAGGGGCAATTCAGAGATGGCATAATGGTTCTGCTGATGGAAGTGAAAGGCAGGTACATAGGATGGTAGAACCTCAGTGGGCAGGTTCAAGGGACCCAGAGTTAATTCTCCACCTCAGTGTTGCTCTGTTTATGCTCCCAAGAAGAAGCCCAGCTCATTCCAGATCGCAGGTCCATGGCGACAGCTCAGCTGTTTGTCCAGCCTCCCGGAAGGCAAAGCCCTCCACCTGCATAGCCACTGGGAAAAGAGCTTAAAGATGACATACCAGAGAGCAACCATGGTGTGAAGCAACCAACGTTCTGCAGCCCAGGGCCAATTTATTTTTCATGTACAACTGGTAGCAGTAAGACTGGAAGAACATTTTGTGGATACGGCCATCCCATGGGACAGAAATGCCTTTTGTGTCAAGCCCTCCTTGGTGGTCTATGTCTGCAAAGCTGTCTTACCAGTCTATGGAGAAAGGTGTTTCTTTGACTTCCTTATGTTTTCCAAGAACAAGATGATTATATTAAGTGCATGTGCACATACATTGTTACGGTTGGTGGGGGTGAGGTGAGGGTTGTTGCCTCAGTTTATCCATCTCTACAGTGGGCCCAAGAACACGGAAAAGTGAATGAGGTGTGAGTAGGTGGTGCTTAAGGCTGCTGCCAAGTGTGCGGAAGGGAGCCTTTGAGAACACCAAATTTGGGAGGGCTGAGTGGGGAAATTAACTGAAGAGGCTTTTATTTGTTTGGTCATCTGGGAAAAGAGCAATGGGAAGAGATGAAAACCACCCTGCCTTAAATGGGAAGATAGTGTCCCCCCCCGCAATCCCAGACTTAATAACCTCATATCCACAGACCCTCTGGCTTACCACTCTGAACATCTGTCTCTCTTCATATTTTACTTCCAGGAGTGAACAAGACAATTAAATGAAAAATGAGTCTAAAAATAAAAGTACTCTATAATGCAAGGTATTAATAATAATTCTTGCCGTAATCCATGGAACATCTAATTTACAGCAGGCAGTGTATGTGGTACCTTTAAATGCATAATCTTAAATCTTCAAAATATCTGGTTGAGGGAAGTGTTATGAATTCTTCTAGACAAGGAAATGGGTTCAGAGAGGTTGAGGGATTTGCCCAAGTTCATAAAGTCCGCTAAATGTCCAGACAAGTGCTCATACCCAGGTCTATTTGACTGCAAAGTCTTTGCTATTTGACATTTGAACTGCTTTGGATATATTTTCTTGCTTTCGTTAATTTATTTTGTATTAATTTATCAAAAGTTTTCCTTGGCAGTGGACCATAGATAATAATTATAATGGCATTGATAAATAAAATATCTATTGACTGCTTTCAGTGTGATGGGCCAGGCACTGTTGCAAACACTATTTAACTTTCTAATCTCATATGGTAGATGCTGTTCTGACATCTATTTTGTAGATAAAAAAAACGGGCACAGAGAGGTTAACTGACTAGTCTAAGCAAGTAAGTGGATGAGTTCAAATTCAAATCTAGGCCATCAAGTAGCTACGTTATTTAGAAGCTTGATAAATTCTTGGAAAGCACCAAGGAGCTTCCTGACTCTTCATTGACGTAATGCATAACGTACAGTTTTTCTAACAGGTACAATTCACAGAGAGATTAATGCACAACACACATTTACATTCCAGAGCCTTGTCAAAACTGTTTCTGTTATGAGCCTATTTTGTCTATCATGAGCTGAAGTTCAAGAAGAAGCCCCATCTATGAGCACGTGTTACACATTTAACTCTCTTCCTGAAGGTCTGTTTAAAATATATAGTCACATAAATAGTGAATTGACAAAACATCTTTCTATTTTGGTCCCAGCTTAGAAAGTTAGACCAGTAAGGGGTTCTTTTCTTGTTAATTTTCCCAAAGAGTTTTAAGACTCCGTGGCTTGTTGAAACAAATCTTTTTAGCAAGATTAATTTTAAAGTTAGACATTATGAGTACCAAATTAAGCTGTCAGCCTGGGAAGCGATACAGAGAAAGATGTGCTGCGACACCCCCTCCTCCCCACCTGTGTGAAGATGGGGAAGTCGATGCAGAAGCACCAGAGGCCAGGAATCACATTTTCGTAATTCTTTTCTAGTTATGTCAGATTTCTAGCATGCTATTAAAGACACATGTGTCACCCTCACCATCAACCAACATATCATTGCTGTTTCAAACTGTTACCAGAGCTGTTGACACAGAATATTGTGTCTGTCGACAGCTCCAATTAGCTGGCGTGTCTGACTGGTGACAGCACGGTCTACTTTTGTTTATGGGGACGGTGGGAGCTGTATCTCCGTCTCCCAACCTCCAGAGGCAGACAGATGGATAGAGCTATATAATCATCAACGGAAGCGTGTGATATTCTGTCTTCACAAACCATCATGCCGAGCAGAACCAACGGCCTTTTGTCTGCTTTTAGAAATGACTGCAAGACCCCTCCCATCTGTCAATTTATGAGGGTGAATATGTATAAAACGCATCCTATATCTGTATGTGCAGAACCCCTGAGGCTGGGATACGTTGAAGAAGTGAAGCAAACATTTTCTAAAGCCAATGTGATACTTCATTTTTATTATGGCAGTATTAAAGATGTTTTTGCCTTGGCATTGTTATAAAAGCCTTTTACTGAAAAAAAATCCTAAGAATCAACCAAGGTGTTGTTATTATTTACATAATATGAGTAAACATTGTTACATGACATTTTGTAACATCAGATGGTAAGTACTGCTGTGGATGGCCTTTACTTTGACATATGGTGGGATCATTGGCTTGGAATTCCCTATGATAGGTCATCTTTGCCGCTAATTCCCATCCTTTTATCAGTAGAGACATATGTGAGTGATGAGTCCCACAGGCAACACAAAACAAAACACACACACACACACACACACATAAAAACCTACCTTGGAGCTGGGCACAGTGGCCTACTTCTGTAATTCCAGTTATTCCAGAGGCTGAAGCTAGAAGAGCCCAAGTTCAAGGCCAGCCAGGACAATTTGACAAAACCTTGAACTCAAAATTTTAAAAGCAAATAAATAAAAGTGGCCAGGGATGTAGCTCAGTGGTAGAACACCCCTGGGTTCAATCCCCAGTACTGCATCAACATCAATAGAAATCACCTTAACGAGTTTATCCAGGGATGTGTGTAGTTCTGGGTCCATGGCTCATGATCCCATGCTTTCCAACAGAAGGAAGTGGAATGCAATGTAAGTGATGAGAAGGATACTATTTTAGGAATAGTCTAGAAGTGTTTTATTTAAAAAATTGAAACCACTATTAGACTGTTTAGTTTTATTTTGCTTTAGTTTTGTTGTAATGTGACTCAAAGTCAGCCATCATCTGAGTGGACTTCACTGAGTTCAATAATTCTTTTCTTGTCCTCCGTTCACTGTGACTCACCCCTTATGTTTTAGCACAAACGCTATCCTCTGGAGAAAACCCTCCCTTGATCCTTGTTGTACATATCCCCAACATGATTCTTTTTCTTTCCATCATTCATTGCAGTCTACAATGTTTGTCTGGGTAATCATTCCCTCCTAAGCCCCATGAGAACAGAGAACAGGTCAGTGGCATTCACCACTGAATCTCTGATGCCCAGTACAGTGCCTGGCAAACAGCTGGGACCCTCCCCTCACCATAGATGTATGGAATAAATACTGAGTAGATGGCTCATAGTAGAAATCTTTAAATAAAAGAAATACTACTCTTCTTGTTTTCTAGGACTAGAACTTCTTGTGAGGAAGTGCTTCCCTGTGTCTAATTTATACCTCCCAACTTAGCCTAGAGCGAGGTGGAGGTGGATGGTGGTATTATGGTGGCGGTGTAGACCAGGGGGTACACTCCAGGCAGAAGGAGAAACGTACATGAGGCTCCTGCAAAAGATTCCAGGAGCCCAGTTCTATCAGGGCAGGTTGAGGGATGCATCTGAGAAGAGTAAGACAGAAAGAAACCTTCAAACAATGGAGCACCAATAGCTGTTGGAGATCAACATGAAACTCTGTATTAGAAGAATTCAAAGAAGTTACCTTCTACGCAAGGATGGTGAGCGTATTAACATTGATCTGATCCATGCTGGTGATATCCCACATGTCAAGCAGATCAGTGGCCTCAAAGGGAAACAGACATTTGTTGTTTCATGTGACTGAAAGCTGGAGTGACTTGTCATGGCAGTGTGACTCAGCCTGTCATGACTCCTGTAGACGTCTTCACATGATACTGAATTATTGAAACTGAATCATTTCTCTAAGTTAGATTTTATGGTGAACAAATATTATGTTTCTGTATTTACTGTCACCTTCAACAGGTTGGCCCCTCTTAGGAGAAGCTTGAAACATTTTTTCTGAGTGTTTGGACTTTGAAAAATTCAATGTCTCTTATATTTTTCTACCTCCCATTAGGCCCTACTACTTAGCAAAGAGTAAACATTAACGAAGTGCTTGAGGGACCCATCACTTCATAAGCCTTTCTATTCCTGCCTGAAACCTGTCAATCACACCCATTTTCCTGGCCGGGCTCCTCTTTCCCATGCTCAAATCCCTTTCTCTAAGTCCCCCTTATTCTTTCTGAATGGTAAGCCTCACAAAAGTTCAAGGATTGTCACTGATAAGTGGTAGACCTCCATTTCTGAGTCAAGTCTGGCCCTCTCTGATCCAGCTGTGTCACTTTCACTCAGCCAGAGAGCGCTTGTCACTTGTACAGTCCTTTCTCATATACTATGGACCTTGGGAACATCACATAAGACCCTGTTTATCCAGCTTCACTTTGCAAAATATTTTCACATATTCCTTATTGGATCCTCTCTAGAAGCCTTAGGAAAAAAAATGGGTAAGATAGTTATTCCCTCATTTGATAGGTGGGGAAACTAAGGTTCAGAGAGGTCCCCCAACTAGCAAATGGAACATGTACCATTTTGCTCTCGGAAGAAAGTTTTATTATGCTAAAATCAGAAAATCAGATAAATATTCTTCTTGCTGTGCTTCACTGCAGATTTGATCTTCCATGAAGCAGCGAGTCTCCTGCTGCTCTGGACTTAATTCCCATTAGCAAGGTGATGGGATTACGGAAAAAAAATATTTTAGAGTTGAAAATAGTCTAAGGAGGGAAGACTGAGGACAGTAGGATATGATCTCTGGGTTTTTAGAATGCCTTCCCCCCCCCCAAATCAAAGAAATGACTCCCAAGAAATGGCATCATTCTATGGACAGCGACTTTAAAAGGGAACGTAGCTCAAAGGAGATAGGGAACTCAGAAAAATGTAATTCTGATCATATATTCATGAATAATCCCCATGTGAATAAAGGTAGGCACATCTAAAGAGGCTTTTGTGGCTGCCAAGGGGGCTCTCTGATAAGCTTATTTTCAAAAGGACTCATAGGGGAGACAGAAGAGGGAAGGGATAATGATGGATGAGACTGGCTGGGCAGTGCCCGGAGGAGCCCCGAGAGAGGACTGGATCCCATAGGCTGCTCTGCTCTGTGCAAGGTTCGATGGGCCACTCCTGCTTGTGAGGGTCTTTGGGTAGACAATCGCTATCCCAGTTTCTCACGTTAAGATCCACAAACACCAAACATGCAAAAGAGAGATGCTAAAAGGAGCTGTATTCAGCTGGGACCAGCCATAGTGAGACAAAGCTGGTAAAAACCGCTAAAGGAATATAAAGCTGCTTTCAAGACAGAAAAAAACAGAAAGAGAACTGTGGGGATGAAAGTGGGCGGCGTGGGTAAACTTCCTGTAACCTGCAGGGAGATCTGTCCTGTGAGGATCCTGGCTCTGACTCACATTAGGAACCCTTGCACGGGGAGTCTTTTGCTCTGTTCCTAGGACTCATTCCTGTTTGCTGCAAACTGCTCTAAAAAGAATGATCATCTCCAGACCAACAAGGGAGAACAATGTGAAAGAAAACAGAACCGAGAGATGAAGAGAAAGCATCAAGTGTTCGTAAGGACAAAACTGTTTTTGGAAAACCTGCACCCAGAACACCGAGGTACCTTCAAGATGTGAGTGATCAAAGGACCACCTTAAGCTCTTAAGAAACCACAGAGAACAAGAGAGGGGCCTTTTAGGCTGAAGGGCAAACACACTATTCTAGTTTTCAAGAAAGAAGGGTGAACTATTAGTTTAATTAATGAGTATAGTGTTGGTCCCAAGCAAAAACAGAAAGTAGATTGATTCTATTTTTTTTTTTTGCAGGGGATATCAGGGATTAAATCCAGGGGCACTCAACCACTGAGCCACATCCCAGCCCTATTTTTTTAAAAATTTTACTTAGAGACAGGGTCTCACGGAGTTGCTTAGTACCTCACTTTTGCTGAGGCTGCCTTTGAACTTTCGATCCTCTTGCCCCAGCCTCCCGAGCCACTGGGATTACAGGCGTGTGCCACTCAGCCCAGCTAGAGTAGATTGATTCTTAAATTGAAGTTCGTGCTACACTGTGAGTAAAGCACCATACATTATGTCACTACTGATCAATACAATTCTTTAAGAGCTTTCTGATATTTAAAACACACGCACACTATAAAATTGGATTGGGAGAAGTGGCAGCAGAAGAATAACTCCAAAAGATGATCTTCTCCAGATCTCTGTGAAACTGAGAATGTGCTGGGTTATATGGCAAAGGGGAATTAAGGATGTATGTGGGATTAAACTTGATAATCAGCTGAATCTGAGATGGGGAGATGATCGTGGATGATCAGGGTGGGGCCAATTGAATAAAAATTCTCCTTAGATAAGGAAAAGGGAAGTTGGAGAGTCAGTGTCAGAGCCACATAATGTATGGAACACTCCACCAGTGACTGCTGGCATTGAAGGGACGAGATGGCCAGAGCCAGGAATGCCAGCTGCCTTGGGGAGTTGGGAGAGGCAAGGAAAAAGATTCTCCACCGAAATCTTCTAAGGGAGCATAGCTCTGCCGACACCTTGATTTTTTTTCCCCCACTAAGACCCACTTTGGACCCCTCATCTCTAGAACTGTAAGATAATTTGTGTTGTTTTATGCCACAGATAAGCGGAAATTTGTTACAGGATGACAAGAAGCTAAGACAGCAGACAAGGGAGTATCTTGACTTCCTGAGGTCTATGAGAGATTTTCTTATAAACTTAGTGGGAAAATTACTTAGTAATATTGTTTAGTTGGGTTTCTAGTTGCTTAAACAATCATCCCATGTTGTTCTGAGGGAATCTGCCCTGTGTCTTGCCCCAGAGCTCTGCTTTGGATTCATTCATCCACTCAAGAAATATTTATTGAGTAACTATTCTATCCCAGGTGCTATCACCATAAGTACTGAGAATTTAACACACAGCAAGATAACAAGGCCCCCCCACACATAGAGTTTATATTCCAATAGAGCCATCAGGGGGGGAAACATAATTTCAAGCAGTAATATGTGCTTTGGAGGGAAATAAAGCAGATTAATGCACTAAAGAAATGCAGAGGGAAGTTTTTTTGGATAGAATGGCCAGGGAATAGTCTTCTGGGTGATATTTGAGCAAAACCTGAATTCCATAAGAAGATCTAATCAAAGAACCTTTCCAGGAGAGAGGAGCAGGCAGTGTAAAGAGCTCCATGTGAGAAAGAGCTTGTCAAGTTCTGAGGACAGGAAGAAGCTCAGTGGGGCCAAAGTTGAATAGGGAAGGTGGGAGCCATGGGAGAAGGTCATAGAAGAAGCAGATCCAGCAGGGTGGCTCCTCCTCGAGGACAAGATCTGTTTCCATCTGTGATTTTCAACCTTAGGTGATTAGACACAATAGAGGAAAATGTACAGCTTTGACCCTGGTCCCTTTATCTGTGGCCACCATTGCTGGGGCTTGGTACCTCTCATTCTAATACTGTTCACTCTCCTCTCCCTGGGTTGAGGGGTGGAGGACACAGAATAATCTACTCCATAGACTGTGATTTTTAGTTAAGCATCAGTTGGTTACATGATGTTTAAGGCCCCTTTAATCTCTACCTCATAACATAGTTACAACTCCCTCAGGACCTTGCTGCTGGACCTTAGCATCTCACAAATGAGAGCAACAGCCACTCTCCCTCTCTCAGAAGTTACTAGGGGACTGCACCAACCTGCATTGCTATTGTCAATATTATATATATATATATATATATATATATATATATATATATATATATATATAGAGAGAGAGAGAGAGAGAGAGAGAGAGAGAGAGAGAGAACCAGGGATTGCACCCAGGGGCACTTAACCACTGAACTACATCCCCAGCCTTTTTTATATTTTATTTTGAGACAGAGTCTAGCTAAGTTGCTTAGGGCCTTGCTAAGTTGGTGAGGTTGGCTTTTAACTTTTGATCTTCCTGCCTCAGTCTCCAGAGCTGCTGGGATTATAGGCATGTGCCATAGCGCTCAGCTAATAATCTTTTACTTCTTATTTATTCTTCATAAATCATGATCATTTTGAATTTCTTTAAGTGGACATCATTCCACTTGGTAACACTGATAAACTCAAATAAGATTTGAATGATGAAAGAAAATGTATAGGACAACAAGAAGTAGTTCTAGGGAAATTTATGCTGAATACATTATTTAATTGTAGATAGACTGTGGGTCCATTCACATTTCCAACCACAATCTTCTAAATGGCTAAGTATCAGTGTAATAGCTAGGCAGAGTGTGAGGATGATAGTACAGTAGTTAACAGTGTTGACCCTGAGTTTAGGTCCAGCTTTGTTTTACTGACTGGGTATATAACAGTGGGTAAGTAACTGCTTTGAGAATTTGCATTCTCATCTATGAAATAATAGTAATAATAGATAAGTTAATTTGTTTTAAATGATACAAAAAACACTGATTAATATAAATTATTATTATCTCAACCATTTATTTATCCTCTCTTCACAGTTGTGATGGTCAATTTCATGTACCAACTTGCCTGGGCTAAGGGATGCCCAGATAGCTGGAAAAATATCACTCTGGTATGTTGGTAAGGAGAGATTAATATTTGAACTGGGGGGCTGAGGTCGTGGCACAGTGGTACAGCGCTTGCCTGTACCATGCTTGTGAGGCATGGGTTTGATCCCTAGCACCACATTTAAAAAATTAAATAAATAAAATAAACCTATTTTGATTTTCCTGATGGGAATTATTATTTCTGCATTTCTTTATTTATTTGTCAGACTATATCACAAGCTGGTACAGCAGTGTCTGGTAGCCTGGTATATGGCTTCACTGAAAGAGTGACCATATAATGGAATGGGCTGAAATATGGAAAGAAATTCCACTATAATTCACACTAGCTAGAGGATCCATTTTATATGTGCCTTCATAAACAGTTGCTAGAGATTTCTCATAAAATGTATACTTTAATCTATAAATTATCATATTTAAAAATATAACTTCACTGGGCATCGTGGCACATGCCTATAATCCTAGCAACTCATCTACAACTAAAAAATAATAATAAAAAATTTTTAACTAATAGAGTGAATAAAGAAGATCAATCCTCACCAATATGGGCAGGCACCATGCAGTCTATTGAGGACCTGAATAGAATAAAAAGGCAGAAGAAGGGTAAATTTGCTCTCTTCCTAAGCTGGGGCACCCATCTTATCCTGCCCTCAAGCATCAGAACTTCTATTCTTGGGCCTTTGGACTCTTGGATTTACACCAGCAGCACTACATGAACCCCACTCCCAGTTGACAGAGTTTCAGACTCAGGTGGGACTTACACCATTGGCTTCACTAGTTTTGGGTCTTGGACTTGGACAGAAAGACACCCACTGATTTTTCTGGTTTTCCAGCATTCATATAACAGATTGTGAAACTTTTTATCATCCATCACCATGAGAGCCCATTTCTATAATAAATCTCCTCTTATGTATCTCTGTATGTCCTATTTGTATGTTTCTTTGTAGAATCCTGACAAATATTGCCACAAAGTTAGCACTCAGAGCAACACGTTTGTTATCTCACAGTTTCTGTGGATCAGAGTCCAGGCATGGCTCAGCTAGGTACTTTGCTTCAGAGTAGCACAGGTGGCAATCAACATGTTGGCTAGTGCTGTAGTCTCATTAGAGGCTCATCTTGGGAAGCATCTGTTTCCAAGTTTACATGATTGTTAATAGCACTCAGTCCTTACAGATTGCTGGACTGAATTTCTTTTTGACTGTTGGCCCAAGCTCTGCTGCATGGACCCCTTTTACTAGAAGCATAGACACATACTGTGGCAGCTTGCTTCTTCAAAAACAGCATGGGAGAGAGAGTTATGTACATGTAATCACATGCTTCTTGTCAAATCTCTTGTATTCTATTAGCCAGAATCAGGTCACAGCTCCTGTCAACACTCAAAAAGTAGAGAACCACACAATGATATGAATACTAGGATCCTGGGAATCACCATAGGGCCTGCCATAGTACTCTATTCTATCAATTCATTAATGAATTGGGCAGACATATCATATGCACAGCTGCTCCTCTTGGAAATGATGAGAACTTGATCCAACTATTTCATTGCAATCGTTGTAATTGAAATGCTAAAGCATATTGCTAGGCTTTTGTCCCATCAGATCACAAGCTTCTCAAGGGCAAGAGAATTAATTAATTAATTAATTGTAGAGCTGAAGCCACCCTGAGTTCCACACTCAGGGCCTTCTGCATGTTAGGCAAGTACTCTACCACTGACCCACACTCCCAGCCATGTAAACTCATGACAAGAGAATTTTAAATACTCTCACCCATCTAAGAGTTCATAATTCCGTTGATACTTTACAAGTGAATAGGATAAAGATAAATTTATCCAGTTATGTACATTTAATATTTATTATATGTACAAACAGGTAGGTAAAAGAGAAGCAAAGGCCCTTATTTAGAGGGAATCTTCATCTTTCTCTCAAGTAAAGAGAATTCATAAACTCTTTTCTTGATTATGTGTTTTCCATGAAAATGAGTTAATGTTCTCATGAACTTCTTGTGATTTGTTTTTTAAAAATTCATCCGTATTTATTACCCTTTAAAACAGAATGATGTTTGCTTTTGGTTCCAGACACTTACAAACTATCTGCTTCCTGGCCTAGCCCTGCCTGCCTAATTAACAGTATCTCATGACAAACTCTTTCTCTTTTCTCAAGATGCCTCAGCCACGCTGGCCTCCCTCTGGCGTCTCAAACTCATCAACTCTTCTGCCTCAAGGTCTTTGCAGGGCTATTCCCTCTGCATGGAAAATGCCTCTCCACATTGCTTTGATACACCCCCAGAAAGGCCTTACCTGAGTTCTTAACCCGAAGTCCTCTTCTTGCACTGTCACAAATCCATCTACTGCAGGAGTTCTTAAACTTTGCTGTGCAGGCAGTCTCCTGGAGAACTTGGTACAAACAGATCACTGTGCCAGAGTTTCTGATTCATAGCTTTGATGGAGCCCAAGAAATTGCATTTCTAACAAGTTTCCGGATGACGGTTCAAGGACCACACTTTGAGAACCAACGGTCTATCACCTTATCCTCTTTTGGTTTTCCTCATGGGACTTATTATTTATGTATTTCCTTATTTATTTATCAGACTGTATCACAAGCTGGTACATCAGTGTCTGGTAGCCTGGTATATAGCTTCACTGAAAGAATGAACATATAATGAATGGGCTGAAATATGGAAAGAAATTCCACTATAATGGACACAGTACCTTAAAAGGCAATTAAGGTTAAATCAGATCCATTTTATATGGAGGATCCATTTTATATAGAGAGGATCCATTTTATATGTGCCTTCATAAACTGTTGCTAGAGATTTCTCATAAAATGTAGACTTTAACTGTAAATAATCATAATTAAAAATATAACTTCACTGGGCATGGTGGCACATGCCTATAATCTTAGCAACTCAGGAAGCTGAGTCAGGAGGATTACAAGTTCAAGGCCAGTGTACACAACTTAGCAAGACCTTGTCTCAAAATAGAAAATAAAAAGGTCTGGGATATAGTTTGGAGGCAAAGTACCCCTGGGCTCAATTCCCAGTATTGCCAAAAAAAGAAAATTAAGAAAATTGTGTATATACACACACACATATATGTATATATACATATATATTTATTTTTTGCAACTCTTATCCACAAATAACTCTAAGCTGCCATAACGATCATATGAAGGCTCAGAACCACTATTACAGAAACAGATTTATTGTCTAAGTATCATGTGGTGAACACATTTCAATGCAAACCTTAAGCTTAATGTATTTTTAAACTAAAGAGGATAGGTTTTTATTTTACCTAGAAAATATATTTTTCTCTTATTTTATGCTTTTTCTCTTTTCCTTGTCTCGGAAGAATTATGTTTTTGCCCGGACTGTAGAGTGACTACATATCTTTCCTTACATCCCTGGAGTGTTTCTGTCATTTTCTTTCATTTTATTATAACTGTGACACTTTTGTTAACATACAGTCATCACCAATTACCTCCGACACCTGTGGATGCCGCATGCAGAATGGAAATCTTTTCTTTAAATGAGCAGTCTGATTAAATAGAGTTGGTATATGCTAATTATGAGGCATATGCCCTCCCAAAGGAAAAAGCCAGGGAAATTCACACTACCAAATATATATGCACACCCAAAGTCTTTAAAATTGAATTTTGCCAAAGGGCAGGAAGGATCATCATGTAGGTTGTATACACATATTATCAAGCAAAATGATTTGGCCTCCTTTCAACCTGAACTATCCAAATGCCAACTCAAAACCTCAACGGCCCAAATTGGTTGTAGGGACCAGATGAGCCTGACACTCTCCAGACCTTATCTCCATCTTGTGTTGAAGAGGCATTACCTTTGGGGGAAAAGGAAATATTCATGCTCAGATCAAAGCAATTTCAACATGTAGTCAACTCTTACAGCCTTCTTCATCTCTCAATGAATAAATAGCTTTTGATTCACTAAATTTTAAGTCACAAAATCATAGATGTTAAAGTTAGAAAAGGACCTACAGATTATTATTTGTAAATCCTCTCCTTTAAGAGTTAAGCATATTGACATATAGATAAGTAAAGTTATTCGGTCAAGGTCACACAAGAAGTCAGGGGCAGAAATAGGCCCACAAATCATGTATTCACGGTGCTCTTTGCCTCTGGCACACTTCTGTCCCTTTGTTCTCTACTCTGTTTACTACAAGGTGACTTAGTGAAAACCCATTTGACATTGGCTACCAAAATTTAAGTAGTGTAAGAAACTATGTATAGGGGCTGGGATTGTGGCTCAGCGGTAGAGCGCTCGCCTAGCACGGGTGGGACCTGGGTTCAATCCTCAGCACCACATAAAAATAAAGGCATTGTGTTGTGTCCATCTACACCTAAAAAATAAATATTTGACAAAATTAAATAGAAACACAATTATCCTTAAAAAAAAAAGAAAAAGAAACTATGTATAATATTTCCAAGATTCCATTTGTTCATTAAAATTACATTAGGGCTTGTTATGGATTGAATTTTGTCCTCTCCCCCAAATTCATAGGTTAAAGCCCTAACCTCAATGTATTTGGAAACAGTACCTTTAAAAGGCAATTAAGGTTAAATTCGATCACACAGGAGTCCTAATCCAATAGGACTGGCATCCTTAAAAGAAGAAGAGACACTGGGGATTCGCACACAGGAAGAACACAACTAGGCAGCCATCTGTAAGCCTAGGAGAGAGGGCTCAGGAGAAACCAAACCTGCCAGGAGCTTGAACTTGGACTCCAGCCTCCAGAACGAGGAGATTATAAATTTCTGTTCTTTAAACCACTAGTATTTTGTCATGCTAGCCCTAGTAGATTAACACAGGGCTGATTCACAATCAAGCATTATATTTAGAAAGAACTCGAGTTTTCTCTTTTTTCTGTCACTGAATACCAGAAATACAGCTCGCACATTTTGCCCCTGGTAGGATAATTCCCTTAATAAATAACTAGAGCTCTCAAACATTCTTTTTGAGCAAAAATGAGACTCTTCTGGGCTGAACTCACACATTCCAAGTGAGCTCCTGCTGCCATGGTAGACAGTGAGGCTCAACTGTCCGCCTTTTGGGAGGGTCCCTTCTTCCTTCCTCTTTTCTCTGTAGTCTCCTCCGTGAACTCAGATTGAAATCTTATTATTATTATTTTTTTAATTTTGTGAGGACAGGAAGATGGGGGCAAGATAAAGACTTCAAGGTCTTTTTTTTTTGTTGAGGAGAAATTGTAGTTGTGAGCAAAAATGAGTGAGCTGAATTCTATTCCAAATTCTGGTCTGGAAGATGATCCTCGATTTCGGCAACTTGGTGTGCAGAATATTGGATTTGTAACATTATCCCTTTCACACCCTCATCGTCATGAGCACAGTTTATACCTTAATTCCATGAGTGATTCACTAGAATAAATGTGGTGGGAGAAAGTTTTGAGATGGGGCACCAGCTGGCGACAACCTTCTCTCTTGGCTGTGAGAAAAAAGAAGCATCCTAATGACTGAGGCTGCTTTGAGTTAGAGTCTCCGTGTGATACCGGCTCCCTGTTCCCTCCCGCGTGATGTCTAATTCTTTGCCCTGGCTTTTGATGTTCCTTGCTTGCCTGTCCCACCCAATGTACCCAGACTGATGTCACGGGGCTTCTCAGCACCAATTCCATCCATGGGGCTCACTCCTGCTGATCCCCTTCCCAGAAACACCCTCCCTCCTATGTAACTTCTGCCAGTTTTCAAAGCTCACCTTAAGTCCCACCACCTCTGGGAAACTCACAAAGATACTCAATCATCTTGATCATTGTTTTTTCCCAAACTGCTTTAGCAATTTGTCATCACCACATAATTAGTACCTTATTATACACTCTTTGATCCATAAATTGTCTGCTTTTAACTCTCTGCAATGCTGGAGGGTATGTAGAGGCAGTCCTGCATAGATGAAAAATTATGGGTTAGGGATGTAGACAGATCTGTGCTGAAATCCCAGATGTGTCATTCATGAGCTGAGTGACTTGGGTAGGTTATTTAAATTTCCTAAGCCTTAATGGCTTTATCTGTAAACAAGATGTATTGTCAACTTTCCATTGCTGTGACAACATACCTGAGACAATCGACTTAGAGGAGGTAAGATTTACTTTGGATTATGGTTTCAGAGGTTTTAGTCCATGGTCATTTGGCTTCTTTTGATTCTGAGCCTGTGGTAAGGCAGAACATCACGGCTGAGAGTGCATGGTGGAGCAAATCTGCTTATCTCGTGATGGCCAGGAAGGAGAAATAGAGAGAGATGGAGTGAGGGAGGGAGGGAGAGGGAGAAAGAGCACACAAAGGAAGGGAATAGGTAGGTGGTAAGATATAGTCTTTAATGGCATGCCCCCAAGGACCTACTTTCTTTAATCAGGCCCCACATTCTAATTTTCCACCACCTCTTGATAGCACCATTAGATGAAGGTCAAGTCTTTAACACTGACTTTGAGTGGGAGTGGGAGGGTGGATTTAAGATCCAAACCATAAAACAAGCAAAATAGTAACTACTGTCTAGTGTCCTTGTAAGAATTAAAGTACATTGTGTGCTTCTTTCATGTGTATTAATTTTTCTCCACTATTAGTTATATGAATAATTGTACAGAATCCTTCAACTTGCAAAACATTTTTTCTGATATATTCTACGAGTTCTTTCCTTTGTGTAATGTTCTAAGGCTATTTGAGGATAGGAATTATGCTCTCTCTGTTTTCCAAAGCATATAGGAAACACTGTCCCCATTTGGGAAGTTTCAAGCACCAAGCAGGATGGACTTAACTATTTTCTATAAAAGAGAGAAGGAGGGAGAGAAACTAGCAGCAGTGGAAGGGCATCAGGAGAGTTAATAGGAATATGCTGGGACCTCAGTTTGTTCATTCATACTGTGCACAAAGCCATCATTTGATCAAGACTCACTCACTCTTCTAGTGAGTATTAGAAATACTCACTGGGTAGAAATAAGAAATTAGAGTCTTAAGGACAGTTGTCACTCAAAGTCAGTAGTGTGACATCACACTTTTAAGAAATCAGCCTGCTTTAAACAAGATGCCAGGAAGACTGAAGGATCAGAGTCCTAAGGAAGAAACTCTGGGAAGATGTTGAAACAGAATCATCTGGGCTTCAGCCAAACACTTTGGGACTCAGGACAGAGCCCCATTTTCAAAAAGATAGAAGTAGCAGCTTTGACCAATGTGACAAAGACCAGAAAAGGCTAGATCTCAGAGACCAGATGTGTGCCCATGCCCTTGGGAAGCAAACCAGACAGTAGATCCATGGTAACAAGACTAATTTCAGATCCCACCAGCTGGTCACCTGGGCCGTGTTCTTTTCCTTCTGTCTATGTCCTTTTGAAAGCAGCTGACCACCTGATAACCTTGGCCTGCAGTACGAGCCAAGGTAATAGGCAGTAGCTGCCTTCTAAAGACTATACCAAGCTTCCCTCTCCCTTACCCTTTTCTCTGCACCTGTTCTCTCTGTACCTGCCTCACTCACGCCTCAACCTCTCCATATATATTTCTTTTCACCTTTGGATAACTTCTTCTGACTATTTCTTAAGGCTCAGCCCCTCATATGTGTGCATATTCAAACATGATCCTTGACCCCGCATACACAAACTTAGCTTAAAGCAGTGTCTGCTACTCTTGGAAAGGGTGCCTGCAACATTTGATTCTAGCCCTGGCCAAAGTGCCTCACCCTCTAAATTCAAGCCAGCCCTCTGGACAGGCCAAGGCTTGTCCTGTGCTGGGTTGGCCCAGGGACTGAACAGGGGGAGAGATGGAAACTGGCTGATCATCAGTGACTCCAGCTGGGAGAGCCAGGTCATGACTGACAGACACATAAAAGCTTTCTTGATTCATTTATTAGGAGACAACCATGGACTGAGGAACATTCTGCTCTTGAGAATGAGGGGATTTTAATTTTCAACTTCAGGCTCTAGCCTTGGCTAGCTTCCTTAGTAACAAAAATAAGCCATCTGCTTGACTTCCTATGCCCACCTGCTTGCCGGAGAAATTGTTAGTCCACCCTCCCATCTGGCCAGATCTCACAGAGGAAAAGAATAAAGATGCCCAGGATAATTCCCAACATCTCCTGAAAACATTGAAAGATTCTACTATCGCAAAATATATTTCCTGTCTTATGCCTTAGTCACTTTTGGGAAAAATTTTCAATATTTCCAGTGGCTTCATTTTTCACTCAGTAAAATAGGGATGGTCTTCTTAGAACCTCTTTATAATTGAGAGTATTCTTAAAGTTAACTTGAGCCCAAGGTGGATTGGCCACCAAGTATAAACAAGAAATATATATCCCCAAGGGCAGAAGAATTTCAAAATAATAGCTGCATACTAAAGCACTGAAAGAACTGTTTCCCTATGGTTTTATAGTGCAAACAGATACTTTTGCATCTCCCATAATACATTAGCATTTCATAGAGAGGACTACTAATGCGTTTGAACTGCATCCCAAGTCTACTTCCAAAACTTCTAAATAAAATCCAGGAATTTAAATCAGTCCAGCTGGAGTAGGACAAGGAAAGGGGGACTGACTCTTCAGCACAAAAGCCTTTAGTGGCCCCCCTTTGTACATAGCATCAATGGTAATTTCCTCATCAAGCAAGCTGTGACCTTCTCAGTTCCTCCCCAAGGTGGCTTTCCAGCCTTATCTTATTTCATTCTCCTCTGAGGGATTTTGTATCAACATCTATTCATTGAAATTTGAAAAATATGCCACACCCCACCAAAAGAAAAGATCTTCACCACCCCAGAGTTAAGTGTAGTAGATCTTTTCTTATTAAGGAGATTTTAACATATCTACATGAACTTGATAAACTTCTCTCTGAAACCAGGAGTTGCTTAAGCAAGAAGTAATTCTCTGGCACAGAGAATATTCTCTTTTTCTCACAGTTTTTTATTGGTGTATTATGGTTGTACATAATGGTGGGATTTGTTGTTGTACACTTGTACATGCACGCAATATAACAATATACTTTGGCCAATATCATTCCCCAGTATTTTTCTGTTTCTTGCCCTTCTCCCTCCCCCTAGTCAATTTTCTGTATTCTACTGACCTCCCTTCGATTTTCATGCATGAGATCTTCCCCTCCTTTCTTTTTATTCTTCCTCTCTAGCCTCTACAGAAAAGAGAAATCATATGACCCTTGACCTTCTGAATTTGGCTTATTTTGCTTAACATAATGTTCTCCAGTTCCATCCATTTTTCTTGCAAATGACATAATTTTGTTTTTCTTTATGACTGAGTGAAATTCCATTGCGTGCATGCGTGCGTGCGTGTGTGTGTGTGTGTGTGTATTACATTTTTCTTATCCATTCATCTGTTGATGGACATCTTGGCTGATTCCATCATTTGGTTATTGTGATTTGTGGCACAGAGAACTTTCTAAGATGCTCTGTCTTGAATAAAGATTTTGCCTTTGAGCAGACAGCTAGCTAGCTACTCATGAAATCCTAAAACAAAATTACTTTTAGTTTTTGTGGTGGAATCTCAGAAAGCATCTCTTTCTAGAATTTTCATAGAGCTGCTCCTTTTGGCATCAACCTCTTCTTCTGCTCCCCACCCACTCCAGGCTCCAGACTAACGAAAATATGCTAAATATTTTATGTGTTCTTAAAACCCTTATGTGATTGTGAGAGTCAGATTCCCTCTTTCTCGGAGTACAGTCATGAGTGTGTGTGTGTGTGTGTGCACACTCGCACGTGTGCCAGCGTGTATGGTGAGTACATCTTCTGCATTTGGCCAGACACTTATATTCTGTATATGCCATATTGCCTACTGTTACTAATCCTGGGACCTACCCTAATTCTTGGAGTTCTTGCCCCATTTTTCATTGCAGGATAACAAGTATCTTGACTGTAATCTATTAATTGAATAATTGAATAAACTTGTTTCCCTCCAGTGCGAGCATATTGTTTGCACACAGTGTCATCCTGGGCCCTCCAGCTATGGAAGGCCTGCCAGATATGTTTATTAAACCCCCTGCGCTTGGAAAGAACACAGAAAACTGTCATCCAGAGCAATACAAAAGTGCCTATCTCAGCTGGAGATCTCGCTGTTATGAATAAAGGAAGAGTTTGTGGTACAGTTTTGAGATGTAAAGAGAAAAAGCTTCCCCATGGTGCAAATGTGTTGTAACCCTCAGGCGAGAAAAAAATATTGAATTGTTGCTGCCAGTACAATGTAATTATTGAGTTAGTGGCAGCTATGTTTCTAAGCTTCTTAAGGTAAAAAAATCACATTAATTTGGCCTTCTCCAAATGACATTCCAGGTTGTTAAATGGAACCGTTGAAACATTTTTCACTAATGAACCTGGCCAACAAACAGCCACTTCCACATTATGTCAAATATTGGACAAGTTGGCAGCAAACGGGGAGATGTGCTATGATGGAGGTCGCTTTCTAGCTTGCGGCCACACTGCCTTGGGATGTGCTTTCCAAACTCCGGAGGTGCAGGCATTTGACCTAGGTGGTAACGGAGTGGGAGGGGCCATGCAAGCCACAATGCTCTACTCAGAAAATCAAGTGGGTCAGACTTGACCTTCAGGACAGAACCGCTCATGGTGTACACAGGGGATGAAGGGCAGGAGGCCCTGAGCTTCATGATGCTGTCTTCTACACAAACAAAACACTCGACTACTGAAAAATGGTGACTTTTGTCCCTTCCCTCTGATTCCTCCAGGTTGACATCATTTCTCAGAGTCACTAAAGACCCTGCTCCTGAATGATGCCACTACTGCTGGGCAGAAAATGAGCCAACATTTCTATCAACCAAACTCAGATTTGGGGTCACCCGGTGGAGGTCAGGTATCACCGTATCTTAAGCTAGAACTTCTGTTCTCGCAGGGGTCCTCCTTGAAATGTCGTGGGGAAAAATAAAAAATTTGTGCTTCCCAATATGGGACCCAGTGAAAGGAATCCGGAAGTTTCCCTTGGTGTGCTTTGCCTCTTGGATACTGACAGGAGACTTTTCAGCCAAACTCTTTTGCTGCTCCATCCTCCTTATGGCACCATCAGAGCAACCTGCTCAGCCAAAGGGATCCATGGGTAAGAAAGCAAGTCTGAGGATTCTTTGAGTTATTATGCTCCCCTATTAACACATTGCTACAAAGAGGTATTGATACAAGGAGGTTCTGTGGTGGAGTAGAAAAAGCAGATATTGAAGTCACACTGAACTGAATTCATTTGCCCTAGACTAGCAGACACAGGCAAGTCACAACCTCTGTTAGTTTCAATTGCAACATCTGAGTTTTTAAATACCTGATTTGCAAGGATTAGACAAATGTCTATAAAGAGACTAGATCATACCTAGCAAACAGCAGAACCAATAAATTTAGCTATTATTGGTTGGTTTTGTCTTTTAAAGGCTAACTTTTAAAAAGTCCAGAAACAAGAATGATCCAGTTTGCAAAGGTATTCACTTTTGAAAGGGATCTCATGGTCATGTTTTGGGGCAGTACAAGAGTCTCAGGTATACCTAAGTTTGGAGTAATTAGGACCTTTTTGTTAAAGTTCCTTCAGAATTTGTCTTAATATTTAACCTAAGCATCCATCAGCAGGTTTACTCAACAGACCTAGGGCCTCAAAGCTTCATGGAAACCCATGCTGTATACCAGAATCTTCTGTGGCCTTTGGTGCAAGGTTGACCACTTATCTCCATGTATAATTTTGTAACTGAAAAGAAAAAGAAAGAACCTAGTGAAAGTTTTTTTAAAAGTGTGTTCAAGTAACAAAGTCTTTAACACCATTATTGGACTAAATGACTGGTGGTCATATGATCCCATATGTTCAGGACTTTCCTCTGGGAAGGGGGAAGGAGATATTCAGAGTTCTGAGAGAAAATAGGAGAAAGAGTGAGAATAACAAAGGAATAGCTCTTTCATTTGTGAAACTAACTTCTTCAAAACTCCAGAAAATAGAACTTTTACACTTGGTCCTCTTAAAGGGAGAGAAAGGCTCCCCAGAACTTTCCTTATGACGGATACAATAATTCAGCATTTCAGTACTGATTGATATATCCTTAGGAGTCACATCTTAAGTAACATAAGCCTGTTGTCTATCAGGTGGCAAGCCACCTAGAGACAGTGCTTATTTAATGAACTCAGTTGCCCTGCAGGGAGGCAGAGGACCACGTGTTTTAAAATTAGGCACAGACTGAGTCTCAGAGAAGTGATCACTCTCACACTGCTCATGAGGCCTGACTCCAAATTATGACCCTACCCTTATACCTATCACCTCTATTAGAGCACAGAGACAAGAATTTTTCCTTCTTACCTGTAGGCCAGAGCTTCCCAGCATGCTTTGCAGCATTGAGTGTAACAATAGTCTACGCTCAGGGGAACAAAAGCTGGGGTAACTGTGTTATGTACCTTGGTATTATTTGCGTAGCCAAATAAAGCTATCTTGCTACAGATGTAACCTTCGATAATTTATTGATGTAAAAGTGGCCTCAGGTACCAGGTTTTTGGCAGCTGTTACACTGTCAGAGTACACTGTAGAACATGGCATCCATGAATATTTTATGTGGAGAAGAAATGGAAAAATACACCTTTCAATATATCAGTTCCCAACCCTGATCTTCATTACTGAAATATGAATCGAATCCCATCTTTGAATTTGATCAACGAAAACTGTGCAAAGTGAGAGCTCCCTAAATTGCATTTCAGCAGTGAATTGATTTGAGCCCAATTTTTGTGAGCACATCAGCCGCTTCTGTCAGCCCATACTGTAGTGGTGGGTTAGTGACCTCAGTGATATATTGGAAGCTACAGACTTAACTGTCAATAGGATTGGTTTGGCCCTTTATCCTTCAGCGGCAGAAAATAGAGGCCTATTCAGTAGGTTCATTGTGTAGGGATTTGTTGGAGTTTTATTTATGCAGATTTGGAAGCAGTTGGAGATCATCAACATCCAATATACTCTCTGTTAAATATTTCTCTTCCATTGTTGGGTTATTAAAATATGAGCTGGGAGGTTGGGGGATTCTGTTCTTTTTAGAAGCAAATACTTTTAAATAATCAACAGGGCATTTTTTTTTAAAAAAAAAATGTATCTTTTTTTTTTTTTTTTTTTGCTATACAGGGTACCTCTGAGTAGTAGATTTTTTTTATCTCAAGCCTATCTTCAACACTGAAAACCAGTCCTCCATTTCTCCAGGGCTTACCTTTTCATCACTTGGAGACCAGTGGTTATGTGATTTGGACTCACTGATGATGGTAGAATGATATCAGTTCAAAAATATTGGATACCTGTGGAGTACTTTGCAAGACATTGCAGGATTTGGGGGGCTTTCTATAAAACTACACAGAAGTATTGCTGAAGACTTTGCAATGTGAATTCCTGCAATTTGCAGGAATTTGCCACTCTTTTCAGGTGATCATATGTGGTAAGTGCTTCATTTTTATCTCAATTGGTTTGATTTTGCACTTTTATCATATTATTGCATGCAAGTTTTGCATACTAGGGGTTTACATTTTCAACCTATCTTTAATCACATCTCTGATGAACATCTGACGTAGCCTATCTATATCTTTAATTGATGCTCCAAAAGCTAAATAACAATTCCATGATCTACCTAAGAGATAGACAATTTAATCGATGTGCAAGTTGCTCAATTTATTTTAAATAAATGCCTTTCAGATTTAGTAAACACCATGAGGTGAATCATGGATGGTTTAAAATAAGGTAAGTGATTTCTATTTCTTCAAAGAAGCCGTTAGACACAGTTAAATAATAAGATGCTTACATGACCTTCAGAAAATTTCTTTTTTTTAATGTAAAGTGTATTTTTGTTTTCAGAATCACGTAATTGATCCAAAAATTCCTTAAACATTGATTGAGCCTTGTTGGTACCTGTTAAATCTTTTGGTAATATTCTCAGGTTAATTTAGAAGGCTAGAATAACTCCCCTTTTATAATATTTACGAATACCTAAAATATATTTATCAAAAGTTTAATTTTACATTTGAGAACAAAAGCTTTATAGCATTTATTGTTTTAAAACATGTAAGTAAAGGGAATAGCAAATGACTATTGAATTTTATGGGCAATCTTTAATAAAACTTCCAGAACTATTTAGCCATAAATGCAGGTAGATGCTGGGAGAATAGCTTTATTGCACTTCATTTGTCAGTGATTAAGCCCCCAGGTGACTTCCCCAATCCACCTCCCAGGGAGAAGGTGTTTTATTTCTGCTTTTCCCTTTTTGTGACTTACCTCACAGCTGATCAGGAGAGAGTCAGAATTAAAATTCAAGTCTTCTAATTCTTAGCCTTGAGCTCTTTCTCTTACTGCGCCTCTTTTGAATGCTCTGCTTCTCTGTGAATATCTAACTGAATAAACCAAACACAAATATCTGATTTACTTAGTTCTGGAAAAAGAGTAAAACTTCCCTTTTTTCCTACTAATTGGTGAGCTGAGTTTTCGGTACTAGTGTGCCTGAGTACTTGGTCAAGAACAAGACATCTTCAAGGAATTACAAAAGACCCTTAGTTACCAGAGAATTTTCCCAAAAGCATCATGAGCACTGGTGTGGAAACCTTACATACTGGATTTTTCCTGGGATTGAGGGGTCCAAATTTGAAATATCCTTTTCTCTTTTTCCCATAAATTTCCTAATACCAATCAAAAAATGAATCCAAATGCCTTGGCTCAGAAAAATGGTTATATAAGTATAGGATTCCTTTGGCCAATGCCTTAGTGAATTTAAACTATTGTTTGAGTCAGAAAATAATCAATACTCAAACATCAACCTCCAGCTGTCTCAAACCTCCACCATTATTCAAAATTTGAGTGAAGGCACTGAAAACCTCTCCTTTAAATGTCATTATAATCATGATATTAATTAGCATTTATTGAATGCCTATGGAGGGGCAGACTGGATGCTTTACATATATTACATTCTAATCCCCTAGCTGGTCATTCAAAATCTACATTATTATCCTTATTCTAAAGATAAGGATAAGCAACTTGCCCAAGGCCACACAGCTAGTAAGTCCTAGGGCCAAGGCAAGACTGTTCGTTTCTGCACCTTTTCATTTTTCCCTGTAAGATAAAGTAATGAATGCAGAAGTAGCTAAGCCACAACAGGAGTCTACATTACTCTAAAACTGGGGACAGTTTTGAAATAACGGCCCCAGGGAAGGTGCCGCAAGAAAGACACTTGTGGTAGAATGTGAAGACTTGACTTCATTTCTTCCATAATGGTTTTGCCTTCCCTACTCTGTATTTCCTACCCTCTGGCCTGCCAGGACAGAATTGGCTCATTTGGGTTACTCAATCTGTCCCCCCTCATTCAAATGTAGAGTTTGATGTACAACCAAACTCTCAGAATTCTAGCAGCATCTGGTGACAAGGAAGGAACAGCCAGTCACCACCTGTCAGGGGATGGAGAGGTCTAAGAATGCTTGCAGCTGAGCCCACACTGGCCGTGCATGAGCTGTCCCCTTCCCAGACTGCACCGACCTAGGCTGACCCAGACTCCAGGCTTCTGAACAATGATTCCATATAGAGTATGGGTCTCTCACCAAAATTGTTGGATTTCACAAGCATGGCCAAAGTTCTCTTGTGCTCTCATGCCATTCCCCAGGAAGGATGAGGACACTTATATGAAAGCAATATGCAGCTTGTTCCACATGGGGCTGGAAGGTTACTGATGATCATGTCCTGCATGATCACCACCACGATGTCCCTCAGTCTCACCTGTGGACCTTTCCACAAACTTTTTTTCTTCATAGATTGTCCTCTCTCCCAAGCTACCAGATGAATGTCGGCCCATTCTTCAGGACTTGGCTTAGATATCTCCTCCTCTGGCTCTCAGAACTGGATTAATGCCCCATTAGTAACCCTGTCTGCTCACCTTGCAATAATTATCACTGATCTAAAAATGACATTTTAATTTTTCTTTCTCTCCCAGAAGACTAAGAGCATTGAAGGCAGCAACTTAGAGGCTTTGGCCATATGGGCTTTGGAGTCAAAATTATTTCTAAATCCTGACTTTACTTAGTTTTCCTTGGGTGAGGTTAACCTTGGATAAAAGAACCACCTTGAGCTTCATTTTCCTCCTCATCAAGGCCAAAATAATAATGAAAATGATCTTGTTGAATTGTTCTGAAGATTAACTGCAATAATGAACATAAAATACTTGAGTCAGTGTTTGGGAAAAATATATAGCAAAGGATGCAAATATTCTATTCATTGTACCACATATCTTCTTATAGTACCTGCTTAATTGATATGTTTAGAATACAGATTAGAATAGAGGGTTTGGAAGAAAAAAAAAAACAAGAAATTGACACATTTAATATATAGTTACACCCCTGCATCTTAGAGAGGTCTCAGGTCAATTGTTATCTTTTTCTGCGCTACTGAATATGGTTGATAATTTTTGTTTAGTGCAACTAAACAAAAAGGCCAAGTGCAACTTCAACAGCCCCTCATTTTTTTTTTCACCTCCAAATTAGCAGGGGAGGGAAGATCACAATATAGGGAAGCTGCAGTTGGACATCAGACCCAAAGTCTATCCAAGGCACAAAGGACATGTCAGTCATGAACCAGACCACAAGCAGTCTGGGAATTGCAATTTTTGTCCATGTCATTGCTAGTATAGTGTTAATGTCTGGCACATAGTACACACTTAATAGATATTTGCTGAATGAAGTAGTAGACACAACCTGAAAGGTCTGATGAGCCCAGTAATGCATCCATATGGTCTTGTGTTAGTAACACCTGAAGTGATACAGAAAGAATGTTTTCTTGCAGAATTTGTATTTGTTTCACTCAACTTTTGAAAGAATCCCTCTTGTTATATTATTCTCAAGAATTAGTGAATATTTTTACATTAACTGTGTTTCATGTACCTCTCTGTGTTGGCCTTTTTTGAACTCATAGGCCTGCCCAGCCCAGCATTTCAATCATATTAGTTCAACCCTGCATGGACAGGCTGCCTCCTCTGCCTCCAACATCAGGCACTGGGCAAGGTGCTGGGAGGGACGAAGCCATGCTCTTGTCCAGCCACAGTCTTCCTTGGAACTGGGGAAGGATCCAAACTTTCCTCCAGATACATCACATTGTAAAAGTAGGTCATGGTCTATTTTGGATTTTCTTTCTAATTGCTTTCTTGGAGAGTCTGGATCTTTATTGGTCCTTGGATGCTTCTCTAGTGCTTTCTTATTGAGACACATCTCTCCATACCTGTGGTCCGCTCCATTGCCCAAAACTGTTATTTCTTCTCTCAAACCTCTGTGAGGGGAGGTCTCATTATCTCAAGAACTTTACCATATTATCAGGTCGAGTGGTTGTGGCAGCTCCAGTTAATCTTGGCAAGAGGTGGGGGTCCAGCCCTGCTTTGCTTCTTGGGAACTCTAGGTTTGGAGTCAAAGGCTTGGGCTTAGACTTGGTTCTACTCTGTTCTAGCTGCATGGTGTTTGGCAAGGCATTAAGTGTTATAAGTTCCTTTTACCTGAAAACTGAGATTAAAATCTACCTCACAAATTTTCTGTGAGGGCTAAAGCATACTACGTATGAAAATGCATTCTAAACAGTAAAGTATGAAAAAGATGAGACTTAAATTATT
Organism: Marmota monax; assembly: GCF_021218885.2. Taxonomy (NCBI): domain Eukaryota; kingdom Metazoa; phylum Chordata; class Mammalia; order Rodentia; family Sciuridae; genus Marmota; species Marmota monax. The sequence continues at coordinate 8,404,222 of NW_026694232.1, forward strand.
TATCATAATCTACAATGACATTCAGAGGATTTATGTGAATTCACTATCCTATACAACCTTCTAGAAACTCGAAGATGTGGGCCAGCAGAGCTTATACTTCTTAATCTATAATTGAGACTTAGTACTGAAATCTCAAATGCAACAGTTGTGTTTTTTTTTTTTTTCTCCAAGAGAGAAAGGATCAAAACAGAAAAACTGCGATTGGACATCATAAATGAAAAAATATTAAAGAAACAAAGAGACCTTAATCAATAGCTTTATTTGGTCTTCCCTGGCTTGTACTATATTTGAACTGGGAAAGAACAAAGAATGTTCTCTTTTCAGTAATTCATTCTATAAATGACAATGTACTTCAGCCAACATCCCAATCAACAAACATGTATTGGATATTTGCTTTGTGGGTAGTATGCTGTTTATCTAGCTGTCATTTTCCTGTTATCAATTAAGACTTTTGTATTTATTAATTCAAAAGCATCAAATTGTCAGTCTTTCAAACCAAAATACAAAATTAAAACACAACTCAACACAGAAAAGTGAATAAAACATGATCCCTGTCTGCAAGGCACTTATCATTTAGTTGGGCAGAGAGATCAGCAAACAACTCACGACAGTACAAGCCCAAATAAAACAATAAATAAATACATGAAACTTGAAAGCCACATCATTTTATTGTGTAAGTAAGAAGTGATTTGTGATTGGAGACCTTGGGAGATAGGAAGGGAGGGAAAGGAGACCACTGAACAACAGCCTCAATTAGTGATTTCTGATCCATCATTAAGAAAGAACTGGATTCTGCTATTTAGAACAGGGTGAGGAAGACCATTCTTGACCAAGAGAATGACTGGCCCTGCCTGGTAATGGAAAGGACATGCTTGGTGAGGGATGGGGGATGTGTCAGGAGAGTGGACAGAAAGGTGGTGTTGAGGTACTTGGAGGCTAATTTGTGGGGTGTTCCTACTTCACAAAAATGAGTAGTAGACTTTACTGCATGAGTGACGAGGACCCAAAGAGGATTGGAGGAGGAAGTGTGGCAATTCAAGGAATGGCAACTCTGGTAGCAATTTAAAGATCGGCTCTAACACACAAAATGTCAGTGGTGTGAAATCATGAGAGATTTGTAGATGCCATGGTTGAAGGACAAGCTCATGGACTGTAAAGGCAAGAAGACTGGTGGGGACAGTTTTTAGTCCTCAAACAGATGGAGCTGATTGGTGGAACAGATTGGCCAGTCACAGTATCAGCACTTAATTCCTATTTCTCAATTTAGAACCAGCTTGGACTACATTGTACTTAACAAAGAAGCGTAAAAATATAAACCTTCCAGTTCAATAGCCTCCTACGCAAATCAGTAATCCTTGGATCTTTAAATCAAGTAATATTTAGCTCAAACAATGGATTCTATAAAGAACATGGGTGTGTTTTCTTGTTTACAAAGTGTATTTTCTATTCTTCAAATCCCACTTGCTCTAGGAAGCATCTCCATTGCCAAAAAGTAGGATGATCCTCCCTGCCCTCCAGGCTTTTGGAGCAAAGCTCCAGGTGTCACCCTTAGCTGAAGTCCCATCTCCTCTTAGGCAGAGTCTACAGTCAGCGCACTGCCCACAAAGCCACGCATCAGTGGCTCGTGTCCACTGATCTCACCTGCAAAATAAGGCCATCGACAGGAAAGTCAGGGGGCTCGTCGGCACCAAGCCTGGGCAGCCTGGTGGGGGGAGATGCTGCAGTCCCTCGTTGTTATTACTTCTTTAGAGCAAAGAGAGGTTCATGAATTGTTGATAATGATATTTAAACACACTCAGATCCCATTATGTGGCATTTAGTGATAGTGGTGGTTATTATCAGAGTATCAGAGAACACAGGAAAAGAACAAGGGACTGCTAGTCCAGCATCTTCTGACACCATGATCTCGAGAAAGTTACCTTAACCTCAATCTTCTCATCTGGAAAATGGAGGTGCAATGTCTAGCTTGCAAAGTTATGAGGAATCTCGTGGAAAAACTCATGTCAAGCGCCAAGGAGGGACCCAACACAGGAAACTCCCAAACCTTTAATAAACTTTAGTTATGGGAAGTTGTTTGAAAACAGTACAAAGCTATACACATTAAACCATTAGCATCATTAAATATGACTATTCCGTTATAAGTAGTAACATATTTAGGTAAGGTAGCTAGAGATAACATGATTACATTTTTTGTGTGTGTGTATACAACTAACAATATTGTTTTACTGGGACTGATTTCTGTATCGATATTTCTAAACCGATAGTCAGATCTTTAATTCCTCTTTTTCCTATTGAAGATGTTGCAGATCTTAACTGCTTTAAAAAATATATAAAATCTAAAATTTGTAAATAATTTTTTTAAAGGTATCCTCCAAAAAAAGAATTTTCCCCTCAAGATGTAAGATAGTTTATTTTTTTTTTTTAATCCCAAATGACAAGATGTTCTCCTTACTCTCTTTCATGCACTGCTCAGTTGCTAGGATATAGTGTCCGTGGATCACCAGACTGGAGATCGGTAGCCCCCAGTCACGTGTCTCTCCTGCCTTATTTACCTGTCAGCATCCATTCTGCCAGGGCCCAGTGTCTCCTTTAATCTGGTCAGATGAGCCTGGCTCTCCTGGTTACATCAACCTGATGTGGCCTCTAGGCCAGGTGGGCGAGGCTCTCTCTCAGGTTTTGTCTGTTGCTTCATCTGAAAAATGTAAATGGAGAAGGAGAGCAGGGGAGTTTAGGGGAGGGGGAGAGGGGAGGATAAGAGACATCAGCAAAGTAATTGCCCTAAATTACACACTGTCTGCTAAATGGCCATGAGGAAGGACTTAAGTGAAAATTGAACTGGGGACGCTAGGGGTGGCTTACTGGGCACAGGGACAGGGGGAAGGGACCCACTGGCTACTATGGAACAAAAGCCACTTCTCTAAAATCCTCAGGGTTCTTCCTCTGAAGATGCATTGTTTTGAGTCGACTGAGATCTCTGGGGTAGAGAAGAGAAGAGGAATTAATGTGACAGACTTAAACCCTCTACCTGCCGTTAATTCAGGTAAATTGACACCTTTTACACATCTGAGATATATGCATGATAAGACAGAAAAAATATTTTTAAAATAATTCAACTTGTACTAAACTCCATTAAGCATTTTCTCCTATTCCATCTGTAAAAGAAAAAAGAAGAGACAGAAACGCACTTAATTTATAAAACATCTTTTATTTTTGCTCAGAGATCATCTTATCTGTCAAAGCCATGAATTTCCAATTTGACAAAGGAAAATGATGATTGGTCTCCACTCAAGTTAATTCTGGGACAGGGGCTTCAGTTTTATAACAAGAGGGAACTAACTAATCCTAATAAATCCTTCAATAGGAGAATAAGACATATTAAGGATGGGGGCGGGGTTCAAGACCAACAGATCTGGGTTTGAATCTTTACTCAGCACTCTTTGTGATCTTGTTCTCTAGGCCTCAGTTACTTGCCTTTAAAATGGGAATAATTTTAACGGAGCCTTAAGGGTTAGCTATTCTAAATTCCTGAGCTCTGTATCTGGTCTGACATAGGCAACACATTTAATAAACAACTTTTGCTACCTAAAGGGGAAAGCTGGCATAAATTCAGCTGAATTAAATAAATCACCATTTTAGAATTTTAAATATACTGCAGGTATTTTTTTAATGTGAACATTCATAACTATGATCGGTTTTAAGATAACTTTGAACACGTAGATCCTGCATTTACAACCTATTTAGCTTTTTAATTTGATGTAGTTGAACTTTGAGTTTGGATGATGAGAGATGTATCTAGTCAAATGAGCGATTTGGGAAGCATAGTCCTTTGTTTCAACTGCCCCTTTGGATTCCTAGAGAGAGCCTACCAGTCAAAAATTTCTGACAGCAGCACAAAGCAGGTTCTGATGCTGAAGGAACCTCTCAGTCAGTCCCTTTAACCAGCACAAAAATATTTCAAGGGACTAGAAAGTGCCTGATAGGACTCACACATTCTGTGACATGCACTTAAAATTCTTCCATTTATAAATGAGAGCAACATAATATGTAGAAGCAAAATGCATCAAAAAGAGGAGGGCCCTTTGAAGCAGGCGTTGGCAGTAATGTAAGTATTATTAAAAAAATAATTCTCAAAGAAGTAAGTGAGGGGCACTGAGACTGAGGCTCTGTATTTGCAAATGAGACTGCACTAGGAACTTGACCTGCTCAGGCAATTTTACCAAGTTCTAAATTGCCAATAGACTACCCAGTAACCCAGGTCTCTTCCTAAATACCTGTAAAGGCTTGCTCAGTCAGGCACCAGGGGGCTTTTGGCCTGCTAATAGAGATTTAGGACCATAGGTAGGCCTCACTCTAACCAGGCCCTCTGCAAAAAGACCAGCAGCCTAACTCAGTCCATCCAGAAAGTAAAGTACCAGCAAGATAGCAGAGGAACTGATAGAAGCAACAATGCCTAACTACCATTGTCAAAGAAAGATAATAACAGAGTCTAATGGGATGCAGTGGTGCACACCTATAATCCTAGCAAATCAGAAGACTGAGGCAGAAGGATTGCAAGTTTGAGGCCAGCCTGAACATCTTGGCGAAACCCTGTCTCAAGATAAAAAATATAAAAGGACTGGGGAAGTAGTTCCATGGTAAAACACCCCTGGGTTCTGTCAGTACCAAAGAGAGAGAGAGAGAGAAAAAAAGCAGTTCCTTATTCAAGAAGAGCCTGCTATGTGCCAAGCATGTATATTATTTTCAGTTTTATAACCACTCTGTGAGAAAACTTCTTTTTATTCCCCTTTTATTGACAGGGAAACTAGAATCAGTTGCCCCATGTCATAGCTAGTCACTGACGAAGCTACAATTTGAGCTCAAATATGTTCCTGACTGCAAAGTCTCTGCATTATATAGACAGAATATAACCAAGGAAATGTACCATTAAGGTTTCCTCTGACACCCAGAGTTTCCTTTGCATTGTAAGGTTCCACTGACCTAGGAGCCATTCCTTACACTTATAATCCCAGCAGCTTGGGAGGCTGAGACAGGAGGATTGCAAGTTCAAAGCCAGCCTCACAACTTGATAATGTCCTAAGCATCTTAGGGAGATCCTGACTCAAAATAAAAAGTAAAAGCGGGCTGGGGATGTTGCTCAGTGGTTAAGTGCCCTGGGTTAAATCCCTGGTACCTGCCCACCACCAAAAAACAAACAAACAAACAAACAAAAAACCTCCTAACTTAAAAAATATCCTTAACAGGCACCTTTGTCACCTTTTCCTAATTGCTCTTACACCCCACTCCCTTTCTTTGAAAAATACTCGAAAGGTAATAAAACATATCATCTTTTCCCCTTCTTTCCTACGTGCTATTTTAAAAATATTTAATATTTTTATCTCTTAAAACTATTTTCTTTTGAGTCCAGAACAAAAGGAACATTCATTAGAAGCTGAACTGCTATAACAAAGCGTCTGTCACAAATAATAACATAAGTAAAACAGGAATTTCTCTCTCCTTCTCCTAAGTCTGTGGTTCACACCTAATGGCCTATTCTGGCATCTTCTAGACCTATTCCTATGATTGTTCTGGGTGTCACCACTTCGCAGGGAGCAGGAGGAAAGAAAAGAATAAAGCTCTGGCAATTGTGTTCATGGTTGAGGTGACCCAGCAGTGGCACACATGGTTTCAGTTCCCATCCCTCTGGCTCAAATGCAGTCTCATGGGTGCACCTAGTTGCAAGAGAGACTGGGAAACATAGACCCTCACTGGACAGTCAAGGACACGTTGACAACAGAATCTTCTATGACTAAACAGACAAGCAGGAGAAAGGGCATGGGGAAAAATAGCCAGTTATGCCATAGTCTGTTTCTAGTTTGGCCACCAATCTGGTTCTATTAGTGAGGCGATGGAAACATTAAATACCAAGCACAAATGAGCTAGTTCTAGGCAGTGAGCTCAGTGCTGGGAATCTTTAACAAACAAATAAAACTAAGACAATCTACAAATCAAGTTTGTCCTGTGGGCTTCTGGGATGTTTTAGACCCTTTTATTGGCAACATTTTTGTGGTCAGATCTGCATCAAGCTAGTTGGTTAGGCTGCCTGTTAATACAAATAAATATATTAGGGCAAGTTGTTTATTAAGAGCTGAGAAACGTTATATTTGTTTCCTAATTTGGGTAAATATTAAATTGATCTCAATATCCATGCCATGAAGTTAGGGTTAATTTAGAATCCTGTCCAATCTCATTTATTTTGTTTTGTTTTGCTTTCTTTTGGAGATTGAATCCAGCAGTGTTTTGCCACTGAGCTACATCCCCAGCCTTTTTCATTTTTTTTTTTAATTTTGAGACAGTGTCTTCCTAAATTGCTGAGGCTAGCCTCAAACTTGTAATCTTCCTGTCTCAGCCTCCCAGGTGGCTAGGATTGCAGGCATGCACCATCACACCTGGCTTCCAATCCCAGTTTTAAACAGATGAGGAAACTAAATTTTAAAGTAATTGAAGAACTCCTCTAAATTTTCAGAGTGATCAGTGAAAAAGTATATCAAAAAGGTGTTATACCTGAAGTAGTGCCTTGTTCCGTGCAAATTGAGTGAATGGATGAATGCTAAAATATCAAATAAATGAGTAGAACAAGTAGCCATTGAGAAGACTGTAAGTAAGAAAAAGAAATGAAATCACCACCAGGCACCTTGGTACATGCCTGTAATCCCAGTAGCCTGGGAGGCTGAGGCAAGAGGATCGAAAGTTCAAAGCCAACCTCAGCAAAAACAAGGCACTAAGCAACTCAGGAAGACTCTGTCTCTAATAAAATACAAAATAGTGCTGGGGATGTGGCTTGGTCGCTGAGTGCCCCTGAGTGTTCCCAAGTGTCCCTGTACCCCAAAAAGAAAAAAACGAAAAAGAAAAAGAAATTGCCATTGACTGGTATACAGATAGATAGTTGGCACGTTTTAAAGTCACATGGCAGTCATTAAATTTTCTGAGATTTTTCCTTTAAATGGGTCATCTTGAATGAGACACTTGTATTTCATTTTCCCTGGGAACTGTTTGGGCTTTGCTTATAAACACATCGTGATGAGGGCATGAAGGGTTTCTCTGCTGAAGCTCTGCTTATTCCAGAATCCAATCAGGTCAGGTCACATACCTTGAAAACCATGAGCAGAGTCTTCAAAAGAAGCCTAGCACAACTCTTTGAAAATGTATTTTTCCTATTATTAAGACAGAGCCCTGTCTTGCTGAGCTGTTTTTCCCTATACCTCCGTAAGTGTTTCATGAGTCACCTATGCTCAGCCTGACAGCAGGGCAGCTCAGAAGGTCATGGGCTTCTTCCTGCCTCTAAAAACCTGCACATTTCTGAAATGAGGGGTATTGTTTTGTTAGAAGAAAGCTAATTAGGTTAAGAGCTACATTAACGAAATCTATAGTAGCCCATACACAATAAATAGAGAAAGAATAACAAGAAGAAGGAAGTCAAAACACAAAATGAAAGCTGCAGAAAGTTGAGTTTCCACACATAAAACTACCAGAAGAAAACCAGAGAGAAAAATTAATTTGCTTCTTCAGTCCTTAGAGCACTGATTTCCAACCTCGGTTTTCTAACACACCAGGATATCCCCCAGTTATCTCATTGAATGTCCTGAAATGGTCCAAAGAATTTTCAAGATGAAATTAGTTTTATTTCATTTAAAAATAGATGGCTAGTAGCTTGTTTAGAGGAAGGGAATCAAATGAGTGTTTGGCTGCCCCCAGCCTATAAAGGTTGCAAGGTACCAGGTTAGGGCTAATGAGAGCTACACCGCCATCTTGGAATTGAAATCCTAAATATTTTTCTAAACATTTTATTCTCAAATCCCTTAAAGTTTCTTTTTAAAAGAATAAAAAAATAATAACAATGGAAAATTTAAGTGCTTACTCCCCAGACTGACAGTACAGAGGGCAATGGTATAAGTTGGGAAGAACAAGAGGTTGGGAGTCATGGAAACTGACTCGGTCACATATTTGTAATTGTAATTGTAATAGGATCTTAGTTTCTTCCTGTACACAGGCAGAATAATGGCAGCTACTGACTTCTTAGGGGTGTTGTGGCAATAGATGACATAATGTCTATAAAATGTAGCAGGGTGGCTACCTCATGTTATCTATTATAATGGATCTAGATTTTTTTGATTCCAACTTTTGAGATGGAAGAGCAAGTGGATGTAAATTTTCCTGATGGTGGTGGTGACAGTGCTGGCCCCAAATGTGGAGAATGGAAAAGTCTGCCACCCTTGAGGTCTAGCGGAACCCCTACCCCCACTCCCCAGCCTGGCCAGGGGACTGTACAAGCCTGGCTGAGCTGCTTCCTGCTCACTTCCCATGAGTGCATCTGGGATAGCAGCCTGCCCAGGCCTCAGATGTATTTCTAATGCACTTTGAAAAAGGTGCCCAAAAGCATCTGAAACCAGTGAGCGCCAAATGTCTGCTGAGACTGAGGCAGCCACAGAGGAAGGATGGGAAGAGCTTTCTCTTAGGTAGGAGAGACTTAGAACCTGAGAGCATTAGAAGAGATCTTGGAAGAAACCTTAGAAGCCAACCTTATTTTGTTCCCTTCATTAAGGAACAAGGAAATTGAGGCTAAGAGAGATGAAGAGGCTTATCCAAAATCACCCAGCAAATTAGGGGCCACAATTTCCCAGAGAGCCATACCATTCTTCTCTGTTTTGTAGATTATAAAAGGCTCAACATTAGGGGAAGAATTAAATTTTACCAACCTTAACAGGCTTTCCTGCCTTGATCTTCAGTGATTCAGACAAATTTCAAATCTCATCCTATTTTCCAATGGAGAAATCAAGTTCCAGGACAGTAAAGTCTTTCACTTTAAAGAAATGGGTTTTGTTTTCAGGTGAGCTTTAAAGTCACGGTGAGTGGAAGGTTGTAATAAGTCATGAGTGTAAAGATAAATCCTAACATAAGCCAAGAATTAAGGCCTGACTGAGCAATTAGATATATATGAAACTCTATTCAGCCTTTATCTGAAATCTTTGCTGACAAGAAGAGTCCATGATAGCCCTGTCGAGGGCAAAAACTATTAAAGGTATTAATGAGCATTGCTAGTAAATTATTTGCTTACAAAAATTTTTATAGTTCTATAAAAATTCATGCCATTTTATTGCCAAAACAATCTGTTTTAGAATTATTTAAATGCATAAATATTTGCCCACTTACCCCACCCCCTAGAAACATGGAATCTCAGGATTAAAAAGGGTCATTTAGCACAACCTCTGACTCAAAGCAGAAATCCCTTCTCCAGCACACCAGGAAGCCCTCACCTGGCCACACACTCAGTGACAAAATAGTATCTGAACATACAACTATCTCTAATGGGAAAGAAAGCACAAAAAGAAAAAGAAAATATAAACCTGAGCACTTCCTTGGTTATCAGTTCTTATCATCTTCTCTAGCCACACATTGCAAGGCTATTAAACACTTAGATCTTCAGGAGACCACTCTATGATACCCAAGAATAATAATGATGATGATGGAAAAGAAAGTGTGCATATGCGGCTTAAAGATGTGTTTTTGCAAAACCAGGGTCTACTGAATAATAACAAAAATAACACTCCCACTTCGATTCTACACACTCGGCAGCACTCCTGAGTGTTTTCCTCCCAGATGCTGTTTACACGTCAGGCCAGAGGCCACTTCGCAGTGGAGTTCTAGCTGTGTTCAGTGCAAATACAGCAGTGTGGGCAAAATAAACAGCAGCATGACAGAGGAGAGTGCAAACAAGAAGCTCAGCCACACATTTCTGAGTAAAATGCCCCAGGTATGGAAGTTCCTGAGAGGTTAAAAGGTCACATGTCAACCACCTTTGTCCATTCCCTTTAAAGAGGGCATTGGGACAGGTGTTGGAGCAAATTTACTTTTCAAGCAAGAAGCTGTGGCCTTACTTAATGGATATTCTGTATTAGTCAAGATGTTTGCAGGTGATCCGACTTACTAAAAGGGAACAGTTGATAAAATTCAACGTGTTACTATGCCTCAGTCACAATTAGGACCCAACAGTATTGTTCTTGGGTATCGTAGAGTGGTCTCCTGAAGATCTAAGTGTTTAATAGTCTTGCAATGTGTGGCTGGAGGAGGTGGTAAGAACTGATAACCAAGTAAGTGCTCAGGTTTATTTTTTAGAGCTCTTGAACACTGGCAAATTTTAAAAATTTCATTTTTCAATTTAAATTTTATTTTTCAATTAAATTTATTTTTCAATACTCTAAGTTCTGTCTGAATTTTTAGCAATAACCACAGGGAGTAGTATAGCAATGTTTCTGGATTGCATTTAGATCTAGTTTAGATTTTTTGACATGACTGCTAAGAATCGCTGGATTCAAAATTTGTCTCCTTGTTCTATGCCAGATCCTAACATATAAATAGGAACAAAATTAGTTTTATTCTCAGAGACTACAGATAAGTTGGAAATAAAAGGATGAAAATGAAATGCCATATTTTCCTCTTTTATTTGAAAAAAATCACATACTCAAAAGTAGACTACAAATGTATTTTCCATAATACTCCCTGTTCCTTCAGACACACTACATAGTTGTATGTGTTATATTGATTACTTTCATTTATATTTATGAAAGAAAACATACTTGTATTTAAAAGGTGTCTTGACCATTTTCTATTCTGAACAAATTATGTAATGTCTTTGAGTCTTTAAGATGGAATTAATAATGTCAATCCTCCCAGCTTATGAGACTCTGAAGTACACAAAGAACCTAGTGTCATGTAGGATACAGATAGATGTTCAATAAATGGTAACTATTATTTATGGCCTATTTTATTCTTTAATAACTCTGAGATTTGTTCAGTGTCAAGTACAAAGCATTTGACGATATTACAGATGACTTTTGAACATGAAAATATATCCACAGAGAATTTTTCTAATGCTTTCTACGTTATCACTCTGCATTGTTTAATCTTGTGACATAGATAACATACATGTTATATAACTTATAAGACACAGGAACTAGCCATCAAAGTTAGAGAATTAGAAAAATCACAAGGAGCATTCTTTTTTGAGAGTTTTTAATATTAAGATAATTATCAACACTTACTATAAAATTTTCATTTACTTTATCACTAAACTTCTGCTCCCCATTTAGAATAATAGATAATTATTTTAATGCAGTATTTGTGAGCATGCTAAAAGTGGCAGGGAGGGTAGAATATATGGGTGTTGGGGTTGTGAAATTATGAGGAGGAAAGCCTTTGGCTTTCCACAGTATAAACATTTAAATGTACCCTGAATGGCATTTATTGGGAATTTAGTCAGAATCCCAATGTCTCTGGGAGTCATTTTTATTCTATGGCTAATAAATTTTTAATAAAATTGCATTTTATTAGCACTTTGGAAATTTAAGTACAACAGGGGAAATTGCCTTATTTAACCTTACTGAGTTACCTGAAAAACACAATATGAGAAACTAATATTTTTACAGAAGACTGACATTAATGGTTGGTTATACTTCCCTTAAAAGCTGAATAATCTTTGATGATTAAAAAATTCTCATATGAAGAAAAAGTAAGGAAACATTTTAGAAAGTAAACAACAGTTGACAGATGACTGCTCTTTCCTTGTGGTAACCCAAAGGGGCCATCATAAATCACCAACAAATGTTGTTCTCAAGTATTGGTCACAGAAGAGAGTTCAGGTGATAATATTGACATGCTGTGTTGAAGTAAAACAAAAATTTCCTGCCACTGTGCACCACCAAGCTTCTCGTATAAGGGAGACAAATGTTGAAATAAAAATATAAACTATGAAGTAAAAAAATATGTAATGCTGAAATAAAAAAATGTAAATGTTGGAAAAGAGTCATATAATAACTTGTCTAATTTTACTAGTAAAATGCAGAAAAACGGCATTTGTGAGTACAATAAAATGGTGTGTGTTAAAAAATAACACACTTTAATATTTGATACTTAAAGTTTTTGTATTTTCTTTTTAGTTGCATTTTGTGGCTGCTTATTAAATTTTTTTTTGTATTTATATGTCCTCTGGGTTTTATCAATACTTTCCCGAAAAAGGATGGTGATGGTAGTTGCTTTTTAAGATTCCAACATTCTCAGAAATAATCATAAATTACTTCCTTTAATAATACCTGAATCATAAATTCTGGGATGATAAAAAGTGATATGTTCTGTGTGGTCATATGAATGATAAACTGTGCCAGGTCTCAATTGCAGTAATGATTAGATGTTTAAATTGTGGGTTTGGGAACATTATAATGAAAAGAAATCCCCTGTGGAAATCTGTGTGCTCTGAAAGGGGTGAGGAGCTGGGCAGTGAGGGGCATTGCTTGCTTTTTTTTTATCAGTCATTTTATTGTTTGGTAAGGGGATGTAGTTAGATTGAGGTGGTGTTAAATAAAGCCCTCAGCAGCAGATAGAGAAATCTTTTCCTGTTTAGTTTTTCTTAGAAATCCCTTCATCTACTGCCTCTCCTGGTCCTTGCTCCCCCTTTCTCAGTGCACGTGTGCGCATGCACACACACACACATACACACACATACACACACACACACACACTCTCGAGCACCACACACTTTGGTGTATCTTGACTTCAGTCTTGCTTGTGCTGCCTGGGGGCTTCTAGGGCAGCCAAGAGAGATCCTAAAGGGTGTGTGAAATTGAAGACAAACATTTTTACTAGGAGTTTACAGCCATAACAAAGTAAACTGTAAGCCCTCCAGGTGTCCTTGATGGGTAGGAACAAAGGCCTGCCGTTGAAGCAAAAAGATCCTTAGAGTCTGAATTAGAAGGAGCAGCCTGAGTCCTTGCTTCAAGTTCATGAGCTTGGTGAATTCCTGCAATCACTTTCTGTTTCCTCAAGAGTCAACTTGGGGTAGTCAGAACTAGAATCTCTTTCAAAGGCCTTACTCAGATATAGGATTCTATGATCCAAATATTTCCTTAACCCTTTATATTTTATTGGTTACTGTCCCATGATTTAAAAAAAAATGCCTTAAATGCCTAGAAACCAAGAAGTGGAATTACATTTCAAACAGACTCATGATCATTGAGTGAATGCCCACACACTTCTCATTTTTAATAATTAAAAGTTAAGAGGGTCAGGGTTGTAGCTTAGTGATAGAGTGCTTGCCTAGCATCTGCAAGGCCCCAGGTTCAATCCCCAGTACGGAAAAATATAATCAAATGTTACCTCCCCAACTTGGGAGGCTGAGACAGGAGCATGGCAGGTTCCAGGCCAGTCTCAGCAACTTAGCAAAATCCTGTTTCATAATGAAAAATCAAAAGGAATGGGGATGTAGCTCAGTAGAAAAGTGCCTCTTAGTTCAATCCCCAGTGCAAAAAAGAAAACAAAAACAAAGAATAAATAAACTGATTAATTTAAGAAGAAGAAGACGACAACTACAATTACAAAAGGTGCCTTTAGAGCTCTCTTAAAAAAACTAAAAATTGATGGTGGTATTTTGGTTCTACTTTGGAGTAAGGGAATTCTTATTTATTTATTTGCTTGCTACTCTAAGATGTAACTCATTTTTCAAATTTAATGGAAAGTCCACCTAAGCCATAGAGATTTAATGCATAAACCATTATTAATTATAAAATTCTGTATTGTGCACTGTAGTTTACAAAGCATGCTTATATGAAGGATCACACTGGCTCACCTCAATGCTGTTCCTATTCTAGCAAGATACCTTTCATGCCATCTGACCAGGGAAGCTGAGACTTGACCCAGGCTGCAGAGATGCACCAGAACTCAGACATCTAGTGCTGCGTTCTATGCAAATGTTAACACGATTACACTAAAGCACTTACTTCAAGGCTGCTATATACGCCAAGTGGCATTTCACCTGTTTTAAGTTAAGAAGTTTATTTCACTCCTAAATTAAAGCTTAGATTCCTTGAACCTATAAAACGGTTCAAGAACTCTTCATGTTCAAGTTGAAAGTGTGGTCTATCAATTCAGAGGTTGGGAATGCCCTTTGATGAACAATATAGAACACAAGAAATAATTCATAGAAAAAGAAAAGAAGAAAAAAGAATAGAACATTTTTTTAAGAATTCTGGAGCAATTATCTCCTGACTGAAGAATCTGGGTGGCAGGCATGAAGGGAAATGAACTATACAGGCCTGGGGCAGAGGGCGAACTCTGGTTCTGTGTCTTCCTGGCTCTTGCACATTTGGAGCCTCTGTTTAGTCATATACTAAAATGGAGTTGATATGAATAGTTAAACTTCAGAGTTGTTTATAAGCCTTAGAAATAATTATGTAAGGCACCTATTATGTAGTACTTGACAGAATAAGCATTTTCTACTGTTCATAGAATTCATTCCCTTTCAAATTGTTGTTTGGTCTGTTTTGTGATATGTGGTACAATTTTAATGTTAAGAAATCAATTGTAAGGACAGGGTTAGTGAATTTAGATTATCTATGAGATCCCTTGCAACTCTGACTCCAAAATACAAATTGTAATTTGAATTTTCCAATTTGCTCCACTTATTAGCATGCTGGTTAATGTAGTAAAATAGATACTATTGACTTCATGCATCTGATCTGTTATCTGAACATATATGTGCCGCAGTTTTCAAAATAGAACCTGCACCCATACCTAAAGGAAAATGCCAGTCTTTATTGAAAACAGTGCTAGAAGTGACTCATAGCAATAAGATCAATAATCACAGTAATAGCAATATTCATTTTTAAAGCATCTACTTTATTTCAGGCGTTGTAAACAATGACATGGAAACTTGACTGCATCCTCATGGCCCTGTGACAATGACAGGGATGGCTGAGACATACTGTGCATTGTGCCTGTGCAGCTGAAGTGCCCCCCCGCCCCACCAAAGTTTGCAAAACTTTTATAAGCAGCAGGTATGTCACGGAAAATATGTTGTGATTGGTAAAATAGGACCAGAATCTTTCATTAGTCCTGGGTGACTTAAGTCAAGTTGTATCTTTCTGGGCCTGGATTTCCTCAACCAGAAGGGGGATGAGGGAAAAAACTGGAATAATCTCCTTCCACAACTAGCATTCTATGCCCCTGATGTCATTTCAGTCATTTTTACAGTTTGCCTGAACCAGTTGTATCTTTATAAGCATAGACAATTTTATAGGTATGAGCAATGCGCTTAATTCTTTTTCTTTTTTGCTTTCTCAAAACAACATAAATATCTGGTTTTTGGCTAAGAAACAGGAACAGCAAAATTTTGTATGGCTATCTCAAATGACTCATAAGTAATTTCCTAATTAAGTTTTAATTATTACAGTTTAGTTGTCGAATCAACCCATCAATCTCCTTCTGATGTTTAAATAGTATTAGAAAAATAAAATCCAAGGAGAGGCATAGACTGACTGCATTCTCACAAATTCCAGTGATCAGACCCATAGGAATGAAAGTAAAGTGGGCATCAGAGATCCAAATACTGCATAGTTAAAATGTCTAAATGAGGTTTTTGAACTCTCAACTCAATCCCTTTCCTTCTTCTGAAATGACTCCTAAGGAGAGCAGCCTGCTAAGGAAAAATCTAGATATTAGGTTGATATCAGAAAGGGTGGGGGGGAAACAGCACCAGGAAACAGGGGTAAAAATGTCTCTCTAAATGTGACAGACATGAAAGAAAGTGAAGGAAAGTTAAAAATTACCATAGGGCAGGCAGGACACCTGCTAAAGAACCTTCTGCTGCCAGTCACAGCTGGAAAGAAAAATGAAAGAGATGCAAACAACTGTCCCAGAACCATGGAATCATTCTTTTGTCTTTTTTTTTTCTTATGAACAATTACAGTATGCAAAAATGAGGGGGGGAATCTCAAAGTATTAGGATGAAAATTTCAGCAGGCTCTGCATAAAAATAGCAGAGGCCTGGAAGTGTGCCTCTTTGAAAACAAGATGTGTTTGGGAGCTCCCAGCACTGAAGAAAGTGGTAATTAATGCATAGTGAATGACTTTGAATGAAGGATGAATAGGGGGCATAACAATGGGTAGGGGTTTTTTTTCTTTTCTTTTTCCTTCTTTTTTTTTCCTTTTTCTTTCTTTTCTTCTTCTTTTTTAGGTTAAAGCATTGAAGAAAGAAAGCTGTTAAAAGATGGCTACTGGGAGGCTACAACTTCAATGCCTATCTTGTGTGGCTTTCCTTCCAGGCTGTGGTAGGAGTTTGTTTTCTATTGCTCTCCAATCACAATGGAGTTAATTTGCACCAATTTCATTTTTGTGCGTGCACCTCAATGTTTTCCCTTTCTGCTGGATTTTTTTTTTAAATATTATTTTGGCAGGGCCTGGTCCTTTGATGATCCTTTTGAGCAAATGGTTTGCCCAAAGTTCAGATGGAGCTAGCTTCGTCTTCTTTTTCATTTACAACATCAAGAGGATTACAGAGAATAACTTTGTTGCCCAACATCAATGATATATCTTCAGGCTACTAGAAAGGTAGTTCTCAGAAAGTGTGTCTTCTAATAGTTTAGAACCTCCACAGGCTTCAGATAAAACAAGTATTAAATACAGAAAGCTCACAAGGATACCAAGGAAGGTTAAACTCACACAACCTCCTTCATCTCAAACACCTGAAATATATCTTTTTTTTTTTTTGACTGTCGAAGTGTGATCATGGTAAAGACAGCAGTAAGATCTTATATAACAGAAGACAGAAAAAGAGAAGGAGTCACGTCGAGATGCACACACATATTAGTGAGAGAATCAAAAACAATATTGTCGGATGGCCATATATTACAATGAACTCAAAACTAAATATATGTGTAATTTATTTAAAAACA
Source organism: Marmota monax (assembly GCF_021218885.2). NCBI lineage: Eukaryota > Metazoa > Chordata > Mammalia > Rodentia > Sciuridae > Marmota > Marmota monax. The sequence goes on from NW_026694232.1 coordinate 8,420,976, forward strand.
GTATAACAGAGTGCTTGCAGTATGATTTTTTTTCCTCTTTGTGAAATCATCTATCATAAAATTTGGGTTTGAGAAAATTTTAGGAATTCTCACAATTGTAATAGTTGCGGATGAGCAGAGGAATTCCCACATAGCCCATGGGAATACCTGGGCCAGGTCCCAGTCACATTGCAGCTGCCGCTGATACTTGAATGTGGATGACCCAGGATATCCTTCCTAACCTGTCATTTCCTCTCCCCCTTTCCCCTCGAACTAGCTTCTCTCATCTTGTATTCACAAATTCTGTGAACAGTCCTAAGGGTCCTTAAAAGGGACTGGCAACGTCACTGTGGTGACTACAACATCCCAGAATTTGGTCAGCATCTCAGTGTCATGTAATTATTTTCTTTTTAAATAGACTCAGTTTTATTGACTGCATAATTAAATACAATTTCCACTTTATACTTTTATGTGGCTTTTCACACAAATCAGTGCAAATCCAGAACAATTTCTTGGTATGATTATGAACACAGAAGGGTTCTCGGCTGGCCTAAAAATTTGCTACATATTTCAAATGTCATTAAGGGCCTCTGTCATTTGCCTGAATTCAATAATGGAAAATCAACTCCCATTCTGTCTTGGGTCCCAAGCCCCCACAATATCAACAATCTCTGGGTTGGAAATTTCTGTCAATTGTGATGCAGAAGCATCTGAGAGAGAGGAAACAGACAGACAGACAGACACTGGGAAATGAGATGCAAAGAACCCAAAGAAGACAAACTGGAACATCACTTGGTACCTTTTCTCGATTGCATCCTTTCCCCCTTAGACTCACTGTGGTCTCCTTGGCACAGTCACTTACCATCCCTTTCGCCACCTGCTTTCACAACTCTAAATAGGCTCTCAGAATTATCAGACAGTGTGAGGATGATATTCCAGGTCATCCTCAGGCCACCAACAAAATAACCACAAGCATGGTCTTGTTCAGGTCTCTACCCTATGAATACCTTTCAGGTTCACTTTTGTTTTCTAAGATCTCTAAACCTCATCTGGGGCATTCAAGGACCCTGCTGTAATCTGCCTGTGGGCCTCAGCTCATTCTGCTTTCTCTCCCTGCTCCCTGAATTTTGACCATACTGCAATAATCAAATATCCTTTCTGGGGCACGGGGCAGGGGGTACTGGGGATTGAACCCAGGGGCACTTTATCACTGAGCCACATCACCAGGCAGGCCATTTTATGTTTTGCTTTGGGATGGAGTCTTGCTAAATTGCTAAGGGTCTCTCTAAATTGCCCAGGCTAGCCTCGGTCCTCCTGCCTCAGCCTCCTGAGTCTCTGGGATTACAGGCGTGGGACACAGAGCACAGCAAGTATTTGATTTTTCTGAACCTAGTGTGCCAACTAACTTTCAAGCCTTCGTTCATGCTGTTTCCAAGGTGCCTTTTGTCTTCTCCTAGACTAACTGCTCAATAAGTTCCTAACAAATGTCCTTCTACTTAAAGCACTGTTTAAAAGGATGTTGCCCTGCTTTGATGAGATGCAGGGAAATGGGACAGTTTCTTGTCTTCTGAGGAGTAGAGATTATTATAGATCTTCCAGAGCAGAATGTGGTCATTTCTATCCAAAGTCTAGAAATGTGTGGCACTGTGAGACACAATTACACTTCTAGTATACTTTCCTTTAAAGTGTGGAATGAATATTTACCAAGAAGGGTGTTCATCATAACCTTGTATGCAACCACAGAAAATTTATAATGACTTCATGTCCTCAAAAGGGGACTTAATTAAATAAATGATATATCCTGAAATGGAATAATCTTCAGCCATTTCAAGTAATTTTGCAAACTGGTGTTTAATAATACAGTATTCTCAATAAATTATTGAGTAACAAAAAATACTTCTGAGTAGTACAGGTAGTATGATAATTTAATCTCTTTGTCTCTCTCCCTCTCTCACCCATTGGGAAAAAAAAATTGGGGAAAAGGTGTTCTGGGATTATGGATGATAGCTTTCTTCTATTTTTAAGGAAAAAAAAATGAACATGGCTGTCAGTACTTGCAAAGACATGGAAAAACCTTGTATGCACATTGGTAAGTGAAAGATGCCAGTTTGAAAAAGCTACCTGTGGTATGATGCCAACTAGATGACATTCTGAAGAAGGCAAAACTATGGAGACAGCATAAAGATCAGTGGTTGGCAGAAGGTCAGGGAAAGGGAGGGAAGAAGGAATAAGGGAGCACTGGAGATTTTTTCAGGCCTTGAAGCTATGCTATAATGATGGACACATGACCCTAGGCCTTAGTCCCAACTGGTAGAACTATATGACACAAAGAAAGACCCATAATGTAAACTATAGACTTCATAATAATAATGTATCCATACTGGTTTATCAACTGTAAAAACATATCACATTGATGCAAGATGTTGATAATACAGGAAACTATCTTGTTGAAGGGGAAGCAAGAACTTCAGGGCAACTCTCTGTGCTCAATTTTCTGTAAATCTGAAACTTCTCTAAAAACGTAGTCTATTAATTTAACACAAAAAGAACACAATATACTTTGTTGTTGTTGTTGTTGTTGTTGGGATCGAACTCAGGGTGCTTAACCACTGAGCCATATCCCCAGGCCTATTTACGTTTTGAGTCTCTCTAAATTGCTCAAACTAGCCTCAGTTTTTATCTTTTATTTTAAGACAGGATCTTACAAGTGTGCTCCACCATGACTACCAATATGTTTTAGAAGAAGAAAAGCATTCTCCAAATAATTCCTAACATACCTTCAGAACTCAATTTCAAGTACACACTCCTCTGTTTAGTTTTCTCTTTCATGCTTAGTTTCAGTAATAATACCATACCAGAGGGTAGAAATGGTAGTATGTTCTTATCCCCTGATTCCCAGAACAATGCCTGTCATAGTAAAGATTCACAAAATGCTAAGGCACAGGTGCACACAAACATGCAGAAAAAGAGAAAAATGAAAATATGTATGTAACAAAATACACACACTGTGAATGTTAAAACCATGTTGATTTCTCAAGTTTAGGAAATATTAATTCAGCCTTGGAAAGAACAGCTAATTTGCTTGTGAAGGATTCATGATGACTTAGTCCATTCAAAGGAAAAAAGAGCATCCTTATAATTGATCTTTCTCACAGTAGCTCTATTAGGTGAAAACATCAGCACTTCAAAGCTTGGATAATCACCAATATCTTGCCAAATGTATGGTTCTTTTTTCTTAGCCTGAGCTTCTTGTACTGTCATGGGCAGCTATTTTTCCCCCTCATTTTTCTCTTGAATATATAATTTAATGCTTTCAACATGCATGAAAGTAATAAAAAATAATTTAACCTCCTAGAGTTATTAGATATGTTGCAATTTAGGAGATTAAAAAGTCTCATCTTAATCTTAATTTACTTTTTCAGTTCCAGTAGCACTGAGTAAATACTGTTTGACCCCCTCATATCACTTCTAGAAGTTATTCATATAAAGAATAAGAGTTTTATAGGAAAGAGTAGCGACAGGAAACACAACCTAAGAAATAAATTTCTGTTGTGGCTTTAAAAAAGAAATATCTGTTATGTGCCATGGTCCTTTATCATTTCATTTCAAGAAGAAAAGGTATATCATTAATTGCATTCCTTCTCTGGTTCCTTCTATGTCAATTAATGTATTATTTTTAAGCATCAGGTAGATAGCATGGATTGTAAAGATGGTCCAGTATTTTGGACTCTTTTCATTATTTTGCTTCTAGTCGTACTTTAAGTCTCTGGTGTCTTAGCTCTACTGAGACCTGGCATTTTCTTTGTGTGGGAGAGGCAATTTAATCCATTTTTTACTGTCTGCAAACAGACTTTCAAACAAAACTCCAACTCTTTGAATGTGCCCCAAGGATTCCACCAAACCTGTAATCCTCCACTCTTCTGGGGCTGTGGAGGGTGGTGACAGGAATAGAGCTGGCGCCAACTAGGGAGTCTCATTAGTGTTTCTGATTTTGATTTTTGTCACCACTCTGCTCTGTGGCCATTTCAAAGTTGTAGCAATAACTATCCTCACATCTCACTGCACCCTCTCCTAGCTCCTCAGAATCCAAGCCCCAGGGGATGTCACCAGATGTGCTTTCTCTCACGGAGAGATCTTAAAGAGATGAGCGTTCAGCATTTGGATGTTGGCAGCTTGAGTGGGCTGCAGCAAGCCAGCTCCACCATGGATATCATCCAAAAGTTCTAGATGGTTCTAGATGACTACTTCCAGGAAGAGAGATCTGGGGGCGTGCAGGGCCCACAGGCAAAGTGTGAACAAAGATACACTGAGAAGGAAAGATGAAAGAACAAATGACTCTGGTGTCTCTCTCTGTGGGAAAATTTCATTTAACGATTGGGAAAATAGTAAATTCTAAAGGTAGTCATTTGAAAAGAACAAGATCAGGGGAGTCCAAGAGGCCAGGCAAACAACATGGCACAAGGGGTCGCCATGTTCTGGGAAAGCAATCTCATTCAGTCTTCACGCCTGTCTAGACACTGGTATTCGATTTTATAGATGAAGCAACTCAGGTCCAGAAAGATCAAGTGGCTTCAACAACCTTTTCCAGATCAGGACTGTCTGATTTTAAAATGACTGCTCCTGGCACAGGCTGGCTTTCAGCAGGAACTTGAAAGGATTTACTCTGATAAACTGTGAAATGTCTGTCTTTCCTCCCCCCACCCCCCCAAGATACTGTATACCCTCCTCTTTTCTGTTGAGTTTGCAATTAACTGTTAGTTTCAAATGTAAGAAAAGTTTTTAAAGTATTTAAAATGTAAATATTTAGGGGTAGAATTTAATCCTTTGATGAGTTTGTGGGAACCAGTACTCAGAAGGCATATTTGAATTTGTGAGTTGAGATGTTTCTTAGACACACATCTCCATTTACTGAAAAAGTATAACAAAAGCTTTGCTGGAACACATTCTTCCAGCCCGACCTACTCTTTGGGAAGAAATATCACACTCGCATTTGCTAATCCTTAGGTTTAGTTGGGTGAGATTAACCTTTTTACCATGGCCACGGCTAGCACCTGCATGTTCCCTTAAACCTGGACAGAGGAAGTCACCAGAAGGAAAGACTCTTAACACCATGGGAAGAGCAGAGTAGCAGTTACCTCTTGGTCTAAATCCTATTGAGTCTTTAAAAAGTAACTTATCTCTCTAAGCTGCACCCAGTTGTATTAATGTGAGAATATAAGAGCACTTTTCACCTGCTCTTTTTATTTACTTTATTTTTCAGTGGAAGGGTCATGTGGGTGAGTCTATGTAATGACACAAAAACATGTTTTTCACAATCAGACAGGAACACTTAGGATATTTAGTGGATGTGGTGATGTTGGTCTGAATGGCACTTCTTTTCTGTGGTTGACAGATGTGGCAATGTCTGTAAAATGAGAGATAAGTGTGTTCTAGCAATGCCACTGGGTTGAGAGACATAAGTATGGAAAATTGCTTCACTATCATTCATGATTCAGATCAGAGGAACTCATCTATGTGTCCTTTACGATTCCGGTACACAGAAGTAACTAAGGTCAGATTCTAATCCTTTGAAAAGAATGAGACTAGGTCTCTGCAAACAGTAGCACAACCATAAAAAAAGCTGTATAGGCAGCCCTAAGCCAAAGCAGCTTATGTCTATGTTTACAAAGCGCTCATATGAGCCAATTCCAATTCCTTTCCTTGAGTTTTAATTCCTTTCACATTTCACATCAGCTTCTTCCAGGGGAGTTAAGTTTATTAAATTGTTCACATATATTATAGGTGTACATATACTTTTTTTTAGGGCAGTACATATTATTACAGTTTTTCAGAACTCTTTCTCATATATAGGAATGACAATCCTAACCTTTAGTGAGTGACTACTATGTGCCAAACATTCTCTTAATCATTTGACATGAACCATCTCAATTAATCCTCAGTCCTACCTTACACATGAGGCAACTGAGGCACAGAGAGGCTAAGGAACACATTTTTGCTTTGCTGTCTAAGCTTTATGAGATGACAAAGTGGTAGAGCTGTGGTCCAAACACAGGAAGTTGAAACCCAAGCCCAGACTTTTTGCCACTTCACTATATGACTGTGGTTATATAATTAAAAAACAAAGGTAAATAAATGAATCAGAGGATTAACAGTATGTATTCAAGATATGACTCTGTCCCTTAAAGTTCTCCTCTTTTCTTCTTCTCTTTACATTTATATATATAAATGTATACATTTGTATATATAAATGTATATATTATATATATATATATATATATATATGTATATATATATATATATGTATATATATATATTATGGTTTTCTCCATTTGAAGAGGCATTTCCCTGATAGGTAACCAATTTAAAGATCAGGCATTCAGCAGGAACATCACAGCCTGCAAGCCACCGGGAGTGGGATTGTGTCCCAAATTTGTAAGTTGCAAATCCACTCCTCTGCTCTGCTTCTTCCTTGTTATCAGTTTCTTCAGAGAAAAATCAGAGTCTGGGGAAGGGACTCCTTGTGGGAGCTGGAGTTCTGTCTTGTCTTCAGTGATATTTTTTACTATATTTGAAATCCCAAGTAGAACAAATATTTTTATATGAACAGATCTTGCATTGATAGCTTTTCATCAAGGCAGCACACTTTACCACTCTTCAATATGAATTTCTCAAAAAGTCTTATCCTGAAGACACCCACAAGGGACTTAGCCTGGACCTCCTGTTAACCCTAATCTCTGCAGTCACCCACTGTTTCAAGCCTGGATCTTAATGTTTTATCCTAAGTTATACCTAAGACTAGAGGACAGGAAGTGAAATTAGGCTGGTTTCATCGTGGAACAGATTAATGATTTAAAAGAGCTGTGACCTGTGCTTAGTACAAGTTCTTAAAAATATAGGCAACAACATGAGCTGTTATTCATCATGCTTCATGATCGAATTATTTGGGAATATTTGGCCCATTCAATAAAAAAAGTGAGGCTATTTGAGTGCAGGTTACAAGTGGAAAGACTGTCAGGGAGGCTTTCCCTGGCAATATACTTTAATGAGATGGCATTGAGAGAAGATGGTTAGAGGAACAAAGTCAGGTTTGTTGTGAGGCCTTCAGTAACCCAAGAAGCCGCAGTGCTTGGGGGCAGAGGCTGTGGAGAGGGTAATTGCAGGCAGCCCCAATCACACACCCACTACACAGAAACAACTGGCTATTGACAGCCCCCTCTGATGGAGGGGCGGAGGGCCAGGGAGGCGGGAAACTGCAGATAACTCAGAAATGATTTCTGGTTGCCTTTCCATGGCATTGTATGTGTCTATTGCTAGGGGGAAAAAAATCAGAAAGAAAACAGACAAGAACCAGGAGAATACAGCAAGGAAGATTTCACAGAACTGTGGAGGGAAAAGGAAAAGAAGTGAGTGAGTCCTCTTTCAACTCCACTGACTTAACCTAAGTCATGAAAAGTTTTGATTTGATCTAGATGTTTCTACTGGACTCATTTGAAGGTTTGTGAGTTTAAGAGGGCTCTGTCATCCAGGGGAAGGACTTCCATGGCTGCGGATGAGGAATCCTAGAGGTCAGTGGTGGATCACAAATCTGCTCAATTATGTATTGTGGGGATTCTCTATGTGAAAACCAGACCCTTCGAGGACATGAGAACTGTGGACTCCAGCACCATAGTGGCTTCTTGATTGTTCACGTCCTCCCAGAGACCCTGAGAAGGATGGCATTAAAACTCCAAAGTCATATTGCATTACAAGAAAGATTAAGATGAAACACGGAGAGTCCAGGAGCTAAAAGATGGACAAGCAGTGTGAAGTGACCATCTTTCAGGTAGATCCCATTAGCATGCTTGATTCAAAGGAAGAGAGAAGAGAGGGAGAAACCGAAGAGGTGCTTTCAACAGCCCTGGGCCGGGGTCATTAAGGGGCAACTGCTATTGAGGAAAAAGTCCTTCTATGTCAAGCCACTGAGCAGGAAAAGTTGGGAGTTGATCTAGTGGCAAGAATACTCCAGAAATAGGATAAAGTTGCGGGAGTTATTAGGGCTTAAATGGAGATAACGAGGAATAATTTTGATGAGCACAATCATACGTGATTGATTTTTTAAAAAAAGAAAAATCCTCTGATCTTGATTACACAGTTTGGTATATAAACCACCTTCCCTTTTTAGAAAGCTTAACCCCTCCGAATATAACTGAGCTCATGTTTCAAATTAAGTTATGATGCCTGATTGAATTCAAATGAAACATAAAATAACAAACGTATGCTCTTGGTACTCAGGGACTGTAGTGTATTGGTATTTTCTATTGCTCCAATGTGCTTAATATAGCAACTTTGAACTAGGGGGTGATAAGTAAATCCATTGATTTACTTGACTGAATTGGCACTTGTGATTCCTCTTTAAATATCCGATCATTGAAGCCATGATTTCCACCATTGTCTTGATTCAACCTACCTTGCTACATTTCATAGACACTTTACATCTCTTAATTACTTTCCCCCAGAATTTTGTATTTTCCCTCCTCCTCCTTCTCCTCCTCTTTCTCCTTAATTTGATGGTGTCTCTTTGGTTCTTCTTCTGCCTGGGTGACTACCCTCCTTTTGGTTTCCTTTCAAGTTCTGCCTCTCTCAACCCTTCAATGTCTCTATTCTTTGATAACCCATATTCTCCAATTAATCCTAAGTCTGTACCTCCATCACGGAGTGGCCCAACAACCCACTAGAAATCTGTGACTTGCTCTCCTAGGGTACTCCATATTCAACTTTCCCCATCAAACCTCTTGCATTTCTACCTTGATAAATGGCCCAACATCTATCCAAGTAACCGAGGCTGGCACTTGGCAGTCATCTAGGATTTTTCTCTCCCTGTTCCCTTGTTGTTCAATGACTAGTTCTCCTAAGTGTCTTACCAGCCTGACCATTTCTCCAGAGCCCATCCTTACATCATTTCTCCCCAAACAACTGAAGGACTACCCTCTTGTTTAGCTCAGCCTCCAGTTTTCTCTCATCTAGCCTCAATTCTGCCTCCAAAACGATTCCTTTAAAATGAAATCAGAGGCTCGACCAACAGAAGGGGCATAACTGCAATCGCCAAAAGGAAAACCTCAGGGCACCATGTGAACCTCAAATCAAGCTACTGGGTGGAGTTTGCTACTCTAGGAACCAATGTCACTCCTGATCCCCACTTCTTTCCCCCATACAAACCAGTTTAAATTTTTTTTTTTTTCCATTGGCAACCAAGAGACTTAAGTAAGCAGTATTCATACAGAATAAAAATCAGACTTCCTCCCCAGGTAGACCAACCTTGCTCTCCGCCTTTCACTCCCGGCTTCAGTGCCCCCAGCCCAGCACACAATCATGCCTCTACAATCCAGATCTGTCCCCTCATTCAAAATCCCACCCCTTCTTCAAGCTGCCTGTGCAAATCCTCACCTCCTTCAGACTGAAGCAGACGAGTAAAATGCCTGCACTCAGTAGGACCACTTACAAAGACACCCCAATCAATGGATGCTGTCATCCCCAGAATGAACAGCTGAGGACCTTCAACAGCATTTGAGAGAAAGGCATCGGCAGGACAAATTCGGGAGAGACTTTCCTCACTGTCAGGAGACATTCTGCGCTCTCAGGACCTCTGGAGCTGCCTTCCAAGCAAGGGATACATGGGGTAGTGCTTTGAAGTGAGAAGACGCTTGGTAAACATGAGGTCAAATAAAAAGAAATCTGTGACTCTGTGACGAAGAAACCAGGAGAGAGTGGGGGCAAGAGGTCTTCCCTCTTACATGTTTCTGCAAGCCAGTGTTCCTGTTTGTTTATTTTGAAGTATTACCAGAGAGGAATTGTATACACAAAACACACCACTAAATTTCCCTAAACAATTAGTGACTTCTCTTCATTTCTTCCTTACTCCATATCATTGGTTGTACCCATTTATTTGATTTCCATACTGGTACTTTTGAGAAAAAGTCATTTCAGAATGCAGTATAAAAGCATCTTTTGCACACAGAGAGCTGATGTTCTATCTCCTGGGTCCACACATCTGCAGTCTTCATTATAGAAAGGTGGGGCAGAAAGGCAGGCACTGGGATTAAGCACCTACCCAGTTGGCCAGATCCTTTGCGTGTACTATTTAGTTTAATCCGCACAACATTATTATTATCGTATGGGTGGGTATTTGTAGAGGGAAACTCCTTATTCTTTCCAGAATGACCCCCAGACAGGTTAGGTCTCATTGGGTTTTGACAGCACGAAGAGGGAGAAGAGTGTAGTGGTTAAGAACTTCATCCAAGGGTGGAATGATGGGTTAAAGCCTAGCTCCACCCTTGACCAGCTGTGTGACTGTGAGTGAGTTGCTTAACTATTCTGAATCTCGGATTTGTCATCTGCAAGATGAGCATATTAACAGTACCCACATCACAAGGTTATCCTGTTGATTAACTGAATGGGCTTAGAAGAGAGTATGATACTTGGCTACAATATTTTTTAAAAGCAAAATAAATGTTGCCCACACATCATCTCCCATCTTTGCAAACAGAATAGCAAGGCAAACCCTTCAATTCAGCCGGCATTTAAATCCAAGATTTCCAGGTCAATCTTATAAAAATATCATCAAACCCATTAAACCCTCTGAGTGTTGACTCTCTTTGCAGATCCCACAAGGATAACCAACGTAAGTCTAAGTCCCAAGATAGAACTTCTAGGAGGCCAACCATCCGTGGTACTCCTTTTACTCCCTAAAAATTCAAAACATGAAAAACCCAAACATCCTCTTGAAGAGTCTTATGTGGGAAGAGAGATGTCAAGAAGGAGAAAGTAAGCCAAGGTTACTTTGATGATGTACCATCTGCATGAGTGCACTAAGGATGTTGTACCAAGGATGCTGTTGACTTTTCCAGGTTCCTCAGGAGAGAGTTTGGCATTTGACTAGTGATGATTTCCCTGGGCAGGAAGTCAGCTTTTGACAGACTTGCTCCTTCACCTTGTGGACAAGGAAAAAGGAACCTAGAGAGATGGAGTGCTTTGTTCAGTATCACATACCAGACTAGGTCAAGGGTGTGACCTGGGACCAGGGGTGGAATGTGTAAGTTGACTGAACATCACGTGGAAATTTTGTCAACTATTTCCCCAAAGTTAGGACTTTCCTGTAAGCCAGGCTTTATGAAAAGAAAACTACTGTTCATCTCTTGACATACCTAGGTACCTGCAAGTTAATTAAAAACATCATAATGAAAGGAAATTTTATCCAATAGCCTGGTCTGGGATGAGAGAAAAAAAATATATATCCAACATTTCACGTCAGGAATTCTTGGTGACAGGTATGGCAATGACTCACCCCAAATGCCAAGACAAATATGAAGAATGACCAGCAAGTCATGCTGGGCAATATCCTGGTAATGGGAAAAGCCATGGGTAACTGCAAATTTCGTCATGGAGCTACAGAAAACAAACTGGTCCTGCAGGTCCTGGTACCTGGCAATCCTTCAGTTATTATAGATGTCCTCCAAACCCCAAAGAGCTCCATCAAGACACGAACACGTATTCTTCTCCCCCTGGTGGGTCTCAGACAATTTGGAAAATGAACACATCGGTTTATGCCCGTCTTTAAATATTAACAGTGCAGTTATCTGATAATTGTGTGTCATTTCGTCTGGAAGAATTAGAGAAGACTTTCTTCTTCCGTTGCTCAAATGGCCCACTTTTTAGAGGATATCACATATAAATAAGTTCTATTACTTACAACAAGCCCCAGACTTTGGCTACAAAGAAGCATAGCAAAATTCTAATTTCAGTGAGAGTTTACTGAAAGGACAAGCAGATAATATTGTCTTCACAATGTCATTAGCTAGTTTCTTTTACTAGTTATCATGACACAGAAAAGGGCTTTCCTTAATAAAGAGTGATCTAATTTTTTGGAATTCTATGGAGTTCTGGCAGATGACTGCACATATAGGTACTTGCAAAGGACAGGTACAATGGTAGTAGACAAAGGATACTCGCCACTGTCCAATGGGAGGAGAACACTAGTTGATTCCCAAGCTCTGTTGGTCCCCAGTGTGTTCCTGGAGGTCATGAGTCAATGAGACCACCTTTGACAGCAGCATGATGGCAAGAGGAAAGCACAGATTGTTCAGCATGGGAAGTGGGGCTGATGTTCTAACTCTGATGCCCTTAGCTGACCGACCCTGGGCAGGCCCCTCTGTCTCTTTGTCGAAACTTAGTTTGCTCATCTGCAAATGAAGCTACATAATCAATTTTACCATATTGTTTTGATATTCCTCAATAAGAAATATATGTGTAAAATCCACAGCCTCATGAGGGAAACGTAGTATGTGTTTTATGAAAATCAGTTGAATACAAATCTAAAGATGCTTTATTTTTATTTTGAACTTGGTACCACCTAATAAGTACTATAAGTTGTCTTACCTCTGTGTCCTCTCTGGGCTGTGAATATTCTATAATCAAACTGAACAGTAGGTTTCATTTGGTAAAAGACTTGGTTCTGTAATGTCACTGGTCACCTCCGAATTTAGTTGGTATGTGAGTTCAGATTGTGAGACTTCAAATAATCTAAAAGAAGCTATCTTGTTTGCACACAAATAGCTAATCTATAAAATTGCTTTATCATTAGAAAATGTTAATGAAAGACTAAATTATTCTGTTACCTGCACAGAAAACATTTAAAAATCTAATCCCAAGTCCTTTAAAACTAAATGTGCATTTTCCATTATTATATTTTAAAATCACTATTTTGATGAATAAATAATTTTTGAAAAGTTAAAATAACACATCAGTGCCCCTAAGTAAAAAAATAGGTCCTCCTATGTTCTCTATCTCCCAATCCCATTCATTAAAAGTAAACATTATTGAGTGTGTTCATTAAGCCAAATCTTTTTCTATGCATGCACAAACAAGTAGATTACATAGATATTTTAACATAAAAAACGAAATTGTATCAAACATCTTGTTTCACAACTTCCTCTTCTTTATGTGATAACACACTGTGGGCATTTGTATGGATCTCTGTCACTTAACAGTGACTGTGGGGCGGTCACTAGAAAGCACTAGAAGACACCCCCACTGGAGTCCAGCTTCCATTATGATGCATGTAATAAATTCTTACAAATTTTAAAAACACCCATCTAATGAGGCAGAAGAGTGAGCATAAACTCATAAACTGGAAAACAGGTTGGACTGACCAAGCCAGGCTTCCTTTTGAGGCAGAAAAAAAGGAAATCCAAGCCCAGCTGGCAGGCAGAACTCTCAAGCCATGTGTCAATAAGTTGTGCTTGAAAGAAAGAAAGAAAGTGAGGCGGGGGAAGGAAAAAGAAAAAGGTTAATGTTTTCTAAATAGCTACCATATATCAGGCTCAGGGCTGGCCCAAGTGCAGTTCTCTCCAAAATCGTGAGAGGCTTGCACAATTGCCCTGGGTTTACACATAAGTCAGACACAACACCTAATAAAAATCAGGGCCATCATATGAGCCCTAGTCTCTAAATCTAAGATCCCAGCTCCTTCTGTGGTATCAGATGCCATTCATGCAAAGCACCGATTTCTTTTTTTATTAGAGCTTTATAGTTATACATAGTACAACTTTATAATTATACATAGTAGTTGGGTTCATCCTGACAAACTCATACATGCCTGGAAATTGATTTCAGTTCATGCTCCACCCTTTTCCTCCCCCTTTTCCCTCCCCCACCCCTTCTTCTTCCTCTACTCTGCTAGACTCCCTTTCACTTGTCTATTAATTTATATTTGATTGGTCCTTTATGTTATCTTATCCCCCCCACTCCCATTTATTTATTTTACTCTAGATCCTGCATGACAGAAAACATTCAACCTTTGAGTTTCTGAGTTTGACTACTTTTACTTAACATGATTTTCTCCATTTCCATCTAGTTACCAGCAAATGACATAATTTCATTATTTTTTTTATGGCTGAGCAGAACTCCATATATACCACTAGTCTTAATTTCTTTTCTTATTCACAATTTCTTAATCCATTCATCTATTGACTGGCATCTGGATTGATTCCATAACTTAGCTATTGTGAATTGTGCTACCATAAACATTGAGGTGGCTGTGTCGCTGTAGTAAGCCAATTTTAGATCTTTTGGGAAAATATTAAGGAATGGAATAGCTTGATCATATGGTGGTTCCATCCCTAGATTTTTGAGGAATATCCATTCTGCTCTCCAAAGTGGTTTTACTAGCCTTCGGTTCCACCAACAATGTACAATTGTACCTTCTTCCTCACAACCTCGCCAGCATTTATTGTTGTTCATATTCTTGATCATTGCTGTTCCAGCTGGAGTGAGATGGAATCTTAGTGTAGTTTTTGATTTGCATTTCCTTGACAGCCAGAGATGTCGAAGATACATTTCTTGGCCATTTGTGTTTCTTCTTTTGAGGAGTTTCTGTTTAGTGCTTTTGCCCATTTATTGATTGAGTTATTTGTCTTTTTGGTGTCAAGTTTTTTGAGTTCTTTGTATATTCTGTATATTCATCTCCTGTTGGAGGGATAGCTGGCCAAAATTTTCTCTCTCTTCATGGCAAAGCACCCATTTCAATGTCTAATGAGTCCGAGTTGTTTAGGAAACATCCAGTCTCTGAATATAAATCTATATAAATATGATATAAATTTGTGTTGAAGTATTTTTGTATCTGAAATGAGACACATTGCAGGAAGAAAGTTTTTCTTTAAGATTTGCTACCAAATGTCATTCTCCCATCAATCTCAGCTAAGTGGGAGGGCCACATTTGGTACTGGCTAAGATGTGACATGATAGAATTTTTGTTAAATTTTTATTTGCTCTTTTTAGTTATGCATGACAGTAGAATATACTTTGACATATCAAACATACATGGAGTGTAACTTTCCATTCTTGTGGTTGTACATGATATGGAGTTACACTGGCTGTATATTCATATATGAACATAGGAAAGTTATGTCTGATTCATTCACTGTCTTTCCCACTCCCATCCCCCCTTTCCCCTGTTTACCCCCATTTCCCCACTGTCCAAACCAGTGAATCTTCATTCCTCCCTCCCCCGAACAATGCTGCCTATTGTGAGTCCGCATCCGCATATCAGAGAAAACACCTGGTCTTTGATTTTTGGGATTGTCTTATTTCACTTAGCATGATAGTCTCCAATTCCATCCATTTATGGGCAAATGCCATAATTTCATTCTTTTTTATGGCTGAGTCATATTCCATCATATATATGTACCACATTTTCCTTATCCATTCATCTGTTGAAGGGTACCTAGGTTGGTTCCATAGCTTAGTTATTGTGAATTGAACTGCTATAAACATTGATGTGGCTGCATCACTATAGTATGCTGATTTTAATTCCTCTGGGCATACACCAATTAATGAGATAACTGGATCAAATGATGGTTCTATTCCAAGTTTTCTGAGGAATCTCCGTACTGCTTTCCAGAGTGGTTACACCAATTTGCAGTCCCACCAGAAATGTATGAGTGTACCTTTTCCCCCACATCCTCACTAACATGTATTGTTACTTGTATTTTTGACAATTGCCATTCTGACTGGAATAAGATTAAATCTCATTGTAGTTTTAATTTGCATTTCTCTAACTGCTAGAGATGCTGAACATGTTTTCATATATTTTTTAAGGGATCATATTTCTTCTTCTGTGGGGTGTCTATTAAGTTCCTTTGCCCATTTATTGATTGGATTGTTTTTTGTTGTTGTTGTTGTTGTTAAGGTTTGTGAGTTCTTTGTATATCCTGGAGATTTATGCTCTAACTGAGGTGCAGGTGGTCAAAATTTTCTCCCATTTTGTAGGCTCTATCTTTACATTCTTGATTATTCCCTTTGCTGTGAAGAAGCTTTTTAGTTGATACCATCCCATTTATTCATTAATGATTTTACTTCTTGCACTTTAGGAGTTTTTTTAAGGAATTTGGTTCCTAAGATGACACGATGGAGATTTGGGCCTACTTTTTCTTCTGGTAGGTGCAGGGTCTCTGGTCTAATGCATAGGTCCTTGATCTACTTTAAGTTGAGTTTTGTGACATGTTTGAATTTTAAAAAACAAAAGAAAAAGAATTTATCACAATTCTACATGTTTATTTATTGTCCAACTCATAGCTGTGACAGAGGAATCTTGGCTCTCAAGCCTTCCTGTCATAACAGCCCAGTAAGTATTTAAACCTCCAGTGAGTCAGAAATATGTGAGTTGAAATTCCACTGAACTCTACAGTAAGAAAGTGCCTGTGTCAGCTCTTGCTAAGCTCCCACTAAGCACTCTGCTGAGGTGATTAATCAGGGGAGTTTGCTCACTGACACGTTGTACAGGTTGGGCAGGTCCTTGTGCAATGATCTGAGGAGCAGCTCTTGACCCACAACAGTGACAAAGTGATCAACAGTGACACTTGTGCAGGAGCTGGGTCTGCTTTCCTCAAGCCTTTATCTCAGACCCACAAAGAGAGCCTAGAATCCCCAGGACCCTCCAGAAGTACCTGAGGAGTGACGGAGGGAATAAATGAACAAACTCAAACCCAACAGGGAGTTCTAAGTGCTGGTCTCACATCTGCCCTGAGTGGTCCTGTGTCCACGAGCAAGTGTCCAGTCTCCCTGGCTTTTGTTCATTATGGATGAAATAAGAATGTTGGGCGATTTCCAAAGTTCCTTTCATCTCTTAGCTTCCTTTCTCTTAATTTCTATGTGAAAGGACGTGTTCCCAAAGAATCTTTGTCTTCTCCCTCTGTCTTTCTGTCTCTCTCTCTCTCAGCGACATTTCCTGGGGACAAGTCTGAAATCTAACTTTCTTTTAATTCTCTCTTTGTAAATAAATTTATAATGGATATGTCAATTTCTATCAGAAATAGGAGTGAAAAACCTTTAGAATTTATGAACTAAACACTGTTAACTCTAATGGAAGAATAAGTTTGTGGAGGGGACCCCAACGCTAACATAATTCTGCCTGAAATTCTATTAATAGGAACAATACATTTCATTTTGTAAGAACCACTTAATAGCTTAAATCCAAACACCTTGGAGAAGAATAATATAAATAACTCATATTGAAGTATTCTTGACTGATAGCAACTTCTTTATTTGGGTAGGTTTTTATTATGAGATAATAGGAAAGAGGAGGTGGAAGAGGAAATGGCACAAAACTCAAGGATACTTAAAGGAAGAAAAGAAAGAAAGGATGACTTAGAGATAAGTTAGAAAATAAAAAAATATGATGCAAATTCTTAAAAATTGAGTGCTACTGATGAAGAGCAGAATCCTTTGGGAAAAAAAGTTTGATTTTTTTTTTCACTTTTCCCTTTTTCCTCCTGTTCATTTTTTTCTTTGAAATTCTCAGTAAATCAATGCATACTATTGAGAGTTACAATTCTGCTTAATTTTTTTTTAAAAAAGCGCCTTAGAAGACATAACCCCCCAATTTTTCTCCTAGCTTCTGCTCATGCTTAAACTGCTAAAGGAATTGTCTTTAATAAACTAGCCCTTTGCCCCCTGAGCAAACACAGTTCTTAATTGTACCCAGTAAAACTCTTGGTTTCCAATACTATTCAGCCAGTATTTAAATGATCTTAGATAGAGAACTGATTTGGAGACGAGAGATTTCATTTATTTTTTTATTTTTTTAACTAAGAGGTTGCAATGCTAAGGTTTGTTTGTTGAGAGGAGGAGGTTTTAGGAGTAGACATCCACCACGCCTACAAACCTGTCTACTCCAAACCCCTGGAATTACACTCACTTTCGTATTTCAAAAGTATTCATTCAGATCATATTCACCTTTGAAAAATCATGCTTAAGAAGTATTTATTTTCTCATCTGGGTACTTTGGCAATAACAAAGGACTATTATTTTAGAAAGGAAACAAATTCTACAAAGTATCCAAAATTTTCTATGATTAGGTTACAACCAGATATAACATAAATAAATTCTAAGGGGAATTCAAAGCAGCATCCTATAGTTTATAAGTGAGCATGAATTTATCTATAGTCTCTGGGACTAGGACTAGTACTGCTAAGTTTTAATAGCAAAAAACAAAATCCATTTTAAGAGACCTGATACGTGACAGAAGCCAGAGGTCAATTCAGAACTACCACTAAACAGCAAATAATCAAGCATGCAAAATCATGGTCCCCACTACGCCAAGGCTTCTGTCAAAGCCAGCCACGTCTTTGTTTCTCAATAGACACTAAACATATCTGGCTTCATTTGTACTGATGAAGAAAATTACAACCTGAATTATTTCACCCGTGATCCTTGAACATTGTAGGACCTCAGGAAGTGGTTTCATAGCTGGTTGAACAATGTTATCCAAACATTTTGATCAATGCAAATATGTATGGCAATGAAGTAGGTTTCTGTGTCACAGATTCTAAAACCTCTTGACAGAGTATATTATTGGGCAGAATTAATTTAATTGCACTTATTAGGAATAAATGTAAAGTCTGATACTTGAGTTGAAAAGAAAAGAAAACCTGTACCAACAACATGAGAGAGGGTATTTTTTTTTTTAAAGGGAGAATTGAGTTGACTTTGATGAGTTAAAAGTGTATAATTACTTACAATAAGTGAATGTAAACTTAGTTTGTATTATTAGAAATATGGTCTCCAAGGCAGGGAGGCCTCCTGTTATGATGGCTACAGTTAAAAAGACAAGAAATAGCAAGTATTAATGATAGTGTAAAGAAAAGGAGTCCTTGTCCACTGTTGGTGAGAATGGAAATTCCCACAGCCATCATGGAAAATGGCATGGAGACTCTTTGAGCAAATTCTAAACAGGATTACCACGTGACTTAACAGTCTTTTTGCTGGTGATATACCCAAGACATCAGTACCTCCTATAGACATTTATACTCCCATGTTCATTTCTGCATTATTCACAACAGCCAAGATATGCAAACAACTTAAGTGACCATTGATGAGTTAATGGCTAAAGAAATTATGGCATATACAAACACACATACACATGTGTGTGTGCACGTGCACGCACACACACACAAGTGTAGTGGTACATGCCTGTAATTCTAGTGACTCAGGAGGCTGAGGCAGAGGGATAACAATTTTGAGGTCAGCCTGGATAAATTAGTGAGATAATGTCTATAAATAAATAAATAAATAAATAAATAAATAAAATGGACTGGGGAAATAGTTCAGTGTTAGGGCACTTGCCTACCATGTGTAAGCCCTGAGTTTGATTCCCATTACTGAACAAACAAAAAATTTATATTTTAAAAAAGGAGATACTGCCATTTGCAGGAGTTGTGGATCAATCTGAGACCATTATGCTACATGAAATAAACCAGGCACAGAAAGAAAATGCTACATGATCTCACTACCATGTGTAATCTAAAAAAAAAAAATTCAAATACTTAGAAATAGAGAATAGAGTAGCAGTTATTAGAAAGCAAGGAGGAAATGGGAGATGTTAGTCAAAGGGTAGAAACTTGCAGTTATGCACAATAAATAAATCAGGAGATCTAAGGTACCATAAGACTCTAGTTAATAACATTTATGGTGTACTGAAAAGGTGCTAAGACAGTAGATTTTAGGTACTCTTGACACAATTATATGAGGTAATGGATATTTTGCTTGAGTGTAGAAGTCATTTCACTACATGCATATCAAAATATGTTCTACACGATATATAAATAAATAATCAAAGAAAAGAAAAAATTAAGGAGATAATAGTTTCATTCCCTTTTTCATTGAGATAAGATATGGAATCTTGTGTTTAGATTCGGCTGTCTTTTAAAAAACAGATTTACTGCTAGCAGGCATCTATCATGTTGAAGGGTCTTGATTCCTGTCATTTCAGTGCAATTGAAATAAACTGGAACCATCTAGTGAAGATCAAGATTTGAGAAAACATAAGAGACCTTCTAGCAAAGAGAGTAGTAAAGTGGCTAGATCAAGGGGAATGTTAGCCACAAATTTCATTTTGCAGATATTAGACATTATCTGGATGGTAGTACCCGGTTCTGGATGCAATTTTTTAAATTACCAATTTTCTCATTATAGGAACATTAGATTCTCATAGAAAAAAAATCAAATACACTGATAAGTGTAAGATGAAATGTAAAAGTTTTTTTCATCACCACCCCAACATTACCACCTCAGCATCTGTACTCTAAATTCTTTTCAATGTAAATGTAACATTGCATTGAAATGTTTTAAATAACATGTTATTTAAAATTTTTTAAATTCAGATGGGGTCAAGTTTTCATAGTTTGACTTTCTTTTACTTAAGAAGATTGATTGTCTTTCCATATTATCTATAAATATTATGCCTCATCTTTATTAATTATAGCATAATATTCCATAACATGAATGTACCAGGCTGATTCAATTCTCTTTTGAATATTGATACCCATTGATAAGAATTACTTCCAATTTTTTTTATCACAAATAATGATACAATAGACACTCCAGACCATTCATTGTACATTTGTATAGAGAGTAAGAAGACTTTTTTCCCCTTGCATTAGGGATTGAACCCAGAGCCTTAAATATGCTTGGGAAGTGCTCCACCATTGAGCCTCAGCCCCAGCCCATGCAACTGTGTGAGAACTCCAGCAACTTAAATTGCTAACGTGATATTTCTGTCTCTGAGAACATAGAAGTGTTTTGTTGTTGTTTTGTTCCTATTAAACTTTTCTAAATTGCCCATCTCTAATTGTTTGCTTCTCCATGCCTTCACCAACTAGGTATTTTCAGTGTTTTTTTTTTTTTTTATTTTTTTTCAGTTGTAGATGGACACAATACCTTTATTAAGTATTTTTTATGTGATGCTGGGAAATGCACCCAGTGCATCACACATGTTAGGCAAGCACTTTACCACTGAGCCACAGCCACAGCCCAATTTTTAGTATTTCATATGGGCAGAATTGTATTTCATTATTGTTTTAATTTGTATTTCTTATTTGGTGAGTGAAGTTGAATATTATTCCAATTACATTCCTTTTTTTAATAAACTTCCTGTGTAGATATTTCACTAATAGGAAATCGGTGAAGTATCTACACAGACTGTTTGTCTTTATTTATCTAGATTATCAATCAGATTATTTATTTTTTCTTTATCTTTGTAATTTCTATGGGTTCTTTGCATATTAAGAAAGTTAACTCTGCTGTCTTAGTGATTAAAAATGCTGTTTTCCAGTTTGTAGTCTGTCTTTTGACTTTGTTTATGGGATATTTTTATACAGCAGCCATTTTATTTAATTGAATTGAATTTTCATTACGTTTCTATTTGATTTTTATATTTTAATTAAATTTTGTGTAGCTGAATTTAATCCTTTTCTTTCTTTTTTATGATTTTGAGTTTCATGTCCTGCCTTTGTCATATCAAAACTATGATTTATAGGAGTTTCCATTAAAAATATTTTAATGACATTTTCTATGAGTGTTTGATCCTGCAGAAAATGGTTTGCCTTAAAGAGTGGAGCAGAAATCAAACCCCATATGCCACCAAAGAGTTAGAAATATATCCCCATGTCATTCATTAACTAATCCATCTTTATTCTGAGAATTTGAAAGATTACCTATATCAGACACTGAATTCTCATGTACTGTACTCTATTTCTGAGTTTTCCATTCAATTCTATTCCATTCTTGTGCAATGTCTAGCATAACTCATCCCTTGCACATCTTCTCAACTATTCTCTTCCATAGCATTCCTGATTGTTTAGGCAAGTTTATTTTTCCAGATAACAATGATATTTAAAAATTATTATGAGCAGATCAAAACAACATCATGCAACCACCAAAACCACCAATGTCCATCTAACTGGATTTCCTGTTAAGCAAAAGGTTCCTGTAGGAACCCCGTTTCTACAGTCGTGATCCACATCATCTTTTGCACTTAGAGTTATCTTTTTCCTCTCAGTCACCATTAGTTTGCTGATGCTGGATCATTTCGCTAGAGATCTCATCACCCACTTCATCCCACCCCCAAAAGTAAAAACCACCGGCCTTATTTCCCATTCTTTCTTTTGCCCATTGTACTTTTGCAGCAGAAATCCTGAGGTGCCTATATTTGCTGTCTCCATGTACCCACGCCCTATCCTTTCCTCAATCACCCATCAGGTTTCCCTCTTCACCACTTCCTGAAGCTGGAGATTCTTTTATCTGTGGGAGGTTGAACTAAAAGGAATCCAAGGACCCTCTTAACTATAAAGGACTATGATATCCCCTCTAGAAGCCTCTGCCAGTTTGATGCACTCTAAGAAATTAAATCAGCCCCAATTTCCCCAGCCAGAGATACTTGAGGTTCTGAAAGGGAGTGATTTCTTGGTGAGGTCCAGATTCCATTCATGCACTTCCAGCTCTGCCCTATGAATTATGCCTCCTTTCACTAAATAAATCTCTGCCCTATGAATTATGCCTCCTTTCACTAAATAAATCTTTGACTGGATGCCCCCTGGGACTTCACTTTTCTGAAATATTTGGCTTTATTAAGGCACATTGCAACAGAGGGTGTTAAAAATCCAAAATGACTTGGTATTTTCCTTAAGAAATCAGATGACCAAGTTGAACAGCCAACAGGTTTTGCAAGATGTTACTTGTCTCTGTGACTTATTGCTTTCAAATAGGCTAAATCAAATAGTGTGAGGCTCTATTGAAGAAGTTTTGTCCAAAGTTGTTACTACTGACCTGCAAACCTGAATTTTTTTTTAAACTGCCTCCAAAACCTTGAAACATTAATGGAGGGAAAAAAAGAGAGAGAGAGAGAGAGAGAGAGAGAGAGAGAGCGTGAAAGGGAAAGTGATAATGATAGTAAGCCTTGCTTGCTATTATCTTCATCTGAAAGAAATGATATTGTTTGCCAAAGGTCCAAGGCTGTGGAGCTAAACCACAATTCTAGATAGCTCAGCAAGGTTTACCAGAAAGCAGAGCGCAGGCTTCTTTGTTCCAGGGTTTTATGGAAAGGAATCATTTCACAGCTTGCATGGGTTCTGCAAAGGCCTCAAGCTAGGAAGTGTAAGGTGACCTGCGGGAGGTGTGCAGAGGTCATTCGGATGATATGAGATGTCTCTTCAAGCTGGTAGATTACACTTGTGAGCTCTTACAATGTGACTGCCACTCTGACCTCCCCGCTCAAGTCCAGGGCTCTCTTGAGCTAGGAAAGAGACACAGATGCCCCACTCAGGTGGCCCTCGTTTGTCAATCCAAAATTCAAGGAGGAAAGAGTCCACCCAATTCTCAAAAATGTTAAGCATTTGAGTGTATTAAAGCCATGTTTTATGCAACAAAATCTCTTAGGAAATGCACATTGATTTCAGCCACTGTCAGCAGCCTAGAAAATCCGTCAAGCTGGCTTCATAGAATTTCTAGAAGCTCATTTGGAGCTTTGGATGACATTCTCTCGTGTGGATACCACAGGCTATGGTTTTTAGGCACAGTCAGGATTATAAGAAATCCGCTTCAAAACTCCTTTAAACAGAAACTGCCTATGCCTGACACCATGAGAAGGACACAAGTCATCCGAGACCTCATGAACTTGCTTTTAGGATTTGTTTGACGATTTTTCACTTTAGGAAAAGCAAGGCTCATGCAAACTTCCCTGAATGCTAATGTTCTGCTCTGAAAGAAATGCAGAATGTTGCTTCTCCAACTTCACCACTAACCTAACATTCTGGAGACACCTCCTTTCCCCTCTCCTTTCAATATTACTTTCCAACTTTAGTTTCATTGCTTATAAAATAAGATTAACATCACCCTCCTTTGTACTTAAAAAATGAACTAATTAAAATATACACAAAAATATTTCAAAGAATTTGAAAGTACCATGCAAGTAAATGACATTATCACCTAGGATCTGGACTTATTTGTTAATTTTTTTTTTTTGTGTGTGTGTGTGTGTGTGGTTTTGTTTTTATCTTGCATTGGCTGTGAATGGGAGAAACGATCCATTCAATTTTAGCCATCTTTAAAATGTGACTTTTCTATGCAAAGAAGATGCGATGTATGACACACAGTGAGGCTATTTGGGGTATGTCTTTTAGAAATTATTCTCATGCCCAGCACAGTGATGCATACCTGTAATCCTAGCACCCTGGAGGTGAAGGAAGAATAATCTCAAGTTCAATGTCAGCCTCAGCAATTTAGCAACTTAGTGAGACTGTCTCAAAAAAGGCTGGAGATATGGCTCAGTAGGTTCAATCCCAAGTGCCAAAAAAGAAATTACTCTCATTACTTTTCAGGCTTTTATCATTGGGATAACTACATACACAAAGTTAGTACACTTTTCAGAATTTAATTATAAAGGTTGTGAAATGCATGGGTTGGTTCAAAACGCTTGCTAAGAGATGATTCCACTTTTTAAAAAAATTATGATGTTTGCATATAAAATATTGCTTGAATTCTTGCCAGTTTCCTGTTTCAAATGTGCAAGCAGAATTAGAAATACCTTTATGGAGGAACCCTCGAAAAGATTAACTGATTTACTGATTTTAAACACTTTCACTTGGTATTTAGAATATTTCTTCATCATGATTTTGAGTATAAATCATAGTTACAGAACAAGAAAAAAAATCAGCCCCAGGATGAATTCAGAAATAATCCAGCCTATCCTCTTGTTTCATAGAACAAAACACCAAGAATCCGAGATGTTAAGTGATTTGACTAAAGACACACAGCTAGTACATGTGGAAGAGAGCTGAAGTTTCCCTTTTCTGGCTTGCAGCCCATGGCTTGCTCCACCCCATGCTACCTTAGCCCAGGGTAAGAAATATTTAATCAAGGGCTAATGACGAAAGACAATGAAGACATATTGTATTTCTTCTTTGGATTTCTTCATATATCACTGCAGCACCTAGGAACTCAGATAATTATACTGTGAGGAGACAAGTGACGGGAGAGCAAAACACCTCCTCTAATTTCTAGCCCTCCGTCAAACGCAAAGGATGTGGCAAATTGCTACCTGTAGGCTGCAGGAGGCAGGCGGAAGAGGCACGTTCCTCCTGCAAAGCAGCTGTCTTGGCAGCTCCCTTTGTACAACGTAAATCTAAGATTTGGGTAGATGCTGGGGATGGCAGGTTGGAGAGGGAGGGCCCTTTGCCTCAGGTCTTGGTCTCAAAATATTCTTCCTCTTGTTCCTGTCAAATTAACTTGAGCCGCAAACAACTCCCTCCACTGGGAGCAGAGCCGGCTGGGGAGCTGGGAGGTTGATCCTCTGTTACTTAAACTCTTTGGGTTCTCTATTATCTAATTCAGCTTCTCTCTCCATAATGAAGATCAAATTATATCCAGGATTCTGGTTTGCTGAGAAGGGGGAGAGATCATAGGGACATATCATTTTACGGAGGACAATACCAGCAATTTCTGAATGAATCTGGCAGCTAAGCCAGGTGATTATTTGGATCAGCAATCACTGGTTCTTTGGGGACGGACTGAGCCCATGCGGCTTTAGAAAGAAGGGGCAAATCTGCAGTGGCATCCAGTCGTCTCCAGGTGGTAAGGATCATTGGTTTTCACTGTTCTCTCCAGCACATTCTAGTAAGTCACAATATTTTTCTAAATTCCAACATGTTATCAAGAAAAATCCACAGTAGTTAGAAAATGTTAATTTTCCACTTAAAGTCACTAGAAGGAAATTTGCTTGCCCCAAACAAGAATACATTGAAACATATTTTACATTAAAAGTTTTGGAAACTTTTGTTCATAAGGTGAAAATGTGGGGATTTTTTTTTAATTGTGAAGAAATTTGGTTCCAGTTAGGAGACAAGGATCTGTAAAATAACTAATTCAAACCAGATGCCCCTAGAAATGGAGCTCACTGTTATTTTCCAGACAGTATTTCAGCAGAAGATGTATCAGTGTTGGCTTGTGCAGAGCTGAAGTGTGGGCAATGGATAGACAATGATTCTGGCTGCTTATTAGAAAGAATTCCCTAATTGTTCACGCTCTCCAAAGATGACAAGGGCTACACTGAAGGTGTAGGTGGGACAACATGCTATATGGCCTTTCAATGCCATTGTGGAATTTTTGAAAATCCTTTGCTTCATCACTAAGAAACATTTCTCTGTGTCCATGGCTTCTGTGATTTAAAAATCATGGATTCTTTTTTTTTTTTTTTTTTTTTTTAAATCATGGATTCTTAGAAATGCATATTCAACATCTATCCAAATACAATGAGGAAATAAATGAGTCCAAAGACAATAGCTTTAGAAAGGAGGTTTTTATTTAAAAAAAAATGTGTCACCCATGCATCCATTCTTTCAAGGGAATATTCTAAAAGGATTCAAAATTGTGAATAACTACTGAACGTTCAGTCTCACTGTCTTTGGTCGGTGATGGCCTTGAGGTGGGGAGTGCCACCCTTTGCCTGAAAGCCGTCACAATCACATTTTCCTGTGATGGAAATAGTGGATGCAGGCAACCAACCCTTTTGCCATGTGTCTGCAAAGCAGTGTCAATGTTACTAGGTCACAATGGAGCAGACAAAGGGAATTTGACAAGCAATCTGTTTATTCTTCAGACTATAAAACTGCTTTCAGGACCACATTAAAGTAATATGTACTCTGCCAAAAGAAAGAAGCCATCACTTGGTAACAGACAGAAGAGGAGCTTTTAGACAATCGGGGGAAGGACGGCGAGTTGCCCCTTCTGCCCCACAGGTGGTGACAGAAGTAGAAGTTCCGTTTCAAAGCCTCGTACTGCAAATATAAAGCACAAAATTGGAATAGAGGAAAAAAATCAATACAGGCCAAAGATGGAGAATGTGGCCTTCAACATTTTTAAATCACATAATATACACACAGGAGGAAAACCAGACAATAGAAAACTTTCTGATGATGGTAATACCGTAGACCTCTGTAAAGATGTCCAATATTAAATCACACAGATCCAAACAAACTTTGAAGGTATCCAGAATACACCTTTGTCTTTAACAATTTAATTGGCATTTCATTTAGGCTTTTGCAGAACACCAACAACAACTGTCATTTCAGATGCACGTTATGCCTCTGTTTGTCTCTTTTCTGTACTCTCCCCACATCTGTTTTCTGTACCTGAAAAACTTGTCTTCTCTTGCCTTATCCTGCAAGAACTCAGTCTTATTCTTCACATTGTAGCTCAAATGCCACTTCTTTGGCAGAGAAGCTTTCTTTGGTGCCCATTTTACTCTTTCCCTTGGTCTCTGTGTCTTCTGTTCATGGAACTTGCCACATTCTGAAATTGTGTTTTCATTCAATGTTTTCTTGATGTCTCACTCCAATAACCTCCTTGGGACCAGAGAAAACTTGTCCTTTGCGTTTCCCTCTTGGTCTCGAGAGTCCAGCATGTTACCTGAAGGAATGTCTTTGTATAAATAAACAAGTGTCAGAGTGAGATCAGAACGGCAAGCAACAACGGTCCCAAACACAAGTGCCAATGATGGTGGTGCCCGCCACTACCTTTCATGCCCCAGCAGGTGTGTGCTGTGGGACCTGGTATTCTGGATCAACAGTGCTGGGCAACATGATAAATTTTTCTGATAGTAAATGACTTCTAAGGAGCCAACCATTCCAGTTCCCGATGGTCTCCACCACAGTCTATTGCCCTGATGAGACCTCAGTATTGAGAATGGCTAAAAGGGCAGAAGGCTGTGAGGTTGTTCCTGGTTCCCCAACAAAATAAATCATTCAGTTTTCAGAGCAATCTCTTATTTATTAAAATATCACATAAATAAAAGTCTGTAAATATGGAGTTGCATCTTGCCTTTTTTTTTTTTTTTTTGAGGAAGCATGTAGATTGATGAACCATGGCCAATCAGAAAACATCCCTGGGTGTCTCTTCTTCCCAGAACTTACCACAGCTGATAATTTACATATAGAATTATGATGATTTGTTTGGTATCTGTCTTTTCCAAATAGATTATAAGCTACCTGAAGGCCAGATATTACCTGCTTTTACCACAGTACCTCTAGCACCAAGCCCAGTACTGATTCAATAAATGAATGAATGAGAACTGCATTCTCCCTCGGCCTGACATTTATCACCAGCTCACTTGACTTGAGTATCCTTGAGTAAATCGCCTCACTTGCTAGTGTCCATTCTCACATTTGAGAAAAATGGCAATATCATCAGAAGCTCTTCTTAGTATAGTTTCCAGGATGAAATGGCACACAAGTGACATGAGTATTTTATAAAGGATGAAATTCTGTTTACAATGGAAGTAACTATGCAAGAAGGTACTCTTTTGCTGTCAAGGCTGGAGATTCGGGTGGGGCAGCAAAACACAGACCTGGGATCAAGAGTGACTGGCAAGCTAAGGTGTCCTCCCAGAGCTCTTGGATTAACACAGGAATGTTCAGGGGTGAAATGATTGGACTGTGAGAGCTGTAACGATAGTTCATCCTAGTTTTGAATGAACTAGGTGGCTAGAGGAGGTGCTTCACTGGGGAACTGCCCTGGAAGGATGGTTCTTGTGCAGCCCCTTCCTCTCTCTCTCTCTCTCTGCTTCCTAAAGGTGCCACAAACTGAGTAGCCTTCCTCCACTAGGCCTTACCCGCCTCATTCTGAGGCCAGAGCATGGAACTGGCTATCTATGGACTGTGACCCATGAAACCATGAACCCAAATAAACTTTTCCTCGGCTATGTTTTTGTTGTTCAGTATTTTGGTCACTGTGATGCAGAATCTGACTAAAACAACCAGGGATGTATACAAGGAGAGGAAAAACCACCTGTGGACACAGGAAAAGGTAGCAGCTATCTGCAACCTAAGGAAAGCAACCTTGGGAGAAATCAAACCCATTGGCAACTTGACCTTGGACTTTTAGCCTCTGGAGAAGAAAGAAAATAAATTTCCATTGTTTAACTAACACAGTCTGTAATATTTTGCATGGCAGCCCTAGGAAACTAGTACAAATTTTTTTATGTTAATTTAAAATAGCAAACTAATAATTATTTATATTAATTATAAATTAATGAAAATGCCACTATTATCATGCTCTACAATACATGAAAGGCAAAATGTATGATTAAAATGTAATGATTAAATAAAAAAAAAAGTGACTGGCAAGCAAGTTAGAGTGGGACAGAAAAGGGATCGAGCCTACATTCTGATTTCAGAAACTCCAGATTATGAATCACCTAGCAGGAGTTCTATTTGTGGAGAGATTCCATGTGGCACCTCGAAAAGACAAGAAAAAAAAAACTTGCAAGTTTCAGGTAACTCAAGGGTTGGCTCTCCTGGAAGAGAAAGAACACTCTGGCCTTCAGGGGGGAGAACGTCAGGGAGACAAAGCAAATCCCAAGAACTTGGTCCTCAACCAGTTCAAGGATGGCATGGGACTGTTGTGGAAGAAGTCCCAGATGCTGTTTTGCCTGGACACTAAAAAAATTAATTTAAGTTTTGTTTTTTTTTATTCTAGTGAATGATACATTCAATGAGTAAGGTTACATTTGGTCGGGGGAAAGTGTCTGAAAGATATAATCACTCAATACTAATAACAAATAGTACTATTTATTGCTGAGTATGTTTCAGTGGTTTTACATACATTTATCTCTAACACTGGTTCTATAAAGTAGTAGTTTCTATACCTATGTTATAGATGAGGGAACTGAGACCTGAAAAGGTCATACTTCTTACCTAAGATCACACAAGTAGGTGGCATAGCTGGCTGAAATTTAAACACAAGACTGCCTGGCTTCCAGAGTCATGATCTTTCCACCGTGTTTCCATAGAGACCTCCAACAGGGGACCAAACTGTCAGGACCAGTTACACCATCTGCAAGACCCAATGTAAAATGAAAACATAGCATCTCTTGCTCAAAATGTATTTAAAAATTTAACACAGCAGCAGCGGAGCAGGCAAGAGGCCTTTCTGACTATGAGGCTCTCTGCTGCACAGGTCATAGCTCCAAGCAGCTGGTCCTACAAACCATTTAAAGTTAGCTAAAAAGGGTAGAACGACCAAGAGACCTACCTCTTGCCAGTTCTGAAGACCCGCATGGTTGAAGCTTTGGCCAGTGGTGGTGAAGTAAGGAATAGGTTATTGGCATGAGGAGAACAGGGGAGGGGATAAGATGTGAGGCAGTCATCTTGACCATATCTTCCAGGGGCTGAAGCCACCTGGGGCTGGCATCAGTGGAGGAGCCAGGGAGTCCAACATGCTGAGAATATCCCTGGCCAGGGCTGGAGTCTCACATTATGGTCACCTGCGCCCACCCCCTTGGGTATCCCTAAGACAAGTGTCCTGGGAAAAAACAATAGACAACTATGATATAAACATACAAATATTTAAACAAAACAAAGAGAGAAAATTCCCATGTGAAACCAAACAAGAAACATTCACTGGTTAAAAACTCAAGTTACATGTCAGCAGGACCAACATAACAGCACTTTTCCAGTCTGATTTCAACCACTGTCAGGCCAAGAGAGCAGGGCAGTCCTAAGGGGAGAAGTCACCTGAAAACAAATAAGTTAACTGGTGGGATGTTAGAATGGACTGATCATATCTCTGGGCTCTGAAAATGAAATTTTGGGGAAAAATAATGACAGTGGCCTTTTATCAAAATATTTATGGAAACACAAGTCTTACATGCTACTCAGAAAACTTAGAAAAAAAAAGAATCACTGTGCAAGACATTCCTCATAATTCTACAATTTAGAGATAGCCTTTGTTAATTTGACCTTTTGGTTCATGTACTTGCAAACTCTTATTACATACCAGCATGCATATCTAAGTCACTCTTTTCAAGCCTGATTTTTTTAACCTTAGTGATATATCATAATTTTCCCCCATGTTGAATATTACTCTGTATAAATTTTTAATGGCTGCATAGCATCTCATCAAAGGAATCTTCCATGACTTTTCATTTTTTAAGTTTATAACTAATATAAATATCTCTTGCAAATAAACACACGTCCACCAATATATTATTTGTATGTATGAACATATATGTGTGTGTGTATATATATATATATATATATATATATATATATATTCAATATATGAAAACATTTTTATCTGGCTTGACATTTTCTCAGTTTCTGCTCTTAGCAAAAGACAAAGAACAAGTGTTAATGATAGTCACATAACACCTGGATAGATCACCTTCTTCATGTTTCTAACTCTACCATAGCAATACATCTTTTGTAGCACTTACCATCTTCTACCTTCTTGTATTTATTCTGTAACTGGATATTACTTGAAGGGGAAGCACAGGAGACTCACCCCCGCACCCTGCAGGGTCTCCGCACTACGTACTCCATCAATGTTCATGCAATAGCTGGACAAGTCCCTCAGGTCCTGGAACTCCAATCCCCTGCCTGCCAATTTTCCTCCATAATTGATGTGACATTTCCTTTACAGCTGAGAGATTGAAGTTTGGGGGATATATCCTGAGGGGGTCAGGTAGTTGCTTTGATTCATTTACTACCAGGTGATCAGAGGTGGGTCTTTTGAGATATCTAGCGGGAAAAGTGGTTTAGGATTTCCTAGGTAGGTGCAGAATTAGGAAGCTGAGTTTTACTATAGGTAATGACTTGATGTTTTACATTCAAAATTAATTACAGTTTTTATATTAAGAAAAGCATCACTAACAGAGAAGTGTTCTCAGACTCTCTCTTCCATAGACCATTCAGTGCCATGGGGTGGGGGGGCGTACAATCTTAAGCACAAATGGCATGCTGCCTCTTTTTAAATGTGACAAAACACTAATTCTAAACATTTGCATGGTTTATTCTACTCCCCTCAAAAGGTTGCCTTGGGCTTTTCCCTACGTCAACCTTGAAATATTCCCAGTTGCTTTCAGTGGTTAGAATTGCTAAGTCACATTCTACTTTTTAGGTGTAATAATAATTACTTTGAATGGGTTCCCATGCATATT
The DNA here is from genome assembly GCF_021218885.2 of Marmota monax. Classification (NCBI taxonomy): domain Eukaryota; kingdom Metazoa; phylum Chordata; class Mammalia; order Rodentia; family Sciuridae; genus Marmota; species Marmota monax. The sequence goes on from NW_026694232.1 coordinate 8,452,753, forward strand.
CTGTAGTGATAAGTTCTGATGAACCTCCTTCCCCTGTACTGCCTCCTAGGTGCTACACAGGTATATCCTGCTATGGGCGAGGCTCCCATGAGGAGCCGGAGTGAAAGCTGAGTGAAGCCAGCCCCTGTTTCTCTCATGGAACTGTCACAGTGATGGGAGAAAGACGTCAGGAGGCCAACACCTGGTGCCCCCATGGTCATAATAAACCCACTTCTGCTCTTTCTGGGTGGCTGAGAGGGCTTACTCAACCTTTTGTAAATGAATATTTTAAAGATCGACGAATTTCCCTCATTCACTAAAATAACAACAACAACAAAAAAATACCACTCAGAAAAATAAAGGCAATTGGTGAACCAATCAGATTTCTGCATATTACATACTTCTCTATTTAATACATCTCAGGAGAATGTGGAGTGAGCTACAATTCCTACACACAGCAAACCCAAGCCTACAGGCTCCCAGCCCTTCCATCTCAGCCAGGAAAACAAAGTTCAGCACAAGGTCCTGAGGCTGGCAGGGATCCCAGGAGTAGAAGTCAAAAAATTTAAACCCACATTTCTGAGTCCACAGCCACTTTGCTCTCCTTAGCCTTGAAGTCCCCTTTCCTCCAAACCTCCACGATGAAGAAGATCTTCACGTAAGAAAGAGTTGGGGAAGGTCTAGCTTTGACTTTTGTCTCAACTGTTTTTTATTTGTCTCTGGCAAGTGGATTCACAACTGGGGAAGGGTCTGACATGCTCAGCATGGAGTAAGGATAACAGTGTGATTGCAATAGTGAGTGATAAGAGAAGGGATCTTAGCCAGGGGTCAAATCTGTAACCATCACAATGACCTTGGGCAGGTCATTTCAATTCTCTGGACTTTAATTCCATCAATTGTAAAGAAGAAGAAGAAGAAGAAGAAGAAGAAAGAAGAAGAAGAAGAAGAAGAAGAAGGAGGAGGAGGAGGAGGAGGAGGAGGAGGAGGAGGAGGAGGAGGAGGAGGAGGAGGAGGAGAAAGAAAAAAAATTACCTGTCTCAGAGGGTTGTGGAGATTAGACATAGTGATGCATTTAAAGTTCTGAGAATAGGTCCTGTCTGCTTCTGTTTAACAATCTCTGGTGAATTCTGTTAGGATTTGAAGAACCAAAATTCCTCACATCTTTCCTAACTTAGTAACAGTACCGACATTTATGGACCATTTTCCATGTGTCAGACACAACTTTAAGAACACCAAAAGCCTTGGCTTGCTTGATTCTCACAATAATGCCAGGAGGCCAGTACCATCATTAGCTCCATTTTACAGGGAAGAAAACTGAGTTGCAGGGATAGTAAGTGGCCTGTCCAAGTGTACCTGGCTAACAAGAGGACTGGCTTCAGGCCCACATATTAACTCCCTACTGGATAAAACAACTCAGCCCTGCTCATTGAAGATTCCTACCAGGGCTTGAGTTCCTGCTGTAAAGAGCCAAGAGCTACTGGGAATGATTTGAGCTTCCAATACCAGATGTTCCATATAACTGTAAGGTGCTATTCTGAAATGCACTCATAAAAATGACCAGAGGTTTAGCCACTGCAGATCGTGGTATTTTGAGAATTTGGCTCAGCTTCTCTCTGGCCTCTGTGTTGGGATAAGAAGGAGTACTCCTGTTTGCATTAGCCAGAAACGGACTGTGAACTATTATCTTACCTTGTTATCTGAGCTGCTGGTGCACAAGGAAGTTTCCTTTGCTAATGGTTGAACTGCTCTTCAGATAAAGGCAGCACTGGATCTCCGCAGCACTAATTAATCAGCTGTTAAAACAGTCCTTGATAAAGACGGGCTTACTTAAAGTTCGAATTGCCTGCAATCAGAGATAACCAGCTAGTCCCTCTTGGCAGTGAGATATGAAAACAGGAGAATGATCAGTTATCAAAGCGAACGTGGCACTCAAATGAAAAATGTGGTTCACAAAATAGTCCAAGCAACATTCAAATTGGGGAAAAAAATAAACATATAATTATTTCTTTGAACCTGTGTTGGAAAAGTGAGAATGGAAATAAAAACTATGCATATAGATGTGTACACACATGTAAATATTAAAACATGATCTACACAGGAACTTTGGTGTAAGCTGGATGAGTAGAGCTGGAGCAGATTTTATGAGTTGGTCACATAACTGTGTGACATGTTATCACCATTTGAGGGCTCTTCACTTGACCAACACTGAATTCTTTTTCTTTCTTTTTTTCTTTTTGGAGGTGCTGGGAATCAAACCCAGAGCCTCAGACATGGAAGGTGAGCAATCTACCACTGAGTTATAACCCCAGCTCAAAAGTTGATTTCTCAGAAGCAAAGAACATGTTTTTAAAAAAAAAAAATTAAAAAGAAATCCCCTGAGAAAAATGAACACATGATAGGTGAATGGGGAATTGACTTCACTGAGAAAATTCCTAGATGAACCTGGAGAAGATAAACATGCAAGTTGGCTTAGATGTTAGGAACAGCTTTCCAGTGGGTGTAACTGACACGGATGTAGAGGGAAGGATAATTCTCCCCAGGAATCACACTCAGGGAGATTCAAACAGGCAGAGATATGGAGTATGATGTGTCCAGCTGTACCTCCTCCACCCTACAAAAGAAACCTTATCTCTCTGAAATTTAGATTCCAAGGTGTGAGTAATTAAAAACTTTTCATATGGACTCAAACTTGAGCTATAAGCAAAAACATTATAACATGAAAAATAGATTACAACATGAACGTGAAGTTTCCCAAGTGGGGTTATTGCTGGTACCATTCTATAATCCTCTTTCTTAATTTACCTGGTTTCATGAACTTAGTAGAGTGAAACAGAAAGATCAGTGGATTTGGAATATGGCAACCAAATTGTGGAACAATAATTATTATAAAAACTAATAATCTATGCATATGTTTATAAATAACCTCTCCGAGCCTTAGTTTCTTTGTCTGCAAAATGGGTGAGCAGAGTGCTAAGGTCACCAAACTATATTAATTCCAGTATCTCTTTAAAGCCTCACATCCCATAATTCCAGATTTCACTGTGTCATTCGTATCCAAATGGTATATATTTTATTGTTAATTTCAAGACCCATATCCAGGTGTAAGTATCCAAAAGTTCACACATGCTTGGGTTCTAAGAAGCAGTGTTAGCTAAAAACGCTAAGGCTTTCACTAAACCCTCTTGGAAAATTTGATCTTTAAAATGCAATGATAATTTGTAATAATTAAGAACATTTTGACAAAATGCCACCTACTTACCTATTTACATAATGCCGGCACAATGGGAATTAGATATCACTGAATTTCCATGTCAGTAACCCCATTTTGCATGCTTGAAATTGCCTTCTGCTTTCCTGATGCTTTTGATCCCATTCCACTTGACGTCTATGTAACAGTATCACCAGGGTACCCAGGGGCTGCGTACAATGAGATGGAAGTCAACCATCATTATTGTTGTTTTAGAAGATGATGGGTTCAGGAAATGGCAAGTGTGGGCAGCCGGTGAGGTTTTTTTTGCGTTGGGACATAAGCACACCAGGATCTGAGATGAGCACACCCCAGTGCCCTGTGCAGGCTCGGGCACTCCATCCTGCTTGCTCTCTGAGTCATACTCCTCTCACATGAAATGCAGATAATAATAACCCAGCCACCGTCACCGTGCTGCCAGCTGTGGTTCAGATGCTGTTTACCTGCTCCAACAAGCCAGAGGAGCTGAGAAAACTCGTGCTAGTTTCAGGGAACTCCTTATCATTATTGTTATTATTCCACACGACCATTTCCTTGCAACCTAAGAAAGAACCAGCCATGGCAACAATAACGAGGAAAGAAAATATCCCTTAACTAGGTACCAAGAAAGGTGGCTTTTGAGAAAAATCAAGTTTTTGAAATTATTTCTCCAAGAATAATTATAGAGAATTTGCATAGTAAGGTTAATGGACTTGACAGTTAAAACACAGGGAGCATTCGCTATATGTAGGTATTGTACTATTAGTTTACATGCAGCACTTCTTTTATTTGTAAGAGTCCTACGAGGGAGTTATCATTCCTATTTTACAGGTAAGGGGATGAGGCACACAGCAGTAGAGTCGTCCAGGGTCCCACCGCTAGTAAGTTTCAGCCTGGATTTAAACCCAGGTGGGTTGGCTTCAGAACCTGCACTTTGAATAACTGCAGTAAGTAAAGTAAACTAAAATAAAATGTAATAATTTGCCCCAAATCCCATGCCTGCCAGTGGCAGATTGAGCAGCCCTGAGCAGATCTTAGAGGTGCTGTGTTCTCACCTCAGCCCTGTTTCTTGTCCTCAGTATCCACTATGTGGATGAGTAGGTAAAGGGAGGCCAGCAGGAGTGTTAAACCCTCCTCAGGAGCCTGAGAATGGTATGGCAGGATAATTCCAGAGAATAAAAAAGACAGAAAGAGAGAGGAAAAAGAAAAAGTGCAAGGGAAGAGGAGAAGCTCCAGGCGAGGGAACTAGACACAGGAGACCTGGTTCTGCCTGAAGTCCCCATGGCTCCTCTTCCCTTGTCTTCCCTCACCCCTTCCCAGCCAGTGGCCTGCAAGCACCCAGGGCCATGCTTGGCACATCATAGGCGTCTAATAAATCTCTCTCTCCCTTTCTCACCTTCAGTTCCCTTCTCTTCTCTTCCCTTCCACCAGGAGTGAGTGCAGGCACTGAACACTCATGAGTAGAATCATCTAGATTCTTGTGTGAAGACTAGTAGTGGTGGAAAGACCCTTCTGCTGTAAACTTAAATCTTGAAGCTGAATACTAGGTCCTTCCTTTCATTTCTGCCCTGCACCTGTTAAAGAAAGAATCTCCGCTAATGACTCCGAGTGGCCATGTCTTCCTAATTTTTAACTCTCACTCAAATACTTGCAAATAGAAGATGACTCTCACCCAAGTGCCACACTCAGGTTTGGTACATTGTGCTACATAGTATATTTAAGAAACACACAAAGGCTGTCTGTGATCTCTGGGAGCCACCTCCATGAGCAATTTGTTCTTCCCTGGCCTGGTCAAAGCTTCTGAGACCCCAAAAAGGGAAATGCTTTCTTCTTAAATCCAATGCATGGATTTCACCATTCACTAATGAAATACCAAAGAAATCTGCCCTTGCAAACCACAGGGACACAAGACATACTTGCCTGGATTAGTGTCTGTACCCAGATCTCACTGACGGATTTTCTTTGTGTTACGTGTTACATTTTTGCTCCCTGGGCTAAACAAAATGGGTGATGAGTGAAGTCAAATCTTCACACGATGCCCTGAATCTTGCTGATGTCGCTGTGTTCCCAAGTTCTGCTTTCACAACTCCCCTTCAAGCATGGCCGAGATTGGCAATGTGTGCACATGTGCACACGTCTAACAAAAAGTTTACTTCTTCCCTTCCCTTCCCCTCCTCCCTCCCTCCCTCCCTCTTTCCTTCCTTCCCCCCTTTCTTTCTTTCTCTCTCTCTCTCTCTCTTTCTTTCATCTAAATGCTTAACTCATATGAAAACTAAAGTACATGTTTTCTGTCAGGATACAGAGGGAAATAGGAATGGTCCTATTGAGAACAAAAGTCTTTTGTTCCCAAGGTGTCTTAATATTAGCATAATGACTTCAGAGGTCGAGATAAGGTAAGGAAAGGTAAGATGGGGCAAGATAAGATAAGACGAGGTGGCAACATCAATAAGTAATACAGTGGTGGTAGAGTACAAAAGGTAAGCTCGCTAAATACGTTTAAATCTGAAGAGAAACTGTGAATTTACACCTGGTTTTAAATGGGCCCAATGTTATTCCAGTCTATGCTACAGAAATTCAATAACTGACTGTACAATCTCCAGAAAACTCGTTCTTCAGGATGCTGCTCCAGGAAGCTCAGGTTTGGAAGTTAGTCATTTTGCTTATGCTGTTGAATGGAGACTGCTGTCACTGGCAAGTCCCTTAGTAGATGCCTTCTCCTATCTAGGCCTAAAAGATCGATGACACATTGCAAAAGTAAAATATGTTTGATTCATTACATGTCCTGTAGATTAATGCTCTATCTGAGGTGCAAATTGTAAAGATTTCCTCGCATTCTGTAGGCTCTCCACGTTCTTGATTGTTTCCTTTGCTGTGAAAGCTTTTAAACTTGATACCATCCCATTTATTGATTATTGATTATTGATTTTACATCTTGCACTTCAGGAGTCTTGTTGAGAAAGTCATTTCCTAAGCCAACATGATGGAGAGTTGGGCCTACATTTTCTTCTCGTAGGTGCAGGGTCTCTGGTCATCCAATGCCAGTGGTCCTTGATCCACTTTGAGTTGAGTTTTGTGCAGGGTGAGAGAAAGGGGTCTAATTTCATTTTGCTACCTGTGGATTCCCAGTTTTCCTAGCATCATTTGTTTAAAAGGCTATCTTTTCTCCAATGTATGTTTATGGTGTCTTTGTCTAGTATGAAATAACTGTATTTGTTTGGGTTTGTCTCTGTGTCTAGTATTCTGTTCCATTGGTCTTCATGTATGGTATTGTTTTTGTGCCAATACCATGCACTTTTTTTTTTTTTTAACTATAGCTCTGTAGTATAATTTAAGGTCTGGTATTGTGTGGTCTCCTACTTCACTTTTCTCACAAAGGATTGCTTTGGCTATTTTGGGCCTCTTATTTTTCCAAATGAATTTTATGACTGCTTTTTCTATTTCTTTGAAATTTTAATAGGAATTGCATTAAATCTGCATAATATTCTTGGTAGTAAGGCCATTTTGACCATACTAATTCTGCCTATCCAAGAACAGGGAAATCTTTTAATCTTCTAAAGTCTTTTTTAACTTCTTTCTATAGTTTTAGTTGTAGAAGTCTTTCACCTCTTTTGTTAGATTAATTCTCAATTATTTTAAATTTTTTGAGGCTATTATGAATGGGATAGTTTTACTAATTCCTCTTTCAGCTGATTCATCATTGGTGTATAAACTGCAATTGATTTATAGGTGTTAGTTTTATGTCCTGCTACTTTGCTGAATTTGTTTATGAGTTCTAGATGTTTTCTGGTGGGGTTTTGGGGGTATTCTAAATATAGAATCATATTGTTGGCAAATAGGGATAGTTTGAATTCTTCTTTTCCTATTTATACCTACAGAATATATAAAGAACTCAAAAAACTTAACACCAAAAAAATAAATAAAAATAAAAATTACCCAATTAATAAATGGGCAAAGGAACTGAACAGACACTTTACAGAAGAAGAAATACGATCCATCAACAAATATATGAAAAAAATGTTCAACGTCTCTAGCAATTAGAGAAATGCAAATTAAAATTACACTGAGATTTCATCTTACTCTAGTCATAATGGCAATTATCAAGAATACAAGTAACAATAAATGTTGGCAAGGATGTGGGGGAAAGGGGCCTCATACAATGCTGGTGGGATTGCAAATTGGTGCAACCACTCTGGAAAGCAGTATGAAGGTTCCTCAGAAAACTTGGAATGGAACCACCATTTGACCCAGTTATCCCATTCCTCAGAATATACCCAAAGGACTTAAACTCAGCATACTACAGTGACACAACCACATCAATGTTTATAGCAGCACAATTCACAATAGCTGAGCTATGGAACCAACCTAGGTACGCTTGAACAGATGAATGGGTAAAGAAAATGTGGTTCATATCCAAAGGACTTAAAATCAGCATACTATAGTGATGCAATTACATCACATCAATGTTTATAGCAGCTCAATTCACAATAGCTAAGCTATGGAACCAACCTAAGTACCTTTCAATACACGAATGGATAAAGAAAATGTGGTATATATACACAATGGAATATTACTCAGCCATAAAGAAGAATGAAATTATGGCATTAGCCTGTAAATGGATGGAATGGGAGACTATCATGTTAGGTAAAATAAAGCCAGTCTTAAAAAAAATGAAGTCCAAATGTTCTCTCTGATATGTGGATACTATACACAATAAGGGTGTTGGGAGGGGAGAAAGAATAGAAGTTAATTGAGTTAGACAAAAGGAAATGAGAGGAAGGGAGGAGGATGAGAATAAGAAAGACAGTAGATGAGCTGGGGTTGTGGCTCAGAGGTAGAGTGCTCGCCTACCATGCGTGAGGCTCTGGGTTCGATCCTCAGCACCACATAAAAATAAAATAAAGATATTGTGTCCACCTATAACTAAAACATAAATATTAAATAAAAGGCATTGAAAGAAAGAAAGACAGTAGAATGAATGGGATATAACTTCCCTATGTTCATATATGAATACCAACCAGTGAAACTCTACATCATGTACAACCATAAGAATGGGATCCTAATTAGAATAAGTTATACTCTCTGTATGTATAATATGTCAAAATACACTCTATTATTATGTATGTATAAAAAGAACAAATTAAAAAAAATATACTCAGCCATCTTCCCCTTTGAGTGACACATGTGTTCAAAATTCAGTTAATGCTTTCTTCCCTGCTCCCTGGTGAAGGAGTATAAGTGACAGGATAAAATGTCTTTTGGAAGCACGATGATATAAATACTTCTGTTTTATTTACTACAATGCTGGCCTTGGACACAATAATTGAGAACTGGGCATTTGTTCCCACTCAGGCAGAGTGCTGAACTCCTCCTGAGTGACTATCCCTGCCCCACAGTTTAGAAACTCTCAAGACAGTAAGATGGGGCCTTCGGTATCTTCATCCATTTGAGTTGCTGTAACAATACCTTAGACTGGGTAATTGATAGACATTAGGAAGGCATTGCTCACGGTTCTAGAGACTGAAAAGTCCAAGATTAAGGTGTCAGCTCAGTGGGTGTCTGGTGAGGACCCATTCCTCGTAGATGGCCCCTTCTCTCTGTGTCCTCACTTGATGGAAGAGAGAACATGTTTCCTTCCATCTTACCTCTAGGGGAACTCATGACCTACCGGCCTCCCAGAGCCTCCACTTCCTGCTACTACACTGGGCATGAGGTTTTAACACACAAACATAGGAAGATGCAGGCATTCACACCGTAGTGATTGGCTTACATCCTTTGTTTTCAATCTCACAGGGCTCACTGTCCTTCATCACCTAAAATCAGCATCTCAAAAGCTATTTTTGCCTTATATTTTGTCTGTAATTTGATTCTTTAGGGGAGAAGGGTAAATCTGTTCCTGTTACTCCATCTTAGCCAGAGGCAGAAGTGCAAAGGATTTTGGGAAGAGTTATCCTATTTCTAGACAGACGTCTTTATAAATCCAGGTATGAATAAGCCACAGCTCTCTTCCTCTTCTCTCTACTTACTTTCTTTGTAGACTAGGAGATACAACAAAGAACTCCATCTTCTCAGCAGTCTGGTAACCATTAACATTCTTTTTATGATACTTCATGTGAATTGGGGACTACTCTTCACTTAGTATTAACCAGGTGACAGAATATGTTCAATATTTCATGTCGCTTACCTCCTAAATCTTTGAAACTACCTTTCATAGCAAACACAAGCATTGTTAAGCCTAATTTTCAAGTGAGAAATCAGAAGCATGGCGATGATAGGGTCATGTCACTTATCCAAGGTCACACAACTCACAAGTGGTGAAGACTCAAAGGCAGAACGAACTCCAACATGCACATTCTTTACACAACATCATGCGACCTTCCTGGGTCAAGTTACATGCCCCAAATAGAGTTCCTGTGGTGGGTGTTACCATCTCTGCTTTGTAGATTAATTTTTTAAAAGATCTTATTTGTTCTTTTTAGGTCTACATGACAGTAGAGTGTATTTTGAAATATGATACATACATGCAGTATGTATCTAAGTAGATTCCATTCTTGCAGTTGTACATGTGGAGTGTCACTGGTTATGTTTAAATAACAAGGCCCAGGGAGATGAAGTATGGCCTTGGGAGGGCCAGCTGCAATGGAAGCCTGTCCTTGACCCACATGCTCTTTCTAGTCTCTTGAGAGCCTCAGGAGGGTTCTGAAGATGCAGAAATCATCATGTGACCTTGACTTGATATTGTACAACCTCTGGGTCATATTTAAAGCAATTTTTAAAAAATAGTCCTTGTTGTTCGAGTTAGAAGGTACCTTATGAAGAATGATGAAAAATCTATACTGCTCAACTTTACCAAGACTGGTATGTACTATTCTTTTCTAGTCTTTGGGGGAAATAATCTTGCAATCAGCTTTATCTTGGTTTCACAGATTCAAACATCCAAAGGCAAACTTAATGAATATCCATTTACAGTCTTTTAAAACTCTTTCTATAGTCTTCATATCTATGCATGAAATTATTAAAAGCTATTTTCCAGCTTCATTAGTGGAATTTCCCCCCAAATTTAGTATACCAGTACATTTCCTCGTGTCTTTTTGAAATGAAATTTTGCAAAAACAAAGTTCATTTTTATAATGTATTTTCTAAACTCATTTCAAACTTATAATGTTAATGTATAAACTCCTTCAAGAAACTTTTAATATGTGAACACATGTATAGAAATAAATATAAACATATTTGTTGTTTTTTAAAAATGGGGCCATACAAAATATACCAACATGGTGTTTCTTTTCACTTAATATTTCTTAGTTTTTTTTTTTTTTTTGCATCAATCCAGGTAGATCCATTACTTTCCTTTTATCGCCTCAATAAAGCCATGCATAGTGCACATATATTTATAAAAATACCATGATATATCTAATTAATTTCTTCTATTGGAGATCATTTAGATTGTTCTCAATATTTTGTTATTATAGATATTACTGTGATAAATTCATTTTGTAGATACATCCTTGTTAACATAAATTTTAAGAAGCAGAGATACCAAAATATGTGTGAATTTTAAATGCTATTAGATATTTCTAAATTGCCCTCCTAAAAGATTGCTTCAGTTTGCAATTTCATCATCAGTGTTCAAGAATAGAACTTGGTAAATATCTGTTTAACGTATGAGGAAATGAGTACCCATTTCTCCATGTTCTTATCGACAATAACCATTGTAGAATTTTTAAAACCTTTATTGGGTAGATGAAAATTGGTATATTATTGCTTTAATTTGTACTTCTGTAATCAGGAATGATAGTGAACACTTTGTTCTTACTTATTTACTGGTCATTTAAATTTCATTTTCTAAAACCTGTCTATTTGTACCCATTGTCCATTTTCTTGTTTTGGTACTGGGGATTGAACTCAGGGGCACTCAACCACTGAGCCATATCCCCAGCCCTATTTTGCATTTTATTTAGAGACAGAGTCTCACTGAGTTGCTTAGCACCTCACTTTTACTGAGGCTGGCTTTGAACTAACGATCCTCCTGTCTCAGCCTCCTGAGCCGCTGGGATTACAAATGTGAGTCACCATGCCCAGCCCACCATCCATTTTCTATTGACTGATTTGTGTTTTTCTTACTAATTTTTTAAGGGTTGTGCCATAGACTGAATGTTCATATGTTGAAACCAAACCCCCCCATGTCAGTGTTGGAGGGGGCACGTTTGGGAGGGGATTAGGTGATGAGGGTGAAGCCTTCACAAATGGGATTTGCATCCTTATAAAAAACACTCCAGACATCTGCCTTTGCCCCTTTGGTCATGAGAAGTTATGATAGAAGACAGCTGTCTATGAACCAGGAAATGGGTCCCATGGGACACTGAATCTACTGGCCTCTTGACCTTGGATTTTCAGCTTCCAGAACTATGATAAATAAATCTCTGTTATTCATAAGCAACCTGGTTTATCACATTTTGTTATAAAACTGCAAACTAACATGGCTTGTTTGTGTTTTTATTAAATTTGCCCTTTTTCCGGCATATACATTGAACAAATTTCTTCTGAATATGTTATTATATATTAAATTTCATTTTCTGTCCATATAAGAATTTATTATTTTTACATGTCAGTTATCAATTTTTTCCTCTATAATTTCTAAATGTCTAATGTCATATTTATATTTTACACAAGGAGTTGTGGAGATAAATTCCTAAAACCTTTCTTATCATGGCCAAGACCATTAAAATAATGTATTAGCTGCTTAATTAGCCATATTAAGTAGGAACGTATTTTGCTTAATGTATTTTCTTTTATCTGAAAGGTTGAGGCCACTAAAGATAATGGAAGTGCTGCCATTATCATCATATAAATAGGGAAATTAAAGTACACTGAGTTGAAAAATAACTCGATCAAGGTGAGAGGAAGAGGGACCCACGTTCAGACTCCTGTGCTAAAAGCATAAAAGGAAAAGGTTGTGAAGAGAAAAGGAATGAGGGAGTAGCTGAGGGAGGGAGGAGATAATCCAGTGGGGAAGAGACCAGGTAAGGGTGAGAGACTAAGGAAACTCAAAAATGAGGGTGGGGGTGAGCACCTTCATCCCACTCCTTTCTGTGAGGTCTCTCTTTCCACTGCTCTGGGACGTGGAGGTGATATCAGCCCCCAGTCAGATTACCTGCCACCAATCTCCATGCAAGACTCTTTTCTTTCTTTCTTTCTTTCTTTCTTTCTTTCTTTCTTTCTTTCTTTCTTTCTTTCTTTCTTTCTTTCTTTCCCTGGGGATTGAACTCAGGGGCACTCAACCACTGAGCCACATCCCCAGCCCTATGTTGTATTTTATTTAAAGACAGGGTCTCACTGAGTTGCTTACTGCCTCACCCTCGCTGAGGTTGGCTTTGAATTCTAGATCCTCCTGTCTCAGCCTCAGGAGCCACTGGGATTACAGATTACAGGCATGTACCACCTTGCCCAGCTAATTTCTTTATCTCAATGAGAGAAACAAGGCCCTTCTTCATCCCATAGGCCACCCCATGAGGCCATCTCCAAGGAAGTAACACAGGGATTAAAATTTTACTTTGCCAATTTTTTACTTTTCTGGCTGAGAAAATTTGAAGTATGAAAAAAGGCTGACTTAAGGATGCTCTTCAGAACCAGAGGAAAAACTTTAGTCTTCCTCTCCTCCTCCATATTCCTCTGGACCTCACTGGGGGGAGTCTTCATTTGTAAAACTAATCACCACAAATCAGCATTTTCATATAAAATGCTTTTATAAAGATTCTTAGAATAGACCCTGATACAGAAAAATTAGGGCTAAGAAATCAACCACAGGACTCGCTCCATTCTTTTAAGGTTATAATTAATTTAATGTTTTATCAATCTAAGAAAGATTTTGCATTCCTCAACATTATCTAATCATAGATTTAAAGCAAAGGGAGATCTCACCATTTCTGTATTTTAAAACGATCCTGCATATTTGAGGTCTGGCTAGGCTTGGCAATTTTTTTTAAACAATAGTTTAAGCATGCTCTTTTTCTTTTTTAAAATGAAAATACATTCTATTCCTCCCATGCTTTCCTGTCAACTTCCTCCCTTCTCCTTCCCTGTCTGCTTTTTAACTGTGGATTTTAGACACTATGTGTATATCAATTTCTCTGTTTCTCTGGGGTTCAGGATTTATGCAGTTGAGACTCAACTTTACGTGATTTTTCAGATTCTGTTTTACTCTTGTCCCCTCTACGTGTCCAAGCATGTCTATTTCTTAGCTAATGATACCTACAAAATATGACTAGTTTCAGAACTATTTCCAACTTCTTTGTTTTCTTGTATTTCTATTGTGGCACTAATTACTAGCAATATGATTAATGTACTACTTACTGGTGGCTTTGTTCCCTTTGTTTTTCTGATAATGCTAATTAATCCAATTTTGGAAAAAAGATACTTTCATTTCTGCTCATACATGTCAGATTACAGGTGCTCCCCACCCGCATACACACTTGGGTTTTAAATTAAAGAAAAAAAATAAGAGAAGACCAATTAGAGCTGTGGTTGAAACATTCTCTTATCAAAGTTGCTCATCAGGGATTTTCTGGAATGGCAGTGTAAAAAATGGCTCCGAAGGAAGAAAGTTTCAATTCACCAAAAAGTTATTATTTCTTTTCATTCACTTCTTAATGATTGTGTATGGATGTGCAGGGGACTATTATTTAGGTTTGGGTTTGAGGATGTTTTAATATTTCAAAATGGAAACATAGTTGAAGATGACTGCCTAAGATACTGGTGCCAATCAGATTGAAACCAGAATCTATTTGCCCCCTCCTCTCTAAATGTCTCAGTGTTCCCGCAGTTCTGTCATAGCAGGCGCTCATTAGGTTTAAAGTTGGGAGACTCAGTTTTAAACCTGTAGTTGTTGCTTGCTGTGCATTTTGGTTTATGCTCACAGCATTCATTTTCTTTGACAGATCAATCACACCCAATGGACCTCCGCCATTGAACTCCTCTCAGCACTTTTTAAGGGCTTTGCTAAGTTACACTATGCATATTAAGGTTCAAGAGATAGTTAACATTCCCAAATACCAAAGATGTAGTAGTGGTTCTTGCCCTAAGAAATGATTTTTTTTTCCAAAGATGCACTTCATTTTTCTTCTTTAAAAAAAAAAGTTTGTAGAAGGTAATTTTTGTATTTGCTTTTTCTAGAGATTAGAATTAAAAGAGAACTCCCCAAATTTCAGAATCATTGTGTAAATAATGACACCATTATTCGTGCTGTTTGATTCAATGAACAGAATTGTTTTGTGTAATAATCTCAAAAATCATTAACGTAAAATGAGAATTTTTATGATCAACTTGGAATATGAAAAGCAACTTTTGATTTCTTTTTAGAGTAGTCATTTACCATGTATCCCATCTCATTTTGGTTGTCCATACTCTATGTTATCTGTGCTTCTTGCAGAACACCAAGGTGGTTTTCAGAAGGCCTTTGAGAAGGCCACTTCCCTGCCCACCACCACCTTTGTTTGTCTTCTTTCTTCTGCATAGAGTGGCAAAAGAAATCTGTATAAACCCTCTCTTTCACTCATCTGGGCAGGTGAAAAATACACAACGTGTATAGCAAAATATTTCTGTTGAGATTCAAATTGGTTTAATTTTTAAAACGAACCTTGAAATTGAACTCATTTCAGCAATTGGCAGGAGACTTGGTGAAGCCCCTCTCCCACCATAAAGTTGGATTCAAGTGTTAATTGTTTTCATCAATATCACTTTTTAAGAAATTTTATTTTATTGGTTTTTCTTAGTTCTACATGACAATAAAATCCATTTTGATGAAATTATACAAGCCTAGGATATATCTTATTCTAATTAGGACCCGTCCTGTGGATGGGCACCATGGTGGGCTTCACTTAGGCATTTTCATGTGTATATAAGAAAATTATGTTAGATTTATTCTACTGTCTTTCCTATTTCTATCCCCTTCCTTTTCTTTCATTCTCCTTTGTCTAATCAACTGAACTTCTCTTCTTCCTCTTTTTCCCCTTTATTGTGATTTAGCTTCCACATATCAGCAAAAACATTCAACCTTTGTTTTGGGGTGGATTGGCTTAT
Organism: Marmota monax; assembly: GCF_021218885.2. Taxonomy (NCBI): domain Eukaryota; kingdom Metazoa; phylum Chordata; class Mammalia; order Rodentia; family Sciuridae; genus Marmota; species Marmota monax. The sequence goes on from NW_026694232.1 coordinate 8,468,033, forward strand.
TTTGCTTAGCATGATAGTCTCCCATTTCATACATTAACTGGCAAATATCATAATTTCATTCTTCTTTATGGCTAAGTAACATTCCACTGTATATAGATACCGCATTTTCTTTATCCATTCATCTGTTAAAGGGCACCTAGGTTGTTTCCATAGCTTAGCTAATGTGAATTGAGCTTCAAACATTGATGTGGCTGCATCACTGTAGTACACCAATTTAAAATCATGTTCAACTAATTAATTCATTTTGCTTTAGGGATGTGCCTTGACCTTCCCTCATTCCCAATCACATCTTTATTTACTATATCAAAACCTAAAATTCAGGAGGGGAAGGAGGTGATATAAGGGTAGGAAAGATTATGAAATGAGATGGACATCATTACCCTAAGTACATGTATGAAGACACAAATGGTTTGATCCTTTCTTTGTGTACAACCAAAGACATGAAAAATTGTGCTCTATATGTCTACTATGAATTGAAATGCATTCTGCTGTCATGCATAACAAATTAGAATAAATAAATATATGTAAAATTAAAAAATTATTCCAAAGACAAAAAAAATCCTGAAATTTTGCCATAAAGCAAAAGGCAGTAAAGTTATATAAGTTAAGGAAATAGTTTCCCCTTATGAAAATCAGACTAATAGATTTTTCTTTTTCAAAAGGGGGAAGTTCGTTTTTTTTGGAATGGTTCTAAATACACCATGATCATTCTAAGCTACACTTTTTGTTTATCAAGCTCTGATTCTTTCTCCCTTCATTTTCCAGTCTTCCTTGGTGAGTTATATTGACAGATTCTATGTCATGTAACTGTCACCAAATGCATTTGGCTGATCATAATATAACAATTTGGAAACATATGATGGAAGTGCTTTTTTTTAAGTCAGGTAGGAAGACAGAAAGCCTCTATATTCTTAGGAGCTTTTCTTATTACACATTTTAGTTACAATATAGATTTAGTTTTAGTTATAAGATAGTTACAATAGTGCCAATACCTGCTTCCTATTTGCATGAGACTCTTTTAAATGATTTTCAAAAGTTAAACACAGTAGATGTTACATGTACTTTTTTCAAAGGGCATAAGTACTTTGGGTGAGTAAATGCCCTTTAAAGCTATCTCACATGCTATCACTGAGGGCCCTGCATATCAGGAAAGTGTTTTAGAAATATGTGGGTTTCTTTTTCATAGCTCATTTTAATTTTCATAATCTTTTATCAGTTCTTTGATCTTTTTTTCAGTTCATGACTACATTTAACACATTACATGCTTTCATAAAATTTCAAAGTTTCAGAGTAATACTTTGTTGTAAGGTCTAGAACTTTTTAGGCATAACTCTTGCCTCCTTATTTCTGCAATGTATACATTATGACTAACATCAACAATCCCATCTGAGAATTAAACAACATTCTGTTTGCCCTGACCTCTAAAATGATCCCTTGGTTGTTTAGAGCAACATACCTGAGCATTTGGGCAATCACTAAATATAACTCCAGTTACTACTGTTTGTATCACACATGAAACAAAATTACATATTCATGACTATTGTTTATTGAGCACTTACTCATATGCAGGCCAAGCACTTGTCAAGGGCCATACAATTGCTGTTTCTTTACATCTTGACGTTCACCCCCTGAGGGATGTATTAACACCCCTCAAGAAGGTATTATTATCATTCCTTTTCTACACAGAGGCTCAGTGAAGTCAGTCCAAGTTTATACATTACATATGTTTATCATATACCAAAGCACCTGAGAACTAACTGCTTCTTAAATTCTGGTGTTATGGGTCAGATGTGGTATCCCCCCAAAACACACGTGTGAGACAATGCAAGAAGGTTCAGAGAAGAAATGATTGGGTTATAAGAGTCTTAACCCAATCAGTGAATTAATCCCCCTGCTAGGGATTAACTGAGTAGCAATTGAAGTGGTAGAGTGTGGCTGGAGGAGGTGGGAATGGGGGTGTGGCTTAGGATATATATTTGAATCTGCCAAGTGGAGATCTTTCTGCTCTCTGATCATCAAGTGAGCTATTTCCCTCTGCTGCACTCTTCCGCCCTGATGTTCTGCCTCACCTTGAGCCCTGAGGGGTGGAGCCTGCTGTCTATGGATGGAGACCTCTGAAACCTTGAGCCCTCAAATAAATTTTCCCTCCTCTACAGTTCTTCTGGTTGGCCCCTTTAGTCACAGCTGCTAAAAAGCTCACTAGAACAACTGGTCACTGTCTCTCCTAGGAATTCATAAGTAACTTTTATTAGGTAGTGATTGTTTTATGACAAATTCAGTGAGGCATGCTCTCAGGTGTGTCAGAAGCTCTGTTAACTGTGCTTTCAGAAATTTTCAGAAGTCAAAGGGATGAACAATTATAGATCATTGATAGTTTGGCTACATGACCCGGGAACACTCAAGAAATTCCACAAACTCGGTTAGAAAAACAAAAGGGAGAAAGGAAGGGAGGGAGAGGAAAAGAAAGGAAAGAAGGTGGACAAGAGTAAGGAAAGGACAGAAAAAGGGAAGGAATCCATCAAATTAACACCAGGCTGGTCAAAATTTTCACTGTTCTCAACTACTTGAAGCAACACTATAGAGATAACAGCCTAAAATGGCTTCACCACTTTAGCAGCCACAGAATCTCAGATCTTAAAGTGTTCTGATGTTGAAAGACAGAGGACTGGTTTTATGTAAAAAGCCAGCACCATTTGAAGTCTTTCTCTCTCTCTCTCTCTCTCTTTTTTTTCATGAAAAATTAAAACAAATGCTAGTGGAATTATCTGAACATTTTTGTCTAGATGAAACTATAAATCTGACCAAATTTTTAGAATTTAAAAATGGATTTTCATTTCCACATGTATAATTACCCAAATAAATTCAGCAAGGTAGCTGGATATAAAATCAACACCTATAAATCAAACTCATTCCTAGACATCAGCAATGAGTCCACTGAAAGAGAAATTAGGAAAACTACCCCTTTCATGATAGCCTCAAAAAAAAAAATACCTGGGAATTAATCTAACAAAAGAGGTGAAAGACCTCTACAATGAAAACTACAGAATACTAAAGAAAGAAATTGAAGAAAATCTCAGAAGATGCAAAGCTCTCCCATGCTCCTGGATAGGCAGAGTTAATATTGTCAAAATGGCCACACTACCAAAAAGCATTATACAGATTTTATGCGATTCCTTTTTAAATCCCAATGATATTTGTTTTCATAGAAATAGAAAAGGCAATCATAAAATTTATTTGGAAAAATAAGAGATCCAAAATAGCTGAAGCAATACTTAGCAGGAAGCATCACAATACCAGACCTTAAACTACACTACAGAGCTATAGTGACAAAAACAGCATGCTATTGGCACCAGCATAGACATGTAGACCAATAGTACAGAATAGAGGGCACAGAGACAAACCCACATAAATATGGTTGTATTATACTTGACAAAGGTACCAAAAATATTCACTGGACAAAAGATAGCCTATTCAACAAATGGTGCTGGCAAAACTGGAAATCCATATGTAGCAAAATCAAATTAAACCTCTATCTCTCGCCCTGTATAAAAATCAACTCAAAGTGGATCAAAGACTTAGAAGAAAAAATGGGCCCAAATCTTTACCACTTCAGCCTAGGATCTGACTTTCTTAACAAGACTCCTAAAGCACAAGAAGTAAAATCAAGAACCAATTAATGGGATGGATTCAAATTAAAAAGCTTCTTCTCAACAAAGGAAACAATTAATAACATGAGGAGAGAGCCTACAGATTGGGAGAAAATCTTTACCACATGCACCTCTGATAAAGCATTAATCTCTAGGATATATAAAGAACCCAGAAAACACACACACACACAAAAAAAAAAAAAAAAACACTAAATAACCCAATCAATAAATGGTCTAAGGAACTGAACAGACATTTCACAGAAGAAAAAATATAAATGATCAACAAATATATGAAAAAATGTTCAACATCCCTAGCAATTAGAGAAATGCAAATCAAAACTACACTAAGATTTCATCTCACTCCTGTCAGAATAGCAATCATCAAGAATATAGGAAACAATAAATATTGGTGAGGATGTGGGAAAAAAGGCACACTCATACATTGCTGGTGGGACTTCAAATTGGTGTGACCACTATGGAAAGCAGTATGGAGATTCCTTAGAAAACTGGGAATGGAACCACCATTTGACGTAGCTATCCCACTCCTTGGTTTATACCCAAAGGACTTAAAATCAGCATACTACAGTAATGCAGCCATGTCAATGTTTATAGCAATTCAATTCACAATAGCTAAACTTATGTAACTAACCTAGGTGTCCCTCAATAGATGAGTGGATAAAGAAAATGTGGTATATATCAATGGAATGTTACTCAGCTTTAAAGAAGAGTGAAATTATGGCATTTGCCAGGAAATGGATGGAGTGGAAGAATATGATGCTACGTGAAATAAGCCAATCCCACAAAACCAAAGGCCAAATGTTTTCTCTAATATGCAGATGGTAATCCACAGAAGGCAGAGAATATTAGAGAAGAATAGCGTTATCTTAGATTAGGTACAGGGAAATGATGGGAGGGGATGGAGGGGATTGGAGATAGGAAAGATAGTAGAATAAACAGACATTATTAATATATATATATATATATATATATATATATATATATATATATATATGACTACATATATATATATATATATATATAAAGTAATAATGATTCTGCAACATGTACACTCAGAAAAATGAGAAATTTCAAAGTGCATAAATGCATTCTTCTATCATGTATAACTAATTAAAACAAATAAAAATTAATAAAAAATAGTAAATGTGGGAGATAGATGGGGTTTATATCATAATCACTTAAGTAATTAATCATTTTCAGTCATTGGTTCACAAGCTTTTTTTCATATCTTACTATTATTCAATTTCATATAACTTAAACTTATTGAACTTAATATTTTATTTAAAAATAAAATAATTAAAATAAATAATTTAAAAATTAATCACTGACCTTATTGAAAATGATACATTTGAGAAAGTAGGAATGATTTCTTCCATAGATGATTATCATCCCATTTTCTTACATGGTTATTTTATACAAAAATGCTTATATTCCATAATAATTCCATAATTTTTATGCTTTTTCTTTCATAATATTAATTTTATCTTAAGGAATGCAAGGTTTCATGTAAAAGTTAGCTTTCATTTTTTTTAAAAAAATCATCTTCATAGGCATAGAAACATTATTTACAAAATAGTGGCCAAACTTTCATATCAGAAGTTAACACTAATAATCTTATGGGAAGCAATAAGAATCAGCAACTAAACAATGATTTAGTAAAATATGAAACACAAGATGAACTTTCATTGTTCTTTTTACTCACTACTAAATACAGTACAAATATAGACAACACATACGAGTTATTTGTAATTTCTTAAAAATTGCTTTTCCTCTGCCGGTTAGCATATCCTTGGGTTGCTTTCCCTTATCCAAAGGAAGATGAACAATGGGAAGTTCATTATATCTTTCATCCACTCTAAGCAAAATTCAGAAGACCACAGACAGGAATTCATTCTAAGGGAAAGCGCATTTGGTTTTTTAGTTCTTGAGTCTATTCCTATTTCCTGTTAGAACTGGAATGAAAAGTTGACTACAGCCAGGTGAGGTGGCTCTCCCCTGTAATCTCAGCAGCTGGGAAGGCTGAGGCAGGAGGATCACAATTTCAAAGCCAGCCTCAGCAAAAGTGAGGTGCTAAGCAACTCAGTGAGACCCTTTCTCTAAATAAAATACAAAATAGGGCTGGGGATGTGGCTCAGTGGTCAAGTGCCCCTGAGTTCAATTCCCCGTAGTAAAAAAACAATAATAATAATAAAGAGTTGACTACAGTGAGTGTATAATCTTGCATTTGGATTTCCGTCCTCAAAGATTTTTGAACATGTGAAAGTATGACCCAGCCACTTGATAGATAATTATGCATTCACAGAAACTTGTGCTTAGGAAGTATTCATAGCAATTTATAAACAAGGATGCTGTTTATTGTATTTATGTTAAGGCAAAAAAAAAAAAAAAAGCAGAGTCCAAAATTACAGACACAACATGATTACAGCTATGTGAAAGAAAAATAAGAAAAACATTAGAAAGTAACAATGCCAGAATGCTAACAGTGATTATGTTGGGTGACCAAGTTGTGAGTAATTTTCCTCCTCTTTTTTTCTATATTCTCCACATTTTATATACAACAAGCATATGTTGTATTTGTGATATGAAAAGCTTCATTTAAAATAAATTGAGTTGGAGTCATATTTTCAAGTAATGTTTAAAAGCATTCTTCCATTTCACTGTTTGTGTTTGTGCCAATAAGAAGGCTGATCCCTGTGGGCAGCTGGTGAGAGTGACCTGGATAAGAAATGCTGCCACAGAGGAAGAGAAAAAGAGGGGAATCGTTAGGACAGCCAGGTAACAGAGGAGGGAGCATTATTTTATTGTAATTAAGGATATGACGAACTGATTCTAGTTTAGACCCAAATGTTCCCTATCACCCAGCTTTAATGATCATTTCAATAATTGATTCATAAAGCCCTTTCTCTATATCCCACCTAATGACAATGTGTTTCCCTCCTCAGACAACAGTACAGCAGTGGTGACCAATCTCCTTTACCCTGTGTTTATTTTATTTTTTTGCAGTGGTTATGGAAAACGAGTGAGTTACGACAGGGACCCTCAGAAACTTGGTTTCATTTTCTTCATCGTTAAAATCTACATAACCACGTTTTGTCTCATCAGGTAGTGTAGAGAAGTGGCTTCTATAAATCAGGTATGTTTAAAAAAGAAAGTATTGATGAATATATGTGTATGCATATATGTTTGTTTATATACATCTCTGTTCAATGCATGGATCTATCCTGGGGCCATTACTCATTCCACATGTCAGATGACCCTATGTGTTACACAGCTCAGGAAGAACACTGAGGAAGAGAATCCACCCAAGGCAGCCAACCCAGCACCCTCACCTGTTAGGCTATTTTTAGCATATCGTAAGGCATTATGGATTTCATTTTCTTAACTAAAGAAAACTGTGGATTATATTATCTAGTTTTAACTAAACTATTATGTAGTTTAATAAATGAACTAATGGTTTTAAAAGATCCCTGCAACAAAACTACACATTAAAATTAGTAATAATAATAATGTGACTACTAATGAACAGGATACGGCAAAGTCAACACCTCTTTCCCTAGTAAAAGTTTGTCAATAGGCATGCAGAGCTAAGAATAATGACAATGTGGTGAAGCTTTGATACCATTAATAGGAAGCATGAAAACAAAGTAACAAAGCATGAAAACAAAATAACATTTGGTTCACAGTCACAGGATTCTTTTAAAATTCTTGTTTTTGTGCACATTTCATAATGTATATAATATATTGTGGTAAATAAAATGTATGTAATAAATACATTCACAGGTATATTTTGAGATGTGTTCCAAATTATGATACCAATGAGGTATATGACTCAAAAGTTTGGCAACCACTGGTTTCAAGGACTTAATATGAAAATGTTTTAGTCAGCTTTTCACTGCTGTGACTAAATGACCCGACCAGAACAACTATTGAAGAGGAAAAGTTTATTTAGAGGCTCACAGTTTGAGAGGTCTCCATCCCTAGACAGCAGGCTCTATTCCTTGGGGCTCAAGATGAGGCAGAACATCATGGTGGAAGAGTGTGGCAGAGAGAAATAGCTCACATGGTGATCATGAAGCAGAGAGAGAGGTCTCCACTTTTGCCAGATACTAATATATAAAGCCAGGCCCCAATTCCCAGCTGCTCTAACACGCCCAACCACTTCAGTTACCACTCAGTTAATTCCTATCAGGGGATTAATTCACTGATTGGGTTCAGGCATCGTAACCCAATCGTTTCTTCTCTGAACCTTCTTGCATTGTCTCACATGTGAGCTCTTGGGGGACACCACATCTAAACCATAACAGAAAATATGCAGAAAGTCCTGAGAACAGTGCTTGTTACCAACAGTTGTCAATCTAACACACTAAAGGGATTCCACTGAGAGGCATTTTATTGAGGACACTGTTAGAGGAAACTAAGGTAAATATTTTAACGCACTTTAGTTGATATCAACCCTCTATGGACAATCCCATGCTTGATGGGATATTTATGTCACATCTGAGACCACCAGAGGAGTTACCCCTCTGGTCACATTTGAGGGCACAAGAGGAAGCTAGACCCTCTCTATAGAAAGAATGGAAGGGGCTGCAGTGATTAGATGGGCTTGACACTGGTCACTTTCTGACTCCTGCTCACCGAAACTTAACCAGAGAAATGATGGCAATCTTGTTTTCAGTATCCTAAATTATGGATAATATTTTAAAAAATAATATAATCGTGCTTAGATAAACCAAATAGGGGTCTAACAGAGAAATTTGGATTTGGGCAATGAAAAAGTATAAGTATATATGACAATCTGAGCAAAATGTTTTTTTCCCACAATAAATTAATAATGGTATTTAATGATCCTAAATCTTTTCAGGTTGAGTAACAGTGCTTTTTATTTTTTTTATTTTTTTTTTTTTAACATTATTAATATTCTTTATTAACACCATCAGATTGACCATGAATATGTAACCAAATATTTGAGTCAAGATAGGACTTCACATTCCCAGTGCCAGTCCAGAAGCTGGTGGCATGCATAACATTTGCCCAGAGACCAGGGGAAGGTTAATCACATCCAACCTATTCATAGAAATTAAAATATTAAAGGCCGCCTGTGTGGGTTAACCATATGAACCCATGCAGAGCGTTTACTTTTGGAAAAAGCAGATCTGTCCTTGCAGAACTTAACCAAGCTGTACTTGCACATGAGCATCGTAACAGTGCTTTTTAAAAGATAAGCAAAAATAGTTATTTTGTCCTCTGTTATTAGAGGGTTAGTTTCAATACAAGATTAGAGGATCTCACAAGTCTTTACATTTGACAAACTTTTTTCCCAGCCTTGTGGCGAGGCACTGTTCATTCAAGGTACTGTTACTTTGAGAGGAAATTTACAGCTAGAGAATATTCAGAAGTCACATTTCCACTCAGTTCCTGAAATGTCATCTCATTTGAATTTTGCGTGTTTGAGAGACATCCAAATTTGTAACCTGTGAAGAAAATCCTCAATCCTGTTCAGCTTGCTGTTTTTACCTACATGTAAAGGGAAATTAGTGAGCAAACAAATTTAAAAAAAAAATTAAAGGAAGGAAGGAAGGAAGAAAGAGAGAGAAAGAGAAAGAAAGGAAGGGAGGGAGGGAGGGAGGGAAAGAAAGAAAAATACCTTCTTGGGAAATAACATTGACCCTTCCTCTAATTCTTGGGGGATCAAGTTATAAATGAGAGTGAGGGGAAACTGGGCAGATGTTTCTTTCCTCCGGCTTTTCTTGCTTTCCATCTTCCCTGGACCCTCCTCTCTACTGGAATGTTAAAGAGAGAAAGTTCTTTGGCCCATACATAGTTGGCTCATTCAAATTCCATATGCATTCAGCTGTGCAAGCAGAAGAGGCCATCGGTTTCCTTGGAGCTTTGGGGAAGCCAACCTAATTTGATCAGTAAAATTATTGAAGGTGAAATTTAAAACAAACAAAGAGCTGAAGGGTTGGGACCTAGAACAAAGCCATGGTTGAGAGGTTTGAAAGGATTTCTTCTTGCATGTTTTTGAGGGATGTGGATTCCAAAATCCTAATTCGCCTGTCGTTCCTAAGCACGGCACGATGAACGACAGTCCCTCTCCCCATCCAAAGCCGGTGCTGCTGTGGGACTGAATACAGCCCCGGCCACTTCTCCAGTCCTGATTTCCTAGCCTTGTGAGAACATCCAGTCATTTAAGGGGGTGTCACTCAAGCTTATCCTTTTAATAGGAGCCCTTAGAAGAAATGCCAGTTTGTTTTTGGAGACAGTTAATCTGACGGAAGTAAATTCAAGTTTTGGCAAAGATCTGTGGTAAGATAGAATGAACCCCTGCCAAATGGTATTATTAGAAGAAAAAAAACAGGCACGACCTCCCCAAGTCAAATGCCAAGCACACCTACATCAGTTTCAATCGAGCCATAGAAAAATAAGATATTTTTAGATGTATTCAGCCTTAGTGCTTCTTTGCCCCAAGGGCTGTTTTATTACTGCAAAAAGAGCTTGTAATCGCTTTTCCGTGACGTTCCTTTAATTTAATATGAAATGAACTTTTAGAAAAACTGTACTTCAAAACAAACCTAGTTATTCCTGTGTGTCACCCACCCTGTTCCCAGATGCTCCTGTTTGCTTCACTCTGTTTCATCTCAAGGCCCCTCCGGAAGCTGCCCAGTTCTACACACCTCGGATCAGTGGATAGACCTCATAATTGGGGTGGCATCCTGGTGGCAGAGCTGAAGAGCAAATCAAACTCTCCACGGTCAAGGTTATCATGATGGGATCTTGGCGATGCTGTAGGTCCCCTCTTGTAAAAGAGGTCATAGTCATAGTCATCGTCACGGTGTCTATGACTTTGTCATAAATAGGAATCAGATATTTTCATATCCCATTGTTGCTGATATTTCAAAACATTGTTTACATTCAGCACGATTTCCAAATCATGACCTGCTACCAGCTCTTATCATCTAATTATTAACAAAGAAACATCTGTGTTACTATCTATATTAATATTTTAGTAATTAAAGTATAATATGATTGGTTTTCTTTGTAAACCTGCATATTTTATTTTATAGATTCAAAAGGTTCATAGGCCTTGCTACATGACCAAAGGACTGCATGGCATAAAAATACGTAGGAACACCGGCCCAGGAGTCAAGAGGGCAGTGAGTTAGGGTCACACTTGAATCTTGATCCCATCCCTTCCCCCTGAGGGTCATGGGCAGTGTCTCCTCACTTTTCTAAACCTCACAGTTCTGTGATGGGGATAACATGTGACACACATATCACCATGCCCAGCATAGGGTGAGGGTTCCACGATGATCACCCTCCTTGTTATTAGGTCTTCCCATCCTGTGGTGTCACTTGTCCTGCATGGTCCTCCATCATTCAGAGTTTTCCCATATGCAGCTTCTGATCCTAAGTCCACTCTTGGTAACCAGTGCTCTTGGGGTGCTTCCAGGAACCCACTGAGTGTCTTGGAACATTGTTCTCTCAGAAACAAAGGGTTCACCATTTTCCCAAACATGCCACTGGACGTTGATGACCAATGCTAGACTGATTCCCACAGGGGCTGTTGCTCTGTTGAAAGAGGGAGTTTCTCCTGGGGGACTTGGAGTCAAACTCCAGTTCTATCAACTGCCACATCCTGTCTTAGTTTGGGCAGGTCTCTTAGCTTCTCTACACACCTGGCATCTCTGCCTTGTCTTCCTTAACCAGCTGTTATACAAAATAAATGAGAGAGCATGAAGGCCCTCTGAAAATTGTAAAATGTAGCCAGACACAGTGGTACATACCTGTAATCCCAGATGCTTTCCCAAGCAGCCAAGGCAGAATCACAAGTTCAAGGCCTGGGCAACTCAGCAAGACTTTGTCTCAAAATAAAACATAAAACAGGCTGGGGATGTAGCTCCTGGTTCCATCCCCAGGACTGAGAAAAACAAAACCTGTGACACACATTCCTCCCCCACTCTCCTCCATGTCTTTGCACACATTTTCTCCTCTGCCAAGGTTGCTTCTCTACCTCATTTCCAGTCCTGATCATGATGCCTCCTCCAACCATCTGCCCTGGCAGAACTATCTGGGAGACAGAATGGACCCCTCTCCTATCACCCCTTTGTTCACATCAGCCCCCCAACACTCTTCATGTTCTATTTTACGGCCTTTTAGTTCTTTTATTCCCTGCCAAGTAAGCATTCTGAGGGTACACAATTATCTAAAGTCACTTTGTATAAATAAAGTCCATTGTATTACAAGCCCCTATTCAAGGCAATTCCCACCTTAGAGGAAGGTCAATGGGGGAGTTAATCAATAAAAACACAGGATAACTCAGAAGCAAATCATTATCCAAATACTGGGTTCTAAAGGAAGTTCCAACAGTTGACTTTGTGGGCTAGAGGGCAGGGGTGTAACCCTGGAATATACTATTTCTGGAAGAAGTAAGTACAGTTTTGCCATGAGATAAGTAAATGATGGATTGATGATCTGGTTTTTATTTCCACAATTTTTTTGTTGGCACAATGTAGTTGTATGTAATGTTCATTGTTCCATATTCATACACTCACTCAATATAAAAATGTAATTTGACCAATATCATTCCCCGTGGACTCTCCATCTGAATGCAGTGAGAGAAATAGGTGAGCTCTAAGCATGAGAAGACCAAGAGTCCCTCCATTCCTTCTTCCATCTGCAAACCTTCAGTGAAGACCTGGTCTGTGTTGGGCAAAGTGCCAGGTACTAGATAAACAGGTGTTAGAGGAAGACATATGTGCCATGAAAATGGCTGTTGGGAGATTAAGGATGCAGTTGTGTCTCTAATACATAATGAGTCCATCACTGTTACAGCAATTCTTCTTCTCAAAATCTGGCAAATATGTTTTTAGAGAGCCATTTACATGCGCTAACCATGTTTCTGCACCCCCAACAGATGATCATGGCTGGCACCAACATGCCTTTCATCCCTGGGTGACATGGGACATGGGAATAGAGTATACATTAGTGGTCATTGCAGGAATTAGCCTCAGGTGCAGCACTTATGATGGGGTGGATTCAGGTTTTTCCAAAGAAGTCTCTTTCAATTTTTTATTACCAAACATTCTCATGTTCCAAGTATGTATCAGACATTTTTTGTTAATAATCTCATTTAATGTATTCAATGACCTTATGTGAGGCAGCTATTTTCCCCCCATATTTTACCAGGAAGGAACAAAGATAGCAACTTGATATTTGAAATAAAGACAAAAGCAAACAAACAAAAATGAAAACAAAAAACTCCCTAGCTTTTTCTTTTTTAAACTAGCTAGCTCTATATCCCTGATTTTTCAGGTTACATTTCCTTTATTGACCTGCCTTGCCTGTAGGGTTGAGTTGGAGATGCACTTCTCATGCATGCCCCTGTCACACTCAGAGAAAATATTCCACCACCAAAGGAAAAAAAAAATGCAGATGGAGTCTGCTGGGAAACATTATATGAACCTAATGTTTTAGAATGGATTCTTTAGAATTGAAAAGGACTAATAATAAATATGATGTGACCATTATTTTTGGCGAGCAATTAGAATAGCATTATCTTGACATAATTGCATTTCCATTAATGGAAGTAGGAAGAGTACTTCAGAATTTGGCACATCTTCGCTTTCATGTTTGAAGTAGGAACTGAAAAAAATGTTCTCCTAAAAACTTCAAAAGCCCACTTATTGTTGGAAACTTGTTCATGGATATATGTAGCTACTCTTGGCACTTTTTTTGTAGGATGCTTTAATACCCAATTTCAGAGGCTCTCTAACACAATCATACCAATTCAGCATCCCTTCACTCACACATTTTAAAAATTGATTTGAAGTTGTGCAAAGAACCACTGAGACCCACAGGAATTGGGGCTTAGCTCACTGCTTATGAATATACCTGTATTACTTCTCATAAGAATTGAGCATAAATGTGTGTGTGTGCAGAAGCATGCATGATACAGATACAAGTCTGTGCATATGCACACACATATGCATACATACTCTTGCATTTTTAGGGACATGTATTAAGAAATCACCTTCTAGCACTTCATCGATTCATTCTTTAAATAAATATTAACTCCCTGTAAGCATCTCTTCTAGACACCAGTACAGGACTCAAAGAATCTTCAGACCCATTCTACAAAGGAAAAAGAACAAGAGAAATGTGAAATGCCAGTACCTGACAGAGAAGTGCTACTAGCTAATCTACCGCATATGAATGGTGAAAGTTACAGAAAGCATAATGGTAGTTCCAATGCCCTCATACAAGAAGAGGCCACATTTTTAGCCACCAGAATAAACCCTTCCTTAAACTCAAAGTGTTCTGGATACTTTATAGACATGATCCCTGGTCTGCATCCCTCTTTCTTTCTTTTCTTTTTCTTAAGAAATCCTCCAGAAGGTACTGATAGCCAATATACAAAAGTCATATTTTTTAATGTTTATTTTTTAATTGTAGTTGGACATAATACCTTTATTTCTCTTATTTATTTTTATGTGGGGCTGAGGATCGAACCCAGGGTCTCACACATGCAAGGCGAGTGCTCTACCGCTGAGCCACAAACCCAGCCCCTGCATCCCTCTTTCTAAGTTGAGAAAACAATCATTAAAGGATTCACCCAAAGATACATGGCAGCCAATGGCAGAATCTAATAGAATCTTGTGGCTGGTACTATGAGTTCCCTTCCTGCATAGGACACAGACTGTCAAAGTGAGACATGACCTAAACCCAAGAGATGGAGCTGGGTGGCCAGTTTGAGAGAGTGTCATCAAGAGGGCAGAAATTTCAGACTGGGAATAAGTGAGCTGGGAGGGGCTGGGCTTTGCTCTGTGCAGGCACACCTGGTGGGTACCAGGTCCATTAGCCTCAGATCCTCCACCTGTATGCCTTTCTGGTCCCCCAAAGACTTAGGCTGAACACAACGTAAAATAAAAATGCAAAGCCCATCTAAGAATTTCTGGTGCTTTGATTGTAGGCCAGATGCCTGTATAATAATAGGCAACTCTCCTCTACACCCCATATTTAGACATCCCATATACAGAAAGTGATTCATTATACGGTATATATTGTTGGACACACATATATCATAGAACAGGACATATGTTTACTCTCTCCTATACAACATATAGATGGTTGGCATCACTAGAAGACAGCTGATTTAAAATACAACATTCTTCTGGTAGATTTTCAATGTTAAGAACTAACTTTAGAATACATTATTTCCATTATTAAAATCAGGTATAATGTTATTTTTTTCATTGCTAGAAAATTTGCTTCAGTGCTCTTATTTTTACCGGGAATATGACATTTTTTTTTAAATGAAGGTTGATTTTTAAAGAGAACTATATTGATGCCTTCATATTACATGATTATTGTTTGGTGTCCGGATGCCTCAGGAAATTTAAAGCTCGGTAATCCAATTTTGCACTTCACTTAATAAGGTGGGAGTGTTTAAGCAGTTTGCTTAGGGTGCCCTGGCAAGAAAGGGCAGGACCTCCTGACCGGCACAGTGCTGGCTGGGCATTATAGCAGAACAGAGGACATGAGGGAGACATTAACAAGTAGAGTCTCTTTTTGCTCCACCTCCTCCTTTTCTTCATTCTTATTCTCTCAGGGGAAAAAAAAAATGAAGCACTAAGCTTTTATTTTTTTAAATTCTTTTACATTTTAAAATTTTATTCTTAAAATTTATTTAAGAATAAAACATTTAAGGATCATTTAGATTGCCCATATACCCCACACCCAGTTTACTCCATTATTAACACCTTACATTAGTGCGGTACTGTTGTCACCATTAATGAACCCATATTGACATGAATTAAAATCCACACTTAATTCAGATTTCCATAGTTTTTAGCAAATGTCTTCTTTCTTTTCCAGGATCCTGTCTGAGACTCCACATTTTGCATTACTCATCGCATCTTTTTAGGCTCCTCTTAGCAATAACAGTTTCTCAGAATTCCTTGTTTTAAGGATTTTAACAGTTTCGAGGAACGCTGCATAGATATTTTGTAGACTGCCTCTAGATAGAAATCATATTTGCCTGACATTTTTTTTTCTCATTAGAATGCAGTTACAGGTTTGGGGAAGAAAACCACAGAGGTAAGCAACATTCTTTTCACATAATGATTCTTTATGAACACCAGGAAAGCACCTGGCACATAGCAGCTACTCAATAAATATCAGATTTATTTACCCCCACCCCCACATAAGGATAGTTTAATAACAGGAAATGTTTGCCTATGAAATGTCTTTGCCACCTTTCAGTTCCTCTCACTAGGAAAGGTGTGAACCAGAAAGAAAGCAGATTTGATAACAAAGTGGAAATTCAGACTTTGCTAATGATAAGGACCAATCAATTGAAATGCCAATACCTGACAGAAGAGGCCACATTTTTAGCCACCAGAATAAACCCTTTCTTAAACTCATATTAGAAATGGTCCCAGTGCAGGAGATTTGATCTTCCCAAAACCCCTCTTGGCCTAATGCATCCTCCAGAAAGGCAATCCCTATGGCCTGTGGACCACAGATGTCTCTTTGCTGTCTGTTTTCCTGCTGGGTTTTGTCAACAAGGGCACCAGCAGGGGCATGGAGGACAGGAGGAGCGCGAGATAGGGGTTTTTACTCTGAGGTGGGGGTCTGCTTTCTGAGCTGAGTTCCTTCCTGTTTGTTGCCACTTGGGCTGACTGTAACCACCTAAGAAAGCCTTGAAGGAAGCCTCCTCCCTAACAGTGACCTCCCTGGGGTCTTGGTACCTGTTGCTCCTCTCTGCCCTTTAGGTAAGGGGTGGGACTGTTCCTCCCTGCTCAGAACCTTCAACTCTCCTCAGCTACTCTTTTAAGTCAGTCTCTTTCTCACTGGGATCGTGCCTGATGATATGTCCCCTATGCAAATTTAGGTACAGAAAAGAGTCAAAAGGACTTCCAACAGATCATGGAGTCAAATGGCACTTACGGAATTGTGACCTAATAGTGAGGTTTCTTATGTTGAGAGAATGAATCACTGTGTCAGATACATCAATACACTGCTGCCTAATGCTCCTCACAAGGACCTTGGCAGGCTTTTACATGTACTGTAATGATGCTGCCATTGCACAAAATTTGGGAATTTTAGGATCCTTATTTGAAACTGGAAAGTTGAACTTATGGTGATCTTGCTAAGCTTGATTCCTCTGCCCTTTGTCAGTCTGAGTTCTGAATTGCTTCTGACTGTTTCCAAAAACCACATCTGACCTCAAAGCTGTTACTGTTGCTACTCAGAGTAACAAGACAGAGTCTCCAAAGGAAATGTTTTTAAAATGAAAGCAAAGAGTTCAAGAAGCGTTGAGTGGAAAAAGCATTGAATTGACATAAGTGACTATTTCAGAATGCAGAATTCATTTAGAGATATGATCTACTGTGATTACTTATTTCTCAGAGCTGGGGATGTGGCCGAGTGGTAGAGCACATGCCTTAAACACATGAGACCCTGGGTTTAATCCCTAGCACTGCAAAATTAATTAATTAACTAATTAATTAAAATAGATTAATTAATCTGTCATTAGACCATAACACCCTCATGTTCTGTCATGCAGGTTCTGGGGTCTGCCTGGCTGGGTTTAAATTCTAGCCTTATCATTGATTATCTGTGTGTGACCTTAGACAAGTTGATTAAGCTCTTTCTACCTGTAGTTTCTCATCTGTAAAAAGGAGACAATAATAGTACCTAGTTTGTACAATGCCCTGACAATTAAATAAGTTAATGTGAATGAAGCATTTTAAACTGTGCTGAACATGGGAAGGAATTTAATGTTACTTATTGTTATTGTATATTATATTGTGTCATAGATATTAGTGACCATCAGTTTTCAGCAAATTTGTACTGTGGTTATATTTCAATATTCTTAAATATTGCTTCTTTATTCTGCTGACAGTTGTAATCTTCACTAGGCATTAATAAAATGTAAAAAATAAGATTGGTTCAAAGATTCACAAAGTAAAGGCATTATTTATATTTACTTTCTTTCTACCGTCAAAAATTGAGTGCCCTGTAAAAAGAAAAACAATCCAATATGCCATTATTTCTGAAGACACTCATAAAAAATAGGCCCCAGGCAGGGATAGGGCTAAGAGTCCACTAATTCACCAATTGTTAGGGACTACAATCTCCCAGGATACCCAACTAGAGAAAGAAAAGGGAAAGATGCTATCACGGAGTGTATCTTTTGCAGTAAAATGACCCAAGTAGAAATTTTTTTTTTCCTTTTGAAGATTTCAAATCAACATCACGTTTTCTAATTACCCAATAACAGGTTTTATTTTCCCATTTCTACGCTGCAGTGTACTTGCAGGATAAAAATAAATAAGCGAATGCACATATATACTTTTTAAACCATTGTACAGTCAAATTAAGTTGGCTGGAGCTACTGAGTAACCCCATGAACTAATGAAGTAAACATTTGCCCCTGCTGGGATGTGGAAGGCTTCCAGGACTCCAGAGCATACACCTGCAGACACCGGTGATTCAGTTCTGAGTCACTCTGCAGCCGTTAGCAAGGAGGAGCCAGCCAGGACACAGAGGATGCGCTCGCCTGCTGGCTCTCTCCTGCTCTCCTAGAATAATGACAGCTATGATACTTCCAAACAGCTCACCCAGTCACAAAGTGGGAGATTACAAAATCCATGTGGCAGCTGATTTCCTAATAGGATGCATTAAACAGGACATTGCATTCTTTACGGGTTGGGGTTGATCAGACAAGAAGACTGAAAATATGTAGCTAAAGTGGTTGAAAAATAGGCCTTGGAAGTTCAGATCAAAGCATTACAGGGGGGTGATTAGATAAATAAAAAGTTTAAGCCTAACTGAGCAAATAATTGCACATCCCCTGAAAAGCTCGGTTCACGGGGATTGATCAAATGTGAGTCACCCCAGGCACAGATGTCTTTCTAAGAATATTCCTTTTAATTTTTAAATATACATCAAAAGGAAAAAAATCTGGGTACTGACCAGCAAATACTCCTGTTTATATAAGAAAAGCCTCTTCAAGATACTGACGAAAACATATATTATATCCCTGTGTGTTGAAAGAGGCCAGTGTTTTCCCTTTCTCTTCCCTTTCAGTCTGTCGTAAAAGGTTTTTGCTTCTTTAACATGCGCTCATCAAGCTCACCTAAGAAAATTCCAAAACATTTCTGGAGACTTATCTTGTCCATTATTATAAAGAAGTCAGATGCAGGTTTATGTTAAAAGCATGTACTATTATTTCTCTAAAGCAAAAATGTCCCAGGGAAGATTCATCTTTGTCTAGTTAAAAAACAAAAAGGCATTTTAAAGCCTATTTGTGAAATTTGTATGTGCCAGACATAAGTTATCTTATTTAATCCTCACAACAATGCTTGAAGGCAGTTTTTCATATTGCTATTTTATATGTGGGGAAATCGAAGCACAGGTATAGATTAAGTAACCTGTCCCAAGTTGCCAGCTGGGAGAAGGTAGGTGGAGCAGAAGCTAATTCTGGGCTTTTCTCACTCAGAGCACTTTGACTACTGTCTTCCTTTAGCATCCGCCGGGACCTTGCAACAAACTAGATCTAGATTCCAATCATTTCTATGAGCCCAATATTGGTTATTTCCTTGAGGCAGTATCCCAGTGTTATTTCCCATTTTAAAAATAAACAATCTGAGATAGAAATGATGGGTTTTCAAAAGCCATGTAAAACCAGGCAGATGGGTGGGAGGACATGTATTCAGAGCTGCTAAATGTTAGGTCTGTGATTTGGTCAGACCAAGACCAGGCAAAATATTTTGGTAGCTGGAGTTCATGGTAAGTCCTTGTCTGTGCCTCTGAATAAGCATTTTCTGTGCAAGCAGCATTTATTCCACAACAATCCCAAGAAAATGGTGATCAGAATAGAGAGTACCATCGTTGCTGGTGTATGAAGCAATACAAGTTTTAGTTTCCTGGTCTGCCCATGAGCTGTTTCAGAGCACCATTAATGATATTGTTACCTTGCATTTATACCCCTCTTAGAACTAACTCTCTTTTTGATCCTTGTTTACTTGAATATTTTTAGAACATGGTATTCCTTTTCAGACCAGAAGGGGCAGGGAAACAGATTAGCACAGAAAAACAGCTATTTCCCCAGAGTCAGACCTGTCTGGTCCAAGTTCCAGCTGTATGACTAAGAGAAGGTTGCTTGTCTCTCCATGCCTTAGTTTCATCACTGATACATTGTATCAGCTCATGGGATACTATCTTGGTTCATTTGGGCTGCTATAACAAAATATTATAGAACAGAACAGATATCTATTTTTCACAGTTCTGTAGTCTAGAAGTTGAAGATCAAGATGCTGGATGCTGGCCACATGGGTCCCTGGTGAGGGCTCTTTTTCTTCCTGACTTGCATAGCCATTTTTCTTTAATTTATTTTTATTCTTTATTTATTTATTTATTTTTGGGGGGGTCCTGGAGATTGAACCCAAGGGTGTTTTGCCTCTGAGCTACATCCACAGTCCTTTTTATTTTATGTTGCTTAGGGCCTCACTAATTTGCTGAGGCTGGCTTTGAACTTGAGATTCTCCTGCCTCAGCCTCCTGAGTCACTGGGATTACAGGCGTGCACCACCATGCCTGGCACTGCAGAGCCATCTTCTTGCTGTATCCTCACATGCCAGGGACAGAGCAAGTGCTCTGATCTCTTCACATAAGGGCACTCACTTTATCATGAAGAGCCCAAACCTCATGACCTCATCTAATCCTATTTCCTCCCAAAGGCCCATCACGTTGTGGGTTATGGCTTTGACATGAATATCAGGGAGACACAGACATTCAGTCCACAACAGGTACTGTCTCTAACGCAATTAGCAAGAATGCATAAAGGTTAATCATCACTACTGTTACTCAGGTACTAAAATAAGGGAACAGATGAAAATACATTGATGATCATCTGAGAACTCACTTTGACCTAGAGGGACAAACATTTATTGCTACCCCACCCCAGTGCACACATAAAAGACACAGGTAGGAATAAAGCAAACTTGCTCGAGGAGCTCCTGTTCTCCTAGTTCCTTTGGTGACACTCCTCCAGGAGACCTTGCCCTCCTCAAGCATCACCCTCTGCTTGGGAGGGAAGATGACAAGCTACAGGGGAACATCCACACCAGGCATGGAGCACAGGGCTGTTGCACAACTGTGCAAACCTCGTTTTAGAAGTTTCCAGGTGAGCTTTCTCATTCAGCTATTAGAGTTAGTGGCCTTGAGTTGGACAAGTCATTTAACCTTGTTGGGTTCAACTTTCTCCTCTGTAGAGTAGGAATAATATCCATTTATTTATTTGTTACTTTAAAATATTAGTATATTTATTTTGATTACATCAAAGACATGCTGCTCATCTTGCACCTTTGGGTGATGCCCAAGGAGGAGATAGCATCTGGATGACAGAGTCCTTGGGGCAACTGGGCCTCCTAATAATACATTACATATCATACACACAGGGGTAGTATGCAGCAGCTATCATTCCAGTTGACAGAGTTATTGTGAGAACTAAATGAGTCATATGTAAAGTCAACTAGCTGTAGTTGTCGCATGCGAATACTCAATAAATATCCTTAAACCCAAACCAAGCAGTCTCTCCTTATCAGAAGTATTTGAGAGAAGAAATGCATTTATCTGTAACAAGGGGCCAGAGCTCAATAAATAGCTATACTACACCAAGAACGTCCCTTCATAAGCTAAAAACTGACTGATTGAGGTGAGCTCTGTCATTGTCCTTAGGAATCAATGGACTGAGGGTCCTCGAAAGTTCCAGTGTTAGCGTTATTTATTTTAAAAAAATTTTTTTAATTTTTTATTTTTAGATATACATCAGTATTAACATTTAAGTATGTTCTAGCACCAAAGATGAAGCAGATAATAATAAAAGTTTTTCAACAGCGCTACTCAGGGTTTTCACTGATGAGTTTAGAAGTTACTCACATATTCAAAACAAAACATCATGAGTTTAAAACAGGGTTGGTTGTTTCTCCCCTAAAGCAGTTTTCCACATTCCCTTTGTCTCATGGAAATGTAGGCTCAGGAAAGTTTTAAGAGGGATACATGCTCAGTTTTTTTTTCTTTCTAAATTTAGATTTGAACCACAATGAATATTAATGGAGAGAGTGAGCCAATGGAGAACTGTGTTTTTCAAAGACTGATAGAACAGTCTTCTCAGAATCTGTCCAGGTTCTTGTTACAGATGCAGATTCCAGACCAGTTACCTTGACCTTCTGGGTCCCCAGGTTTAACAGGTTTTCCAGAGGATAAATGAGAACCTCTGATAAATGGGAATAAAATTCTTTGGATTTATTTTGCCTTCATACAACACTTGCCAATTTTAAAAACAAACAAACAACAAAAGGTTGACTTAAAATGAATCAATGAGGAGGTGAAATGCTTAAAAACATTTCTGACTTCAGTAGCAGCAAAACCAATATTAAAACACAACCAACAGCCATTTTACCAAGCTTAATCCCAGGGCTATCCTAAACTTACCAAAGTACAAGGAACCATCCGATCTTTTAAGAAGAAAAAAGAGTGTGTGTGTGTCTGTGTGTGTGTGTGTGTGTGTGTATGAGAGAGAGAGAGAGGAGAGAGAGAGAGAGAAAGAGAGAGAGAGAGTCAGATAGAACAAAAGATTAAATAACAATAACAGAGAAGGGTCATAGAATCACTAATTACATCTCTCTGATACCTATAAATTACCAAAAATTAATTCTCTGTACCCTGAAAGGCCCACTGTGTCAATCAACATTATATGCCCACCCTTCTGAGCACGACCCTAGTCCTAGATATAAAACCACAAATCAAGCACAGCACAGCCCTTCTCTCCAGTTCATTGGTGAGTAATTCTTTTGTTTTTGTTTTGAACCCAAAGCACTTTACGCTGAGCCACATCCTCAGCCCATTTCATCTTTTATTCTGAGTCAGGGTCTCACTAATTTGCTTAGGGCCTCACTAAGTTGCTGAGGCTGGTTTTAAACTTGTGATCCTCCTGCCTGAGCCTCTGAAGTCAATGGGATCCCAGGCTCATTTATCAATAATTCTTAAGCAGTACAGATTCTCCGAGTCCTTTGAGAATCAGATGAAATTGATGTTTTTTTACCCCTGAAAAAATGTGCCCATGCACAAACTTGATTTTGAGTACTATTTCAGGGTACTGGTGAATACCTTACTTAGGAATCCCTCATCAAGACTAGACACAGAGTATGAACTGAGGGGACCCTAAATTTTGAAAGGTTGGTGGTATTCTCTTCGCACCTATTATTCAAAATACAATCAAATATTTTAAAGACAAAAAAAGTAAAGTCTTATAAATTAAAATTGCTTCTTTCTAGGTCTTTAAATTGCTCCTTTGGGTCCTCTTGGCTATTGTTTTGTTTTGTTTTCGTGTTGATGCTTTTAGTGGTTTGTTTTGTTTTTGCTTTGCCAGAGACCTACGTGTGTATTTACATTTTGTGTAGATAATTCAGCACCCATCTAGAGAGAGGCATGTCTTTCCACACACACACACTTATAAAAAATAGAGGATTCTGTGAGCTCTAAGAAAGACCTGAGAGTACAAAGCAAAGGGCATTTGGGGAACATAATTACCCAACATAATCTCAACATAATCACCCAAACACAAGTGCTGAGCTCAAATGTGATGCTCCTTTAGTGCCACAAGGGAGGAAATGACTCACTATTGGTGCAGCATCTTCAACAGCCCTTTTCAACTAAGCAGCTAGAAGGGGCATGTGTGAGGAGGCCCCATGTGTAGAGTCCAGAAGAAAGGCATTCGCATAGCATCAGATGCTCTATCCTGATGTCCATCAGGAGATACCACTCAACACCTACTCACGGTGAGGACTAGGAGCAAAGCAACATGAGTATCCCACCAACCTGGGGACAAGTAGAGGAAGAAAAGAGCAATGAGAAAATACAAATCAAGTGACAGAAAATCACATCAAAGGAATAGAAAGGGAAGTGGTGAGGGAAGGACAGAGAAAGCAGCTAAGGCAGGAGAACCGTGCTTTGCAACTGACCCTAGTGTTGATAATAGTACCAAGAAGCTTTGGAGTAAAGATACCTAGGGGAGCTGAGTTCTCGTTCAAGGAAGATTTCCATTCTTCTTGTTCAAGTTAAGACATTTGTTTTTAACTCTCTTGAACACATTGACCCAGGTCTTCTCAATTGCCACCTGCTTTCACCCAAACATCCAAAGACAAGTTCACTGTTTATTTATTTATACTCCGCCTGTTTCCAAAATGGATTTAAGGCAGTGGTGCACAAGAGGCAAGTCAAATTTCAATGTTAAAAATTCATCACTGTAAGAATTTTCCATATCTTTAGCCAGACAGTGCTCAACCATTAGCATGTTGCATTAGTGCTGCCAACACTTTATATTCAGGTGCTCCTTTGTGCTTATGCAATAGAGAAAAAAGAGATCTCTTGTCCTTAGCTCCATGCTGGTTCCTTTTAAATATTTCAGGGCAGGTATCTGGAACCATATCTTCAGATGGAAAGTCAGCCCATGTGTGTGGATGACAACTGCCATTTCAAGAGCGCCTGGGGCTAGGGGTGTAGCTCAGTGATAGAGCACTTGCCTTGTGCGCAGGAGGCCCTCCGTTTGATCCCCAGCACTAAACAGGAAAAATATTCTTTCAAGGGTGCCTGCCATCCTACATGCAACCACGCTGAATCCTCACAGCAACCTTGATGGAATTCATTTCTAAAATTCCTGTATTTAGTCCATGTTCTGATGAGGAAACTCAGGACCAGAAAGGGATGTATTAAATTGTCTGAAACCACATTGCAAATTGGTGACCGGCTTGAAACACAGTCCTGACGACTGACTTCACAGCCCTGTTTTCCTTTAGACTGCTTTGCCTTTCTAGAAAGGCAAAGGTCTGAGCCATCACAGGTAGCCCTGGGCTGTCTGTAGAGAAAACACAGAGGTAATGGCCCTGATGGGGAGATGGAGCATTTTTCCTCAATTCCGAAACACCCCTTTACCATAAATCTGTCCCAAGGGTTTTTATTCATATTTTCCACCTAAATGAACAGGGTTTGTATCACTTATGTAATGTAAATACCATCTTTCCTCAGGGGGAGCTGCTTTTTTTTTTTTTTTTTTTTTTTTTTCTGTTTGAGACTGTTGCTTTGGGCCTGGATTTGGGCATGTTTTGCCAGGAGCAATTTAAGGGACTGTTTCAGAGAAAGGTAAACACACTGTTTTCAAATACCAGCGTTTTCAAATACCCCTGCAGAAATAAGATTATGTCATTAAGACCTTCAGCTTCAATTTTTGTCATTTATACAGTACTTTAAAATTTTTAGAGGGGCGAGGAAAGGCTGGATGTAATTCAAAGGGAAATGGGGATTTAATGGGATCCAATCAGGAGTTAATTAGTCATTTATTTGTCTGACAACCTTCAAGTATTCCTCCACTCATCCTGGCTTCGGTGACTTCCATCAGGAGGAGCACTGAGGCTGGGGTAACAGTCAGAGATGCCGCCATGCTTCTGGGACAGGTACTCAGACCTTTTGTGGAACGTTACCTGTGCCCAGATGAACTGATTGGGTCTCATGTCTCCTCATCTGTCCTTTTATAAGTTAGTGACTATCAGTTCTCAAAATTGTCCTTTTACAAGTTAGTGACTATCAGTTCTCATTTTTAAAAAACGAAAGAGGGATTTCCACCCCACTATCCAAAATTTGATATGAATCTTTTGCTCATTATGTGTTTAAGGGCATCTTTATGTCAATAAAAATAGTGATGTTTCCAACAGAAGATTTATTTTTGTTCTGAACTAAAACCAACATCAACTCAAAGTCCACTCCCTATGGCTTGTGGGCCTGGATCAAAGATGCTCTTTTCAAACAGATCCCCGTCAGCATCACTAAGCCGAAGACAGGCAGGGTAGCATGGGACACAGGCCCTCCATACATAGTGTTGACGGTATAGAAGACTCATTGAGATGCACTGTCATTTTCTTATATCACCTGTCATTTGTTTATGGAAGAACTTTCATACAAATATCAGTATGTTTCTTACAGAAAATTTAGAACACAAGATAAAGAAGAAAAATGTGCAAATCATGTGCAATCCTACTGCACAAAAATAACCATAGTTAACATTTTGGTACATAGATTTCCAGTCTTCTAAGAAATGTATAATATAGACTTCATATAAACATAAATCATGCTCTAAGTGATATTATTTAACTTAGGGCTTTTTCAATTCACAAAATATCATGAGCATATTTATATGCCATTAGAAGTCCTACAGCATCATTTTTTGATATTTAAAGTATTCCATTGTATGCAATTATTTATTTTCATGCAAAATGGCTTTTAAAAACCTAATTTGAAAGGTAATACATGTTCATTGTTAAAAAAAAAGTATCAATCACACATTTTTTAAAAAGTTTAAAAAAAAGACACCTGCAAATTTTTTTCCTATAATATGAGGTACAATTTCTACCTTCATGATATATATATATATATATATATATATATATATATATATATGTATGTATAAATTCTCCTCATATCAATTTATATTCCTAGTAGGAATCTATGAAAGCATCTTTTTATAACCTCAAAGATGGAGTATTATCTTTTTTAATATTTACTAATCAGATTGAGAAAGGAGATAAGATTTTGCTTTTCATATCTTTGATTCTTACTGTTTAATTATCCCTATATGCCTATTTTTATTTCTCACTATAATTCTCACATTTGTATTTTTCACTATAAATTGCTTGTTTATTTTCTTCACTGACTTTTCAGTAGGTTTGAAAGCCCTTTGTAGTAAGGCTATCAATCATTTTTTCTGCCAACTGTATTTAACATTTTCCTCAGTTCTCTGCTTTCAAATTATGTTTTTTAAACATTTATTTATTTATTCTAATTTGTTATACATTTCAGCAGAATGCATTTCAATTCATAGTACACATAGAGAGCACAATTTTTCATGTCTCTGGTTGTATACAGAGTAGAGTCACACCATTCATGTCTTCGTACATGTACTTAGGGTAATGATGTCCATCTCATTCCATCATTTTTCCTACCCCATGCCCCTCTTTTTCCCTCCCACCCCTTTGCGGTATCTAAAGTTCCTCCATTCCTCCCATGCTACCCCCCAACCCCCATTATTAATCAGCATCTATATATCAGAGAAAACATTCGGCCTTTGGTTTTTGAGATTGGCTTACTTCGCGTAGCATTATATTCTCCAGCTCCATCCATGTACCTGCAAATGCCATGATTTTATTCTCTTTTAATGCTGAGTAAGGTTCTACTGTGGATATATATGACAGTTTCTTTATCCATTCATCTACCTAGGGGCATCTAGGTTGGTTCCATAATTTAGCTATTGTGAATTGTACTGCTATAAACATTGACGTGGTTATGTCCCTGTAGTATGCTGTTTTTAATTCCTTGGGTATAGATATATCAAGGAGTGGGATAGCTGGATCAAATGGTGTTTCCATTCCCAGTTTTCCAAGGAATCTCCATACTGCTTTCCATATTGGCTGCACCAATTTGCAGTCCCATCAGCAATGTATGAGTGTGCCTTTTCCCCCACGTCCTTACCGACACTTATTGTTGTTTATATTCTTAATAGCTGCCATTCTGACTGGAGTGAGATGAAATATTAGAGCAGTTTTGATTTGCATTTCTCTAATTGTTAGAGATGCTGAACATTTTTTCATATATTTATTGATATATGAGAAGTGTCTGTTTAGATCCTTGGCCCACTTATTTGATTGGGTTATTTGTTTGTTTGGGTTTTTTTTTTTTTTTTTTTTGGTGTTAAGTTTTTTGAGTTCTTTATATATCTGGGAGAGTAGTGCTCTATCTGATTTTCATGTGGTAAAAATTTGCTCCCAAGATGTAGGCTCTCTGTTCACCTCACTGATTATTCCTTTTACTGAGAAGAAGCTTTTCAATTTAAATGCATCCCATTTATTGATTCTTGATTTTATTTCTTGTGCTTTAGGAGTCTTGTTAAGGAAGTCGGGGCCTAATCTGACATGATGAAGATTTGGGCCCATTTTTTCTTCTATTAGATGCAGGGTCTCTGGTCTAATTCCTAGGTCCTTGATCCACTTTGAGTTGAGTTTTGTGTATGGTGAGAGATGGGGGCTTAATTTCATTTTATTACATATGAATTTCCAGTTTTCCCAGCACCATTTGTTGAAAAGGCTATCTTTACTCTTATATGTTTTTGGCATCTTTGTCTAGTATGAGATAACTGTATTTATATGGGTTTATCTCTGTGTCTTCTATTCTGTACCATTGGTCTACCAGTCTGTTTTGGTGCCAATACCATGCTGTTTTTGTTACTATTGCTCTGTGGTATAGTTTAAGTTCTGGTTTTAACTTTTAACTTTTAAATAGTTTTCTAGTAATGGAATAGTCACAAAGTTAGTATATAAGGAGAACTCATACTCTTCATCCAGTTTTAAATTAACTTCCATAATGACAATTATAAAAATTAACATTGGTACAATATGATTAACTGATCTACAGACTTAATTAGGTTTTACCAGTTTTTCCACTAATTATTTTACTGAGTTGCATTGAATAGCCATGTTGTTTGGTTTCCTTCAATTTGTGATGGTTGTAGTCTTTCCTTAATTTTCATGACTTTGACACTTTTGAAGAGTACTTTTCAAGTATTTTGTAGAACATCCCTCAATTTGAGTTCCTCCACTCTAAAGGTACCATTTTTCTCTTTCCATGCTCAATTGTTAGCAGGAAGTCCCTAAACCCAACCCATATTTGAAGAGGAGGTGAGCCCATCCTCACCTCTTAGAGGAAGAAATATCAGAGAATTTGTGGAGATAGATGTTAAAACAGTAAATAATACATATTTGGGTGTGGAGATAATTTGAATCTAGGCAAAAATCCATTTCTCACTAAAGTTTCATCTACTAATTTTAGCAGTCATCACTGGATCTTGCTTGGAGCATTCTTTACTGTGGAGTTCTAAAGGTAGTTTTCTAAATTCCCTCATTGCTTCTCAATTTATTTATTTATTTATTTAGGATTCTTTGGTTGGGAGCGTTTAGCCCTTCTTCCCCAGAGATGGGGTGAACTTCAGTGGTCAAACAATTGTTGAGAGCCACAGCCGAAGGGGCCCCAGCAAACTTCCAGCTGCCAGCAAACTTCCAGCTGCCGGCTGATGATTGGCTCACAGCGGCCCCAGCAACATCTAGCTGATTGGCTCCTCTGCGGTGATGCTCATTGGGCTGTTTCCCTGCCCTTTCAGACCACGGAGCTGCTCATTGGGGGACTTTTTTGGCTCCGCCCACGTGACCCAGCCAATCGGCCTCAAGAGCAGGAGGATTGTGGGAGGTGGAAAGAGAGGCTTGTGTTGGAGAGAGAGGCTTGTGGAAAGCCGGTGGTGGCAGTTGGGGCTCTGAGGGTTTTTCCTGAGAGGCTGTTTTGTTTGGTGTGTGTGGTTCTAAAAATAAAGTTAGTTTCTTTTGACAAGTGGCTCCTGATTGTGCCCAGCCAGACTGTGGCATTTGGTGGCCCGCACGGGGAACGACTGAGAGTAAGTGATAAGGTAAACTGCTCGCCCCTGAGGGCAGGGCGAGAGGATGGGTAGCCATTTTAAGATTCCTCTTTTGTTTTGCTTCACTTTTGTTTTAAGTTGCCTGTCCCTGGAGATGAGTGAGATGGAAGAAAAACCGCTCACATCTGAGGAAAAACTATTTGCATCTGAGGAACAGACAGGGAGAACAGCAGCCGATTTGGATTCCAGAGAGATTAACCAAGGTCCTGACCCAGTGATTGTCTGGAGTCGGGGGGCCTGTTTGTGTGTTTCCACAGGGAAACAGCCCAATGAGCATCACCGCAGAGGAGCCAATCAGCTAGATGTTGCTGGGGCCGCTGTGAGTCAACCATCAGCCGGCAGCTGGAAGTTTGCTGGCAGCTGGAAGTTTGCTGGGGCCCCTTGGGCTGTGGCCCCTTCGGCTGTGGCTCTCAACAAACAATGTCACCATCAAACTAATTTCTTTATCTGCTCTGCTCTTGGGGTGTCCGCTGAACTGTAATGGTATACAATTTCCCAGGGTGTATTAGTTTCTCCTCCTGCTGTTATGACAAATTACTAGAAATTCGGTAGCTAAAAGTAACATGAATTTATCATCTAATGTTTATAAGAGCCAAAAGTTTACCATGGGCTTCCTGGGCTAAAATCTAGGCAAAGCTGCCTTCCTTCTGGAAATTCAAAGACAGAATCCCTTATCTAAATTTCTCTAGCTTCTGGAGACCATCACACTTCTTATCTTCTTCCTCCCTCTTTGGAAGTTGACAACATCTGGTCAATACTCTCCCATCGCATCCACCTGGTTCTTACTCTTCTGCTTCTCTTTCATTTATAGAGACTTCGTGTTTATGCTGGGCCCCTATGAATAATCCTGGACACGCTCTCCATTGCAAGATCAGCTGATGAGTAAACTTAACTACGTCTGCAACCCTAATGTAACATATTTCCAGTTTCAGGGGTTAAGATGTGTAGGGTGTCATCTTTGGGTACCTTCCATTACAGAACTATAAGATTTTCCATCTGTGAACAAAAAGAGAGGGGGAAAGAGAAAGAGGGAGAGAGCTAGTTTACCATCCTCGATGGGTATAACACAACAAATTTTGTTTTTATCTGAGACCCAGATATATAGTACAAGGTCCTCTTTATTTGGGGAGCCAAATAGATGTAGTCTTGAGACTATTGAGAATGACCAGGCAGGCAGACATTCAGAGCCTGGTCTCTTCAGGTACAAATAACCTTGAATCAAAATTTAAGCTGCTACAGCATCATCATTCTTTATGTTTAAGGACTATGGGCTTCAATTAATTCAAGGACCAAAGAAATAAAGTGTCATTCCAAACTGATAATTGAAAGTAGATTTTGGAGGAGAGAATTTACTAACTCATACACCTTCTCTTGATTAAATAAGAGCCATTCCAAAGATCTCTTACACCTGAAGAGAAGGCTTTAGTAACTTTCTTTCTCTAGTGTTATTTTGACCTTATTGGGAAATGTGTTCCCTTACCCTTCTTTGGACTAGGGAATCCCCCTTTCTTTGCCAGATTTAGCAAGCAGAGCCCTGTAACAGTGGTTTTGTTTTTCTTTTTCGAGAGTTTGTATTCTCTGTGTACAGCCTACTTCTCTTAGTCCATCTTCCTATTACTCAAATAACCCCCATTAGGGGCTCATTCTCCACTCGCCTCCACTTAGAACTAGAGGGAAATGTTCTATTATTCCAAAAGACAACACCACCCAGAACAGCTGTGCTCACCTTCTCTATTGCCTACAGCCCCCTCCGGTGGCATGACTCTTTCAGTTTTGGAAAGAACAAGTCTTTGGAGCCATTTAGACCTGACTTCAAAGCCCATTTCTGCTTTTTAACAACTACGTGCTTTTGGAAACACAAAATCCTTTGTTGCTCTTTCCACCTGTTCATAGGTTAGAGTGATCATTGTCTTTGCTATGTAAGTTCATTATCATCAAGAGCTTGTGGTCATTTTTCCCCTTATTTACTCACTAAGCACCTACTATGTGCGAGGTACTTACTATATTTGGCATGAGCACAGCCAATACGTTATTTGCCCTCATCTTGCTTCTAGAGGGGAAGATGTATTAAATAGTTAGGGACAGGGTCAGTGAGTTTCACTGACTCTCAACATTTTTGGTATCAACTTCTTTAACACATCCAGGGACAAGAAGGGTGTAATGGCAGATTAAGAGTGACAGGCAACTGTTCAGGAAGGTGATCAAGTATCTTGAAGACGCTACTAGAATTTCATTGAAGTTTTAAGTGCAAATGTTTGCCTGTGCTGGGTGATCAGTTCTTTTGAAAATAAACTTCTCAACCACACAAAGCAAAAACTTAATAAAAATCTATTAAGCTCAAGTCTTCACAGCAGACATTTTAAATGGTATTGCTAAATGAAATAGACTCAAATGATCATCAGACAAGGGCCAGATCACGGGCTCTTTCATGAGAGTCCCTGCCTCCCTGGTTTTTTTTTTTTTTTTTTTTTTTTTTTGTACCTTTAGTATTTTGTCTAGTCAGGTGCATAGTTGCCATGCAAAACATTCTTTCTTGAATTAATGAATGAACACACCTGGAGTCCCAAAGTCTCTGCGTCCGTCACTAAAATTCTCACTTAAAGAAACATTCTTTATGAATGTTTGTGTTAAGTGAACACTTAAAACTCATTATGAGTATATACTATCTTACCCTACTGCGTCTTAAACATGCCCTGAATGAATAAGGTGTGAGTTTTACAATCTCATTTGCTCTATCTATGTAAAGAAGCTTTTTATTTGGCTTCAAAGTCTTCAACTCCACAACAAAATTTCATTATGTCCCAGTTGAGTTCTGTTTAATGGAATTAAATTTCACCCTTTCTAATTATCTTTTGGAACAGACAATCTTTACAGAATAATTAGTAATAGAAGAACATAATGGATCATTGTCTTTATTACCGCAAAGAAATTCTAGATGCTGCTCTAAATCTTAAAAAAAGATCTCGTGAAATATAAAATGTATTGAATCCATCCTCCTAAATTATGTAACATTTAAACTTTGTCAATATAGCTCAAAAATGATGGGAGGTAATTATTTTCTTGCTTCACTTTAAATTATTTTATGAAACAGCTTTAATGATCCCATTCAAATTAACGATGCTTACATTTTGTTTTCAAGATTTTTATTGGTAGAACAATCTATTATCAAACATGACTTAAATGCATAATTTTCTCACTCATCTTGAACTCTGCTTTCATGGACATTTTCTTTTTCCTGGATTGTAACATAAGTTCATTAATATATACATAAATATATAAAAGAACACTAAAAATATAGCTACTGCATGATAAAGAAATGAATAAAGTCTAATCAAAATAATTTCACTTACCCATCTGAAAAAAAATGTGAAGCTACTAGAAAGAAAATTTATAAAATACAGCTCAATGAAAAAGAAATATCCAAACACAACTGGTTAAAAAAAAAAAAAGCAACATAGACAAAAAGAAGAAGAAATTTTTTTTCCTTTCTAAACATGCAGACAATTAAAACACCTTTAAAAATGGAAAAGATGGAAAAGGTAGTTGAAAAATGAGTAGGGTCCTTCTTGGACTTCTAGTCTTTATAGTTTAATTTGTTGAGAATTTAAAATTACAGTAATTGCCCTTAAATAACTGACATTATTTGACACTACAACAACAGAGGAGTGGAAATGACTGACAAACACACAAAAGACTTTTGTTATCTTTGTTTGTCTGCCTGAATAAATCTCAACAAGTATTTCAAAGATTTAAATTTATAGCATACTTAATCGCCATTAGATGGCCAATCCTATTGGCTTTCAGCTGAGTTTCACTGACACTCAACATTTTTGGTATCAACTTCTCTAACACATCTAGTTTGTCTCAACAGCTATCTTTAAACTAAATTATTACCTCTACATTAAACATTTTGATAAAATATGTGGAATTAAACAGAATTAACTTGAGTTAAGTAGGGCCTCTTCTTTTTTCTCCCTCTGCACTGAGGAGTGGATTGGTGGAGGACGGGTATGGGAATGGTGATTTTAAACAATATCACCGACTGTCTACTCTTCATATATGATGGCAAGTTGGTTGATATTTGATTTAATGATTTCTTTCTTAGCAAATCAAGTCCGTTTAAGAAGCTGATACCCAAAACCACTTATTCTGACTTAGATGTCAAGCAGAGGTCACCTGAAGAAAATCTGCTGGGCCACATAATTTCGAATTCCTGCAAAAAACTTAGAATCCATCTGACATCCCTGAAAGTTAATTTTTTCCTTCATTACTTTTATTTAAGTATTTAGTTCTTAGTTTCCTCAGCTCAAAATACAACTTTATCAACTAATGAACGTAAAGTAAGAGCTGCTTCTGGAAGGCTCCATTTTATTTCCTAGTGAAAATAAATACATAAAACAATTAAATTGAAATAATCCCTTAATTGGCAACACATCTTATATTTTGCTAAGTGTTTTCCCTTGTGTTTATTTAACATTTACCTGGCTTGTGAACATTTAGCTCCCTTTCCTGTTTTAATTTTGTCCTCGGGTTCCATCCATGTTGAAACTGCATGAGGTAGAACCCATTCTATGCACATTGTGATTTGATGCTTTCTGATTCTTACTTAAATAAGAAAATACAGATAATATAAAGGAGAGTCTTCTTGGCTAGGAGTACTTATAAGGTAGGAAATGTATCAGGTTTCTTGGAAGTTAGAGGGGTTAGAAAACAAGATGAATGGGGCATAGAAGATTTTGAGCTCAGTAGAATATAGTCCACTTCAGAAGAAAGATTCTCTGTATTTCTTTTATGGATGGACTCCTCTGCCCTTTACTACCATAGGTCCATTATGCTAATGGAATTAAAAGATGCTAGTTTCTTTAGTTATCAGAAAATAAATTTATTGTTTGTACTGTTACAGAGACTAAGTTCACAAATCATCAAAATTCAACTTGTCCTTTAGTCTTCTTCTGGTCCCTTCATGAAGACAATGAAGACACACTCTGCTTATCTTGGTTCTAAGGACTCTTCCCTAGAGTTGCTTGCTCCATACTAGCTATTTACACTAGTTGCCAAATTAAACAGCAGAAACTCAGAGTCATTCCTCCAAACAAATAAGGGAATTTCCTTCCCTTCTGCTCTGGGTGCAGGTGAAATGTTCCTGTAGTTTCAGATCTGATATCAGTACAATGGCACTCCTTCCCTGTCTCCCCTTTCCAATTGATAAAACCTGGGAACACCTTTTCCTGAATAGCTAATGAAGATTTCATCCAGTTTTACAGGAAACAAGTCTCTTTTCAGATCTGAAGTCTTTCAACAAGTTCTAAATGTGAAATCACTGAAATTCTTCAGACGATTGCAACCCTATCCTTTTAGATGAGAATCTTCTGAGAATCTTCATCTCCCATGGTGAATTCAAAGACAGAGGCTGGATCTCCTCTCAGAGACCAGGGCAGTTCACCTGGATCCATAGTTACTCTAATATTTGAGTCTGCATTTTGCCCATTGACACAAGGTAGAAATTATTTTAGCAATTTGGGAATGAAATACTATTTGACCTATCAGTTCCCAGAATCCAGTTATTTAATCTCAGTCATACTCCAATGATTCTGATATCTTCCCTCAGCTTTCAGAAGGGAAACATTGATCCCCGGTACAAGGTCTTCCTGTGAATGTCACTGCTCCTAAGCTGATAGGATCAACAAACTTCCTAAAGCCTACAGGGGACTGATGTTTTGCAAAGAGTTGTTTAGGAAAACAAGAGAGGCAAACTTCCTAGTCTTTGGGGTAGAAAGGAAGGGTAAGGGGGTGGAATTAGGAAAAAAGAAAGAAAGAAACTGCAGCAAGGGATTATTCTCTTGTTGATTCTGTTCTGACAGGAATGAAGAACATGTTCTTACATTGTTTTTCTCTTTAAAGATTTAGTGGAGGCAAATCTGTGTTCAAATGGTGCTTAATAGACAGGGAGATATTGGTGGAGGTAATGGCAAACAGATACATCATCTGAGGAATAATAAATTGATCAGATAGATATCAAACTAACCTATACTTGATTTTGAATTCTCTTTGGGCAATTATTTGCTTATAACTATAACAGTTAATTTTAATATTAGTGATTGAAGATGTGTAATAGTGATAGACTAGATTTACCACTTCCATTCAGACAGTCTCTGGTAGTAGCATTAATTTGAAAAATGATGTGAAAATAACTGCTTTTCAGTATTTTTACCTATAAAATCTCCAATCATCTATATTCTGGTTACATGGTTTGGATCCCTTTTTTTAGCAATATTTGACTCTGGGTTGAGATTATTTGAGAGAAAACCTTTTACCCAACTGTAACAGATAAAATTGAGTTACTTTGTCCTCATTTCTTCTATAGCTACTGGTCCAAAGGTTGATCTATAGTCATTAATTATCTTTATGCTATCATAAATTCTTAGGGTAAAAATAGAAGCATTTATTAATCAGTTTGCTTGTTATAAGACCTTCAGTAACTTGATTATTCCTGTCTGGTTTAAAATATGTTTTTTAACCACTAAAAAGAAGAAAAAGGCAATTAACACTTTTTTTTTCTTTTTTTTTTCCATATTGCAATGCTAGGTGAGTGATAGATCAAGATTTTTGCACATATTTAGATTAGAAGGGCTCTCATCCGTAATAACTCTGAGCAATTCAGTATTCTATTTGGAGATATGTTTAAATGTTTTCCTAAACCTCCTGTCCACATTGTTCTCTGTTGCCACTAAAATATATATATATATATATACTTTTAGAGAACTATGTTAAGGAACACAACATATCTTTTGTTTCTGATGAAAATTGAAGAAAAAAACACAAAGAGACACACACACAAATGAAATTTAAATTTAATGAATATTCTGCTATCGCATGCCAAGGAAATAAACATTTTTTATTTCTCTTTCTTTTCTCAAGTTTACTTAATAAATGTATAGTTTTCCCCACCTCACTTATTTTTTTTTATTAATTAATGCTTTTACTTAGGTAGAGGACCACACAAACATCCTTAGCATTTTACGAAGCTGCTCACAGCAACGTTAGAGGAAAATCGTAATAGATCTGCAGCTCCTGGATATCTGACTGTTGATCTCAGTCATACACAGAGATTCTCAGTCATACCCAGGAAACAAAAGGTCCAGAACAGTGGGGCTTTCTTTTGAAAGTAGCTGTATGCTGGCTATTAAATGGTAAGGCTGGTTCTATGCAAAGCAATAGTTTTATTTGCTTCTCCAAGAAAACCTCTTGTATTTGTGGTACTCCTACACTGAGAAAGCATTCTGGTGCTTTCTGAGCTAATCATATGCTTCTCAGGGTTTTATTATGATTTCTCAGTAAGCCAAACCACACATAGTGCTTGTGAGGATGTTGCAGAACTGATGCACTCTGTGACCATACATAATAATATCTAAACCCTCTTTAATGCTCTGCTGTAATAATGGAGATGGGAAGTACCACATACTGAAGACCCGCTATGTGACAGGCACTGTGTCTATTGTAGACACTGCAAATATGTTACAAAAATCACAACACAACCTCGTAAATCAAATATCATTATTATGCTTCCCATTTTGCAGATGAAGAAACTGAGGCTGTGGTATAGTCATGTGCCAGAATTTTTATAATTAAGACATAACACAAATCTGATTAACTTGCCAATCAGTACCTAAAAAACACAAGCCTCAGTTGGGTGGAACGGCTCTGAAGAGCATATTTGTTCAGGACAGTTCAGCAAACGACTGTAAGCAGAGAATTTTCCAGTTTGAATAAGTCACTTGTTTAAAACATGTGATGATTCCTGACCTTGCTTATAGCACTAATGGAGTGGCTTCCCTGGGTTTCGGCTGCTATACCAGGTGAATGAAGCCACCCCACAGTTTCCTGTGTATCACAGTCTTCTCCCATAGTGGTATTCTTATTTTGATGCTTCTCTAAAAACTGTATTTCAGAATGTGAGCAGGATAAAACTATGCAAACACAAAGATACAAAGGTGCTTTAAGAAGCACACTATTTGTTGAAATGTTAAGAGGTTTTTTTTTTTTTTATGGGTAGCAAATATGGCATGTTTTGTCAACTCCTCCAGAAACATTCAAGTGCTGGATTATGAATACATTAAGATCGCACCCAGACAAGCAGATACTTCCTATTTGATTCACCAGCCAATAAAGAAAACACTTTTGTCTTCCACAGAGACAAAATTCTTCTCAGATACAACTCAGACTAATCATTACTCTTCTGACTTTAATTTATTTTCCCCTTCCTATTAAAACAAAGTGCAAACAGGATTGGGGGGATGCCATCATCTCCCCCAAAATGCATAATTTGGCATGTTGAAAAAATGGTGCCATAATAATGAAGAGTGCTGGAAGTAGAGTAGTTTTACAAAAGCAGTTTTAATCATTTTACCCCCTTTTTGTTTACCCACAATACCTCTCTGCTCTTTAAAAGATCTTTATAATTATTACCATTGTCATTTAATTGACACAAGTTATTTAAAAAAAAACAATAATGAGATGGACAAGTTGGCCTCTGACTTTTGGAGAAAGTTATTAATAAGCCATTTCAAGCTAATAGACTGGAAAATAATCTGAGGCCCATTTAACTGACAAATGTCTTCCATCTAAAGATATTATGTATAGCAGATGTTTGGGAGTTGAGAACTCACAGGACTGAGCACTGAAGATATTGCATCCAAATGCAATGTAATAAATAATCCTAAAGCAGTTCTTATAGTGACACCTGTTCACACTGGCTGGGGGCTTGATGTAGTTGAAGAAGCACTGTGGTTAGCTTTTACATGTATTGTCTCGTTTAATCTTTACAGTGCTCCTTGTGAAGAGATGCTGTTAAAGATCCAATTTTACAGTTGGTAAGACTGAGGCTTCCAGAGGTCAGGTCACTTGCTCTGCTCAGTACTACAGTATAAATTGTTAAACTAAAATATAATCCCAAATCTGTTTGAACCCCAAACCTGTGGGTCTAACCTACCACACAGCCTTGGCCCCTACATTCAGGATGCAAAAATGTTCAATCGGAAAACAACTCTGAGACTGTCATCCAGCCCCTTTCTTTTACAGATGAGGAAACTGTAGTTTCAAAAAACAGCTGTATGATCTTGCCCATCATCCTGGCAACAAATTAGGGACTGAGCAGGCCTAGAACTCAGGTCTCCTGCCTTGATTCCGGAAAACACCATGCTATCATTTAAGGAAATCAGGAATACTGCCTTTGCAGTTTAACTTGCACATCAGATAAAATACCGAAGAACTAATTCTGTGTTTCTAATTTGCAGCTGCTTCATGGCAGGATCATGCGACACATGATGCGACAGGGACTTAAAACCACACATAAAACATATTAAATGTAGTCAGCAGTGATGAGATTTGGTACCAAATAAGAAGCTTTAATTAATTTTAAATGGTGCTTTTCATAGTGTCAAAAGCTCAGTCCACTGAAGTGGAAAAGGGGGTTGGAATGGCCAGATCCTAGCAACCCGGCTAATCTGGGCCCTTCTGAGCAAGCTCATTTGGAATTCTTACATCAGTGCATCGGTATGCCGAGGTGGGGCTCATGGGGACAAACAAAATAGCAACCCCAACTCCAGCACGACTCAGAATCCCGCATCCCGGGGAGGCCTGAGAGCTCAGCTGTATTAAGGGGCCATTGGAGTTTCCCTGTTATTTGTCTACTTTTTGAGGATTAGAACTTCCGCTGGGCTGTGTTCATCTGTGCTGAGAATTTAAACTCACTGCATGCAACAACAGGAACTGTGAGATCTACTAGAAATGTTCAGAAAGAAGGCTGTTTTGACTTTTAAAAGCTTTTAGATGCACAAAGAGCAATAAATTGAGGGGTTTCCGATTTCTTCTGGGAGTCCACATTGGGTAGTGGTTTCTTTTTCCATTTCTTTTCCCTCTTCATGAGCCTTTGTTTTTAAAGCTGTGATCATGTAGATATTCATCATGTAGAACCACTGGTGTAGTATCGTGTTAGCAAGGCTGAGATATCCATGTGGTGTGGTTGTTATACACACAGAGCAGGGTGCATACACACACACACAGAGGCTCTGGATCCTTCTTTTTCTCTCTATGACAAATGAATAGGAACTATCATTAAGGTCTAGAGCTCACAGAACCATAGAGTAAGAGCCAGATAGTAAGGACTGCTTGAGGTGTTCTGTGTGACCCAGATCCCTGGCTTTTAAGGAAATTGAGGTTCAAAATACCATGAGTAGGATGAGAATGTGACTCCATTTCTCCTAGTCTCTCTCCCTGTATGACACAGTGCATCATCTAGAGATGCATTATATATTCATAAGAATAATATAAAAATCATAGCTAGGTTCTACTTGGGAATGTGGCATATTTACTATTTTTCATGTAGGAGCCATTCTATACATATATATTAATTATAATAAAAATTGTGGTTAGTTAAGAAAGGTAGCAGTCTTTGGAGTCAACCATCATGAATCAAAAAAATATTTTACTTCTCCCTATTACCTTATCTTACACAATGCACACTTTATCACCATAACTATAACAAAATGATTTTAAATTTGATGATGGCCATCCACTTACTAATGAGAGCAATAAACCTTTACTTTTTCAAACTCAGACTTGACTGTTTTGTCCTCCAGGCAAGGAAAGAGTGAAACACTCATTTCTTACTCTTATACTCTGTCCCTGTTGTTCAAACTGGGGTCTAGAGCCAGGAAAGCCCAGTAGCCTATGCGATTCACTGCTGGTGGGGGAAATGTGCATAGAACAGCTTAGTCAAGCTTCCGGAAGCACCTATCTACCCAGTCTCTGCCAACTGAGAATCAACTAGACACGATCAGGTTTCTGTCACAGGATTTTTAGAAACTTGATATAAACCAAATTGAAAATGTTTAAAAGCAATCTTTCTTGAGGCGTTCCTGAGTTTTTTGTTTGTTTTTTAGTTCCTAGTCCAGATCAAATAAGAGCGAGGAGGTAAGGGAAGGGTGAATAGAATAACAGTTACACTTTGCATTAAGTTGAAGAATGACCACAACACCTATTTACTAGTATTCATTTTTAACATCTTACTAATGAAAAGTCACAAAAACTCAAATCTACTTTTTATTTGTGATTCCAAGTTTTGGGGGGTCGGGGTGGAGTTAAGATATCTGAAGCATCCTCAGTTGTTTAAGTCATTCCACTGACTCTACACTGAGTATCCAGATGGTTTTCCCACCCCCAAAAAAGAACTGCCATTCTCTATTTGACTTATTCCTATGCCTCCCTAAACAGCCCCAAAACGGGGTGATGGCATTAGTGTGGTTAGACTGGATTTTTAAAAGTATCTTTTTGGTCTTACCTACCATTCATTCCATTCAGGAGAAAGAAAAGAAAAAAAAAAAGGAAGCACACCTACTTGTCTTGTTTAATTAGTAGTTCTTATCACAAAAATATTTCATACAGTATACATTCAGCATCCACTGGGATATCTATATCTATATTCGAATCCATGTATGGAATTTTCAAAAACCAGAATGTTCTTGGCATACATGAAGTACGCAACTACCAAATGTTAAAATAACTGAATCAATAGAATTTATAAATAGATATCTGCTTTGCCCATCTGCACAGCTAAAATGCAAATAATGTATTAATTAAAACTTTGAACAGAAAGAAAAATGAAGTTTAAATGCTAATCCGAAAACATTCTTTGCTGGCACATAGAAATGTACAGTAGGAAACTGACTCCCTCAACTGTACATGACTGAGTGGCAACAGAACAGGTAACAGATACTGTGAATACAGCAAATGGAGGAAGGTCGGGGGTGAGCCTGTGGGGAGAAGCCCCAAAAGGGTTAGTAGAAAAGGAGCAACTTTGTACACTCTTTTAATCATTGCTGAGAAAGGGGCGAAAAAGTTTTGTTAGCCTGATATAAGTTCAACAACGAGAGAGTAAAGGTTAAGAATCCTACTTTCATTTCTAGTGTGGAATTAGAAGTTCATTCTCCTATCAATACACAGAGGATTTGCACATGAGAATGGGATTGTATGAGCAAATCCTTCAGGGATCTGGGAGAAAATAAACTCTACCAAGAATATTTGAACTACATTTATATAATAGACTGATCATCAAAAAAGATATAAATATGAAAATGTTGATGTTTCCAGAACAACCAACAAATACATGTATGGACATGCATGTATATACATTAATAAACCATAAACATATTATTATGTATTTGAAATCTATATTATAAATGTGACTACGCACTTGAATCAGTAAGACAACTTGCTCAGAGCTTTAACTCTGTGTGTGCATGTGTGTGTGTGTGTGTGTGTGTCTGTGGTGTTTGGAGGACATGATTAATGCACATACAATTTAATTTAAATAATTTAAATAGTGCTATGGCAAAACACGTTTCATTTTGAATTTTTAAAAATTTTTTTAGATGTTGATGAACCTTTATTTTATTCATTTATTCATATATGAGGCTGAGAATTGAACCCAGTGCCTCATACGTGCTAGGCAAGCGCTCTGCCACTGAGTCACAACCCCAGCCCTGAATTTTCTTTTTACTTTATTTTTGTACATTTCTTTAGTGCCCGAAGCCATAAAACACACACACAAAAATATGTTCATTACATCTTTCCTCACTTGAGCTTTTCAAAATAGGTAAAGCATCTCTACTTTTCTTTAAAAAACAAGAGGCAAATTTTCACATGTAGTAACACTGGATTTTCACATGCAGATTTTAGCATCCAGCATTTCCTCCTTGTGGGGAAAATGTGCCTTCTTGTCAAAATCAAGATAGGTGAGTCTTATCCTAACGTATGTTCTATGAAAATCTAGCAAAACCCAAAAGCAAGCCTAGTGTTTATTAGATTATTTCAGTTCTTCATAATCTGCTTGCTTCCTCCAATAGCAACTTGTTGATAATAGGAAGTCTTTTGTGAGAAACGCCATGAAAAACAATGAAAAGCATCAGATTTAATAAAGTATCTAAGCAAAGTCTTAAAATGACACCCACACTATGAAGGGAAAGCCAAATTTGCTTTTTCTGAGGGGAATTTGTGTTCGTCAGGAAGGGTTCCTGGAGGCTTTGTTTTGAGGCCTTGATGTGTGACCATTGCGCTATAGGCCGCCCTTCACCCTTGCCCTCCTTCTACCACTGCTCTGCCCACCCATACTGACACCGCAGGGGGAAGGGTTTCAGAGCAGAAAGAATCAAAAGCTGAGGGACGGGGGAAAAAAAGTGCTTTTCAGGGTCTGATGTGTGGGAATCAAATGAGAGGCCTAGCTCAAATCCGGTCGCCAGGCAACCAAAGTGATATGCTGAGGGAATATCATTAAAGTTGGATAGTAAGCAGTCTCTCTGAATTAGTAAACCAACCACAGGATCGACCATGTGCCCCAACTCTTACCAGGGAAGCTGCAGTGCAGTTTCTCCAGGGAGGACAAGTGGGGGGCTTTGCTAAGTTAAAGAAGGAAAGGAGAAGGAGAGAGAAGGAGAAAGGGTACACAGCTGATTTGTAGAGTTTTTTCAAAAAAAAAAAAAAAAAAAAAGACAATGACTGTCCAGACATGGAGTTGGTGGTGAAATATGGTAACTGCCACGGCTGCAGCTGGCTCTCTGACACAAGATTAATAAGTTGCCGTTTCCTAGCCGACCAGAACCTAGTGGGAACTATCCAGCATTTTATCTTGAATTGTGGGTAACAGCCTTACTGCAAGCTGGCCTAGTTTACTGCTCTGTTTTTTCCACATCTCCCAAAGTGCAGCAAACATCTGTGACTCTAATGAGGTCATCATTGAGGGTGTCCAGAGAGCCGGGCCCTGAGAACTGGCCTCACCTCTGCCTGAACACAGAGTACAAGGGCTGTGGGGAAGGAGGACAAATTAAATGGGGGAGCTGGCACTTGGCTGTAAGTTAAGCTCTTAAGAAACTTTTTGCTGTGATTAAAAAAAAAGAGAGGGAGAGAGAGAGAGACAGAGAGAGAGAGAGAGAGAGACAGAGAGGGAGAAGAGATTGAGGTTCAGAAATGACAGTATAACAAAGCAAGAGCAAGCCTACAGAATTAGATTTAGGCCTCACTGATGAATATTATCACTGACACGAACAAGCAAATCTTATCTGGCCCTTCCTTCTTGAAAGGCTGAATAAAATTGAATTGCCAACTTCTACGTTTTACCACATTTTGGTGGAAATGGCTCAGAGACCTACATAATTTAAAGTGAAACCTGGGTAAATTCGACCACAAAGTGTGTGTGTGTGTGTATGTGTGTGTGTGTGTGTTTCTGACAAGCAAAATTTCAACCATTATGCAACATGTCATATCATTGATAAGTAATTTCATTATAGATACAGAAAACGTTGAATTTCTCCAGATGAGTCTTTTTCTCCCTCCGTTATTCCAACAGAGTCATGTTCTAGAGTTTTTGTTTTGGTTTGTGGTTTTTTTGCTT
Source organism: Marmota monax (assembly GCF_021218885.2). NCBI lineage: Eukaryota > Metazoa > Chordata > Mammalia > Rodentia > Sciuridae > Marmota > Marmota monax. Next base: position 8,511,716 of record NW_026694232.1, read on the forward strand.
TTTGTAAATGACATCACTAAACAAACATGCAAAGACAATCTATAACTACATTCAAATCAATGAACTGTAATAATTTTTGTTTAGTCACCTAACGAAAGGATATCAAAGGGATGATTCCACTTACTGTTTGATTTCTTAAAACACCACATTCCAATGGGATGAGAAATATAAGCTTTAAAATATTTTTTTAGTGTAGAGGGGGGAAAATCATTTCTAAAAATTAGCCCTATCATTTAATGTGTCAGTATACCTCCACATGTTGATTGCTTATTGTCCATTTGGGCCACATCCGCTCACAGTTAGCATGAGCAAGTTAGTGGTGTCATCTTTGGTGCTTAAGGAAATGGCTGTGTGGATAGTTGGGGCAAGGTGTCGAGACCATCTTCAAAACTCATCTAGGAACATTATTTATATGTGGTAACTCAGTCGACATGCAGACATAGTTTTCCGGGAGGGCAAATCAATAAAGCCCAGAATGTCATGTCATGGTATTTTTGAAAGTAGTTTGATTTTGGAAAAGAGAGCCTACGGTGATGGCATTCAGTTTGCAAAGTTTGTATTTTATTATTTTCATGACATTATCATTTTTTTTAGACCAGGTCTAATGCAAGAGAAACAGATGACTGGCAATAGAGAAGCAAACTACTACTACTACTTCTTCTTCTTCTTCTTCTTCTTCTTCTTCTTCTTCTTCTTCTTCTTCTTCTTCTTCTTTCCCAAAAGTCGATAGATGTAACCCAGAACTCCCACTTAACTAGACATGCTTGACTAAGATATTCCTAGGTGAAGGTGGCCTGGGAAAGAGAAGGCAATAGCTGACGGGCTAGATGGGAGAAAGTGCCAGCCATTTCCATGAGCCCCTTCACTGTGATATCAAGAGGGAAATCAAGGTGCTGTCCTAGTCTTAATTTATAAATGACACACATTATAGATTGGAAACGATTCTGAACATGTGCTTAATGTAGAATGTTCAAGATGAAGTAATGCCAGAGAAATGGTCTAGTATTGCCTGCAAGGTCCTCAATAAAGACAATCTGACCTCGGAAGGAAAAAAAAAGATGCAGCTCATCATTCAAAGCCTTGAGCTACAGTTTAATGGAAAAGAGAGTTTTACAAAATAGAAAAACTCTCTGCATGTGAATTGGGGAAAGGAGAATTGGGGGAGCAGACATCCCATTACACTCTCAGTTTTCAGGAAGGGCTTGCCTAATGCCCATTTCAAGGCTGAGTTTATTTTTTAAATGCAAATGAAGGAAGTGTTGCGTTCAGCTTTGCAAACAGTTTTCAGAAATCCTGTTGGCCTACATTTAGCTGGGAAGTAGCACTCCGTACCCAGTGTAGGGGCTCAAACAATCAAGTAGTTGTTTTCCTCACTCACATTCCTGAGGCAATCTGGTTCCAGCTGAACTCCTTGGGAACAGTCTGGGCTATGTACCCCTGGGGAATCTGCCCCAATTAGCACTGACCCTTGGGGGCCTCCTTGCTGGCCCTAGGTCATTGCCAACCTCTTAAACTTTGAGTAAACCAGATTGCTTCAGGTGCCTCTGAGCTTTCCATAGCCCCAAGATGAACTGGACATCCAGGCTCATCAACAGAAATTCAGTCACCCTACAGAGCCCAGACCAAAATGTCCTCCAGGTTCTCTGATCCAGAGGAAAGACATGAGGCGGAACCTTTGCTCTAATCAAGGAACAATAGGAAATATGTCTCAAGAGAGTGCTTATCCAGGCTAAATTCTGAAATGTGTGTAGTCTCTCAGAATTGGGTTTGGCTTTGGGTCTTTTCTAACTAGCTGGGTGGCCTTGGCAAGTCACCAAACCCTACCCAACTTTAATTTCCTCATGTGTAAAATAGAGACAAAGGTATCTGTCCTGCAGTGTATTCACGACAATCAATGGTTTAATGTACATATCATGTTCAAGAAAGTGTCTGGCTTATAGAAGGCCTTCAGTAAATGAAAGTTAACTACAAAAATAAAAACCCATCATGTTTGACCAGGGCAATACCACTTCTGAGAAAATTAGGAACTGTGTAATTCTCCAAATCCCTCCATTTTGCTGTGGTTCATGATGGGTTTTTCACTACCTCTTCCTTTCTAAGAAAACAAAGAATCTCCAACTACTTTTTGTACCTCTCTCCTCACAGCACTATAGGGGTGACTAAAGGAATATATGGCATATCTTCAGCCTTGAACAAGCCAGTTCTGCAAGACCAGAACTGGCAGAGCAGGGGTCACTTCAAGAGCATCAAATTGTATAAGACGGAACACGGGCAGTGGGAGTTGAAAGAAGGGAGAAATCTGTATGGGCTGTACGGTCAAATGAAGTGCCAAGCAAGTGTTGGGTTTGGACAGCATTTCTGAGCATCTACTATGATCCTGAAATGGAGACAGCAACAAATAAGGTGCAGACTTTGCTCTGAGGAGCTTGGAGGCTGATGGAGAGAGTCGCATTGACGTATGATATAAAAAGGGTGCAGTGAGTGTTAAGAACGCATTTTGGGAAAGAAAGTATTATAAAAAGCATGAAAGAAAAAGGACATAAATTGGCTTGGAAGGGTGAATTTGCTCAAGATAAATCCTAGGCAGGTGATTCAGCATGAACAAAGGTATAACTGTGGGCAATACGGAAGATCCTCCTGGTTGTGTGTGTCAGAGAGAGAATGAGAGAACAAGCTATGTAAGTGGGAAAAAAATAGATCTAAAATTAGACCCAAGCTCTAAATAGGAAATATTCTAAGTTATTACCTATTTCTTTTTACAGGTATGGCAATTGAACATGCTAACTATAATGCTGGCATGATCCGTGACTCATAGGGTAGGAAGGCAAAGGATTATTGGGTGTTGGCTTCAGTGAGTGACCTGACAAGACAGAAGTCAGTTAAAAGTTTATTCATGTTCAAAGCCACTCCTACTTGTCATAGAAAACTTCACAGGCTGGTGGAATCAACCAGAGTGGGGCTGGAACCGGGGGGGAGGTGGTGGGGCTTTGTGAGTTGGTTTTCTGATCAAGGGCTCTTGTTAACCAGGAAAGTAGAGATTTGGGCCTAAGGTCTCCCAGGAGAATCATCTGGCTAGGTGTTAGGCCTGGGGTAGACATGAAGGGACATGGGAATTGAGACACAGACAGCATTCCTGGAATTGGTGAAGAGAAAGAAACTAGTCGTACACACAGCTTTGGGATTCTCTGAAAACCCTGAAGTTCCAGTCCAGTTCCCAGTAAGTCCTTTTGGGAGCAAAGAATTAGGAAACCTTAAGAGGTGGAGATAGATCAGGAAGCTACTTCAAGTCTGTGAGGCAGATAAAATATTACCAGTAACTATTACACATGATAAAATTGAGATTTTTTTTGTTAGTTTACTTGATTGAATTTTCATGATTCCCCAGTGGAATTTCTTTCTTTTTTTTTTTTTTTTTTTGGTACTGGGGATTGAAACTGAACCCAAGGGCATTCAACCATGAAGCCACATCTCCAGCCCCTTTATTTTTTATTTAAGACAGAGTCTCACTAAGTTGCTGAGGACCTTCCTAAATTGCTGAGGCTGGCTTTGAACCCACAATTCTGCCTCAGCCTCCTGAGCCATTGGAATTACAGGTATGCACCACTGTGCCCACCCCATCCATACCCACCCAGTGTTTCTTAAGGTCAGGAACCCATGTTTCTTATTTTGGTATGTTTTCCTTTCTCTAGACAACCACCTGATCCAAACACAGTTGCTTACAAAAATTCAGGGAAACCAAAAGATACTTTCAAAAGGTCTGGTGGCAAATCTAGGGCAAGAAACCAGGTTTTCTGTACTCTTAACGGGAACTATTTTTGCAATCCCAGAGTAATTCCCTGAGGTAGTTTGACTGCAGGAATGACTGAAGGCAGGGTTAGCAGTTCTGCTTGGTAGACCCAGGCTCCCACAAACCCTATGTGAATGCTGAGCCGAGCAGATAATAAGGAAAGAGTGAAGGGTGAATACCTGCATCTCTAGGGGGCTGTCAGAGTGTGTGGCACTTTCACGGGAGGTACAATCACTAGATTTCTAAAGGCGCAAACTTTGGGCAACCCAGAATCAAAAAGAGGTTATTAAAACTGTTGTGGTAGGAGAGGGGAGAAGGACACAGAGAAATTGCTAGAAGGTAGGAGAACTCACGAAGGAGATGGAAGGAATCCTGCTTTGACGGTTTATTGGTGGTCTGACCTTTCCCCATAGCACTCCACCCCAAAGACAAAGAAGAGCTTTGGACCAGTGGATCATGTCTGACATCAGACTCCTACCAGATCCTGCCCACCCAGTAAGGTGGGAGCACGTGGGTACAGGTCATGCATCACAGTGGCTGGTTGGGCTGTGTGATTTGACTTCTGGGATCTATTGGCCTCAGTTTCTTCATGTGTAAAATGAAAATTATAATAGTAATAATTTCAAAAATTTGTTCTGAGGATTTATGGATGATGTTTGTAAAGAGTTCAGTATAAATATCTGACACAAGGTAGCATAACAAAAAGAAGAGATTCACACTGATTATTTTCAGCAGCTGGAGAGGTGGGGAAAGACATGGAACCAGTAACTGGTGGTCCCAAACTCACTGACAGTGTTAAACTTCATAATTAGCCACCAGTGCCTCTTGAGATGCTTCCTCATGTCCACATCTGTTCCTCAGGGGCTGGAGGGATCTGGCTTCATTGCAACTAGTACACACCCTTGAGGCAGTGGCAGGTGGAAGGCCCTGGCTACTCAGAGGAACCTGGGGTAGCCACCCATAAAAGCAAGGGCCAGAGGTTGAGAGAGGGAGTGCCTAGAAATTGTCGACATAATCACTTTTTGAAACATACCAAACTAGCTAAAATTGAGAAGAAAAGGAAATATGGTCATGTCCTCAAATGCAGCCTATCCAGAGCACCAGCCCTGACTGTGACTCAGGACAATATGAGGAGCTGAAATACAAAGGGGACTGTTTTTCTTTCAGACATTCTATTTATCATGTGTATAATGTATAAATGCAAATAAAGCATTAGAAAAATCTGAAAGAAAATAGATCCACAGGGCTGGGATCATAGCTCATGGTAGAGCGCTTGCCTAGCATGTGTGAGACACTGGGTTTGATTCTCAGCTCTGCATATAAATAAATAAAGTAAAGGTCCATCGACAACTAAAAAAAATTTAAAAATAAAACTGATTAATTTAATAACTCTTCATAACCCCAAAGAGTCTGTATTCAAAAGAAAACATATATTACATGCAATTATTCCAGAAAAAATTCTGATGGAAACATTAGCATTTTCAGTTTCCCAGTTACTTGGGATTTTCCCACAGTCACTAAATAAGCAGGGAGATCAGAAGAGACTACATATAATGAAGTATGAGATGGTATTTAATTATACCTGCAAATAATAAAAACAGCCACAATTCATATGTTCTTCATAAAATTTTTTTTAACTCAATTTCTACTTTTAGGAATCTAACTAGACTAAGCAAGTGGACAGAAATTAAGACAGTTATGTACCAAGATATTTATTACAAAATTATTCTGATGGCAATAATTGAAATAAAGTTCTATATCCAACAACAAGAGACCTGTTAAATCAGTAAAATAGAATATTATGCAGCTATTAGAAGGGATATGTTAGTGATTTTTAACAATATAAGAAAATTGCTCAAGATATAAAAGCAAATAAAAAAGGATATGTAGTTGCATATGCTTGTGATAACAAACCTATATATGTATGTAGGTATATGTGTGTGTATATATATATATGTTTTCTTCCAGTCAAATACAAATATAAGAAAATTATTAAAATGCTTAGCAATGGTTATCTCTATAGTAAGATTATGGGTGATTTTTTATTTTCTTCTCTATTATAGTTATTATAGTTAAAAAATATCCAATTATTATATCCACATAGTTATACCCAACTATGTGGATATAATAATTTTGTAATTGATTTTACAAACACTATAATTACCCTACACAGTTACAGTTGTTAGAGACCTTATAAAAGGAACTAATTATTTCTGCCCATAACAAATCCTACTTAACTTTATTGTGGGAAGATTTAAAACATGAGTTTTTGTTGAGAGCCACAGCCGAAGGAGCCCCAGCAACATCTAGCTGATTGGCTCCTCTGCGGTGATGCTCATTGGAGATGCTCATTGAGCTGTTTCCCCGCCCTTTCAGACTGCCAGCTGATGATTGGCTCACAGCAGCCCCAGCAACATCTAGCTGATTGGCTCCTCTGCGGTGATGCTCATTGGGCTGTTTCCCTGCCCTTTCAGACTATGGAGCTGCTCATTGGGGGACTTTTTTGGCTCCGCCCATGCGACCCAGCCAATCGGCCTCAAGAGCAGGAGGAGTGGGGGAGGTTGAGAGGCTTGTGGGAAGCCGGTGGTGGCAGGGGGGCTCTGAGGGTTTTTCCTGAGGAGCTATTTTGTTTGGCGTGTGTGGTTCTAAAAATAAAGTTCGTTTCTTTTGACAAGTGGCTCCTGAATTGTGCCCAGCCAGACTGCGGCAAGTTTTAAACCCTTTTCACTCCCACTCAGATCTTCTCATCCCCAAGCACGGATCACACTACACCAAATTCCTTTTCCTTTTTCATCCACTGGTGAATTTCCATACCCACATACCACATATCCTTTGTCTCTCAAACTAATGAGGGAGAAAAAAATTAAGATGATAAACAGTCACACTGAGTGAAAAGGTCTATGCTGTCTTGAGTAAAATTAGTAAATAAAAACAAATACATAATGAAACAAATATATGATGACTTTTGCTTTCTAAATTACTCATAAGGTCAGCTTCAGAATCTACTATAAAACCTTCAAAATCCAACTCGGTTGGTAAAGGTGTGAGTTTCCCCTGCTTTCCAGGACCTGTGGGTCTCCCCATCTCTTGTCAGTCTCCAGGTTCGCCTCAGGTTAAACTACTTCCACCCTGAAGAGGCCCAATCAAGAGGTTGTTCTTGAGGCCAGGATCAGCACTAGTTTGAGCACAAAATTTAAGGGGCAAGGGGATAAAGGGGGACCCATAACAGATATTCAAGATCAATACTACCTTAATGTTTTGAAAATAAAACTTAATGCAGAAATAAAGTCCAGGATCACCAAATATCAAGATTTTGAATAAGATCGGCACCATCCCATCCACACTGAGGCAAGGGTAAAAAGAAAAAGATCTCCATTCTTACAAATATGTTTTTATGTATCTTCAATGGTTCTTTTTTCTCACAATGGGAAAGTAGTTTAAAATATTGAAACATTGGAAAATTTGTGTATTTTCATTCATAAGGGAGTGAAATCATGTAAGAATTTGATCATTTCAAGGATTTGGTCATTTCCTTGAAATCCGCCATGATGAAAAGGCCCAGAGCTCTGGGCCAAACATTTAACAAAGTCTAGGAACAGGGCTTGGTTTCTCGGAGACAACATTCTACACCTCTGCCCTCTACCACTCAGTTCACAAGTGTTCATTGAACACCTACTACACGCTACCATAGTGCATGAGGTAGACAAGCACCCGATGTCCTGGGACTCACCTTTTGCAGCCCCCACCTTTTAATTTTTGCTTGCTTGTTTGTTTTGAATAAATGTTGATTTCTCACCAACCTTCTTTTCAAGTTGTTATAAATCTACTCCCCGCTCATCTCTTCTGTTCTTTGGGTTACTGATCTGTGCTGCTTGCTCGACTCTTGGATTTCTCTGTATATCCGGTGATGGTTTATTTTCACGTGTGTCTTTCCTTTCATGCTACCTTTGTTTTTACCCATTTCTTGCTTTGATGAGATGTCCACCAAATGTTTTGGAATCACTAACTTGTTGAATGAAAGAATTGGTGGAAGAATCAACAAATGAATGAATGTACCTGCTCCCTGGAGAGGTGGAGGGAGGGAGGGAGTTGGCACCACCATGCTGTTATTGGTACAGCCAATACATGGCTGTATGATTGTGTATGGCCAGTAGTTGAGGTGCCTTCACAAGTGAGAGAGAAACAATAGGATAAACCCTTCCCAGGTGTGGTGTTTCAGAAAGGACTGGAGCCTAGGGGATCTGAGGTGGGCTGGGCAATCCACTGTTCTTCATTGATGAGGTCTTAGTTTCCTCATCTGCACAGTGAGGAAGCTGAATTGTGAAAGGACCTTGCAGCTCTAGACTAGGTTGAATTCACTGCACCTATTGCTGTGATACCAGTCAGTTTAGGTGCTAGTGACCACTCCTTTGGATTCTTTTGTGTTTGGGGTTTTCTTGGAAAAGGAATGCCTCCAACTCTGTCATATGAACATGAGTCAGGAGAAGGGGACCCTTGTGGCATTTCTTCTGGATAAGGATTCCAGGATACTGTTGTATGATTCTAAGATGTTCCTCTGGTCTTCAGTCATTTTGATATTAAAATAAGGAAGTCTCAAATAATCAGCTTGGGTTTCTTTGAGGACATGTTTAGCATGTTCTACTTTGAGAATGTTGGTGCTCACTTAATCCATGAGAGGGACAGCGAATCAAGTTCCCACTTCTTTATTCTAAAACAGTGACTAACATTGGTGGAGTGTTCACAATTTATACGGAAGTTTTCAATTTGCAATTCTATTTACTCCTCAGGACACTCAGTGGGGTGGGAATTTCTTATTATAATTCCCTTTTTATATCTGAGAGAAGTGAGCTGAACCTGAGACAGCCACCTTAGGATGCAGAACTTCTTTTGAGGAGGAAGAGGCATCTGGTACAACCTGTGTCATTTTGTCTCAGAAATTAGGAAAAAGCTTTCTGCTTTGGAGGATAGAGTAGAAAAAAAAAATCAGTGGTTCCCCCAAACCTGGCCTCACTAGAATTTCTAGGGAGTGACTGAAATTTCGGTTTTGAAAAAAATTGAGAATTTAAGAACTTTTTTCTATTACAAATATTTCTCATAAGAAATTTTAATAGTCATCTGTTCAGTGATATTATGTGTTTTTTTATATGTCTCCAGAGGACAAGAGAGAGTCGTGACAGTATATTTGTTTCTCCCAATTTTTAGTTGTGTGTGTGTGTGTGTGTGTGCAGTTGCCTAGAAATGTCTCAAAAGATTTTTAGTAAAAATCAAAAGTCTATAAAACCATAATGTACACCCATATCTTTCATCATAGGGCTTCCCTCCACACAGAAGTTTTCAATAGTTCTTCATTACTACCAGAAGGAATATTAATTCCGCAGTCTAACTTGATTACAAATTGTCTGTTTGATCTCAACTGCTCTGGGTTTTCAATGTTAAGCTGTAAAATGAGGTGTTTTGACTAAGTTGTCTTTAAAATAATTATTGGCTCTTAAATTTATAAGTGTTATAAATATGACTACCATGGCATTCAGAGAAATAAACAAAGTCTTCCTGTGGGAGGCTCCCCCAGAGGACAGGAATGAGGCAAGCTCAGGGAAACAGCACCATTTCTGAGTGTTCCTGGCCCAGCTGAATATGGTTGGGGTGTCAACTTGCAAGATCTCCGGCCACCTCTGATGAGGAAGCCTTCTACCAACTTGAACCCTTAAACTCATTTCTCAAAATATCATAATTAAGAAGAATATAGTGAAAAGAAAGGTAGAAATCAACCATTCGACACGAAACACCCAAATGATAATATAATGTTAAACTGTCCCTAGTCTATCATATTTAAATCTCAGGATTTTTGTTTTATTTAATGTTAAAGAACAATTTCACGTTTTTAGTGAATTAATTAATTTCTCTTTCTTTTCCTCCTTTCCTTCCTTCTCCCTTCTTTCCTTCCTTCCTTCCCCGTATTCTTTCTATTTCCATTGGTACCTCTAAAGGAGCGCAAATGTCTCTTATTTTAATCTATCCCATCGTATTCATGGAAAGGAGCAAATCAGAGCAATGATCATGTGTTGTGAAATGGATAATAAAGTGGTGATAGATGACTGTTATTGTGGTTGTTACGATATTGTCAAACCAAATTCACGTACAATGTGTCCATTCAGAAATCCAGCAACACACAAAAACTATTTTTTTCCCCTTTTTTTAAAGCTTTGTTTTAAAAAGACACCTTCCTGTCACTGGTACTTATAAGTGAATAAAATGAAATTGATGCCTTGCAGGGGGAAAAAAGGAAAATACTTCTTTACTTTGTATTAAGAATACATGACATCTTTGCTGTCAGCGATAGTGAAGTGAAATACATACCAAATATGTCTTGACATAACTTGACAGAAATGTATGTCTTCTTTTCTCTCATTTATTTTTGTGATAAGAATATGTGATTTTGCTGCCAAGGAAGCTTGTAATGTTGTAGAGAAATGGAAATGAAATTGTGTTGGGGATGTCCAATTTCTCCTGACAGAGCGCCATGAGCCGTAGCACACAGGCAGCCTTGGGAAGTTAACAACAGGCCTCAGCCAGCAAGACCCAGGCGTTGACATTTGTCAAAACAACTTTCCTCCACACATCAAAATGCTCTTTTCTCTTTTGTGTTATTCAGATGTGTTCGGGTAAGTACGTTTTAGTAAACGGTGACTGTCAGAGAATCACTGCCATACACGTGTGAACAATACCCTGAGAAAAAGCTTCTTTCCTACTGGAGTACAGGCCTATTCTGTTTGGGCTGCTATTAATCTGCAAGGGTCCCTTAAAACATATACCAAAGCTGATGTAACTAGATGTATTCTCTTTGCATTTTGTGGGTTTTTTCTCCCTTAGACAAAAGAAATTGCACCGTTCATTTCTTCTTTCTTTCTTTCAAAGCTATATATATATATATATATATATATATATATATATATATATATATATATGGATGATGTTTGTTGGTGTGAGTTTGGTCTATGCTTGAGTTCATTGCTTTTTATAATCATTATCTTACTCAGAAGAATTCAAATCATTTGGGTGCCACTGGCCCTTAAGAAAGCACTCTATTCTTAATTTCTTACTTCATTGCTATAGAGCAATGGATGTGAGATAAAGTGGCTATTAAGTGCAACTAAATGGCATTTTCTGTGAACTTCCAATTCTGTCTTTTTTGGGGACTCTTTTTAAGGACACACACACAATTTCTAGAACCCTAGCAACAATTTCTACAATAAATGGTGTTTGAAGCAAGAATCCCTTACCTAGGGCAGACAGAAAGAGAATCAGCCCAGCAGTGTAATCATTGCTCTGCTGTTTGAAGGAATATTGAGCTCAGATGCCTCCAGAAAGCCCACCAGGCCCAGAGGCACTGGACAATGAAAGGGGAAAAATAATAGACGCCATGCTTTATTAAGTATATTTTTTCTCACTTAGGTGCCCATTCCCTGGTCAGACAATTAGTTGAGGCTCTTTCCAGAGAAAGTGTTACCCACCAAGAAAAACTCTTTTAACCTTTCAAAATAACAAATATCTTTAATGACTTTTATCCTCTTTCCATTGACATCACAGATACAATGTGGCCTGTCTTGAAGTCAAGCCCAAATTGAAATCACTGCTGGCAGGGACAGGAAAAATAGAACATTTGACAATAAGAGTGACAGATGAAGCATTGGGGACCTTGAAAGGAAGAATCACTCAAGCTATGACCTGGGACAGAAATACTGTACCTTAGTAAAATACCTGCCCCATCTGTAAGTTAATAGGCAGGTACATTTGCACATGATAATGGGCTAAATCCAACATTTGATAGAAGTTGGTATTATTTTCCATGTACATGTTTAAATGAAAAGGCAGACATACTTTCTAGCAAGAACCTTTTGATTACAGAACAACTGTTCATCATCACACTCCCTGGGGGAAACATTCTTATTTGGTTGTATGTAGGGATAACATTGATTAGAAATATTTCTGAACATGAGACTTCCTACATTTGCCCAATCCTGCAACCAAAGATTATTCAGCACTTAACATATAAAGGTGTGTATGTATGCATATACATATGTGTGTGTTTATGCATCTGTCAATATATGTTCCACAGATAAAGTCAACTTCTTATAATATTCTTCAACCAATTTGCAGGAGAGAGAAACATTACATTTCATGACTTTAAAATCCATTAGCTGCATCCCAACTTCCATTTTATTATTATTTTTCATTATGCTTCATTTCTAAGTGATCACTTGAATTAGGTGGAAAAACTCAGTGGGATCTATCAATTTTCAGTGACTTCTGTCATTGATTCCTAATTGCCTTTGATCACGTTGCTGTTCACCTTACATTCCCTAAAACATGACTGGTTTAAGCCTATTCCCTCTGTTGGTTTGGTGATGGGTACTAAGGTCATTTTGGCATCTGTCACTGCAGTGAAAAATTTCCCCACATGATGGCCATTGTAGGTCCTTTGTAAAGGGTATATTTTACTTCTAGAGCTGCAAAAAAAAAAAAAAAAGAATTTAATTTCAATAATCAGGTATTAAGTTTCAATAATCAGTGACCTAAGTTTCCCAAGAACTTCTCAGCCTCGACTACTTAGAGGCACTGCTTTCTATTCAAACAATATTAAACATTTTAGGTCATATGAATGATTAAGTTTAGCATCATCGAAAACTTATCACGTAAGCTTACATTTCCACTGATGTTTGTAACTCGTTGGTTGAGAAGCAAATGTGGGTTTCTCTCTCTGGATAATAATGGTAGAAAGCAATATTGTTTATTTTGCCTCCGACATAAATTTAAGTCAAATATGGATGATTCAAGTTGACACAAGGAAAGTCTAGTTGCTTCCCTGGATACATCCGCATCTTAACCCACAAAAGTTTGGGGGCTTTACAAAGCCTGAAACAGATTTTAGCATGCCCCCTTTCCCTTCTTTTATAAACCAATTTAATTTTAAAGAAAAATCTAATCCATATGTTTCTAATTAATCTTTACTAAACTCATCAAAATGGTGTTTTGTAAGAGTGACTTGGTGTCCAAGAAGTCTTCTGAGTTTCTCCGTAACAGACCTTCTTAATGCCATTTCTCTTTGAAGCAGCAACTTGTGTTTTGCCAACACTAAAGAAATCCAAACCCCCAAAGGGTTGAGATCAGTTTGAAACCTCAGGCCCGAGGGCTCTGTGGGCCTTCATGCTTGGCAAACAGGCTTCTCCCTCTGACTTATAATACCTTATTTTCTTCCCACAAGAACTGCTCCACTTATTGTTTTGCTAAAATATGTGTTTAAAACTATCTTCAGATTTTTTGGTAAAGAAAACTTGTGGTCCACAAACTAAAAGGAGGGCTTAATGTGTAATTTGCTCTTATGCAATTTCATTTGATTGTCCATTTGGATTTTTCTTTAATTACTCTGTTTTCTGACTCTATACATCTTTGTATCTTGGGTTTACCCAAAGATTTACCAGAAAAGGTGACCATAAAGATCCTACAAGCTGGAAATAGTGTTGAACGACCCTTAGCCTCCCTCCCTCAGCTTCTCTGATAAAGACTTATTTCTTGAGATACTAAGGTAACACCTCACACGATATTTTATATTCTTATTTTTATTGACAACCAAAAAATTCGAGGCAGAAGATCTCAAATAATATGCTTTATGTCACAAGGTGAACCATAATTCCCAGTCCTAGATGTTTGCTGGGTTTTCAGTGTAGTTCATTTCTATTCATGTGTTTAAAGAAAAACCTAAATAATTTCACTTTTTTTTTTAATGCAACAGTGAGAAAGAGGAGGAGAAAGAGGGAGAAAGAGAAAACAAAACACTATGTACAGCAAGTTAAGAATCAAAGTGTGGAATATGATATGTCAAGAAATTTGTAATGTTTTGAACAACCCACAATAAAAAATTAAAAATGAAAAAAAAAAAAAAAAAGAATCCAGACCACTCAGGTCCTTTGTTCTTACTGTCTCCTGGCCATGAAGTGGGAGTGCCCTCTAGTGAAACTTTAAAATCATTGGAAGATACTGGGTGTAACATGGTTGAGGTCTCCTCTTAAACTTTTGTTTCAGAAATCTGTGGACATTAACAATTCGAGCATGTTTTGAATGAGACTTAAAGAAAAAAAAAGATGCAAAGAATCGTCATGTAAAATTATTTCTTTCGGAAGCAAACAGAAATGAATATATTGTTGTCAATACCAAAAGGTATATCTTTATCTCTCTATTTGTCATCTATCTATCTACCTATCTATCAAGCCATCCCAAGGATACATAAGTGGTATATAACTCACACTAGGGCTATGGTTATCTAAATGAAAACTTATATAAAAACATAATTACCTACCTCTCAAGAAGATGGATAGTAAACAAACCACTTTGAAATGTGAAAGGGAAAAAGTAGTACCAATACACACAAGTAAATAAGAACTGAATTACACTCTTTTTTTCATCTTATTCCAGATCTCTTTGTAGAAAGCAGCACATGTTCATTGTGATAAAATCTGCTGTGTTCTGGAAAAGTAAACTACCAGGAGCCAGAGTTCTTGGCCTGGACTCACCAGCTGTGTAAGCTTGGACACAGCAGTCAACCTCTCTGAGCCTCAGGGTCATGGTCAGCAAAATGGGATTTAAGAATCCCAGCCCGGTTACCTCGTAGGGAAAAGGCTTTGAAATATCACCTGCATCAAGTACTATAATGTGCAGACTCTTCTATCTTGCTACTGGGGAGATTTCAAGCTTAAGTCCCCTTTCAGGAACAAGAGAGAAAGAAAGAAGACCCTACTAAAGTCCTCTGGAGTTAGCAATGGACGATGAAACTGCTTTTTTTTTTTTTTTCCATTTGCAAAGGGTCACAGAGAAAGAAACAGGTGGTGCCCGAGGAAAGACGCAGGGTTAGACTTGACCCCAGCGGAGAGGCTCTCCTGTCTCCTGGGCGTGGAGAGGGCCCTGGGCCAGCAAGGCGGCCGGCCGGCTGGGCAGCAGCTGGCGGAGGAGTCAGCGTGTCTTCTTGCGTTTACAGCAGCAAGAGTTTCCGCGAGGCTAATCTCCACCTTACACTCAGAGAGAAGCCAACGGCTCCGCTCGGGGCGCAGGGCCTCTGTGCTTCTCGTCCCACCTCTTGATTACCATCCACACCAAACGGTTCCCACTTTCTGTTGTCTTTTTGAAAATGGAAAACATTTAGCTCTGTTTATGTCAGCAGTAATAAACTCGTCATTGGAAAGATCTAGTTTTCCCTTTTAGCAGCAGTTGGTTTAATTTTAGATTTGCACTGTTAAAATTCTTTACTTTCCTCCATAGAAAGCCTGTTTTTAGTGGGACATGGTTTCTCACTAGTTAAGTCTGCATTGAAGAGGGCTTTATGTGTTTATTTTCAAAATCAACTTGCATAGGTACTTTAAACCTAGATAGTTCAATTCCAGATCCTTCAGAAAAGAAAAAAAAAATTAAAAACAACACATGTACCTTCTATGTCCTTATTGCCTAAATTTTCACATTTATCTTCTGGGTGTATGTCTTCCTTCTTTTGTCCAGAGTGAGAAACTGTTGTTACTTTCTTTACTCAGAGGTACTTCACATTGTCAGACGTGCATAATCAATCTTGTACTTAAACCTTTGTGAGGAAACCCAACAGATGGATAATGGGAACATGGTTGCCATTTGGGCTCTGGTCGATTCATGAACTCCACAACCATGACTCTGGTGGTGCTAACAGTGGAAAACCATAAAGTTAATCTCTGAGGCTCTCTGATGGGTTCCATGCCTGCTGTTTATGTCTTCCCTCCCCACTTGATCTGAACAGTTGGCGTGGGACATGGGGGGTGGGGTGGAGGACACTCAACGGGTCTTCCACTGTGCAGGGGTTTATCTGGAATAAATTACCAGTTCCAGCGGAATGACTGAGGCGTCCATGTCATCAGACTGCTCTTGGCTACACCCAGAGTTCACTGTGTCTACACTAGGTACTTGTGTATCAGTGGAACACCACGACCGCTCATTGAAACTTTGGGTTCCTTCTGTATTAGAATCCTCACTGACCTTTACTGAACACCACAAAGAAACCAAATGCTAACCTCTGTTTGTCTCAAATTTTCCCCTATTAATGCTTGGTCCAAGTCTACATTTCTAGTCAGTCTTTCATTTAAAAACACAATCTCATTCAAAACCTGCCTGGTAACTTTATCACTGGGGTAACTGTTACCTATGATGCAGGGCTGACCTGGGTCCTTGTAGCACTTGACATCATCTTTTGGACGGGTTACAGAGCCTTTTGAGGGAGTTGTTAGAAGCAGGCTCACCCTGCAATGCAGAACCGGTCACAGAAGAAAATTAGTGCATTTATCTGTCAGCATTAGACTAGATTTTCAATCCAGTTCACTAGTCACAGGGTCTGGTTTTCTCTTCCTCTGGGAGATGAAACCGATATGCTGGTAGGTAGTAAAGGTGTCAGTTATAAATTGGACCGTTGGAGCACGCACACACGAAAAATAGACGGGGGAGACTTGAAGGCCATAAATTTAGTTCAAGGCAAAGAATTTCCCTAAAAATAGTCCGGCTTGTTAAAACACTATAGGAAGAATGTGTGTCAGGTAACCGTTGGTGATATCAGAACCAGTTCACATTTCTTTTATGGGAACCAGTGTTCGCAATTCTCTCTCCAATGTGCTGTTCATTTTAACTGCTTCAGGGCAAAAAGGATCTTGCTGACTCTGGTGCTGGGTATGTAAATACCGTGACAGGCTCCGTCTTCACTGTTCCACACAGGAGCGAGGTCGCAGCAGATCTGAGTTGCAAACGGAAGGGGCAAGTTTGGCAGCCACCCTCAAGCTTCTGACTATTTTCCACTCGTTGTTTACCTACCATTTAACTCGAGGGAACTTCAATACCAACTTAAAAGGAGCATGTGGTCTTTTCTCAACTCAGTGAGTGACCCTGTCCTAAATTGGTTGTTTCCTATTCCTCATCCTATAAAATGATCCAGGTGGAAACCCTGAAGACCCACCTACCGTTAATGACCCGTTACCTAGACACAGCACAAACTTGGGGGAAGTCAAAATGTTCAGCGTTGGGTGACTCCCAGGATTCCTACCAACAGGGCCCATGTGGCACTCAGTTCAATAAATATTGAATGTCTGTTGACCCTGAGGCACTGCACTGAACTCCGTGGATTTATAGATTCAATCCCTTGATTGAGAGAGTTACTAATATAGATGGAGAGATGATATTCAACCATGCACCATAGAATAAACCAGAGTCAAGCAAGAATTCAATGGGAGCAAGCATCAATTGTATACATAGGAAGAAATCAATAAAACACCACAACGACAATACTTGAATTCATTTATTATTTAAGCCTCTGTATATATCACCTACTATATATCAGGTACGTAGGAGATTTTTTAAAAAAATCCTGCCTTCATGGAGCTATCTACTCTCTAGCATGACAGAAATAAATAACTATAATCCATCTTTAAATCTGACCTCTTGTTTTCTTATTATATCATGCCTTCTCAGAATGGCCTCATCTTTTTCATCTGTGTCCCCACAGGAGCACCTGGCACAGAGCAGAGGCTCAATACATGGCTTTTAAAGGAAGGAAGGAATGTTGAAGTGTGATGTGTGTCATAGTTTTCCAAAGGCTTCGTTTTTCCTGGATGATGGGACAGAATGTTGGAAATGGAGAGGTGGAAAACGACTTAGGTTTTTCATTGGGTGCGTGGTGGATAGAGACGCTATAAGCAGAGACAGAACAGAGGAGAACAAGATGAAGATGCTGAGTTGATTTGGGAGAAGTTGCAGTGGAGGTAGCTGAGATGGAACATTCAGTTGGAAATGTCTAGAAGGCAGTTTAAAGAATTGGTTGAGAGCTCACCAAAAACTGGGGCTAATTCATCAGTTTGTAGAGAACATGTCAATTATTAAGACTAGTAGGACTTCTATAATCTGAATGCTTGTGCCCCACCCCTCTGAAAAATCTAATGTAGAAATCCTAGCCCAAAGGTGATGGTACAAGGAAATGGGGCTTTGAGAGAGGTGATTAGATCATGAGGGCAGAGTCCTTAGAAATGGAATTATCGCTCATTCACCTCTTCCGCCATATGAGAAAGCGCCACCAGTGAGCCAGGAAATAGGTCTCGACCTGCTTGCATCTTGATCTTGAACTTCCTAGCTCCCAGAGCTGTATGAAATAAGTTTCTGTTGTTTATAAGCCACTCTGTTCGTGGCATTTGGTTTCAGTAACCAGAACAGACTAAGACAAGGACTAAATTCAGCCTAATAACATGAACCTTAGTAAATTTGAAATACTATGGAGATTACATATTTGGCTAAGGAAATAATCCTTAAACTGAGAATATTTAATGTCTAATAAAAGGGACGGATGTATTCACGCTTAATTCTTTGTAGAAGATGCCAATGTAATGGGTGGGTGGTGAAGGAAGGGCCAGCACAAAGCTGTGGGATAGGAGAACACTAAGCTTGGGGACTCTGGGCTCAGATTGTCTGGGCTTATTTCCTGGATTTGTCACTTGTGATCTGTGTGGACTTAGGTAATTTGCTTGATTTCTTTGGATTACTTGTTAAATGCAAAGTAATAATATCTCTTCTCAGGATTCCTTTGAGTATTAAATAAAATAACATGAAAAGCAGTACTCAGTAGGGATTAAGTGCTCAAATATTACCTTTGAGGGGAGCAACACTGTTGGCTAGTAAGTTTTCAATCCTCCAGCTTCACAGCTCCTCAACTAAAAGTAAGATTCACCTTACACATTATTCAGAGAGAAGAAGGATTAGTGACGTCATGAACTGAAGACATGAAAATACCACCCATGTCAGAGAAATATTTATCAGTCTTATTTCTCTTAATTGGTTCTGATTTCTGAGTAAAAATTTAGTAAAAAATTAGGGAACAAAAACATCCAGTGTAATTTAAAAGTTGGTGGATGCACAGGATTCCTAAACCACTGGCAATTGAAAAGATGAAAAATAGCACAAGCTGTCTCCATAGCTATGATAGGCGTGTACACACGCACATACACACACCCCAAACATCACAAAGTATATATAAAACTTAGATCCATAGTTTTAACGGTAAGAATGTACAATTACCCTATAACCTTTGTGTTTTGTGTGACTTTCTGCATTGAACTTTGGTTGTCTACCTATCCTGAACTCATTCCCTTATTATGTGTAAATTTAATGTTTATTAAACAATCCAAATAGAGAAAGAGAGAAAATAGTAAATTTTTTCTTGAAAAGTATTTCTTCTGCTTGGAGGAGCACTGAGAGGTCCTTAGCACAAAGGCAACAAGGACTGCTATGCTTTCGAGGGTATGTGTAGGTGTAAAACAATGAACTTGTCAAATTATCCTCATTTCAATGGAAGCACCGTATTCAGGGAAGGGAAAATACACGTGTTGGTTATCAAGTACATTCTTCCTTGTTACAGAGAACTTCTATGTATGAGTAAAAGAAATGTAGTTCTGCTCAACCTTTCTGGGAATTCTAGTTCTACCCAAACAGTACTTAAACAACCCCAACTCTCACCAGGGACCATCAAGCCCCAGGGACCCCTTCCTGTTGTGTATGGGCTGACCAGCAAACTGAAGGGACTCTGCCGGGTAACCAAGTCAGCCATCTTGGCCAAACGAGTTTCCAGTGTGGATACAGCTAAGACATGACATCCAAAGAAAGGATGTGAAATACAGACATTTTTTTGAAGAAAAGGAGACTATGGTTTCTTTGGAGTGAATCAAAAATCTCTGAAAGAGATAAAGAATAATGAAACCTGGGCTTCTGGTAGCATGGAAGAACCCTTGAGCCTTAGATTAAGGTGACTTCTGAGGAGAGATTGCTTTGACTTATTTCATGTAAAGTTTTCATCGGAATAGCCTTCTAAGCCAAGGAGATAGAGTTCAGTGAGATGGACAATCTTGGCATGAGGAATTGTGGCTTTCTTTTCCAAAGATTAGTCTATAGTAATCTCTTCCTCTCCCTGGTCAAGGCCAAAGTATTAACTTGTTGGAAATTAATCTACAAACTGAACATTTTGCCATGTGCTTGGCTAGATATAACAAAATTAAGTGAGCTTTTCACATCTCATTTCACTAAATAATGGTAATAACCCTAATTGAAAAGAAAATTTGATTAATTTCAGTACCAATTTTTCAAAAAAACATATATGC
The DNA here is from genome assembly GCF_021218885.2 of Marmota monax. Classification (NCBI taxonomy): domain Eukaryota; kingdom Metazoa; phylum Chordata; class Mammalia; order Rodentia; family Sciuridae; genus Marmota; species Marmota monax. Next base: position 8,531,696 of record NW_026694232.1, read on the forward strand.
ATATATATATATATATATATATATATATATATATATATATATATATATATATAGGTTTTGTTTTTTGTTTTTGCAAATGAGTATTAGGGACATTCTTACTTTTACTTACCCATCAATTTCATTAGATTATGTGGCAATATTTTCATGAAGGCTCACTTGGAGTTATATAATAGTCAAGATACTTTGTTTAATACAGCTACCTCTGCCAATAAAGCCATTTGGGATATTTTAGAAAACTTTCTTCCACCAGTATAGTACCAAATGATTGTGTACCTGTGCTTTAATCTAATCTGGTTTATCCAGTTTCACTTACCTATCACCTACAAGGTGATTCCTAAGTGATAGCTCCAAGACAATTACTTGAAATACAAGGCAAGGGAAGAATCCAGACTAGCCCACAAGATGCTGAAAAAGTCATCTCTACAGCATTTGCTGCTGTTCCTCCCAATTCAGAAAGTCAAATTTGGCCTGAAAAATAAGGTACCTAACAGAGTTGCAGAGGTTCTCATTTGGGCATACCTCTTTTAGTGATGATCCACTGGACTTAATGGGATCTTGTTAGTATATTTATGTATTTTTGTGGAATCGTATTAGATCATTAACTTGCAGGGGCAAAAATTAGTTCCAAGAGATGTTCAGGGTCTAGAACATCTAGACAGTTTTTTAGTGTGCCCCTACATATAACTTGTTCTTTCGTAAATACTTCATGATGATAATGATGATGATGCAGATGAGAGGCTGCTCCTTGGGAAGACCCTGGTATGATACCGTAGCTTATATTTTTGGGAGTAGAATTTAAAAGCAAAACTACTCATGAGGAATAAATCCTATTGCAGAATGGGGAGTGTATTTTTCCAAATCGTTTCTAATTAAATTCCTACAGGTCCAAGATCATTGGCTTTGTGAGGTCAACAAAAGGATGTTATTTGGCTTCTTCTGATAATGTACCACAGCAGATTACTTTTTCTATTTCTTTGCTCTGAAAACTCTATTATTTTGTTTTTTCCATTTTGTATTTCCCTTACGAATATAAAAGGCACTATTTGGACAGAGAAATATTGAGATTAAGGATCAGTCACGTCACATACCAGCTACGTGCTCTTAGGAAGCCATTTACCATTCTGAGACACAGTTTCCCAACCTGTGAAATGAGGATAGCATCTCATTGCTGCCTTCCTCCCATGGATGTTGGAGTAAGTCACAGAATGCTGTACACATACCGTGGCTCCTTGTTATTATTTTTGGAGATAAATTTTCAAGATTATCTGTTAAAGAACACATTACCTAAAGAAGCAGATAATGCACAATATGGAAAATAGCATGCATTGCCTCTAGGTATAAAACTTGGTGCATCATTGGGAGTTGCAGAAGTAGTGATAATTAATAATAGCTATCAATTTTTGAGCTCATATTGTGAGGAAAACACAGAACTAAATTCTTTGCATGGTGATCTCAATTGAGTTTCATCCCAGAGCCCATTTCATAGCACTATTTTCATCTACATTTTACAGAACTGACTCAGAGAGGTTGAATAATTTGCTCATGGGACACAGTGCCTGGCAACCCTGACAGTCTGACTGCAGAGCGGATACTCTTAACATTCTTAGGGGATGAAGAGGTAGTAAGGCAAGTCTACCCCAAATTTAAAGTTGAGTATCCAAACACTTGAGTAAGTGGATGGCATTGAGATCTTAAGGGAAGACCCAGAGTTCCCCTCTTTAGGTCTCATTTGTTTGTCAACTACACTAGAGGACGTGAAAGGGCATCAAGACAAGTGGTGCTCAGATGAGCATGAACGTGGGACCCGACACACGACAGTGGCCATGGACAGAAACAACTTGTCAGCTGAGTGCTGGTGTCAGACCTGCCAACCATGTTCCAACATCATGAAGAGAAAAATCCAGTATTCAGCTTGTCACGGTACCTAAATGGGCAAGAGCAAACCAAGCCACTCGGATGGAAACTTAAATTAGAGGGTACAGCAAAACTGTTCAGGACCTTCACCAATAATCTTTGTGACCTTCGAATGTCCAGATATGGTACATGCTGTGACGAGGGCACAAAGCTACAGGTGGGAGTGAGAGAGTTCATTTCCTCTCACTGGGTGTTCCCCGTGGGTGGCAACTTGACTAGCCTGCTTCTTCTCAGGCCTGGCCCCGATGCACCCCAAGTTCCCAGCTGGGTGGCTCCAGATGTCCCCAGTCAGATTGGGGACTATCTTTCTCTCACTCCTAAACTGAACACAACACAGCTGAACTCTAAATATGAGCGTATTTCCATCTGGAGGACACATCCGGGGGACCCTTGGCTTTCTTAGAACCAAGACAGCTTCCCATCTAACTGCGCTCAACCTGCAACCCCACCCCATTTCCTTCAGCATCCAGGACTCCTCTGAGTCTCCTTGCTTCTGCCTGGGATTAAGACTCAGCCCTGAGTTCAGACCAGCACTAATGAGCCCACAAACATCCTCAGAGCAGAACGAAGGAAGACACAGGTGAAACAAATCAAACAGAACAATCAGGGGTGAATTTTCAGCATGGCCCAGCATGGAGATTTCCTGGCAGGATTTCCATTAACGCGAATGGGAGTTGTACCACTAAGTCCCTGCACACTGTGCGGAAAATATGCCTCTAAGTGCCCCGGCAGCATTATGCCTGATGGAACAAAAACACAAACTACCTAAGCCAGGAGAAGTGCTCCCGGGGCTGAGGTTCCAAGATTCCCTACCGAAGGTGTCTCAAGTCATAACCATCCTGGCTGAGACAAAATGGACCCCTGCTCAGCTCAACACAGTGCGCTGGAACTAGGAGGGCTCTGCACGACCTGATGCCTCTCCTCTCCTTGACACAGACTTTGATTGTGAGTTGATCTGGTGTTCTACACAAATGGCCTGTGTTTGCTAAAATGATTTCCCTCCTGCTCTGATTACCTGAAATTTCAGTAAACCTGAGCATTGCATCAGGCCCACTGGAACCAGAAACTTAGAGGATGATAGGGCATGATTCGTTTTGATGTGGTTTTATGGCCTCTGCAAAGTAAATGTTGCAAAGGACTCTTACCCTGGGATCAAAGAAAATAGTCAAGAAATCACTTAGGCTGCCTGCTTTCACAGAGCAATTTGCTTTCCGTCGCATCCATAGGGCGGTTCTGAAACACAAGTCTGATCACGTCGCTTGCCTCCTCTAAAATCTTCCCTGATTCCTTTCTTTCTCTAAACAAAGTTGAAGGCTCCCCATAAATTATTTTATCTCATCTTCCACTATGTCTGTCCATGTATTCTTGGCTTCTCGAGTATTTTTTTGTCATCCCTCTAAATGAAGTCACCTCTGGTTGACCTTCCTCGTACTGATTCTTCTGTCAGAATATTCCCCTCCCAGGGATCCCTGTCCTTTGCCTACTTATCCGTCAAAGCCAAGGTGGTATGTATCATCTTCCCCATTAAACGTTTCCCATATTCACTTAACCAGCTACTCCACCATGTGACTTTGGAATCTGTCTGGTAGAACTCATTGAATTCTTCTCTTAGGTGCCATAATTTCTGACACCATTTGTTCTTTACCTTTCTATTTCCTCAACTACATTGCAAGCTCCACAAGAGTTTTCCAAATCCTTATATTTCCCACCATGCCTTGCACATAATAGACTCTTAATAAATATGTATTAAATGAATAAAAAAGGATAAATTCTCACTACTTCTTGCTTCAACACCAAGTTTTCCATTTCCTCTAGACCACAGCGATGGAGATACCAACTAAAATGAAGTCATCATCAACAATCCTCTAATTGTCATTTGATGCACTCACCGATGTTCAACAACTACCATCATGAGGACACTGTACTGGTGGCACAGATGAGAGTGTGATGTGCTCCTGGCCCTGGCACAACTCATGGTCTAGGTGGCCGTGGAATGAGAGCAAAGCATCATCCCATTGCAAGCATTGCAAGATGGTTTGTTGTGATCGTGTCTGCACATGAAGGCCAAGGCTCTGGTCAGGGAAATGTGACATTCAGGGCCTTTTCTCTTGAACAGGCAGCTGCCTACGAAGCTGAACCTCAGCTCAGACACTGGAATTCTCTCCTATAGTAAACCTCACAGGGGCCAGGTGGGATTATAAATGAGGCTGAGTTCACCTACAACATGAAGCCACCTCAGCCCCCTAAACCCACCACCTGCCTCTTTCTGTCTTGTTTTCTCCCCAAATTGCAAGACGGTTTACTAGTCCGTTAATCTCTGACAAACTTACCAAATAAAGCTGCACTGGTTTAAATTTTTCTGTAAAAAGTTAAAGGAAGGAACATGACTCCATAGAAAGAGTGCAGTTTAGAAAAAGTCATGTCCCTCAATTTGGGGCTTTAGCACTTCTTACCTGTGAGAACTAGAAAAAGTTACTTTAACTCTCGGAGTCTTCCTCCTGAGGCACTCTCCTTGAAATTTACAGTCCTTAGTTTCTTTTTCTAGAAAATTAAGTTATTAACTCTTACCTAGCAGGGCTATTTTAAGGGTTAGGAATATCGCATATGAAGTGCTTAGACCATACATAGTAGACTCTCAAGCATTAATAGGCTCTTTGAAAGAGGTTCTTGTAGAAATAGCATATGTTGTTCGGACACTTATCTGGCTAGTAGTGGAAACTCAAGGCATGGTGACAAACAAACCATGGGAATGTTCAAGGACTGAAAGCCACTAGCTGTGAGTGTCCTGAAAGTGCCCGTGTGGTAGTGTCCATGCAACCCGGGGGTCATGGGATAAGTAGGGTGTTGTGAGTTCCCAGCTCAGCCAAGGGTATTAGCATGGGAATCTGGGTAAGTTGCTAATCTTCTTGCCTCAATTTCCTCCTGCTTAAAATGTATCTCGAGATCACCTCCCCTGACAGCGATTTTAATGAGCGGTACAATCAATCTTCGAGCTGCTTGGCTACAGTGGGGCCATAAAAGCCATAGGTATTACGATTCATCTCAAGGCTCCTGTATCTGCCATGGGACTCAAAGCAGTGGAGCTCCTTCCCTGCCCTCCTTGTAATATTTAGTTTCCTTGCACTGCTTCATCAGAAGAAATGCCGAGTTCTCCATTTCCCTGGCTCCCTTTCCCATTGACGAGGGTGATGTTAACATCGGCTCCTGAATCATGGCTAGATCAATATTATAACAGCTGAGAGAGAAGGGTGCTGGCCCTAGAACACAAACACACTTTCTTTTCCAAGAAAGACTGTAGTTCCCTCAGTGTTCGCTTCCCCCTGTTCCCCCTCCATGCCTCCCCCAGCCTCCCCTCCCCTCCTGCCACCAGCGCGACCCAGATCACATTAGAGTCCCAAAGCACAGGGAACAGTTCTCGTCTATCCGTCACCAAGGAGGCAGACGGGACAGGGGGAACAACAAGTCATTTGTCCCTGATGAGGAGGACACTCCTGGGAAACAAACAGATGAGCCACCCCATGAATCCGAGCCATTCTCCGAGGTAAACAGAACTGCATGAGAAACCACCAGCTATCTCCAGCATCGCCCTTACCGCTCACACCGCCCTCTGGCAGCCAGTGGGGGACGTGAAACTGTAGCTTGGACCAATATCTGATTCTGAGAAAGTTAACCCTAGCAAAGGTGATATTCTCCTCCCTCCGTCTCCTGCAGTTGAACAACCATCTATTTCTATGACCTTTTGGTAAGTTCTATTCTCATTCGAGAAATGTATTTCCATAGCAAAGCGACAAAGCTAACTTGGAGAGTTTGACCTAGGGTTTGGAAAGGGAGTGCCAACTTTTAAATAACCAAATTAGTGCCTAGTCAAGAGGAAGAACTTTGAAAGGTTTTTAAGGTACTTTTCTTAAAACACACACATGTAACAAAGTAAAACTAAGAAAAACAGCAGCCTTCATGAACTCTGACAAGGCAGTTGGAATAAGGACTACATTCTACAAAAGCGTTCCAGGACACCCAGTGGGGAGTCAGAGTGTATTCCCTGATTCTGTGGTTTGAAACGGTGAATGTTAATAGTGATGATGGCTGAACAATTGGGTTTGCAGGTCACACAGCCTGCATTGGTGGATATAAAGTCACCCTACATAATGTCACTTTATAACAACATGGTGTCTATGACCGGTAAAAGAAAGTGTCAGAAAGTGAGGGGAGTGGTAGGTGAGGAGTCTTTCAGGAAGGGTAAATCTGACACTTCAAAGGAACATAAAGCCCAATTTCTACATTTGAAAATATGTCTTCTTTTAAAAGAAATATGAAACTCACTTTCAAACTTTGTAGAATTTGACCAACATAAGAAATCTCAAGGGATTATTTTTATCCTATATTTTCCTGGTGCTCATCACTCATTACCAATGAAAATCAGGTGATAAACTTTCTTATATTCAATATGCATCCATGCAAATCCCAAGTGCAGTGGCATGCACCTGTAATCCCAGCTACTCAGGAGGAAAGAGGATTGCAAGTTCGAGGCCAACCTTCCAAATATTGTCTCACGTAATCCTCCCTCTTAACTCTCTGATGTAGATATCATATCTCTATTTTATGAGTTAGAAAATTGAGGTTTAGAGAAACTGAGTTGCTTTTCCAAGTTCATATAACTGTTTAGTGGTGGAACCATGGTTTGAAACTTAGTGAGACCCTGCCTCAAAATAAAAGCTAAGGCTATACTGATAAAGTGCCCCTAGGTTCAATCCCCAGTTACTAACACACACATGCGTGTACACGCACACACAAATCAATATGTACTTGAGGTACTGACCTAAAAATTATTGATCTACCCCCAAGAGCATAACAAGAACTAGTTCCTTGACACTCCCCTGAAATCAATCAGGAAAACTTTGAGGTAGAGGATTTGTCCTCTCATATCACCTGTCCCATGAGGGAAAGCAATGAAGGAAAGCTTAGGCTGTCTGAATCCAAAGAACTCAAAACATAGCACATGGGACAACCACCAGAAAAAATCAGAGGAGATGTCAGCTAGCCACTTCTTATAGGACAATGAGCTTTTCCTCTTAGCTTTCAAAAAGTCATTAACAATTCCATTGTATCTTCCTTCACCTAATCAGATATGAACACCAACAAGACCAGGAAAGATGGAGAGAGAATGAACTAAGAGTTATTAGGCATCTATTTTATGTGAAGCACCGGGGTTTATAGATATCATTTTACTTAATTTGCATGTTTTTTAAGGGACCTGTTATTTTAGGCAAGGAAACTGAAGCAAAGGAATGTTAAGTAACTTGTCTCCTTGGGTTCATATGTGCTTGAAATTTTGGAAAAACTCAGAAAGCTAGAAATCCGAAAAGATAACATTTGGGATTTTGGCATTCCCTGATGATCCTTGTAACTAATGATTTGAGTTATTCTGCAGTTTTTCAGAGAATAGAATGTAAGCCTTTCTACAAGCCCTCAAAAATCACATGTTAAAGGGCTGGGGATGTGGCTCAAGCGGTAACGCGCTCGCCTGGCATGCGTGGGGCGCTGGGTTCGATCCTCAGCACCACATATAATAAAGATGTGTCCACCGAAAACTCAAAAATAAATATTAAAAAATTCTCTCTCTTCTCTCTCTCTCTTTCTAAAAAAAAAAAATCACGTGTTAATATTTCTGAGGAGTAATCACTGGCTTGGTGCGGTTTCCATTTATACAGAACAGGATTCCATGAAGGTCTGAACCCCCTGCCACAGAACCTGCTTGCCCACTTCCCTTCTGAGGTGGATGCAACGTGAACAGGAGAAAGACTCCAGCTAGCGACTGAACCATCACTCAGGTAAGCAGCCTCCTGAGGAGACACTACAGAAAAGATTGAGAGGAACATTGCCCCTGAAGAAGAACAACTGTCAGAGGCCAAAGAAAACAACCCACAGACCAGGAGCTGGGGAAAAGCAGGTTCAAGCCCATTTTGCCCATTAACTTGCTTTGTGATCTCAGGCAAATTGCTCTACTTCCCTGAGCTTCAGTTTTCACATTGAAGTAAAAGGGAATTTGGGCCCAACATAGAGTACATTGCCAAAAGCCTTCCAATCCAACACATGGTTACTTCTTGAAATGCAATAGCTACGTCCTACTGCAGCTCTTGATGCCACCATGATTTGCAGAAGAACTTCTGAAACTTGAGGGCACAGTGGTACCACCTAGGGACATGTTGAAACTGAGATTGCTGGGTCTCTGCTCCTGAATTTCCAAAACAGTAAGTCTGAAGCAAGGTCCCTGAATTTAAGTCTCTAACCAATTCTCGGCTGATATTGATGCTACTGGTCCAGAGACCTCATTTGAGAAACATTGGTTTAGGACTCGAAGACTTTTCCGTGTACTAAAGGTAAATGGAAACAC